>NW_028126160.1:0-598600 GCF_965194825.1 Balaenoptera physalus
ACGCATGGGGGTATAAAGTGGGAAAATTAAAAATCAGCAAGACACAAGCACCCCAAAGTTTAGGGCTGCTCTGTTGACAAGGACCTCCACTTCATTCCACCTTAAATATCCCAGGAAAGCGAAAAATGGATAAAAAATTTGAGGTCCATATGTACAATGGATTATCACTCAGCCATGAAATCAATGTCATAAGGCTAGTAGCAGCATGATGAGTGGATTTAGGTCCGACGATTCTAAGTGACATAAGTCACACAGAAAAGGACACTTCTCATAAGGTGTCACTTATAGAGGGAATGTAAAAACCGTTACACTTGAACTGAATTACAAAACAGAACAGAGTCACACATGCAGAAAACACACTATGGCTGCTTAACGGGAAAGGTGAGGTGGGGTGATACATAAAACAAGAGTTTCAAATTAGCTCAGATACCGTTCCATAAACCCAATATGTAACAGACAAGACCTACTCCTTGCTCAGAGAACTGGACTCAACACGCCCGATTCACCGCACAAGAATATATCTGACTAGTAATAATCTTAAAACCTATGTATTGATATCTCTCTGTTAGTGTGTCAAGTGGGTGTAAAGCGGCATAAACACAGCCGTGAAAAGCAGCTAAACCCCATTATAAAAATAAATTACTTTTCAAAACCCATGAAACAAAGACAGTGAAAGAGAGAGAAATTCTTACACAATTCGTTCAGGGTCTGTGATGCAACCTGGATTGACCATATCTAGACCCACAGCTGGATGAGACATAAGGGTGGACACTCTTGGGGCTGAGAGGTTTGGTGAGGTTGGGTGAGCAAACGCAGACCCTTTAAAGTAATACTGCGTGCTACCCATCGCATGGGTCCCAAATCTCCAGGTTCAAGGGCATCTTCCTACATCGAAAACATGCATGAGAAACCCAGAAGATGGTACACCGTGTGATGGGGAAAGGTTTCTAAAACGCACCTCATTTCTCATCTCCTTGTGCTCGGGTTCGCCATTCCAGCCACTTTACTAGCAATCTCCCTACTTGGAGCATCAGCACCTTTAACCTCCTGTTCCGTACAGGTTGCTATTTGTCCTCAGGATGAACGGGAAGACGGGGAACCAATGAGAGACTAGCTCTTGGTGTTGGGACAGGCACAGGTCACTCTATTTTCCCATCAGGAAGAAGAATTAACCACAGGCTCAGCCTGCCCCCCGGAACCAGAACAGGGCCTGAAGCCATCCTGCGCTTTTGCGGCCAGCTCCCGAAAAAGCGAGTTGTAAAATGGAGCTTCAGGGCACTGCAATTCACAAACCTGCACAGTTATAAATGATAACTCTCGTCCACAAATATATTGAGGGAAGGCAAAGACGAGGAATTGAAATCAAGGCAGAATTGCAGGAAACAGATTTCAGGAGGTAGATTCGAATCGCCTTGAAAGCACATGAAAAGCGGCAAAACGTTGACAATGATGCCCTTGGCCAAAAAGGGCGTATGCGTTTTTTCCTGAATATATTCAGGAAAAAACGCATACGCCCTTTTTGGCCAACCAAGCAACCTGGAAAGGCAAATCAGCGCTACAAAGAAGTCTCGCTTCCCATCGGTCAAAAGGGCCATGCTGAAAAAAGTGTCAAAACCAGAAATGCAGGACAGGCCATGGAGAAATGGGAGCCTTGCTACACTGATGGGCGGGATGTAAATTGCCAACAGCCACTCTGGAGAAGTGTACGGTGTGTCCTGAAACATCTAAAAAACACAGCTTAGAGAGCATAGGGCACTTCCACGCATGGGGGTATAAAGTGGGAAAATTAAAAATCAGCAAGACACAAGCACCCCAAAGTTTAGGGCTGCTCTGTTGACAAGGACCTCCACTTCATTCCACCTTAAATATCCCAGGAAAGCGAAAAATGGATAAAAAATTTGAGGTCCATATGTACAATGGATTATCACTCAGCCATGAAATCAATGTCATAAGGCTAGTAGCAGCATGATGAGTGGATTTAGGTCCGACGATTCTAAGTGACATAAGTCACACAGAAAAGGACACTTCTCATAAGGTGTCACTTATAGAGGGAATGTAAAAACCGTTACACTTGAACTGAATTACAAAACAGAACAGAGTCACACATGCAGAAAACACACTATGGCTGCTTAACGGGAAAGGTGAGGTGGGGTGATACATAAAACAAGAGTTTCAAATTAGCTCAGATACCGTTCCATAAACCCAATATGTAACAGACAAGACCTACTCCTTGCTCAGAGAACTGGACTCAACACGCCCGATTCACCGCACAAGAATATATCTGACTAGTAATAATCTTAAAACCTATGTATTGATATCTCTCTGTTAGTGTGTCAAGTGGGTGTAAAGCGGCATAAACACAGCCGTGAAAAGCAGCTAAACCCCATTATAAAAATAAATTACTTTTCAAAACCCATGAAACAAAGACAGTGAAAGAGAGAGAAATTCTTACACAATTCGTTCAGGGTCTGTGATGCAACCTGGATTGACCATATCTAGACCCACAGCTGGATGAGACATAAGGGTGGACACTCTTGGGGCTGAGAGGTTTGGTGAGGTTGGGTGAGCAAACGCAGACCCTTTAAAGTAATACTGCGTGCTACCCATCGCATGGGTCCCAAATCTCCAGGTTCAAGGGCATCTTCCTACATCGAAAACATGCATGAGAAACCCAGAAGATGGTACACCGTGTGATGGGGAAAGGTTTCTAAAACGCACCTCATTTCTCATCTCCTTGTGCTCGGGTTCGCCATTCCAGCCACTTTACTAGCAATCTCCCTACTTGGAGCATCAGCACCTTTAACCTCCTGTTCCGTACAGGTTGCTATTTGTCCTGAGGATGAACGGGAAGACGGGGAACCAATGAGAGACTAGCTCTTGGTGTTGGGACAGGCACAGGTCACTCTATTTTCCCATCAGGAAGAAGAATTAACCACAGGCTCAGCCTGCCCCCCGGAACCAGAACAGGGCCTGAAGCCATCCTGCGCTTTTGCGGCCAGCTCCCGAAAAAGCGAGTTGTAAAATGGAGCTTCAGGGCACTGCAATTCACAAACCTGCACAGTTATAAATGATAACTCTCGTCCACAAATATATTGAGGGAAGGCAAAGACGAGGAATTGAAATCAAGGCAGAATTGCAGGAAACAGATTTCAGGAGGTAGATTCGAATCGCCTTGAAAGCACATGAAAAGCGGCAAAACGTTGACAATGATGCCCTTGGCCAAAAAGGGCGTATGCGTTTTTTCCTGAATATATTCAGGAAAAAACGCATACGCCCTTTTTGGCCAACCAAGCAACCTGGAAAGGCAAATCAGCGCTACAAAGAAGTCTCGCTTCCCATCGGTCAAAAGGGCCATGCTGAAAAAAGTGTCAAAACCAGAAATGCAGGACAGGCCATGGAGAAATGGGAGCCTTGCTACACTGATGGGCGGGATGTAAATTGCCAACAGCCACTCTGGAGAAGTGTACGGTGTGTCCTGAAACATCTAAAAAACACAGCTTAGAGAGCATAGGGCACTTCCACGCATGGGGGTATAAAGTGGGAAAATTAAAAATCAGCAAGACACAAGCACCCCAAAGTTTAGGGCTGCTCTGTTGACAAGGACCTCCACTTCATTCCACCTTAAATATCCCAGGAAAGCGAAAAATGGATAAAAAATTTGAGGTCCATATGTACAATGGATTATCACTCAGCCATGAAATCAATGTCATAAGGCTAGTAGCAGCATGATGAGTGGATTTAGGTCCGACGATTCTAAGTGACATAAGTCACACAGAAAAGGACACTTCTCATAAGGTGTCACTTATAGAGGGAATGTAAAAACCGTTACACTTGAACTGAATTACAAAACAGAACAGAGTCACACATGCAGAAAACACACTATGGCTGCTTAACGGGAAAGGTGAGGTGGGGTGATACATAAAACAAGAGTTTCAAATTAGCTCAGATACCGTTCCATAAACCCAATATGTAACAGACAAGACCTACTCCTTGCTCAGAGAACTGGACTCAACACGCCCGATTCACCGCACAAGAATATATCTGACTAGTAATAATCTTAAAACCTATGTATTGATATCTCTCTGTTAGTGTGTCAAGTGGGTGTAAAGCGGCATAAACACAACTGTGAAAAGCAGCTAAACCCCATTATAAAAATAAATTACTTTTCAAAACCCATGAAACAAAGACAGTGAAAGAGAGAGAAATTCTTACACAATTCGTTCAGGGTCTGTGATGCAACCTGGATTGACCATATCTAGACCCACAGCTGGATGAGACATAAGGGTGGACACTCTTGGGGCTGAGAGGTTTGGTGAGGTTGGGTGAGCAAACGCAGACCCTTTAAAGTAATACTGCGTGCTACCCATCGCATGGGTCCCAAATCTCCAGGTTCAAGGGCATCTTCCTACATCGAAAACATGCATGAGAAACCCAGAAGATGGTACACCGTGTGATGGGGAAAGGTTTCTAAAACGCACCTCATTTCTCATCTCCTTGTGCTCGGGTTCGCCATTCCAGCCACTTTACTAGCAATCTCCCTACTTGGAGCATCAGCACCTTTAACCTCCTGTTCCGTACAGGTTGCTATTTGTCCTGAGGATGAACGGGAAGACGGGGAACCAATGAGAGACTAGCTCTTGGTGTTGGGACAGGCACAGGTCACTCTATTTTCCCATCAGGAAGAAGAATTAACCACAGGCTCAGCCTGCCCCCCGGAACCAGAACAGGGCCTGAAGCCATCCTGCGCTTTTGCGGCCAGCTCCCGAAAAAGCGAGTTGTAAAATGGAGCTTCAGGGCACTGCAATTCACAAACCTGCACAGTTATAAATGATAACTCTCGTCCACAAATATATTGAGGGAAGGCAAAGACGAGGAATTGAAATCAAGGCAGAATTGCAGGAAACAGATTTCAGGAGGTAGATTCGAATCGCCTTGAAAGCACATGAAAAGCGGCAAAACGTTGACAATGATGCCCTTGGCCAAAAAGGGCGTATGCGTTTTTTCCTGAATATATTCAGGAAAAAACGCATACGCCCTTTTTGGCCAACCAAGCAACCTGGAAAGGCAAATCAGCGCTACAAAGAAGTCTCGCTTCCCATCGGTCAAAAGGGCCATGCTGAAAAAAGTGTCAAAACCAGAAATGCAGGACAGGCCATGGAGAAATGGGAGCCTTGCTACACTGATGGGCGGGATGTAAATTGCCAACAGCCACTCTGGAGAAGTGTACGGTGTGTCCTGAAACATCTAAAAAACACAGCTTAGAGAGCATAGGGCACTTCCACGCATGGGGGTATAAAGTGGGAAAATTAAAAATCAGCAAGACACAAGCACCCCAAAGTTTAGGGCTGCTCTGTTGACAAGGACCTCCACTTCATTCCACCTTAAATATCCCAGGAAAGCGAAAAATGGATAAAAAATTTGAGGTCCATATGTACAATGGATTATCACTCAGCCATGAAATCAATGTCATAAGGCTAGTAGCAGCATGATGAGTGGATTTAGGTCCGACGATTCTAAGTGACATAAGTCACACAGAAAAGGACACTTCTCATAAGGTGTCACTTATAGAGGGAATGTAAAAACCGTTACACTTGAACTGAATTACAAAACAGAACAGAGTCACACATGCAGAAAACACACTATGGCTGCTTAACGGGAAAGGTGAGGTGGGGTGATACATAAAACAAGAGTTTCAAATTAGCTCAGATACCGTTCCATAAACCCAATATGTAACAGACAAGACCTACTCCTTGCTCAGAGAACTGGACTCAACACGCCCGATTCACCGCACAAGAATATATCTGACTAGTAATAATCTTAAAACCTATGTATTGATATCTCTCTGTTAGTGTGTCAAGTGGGTGTAAAGCGGCATAAACACAGCCGTGAAAAGCAGCTAAACCCCATTATAAAAATAAATTACTTTTCAAAACCCATGAAACAAAGACAGTGAAAGAGAGAGAAATTCTTACACAATTCGTTCAGGGTCTGTGATGCAACCTGGATTGACCATATCTAGACCCACAGCTGGATGAGACATAAGGGTGGACACTCTTGGGGCTGAGAGGTTTGGTGAGGTTGGGTGAGCAAACGCAGACCCTTTAAAGTAATACTGCGTGCTACCCATCGCATGGGTCCCAAATCTCCAGGTTCAAGGGCATCTTCCTACATCGAAAACATGCATGAGAAACCCAGAAGATGGTACACCGTGTGATGGGGAAAGGTTTCTAAAACGCACCTCATTTCTCATCTCCTTGTGCTCGGGTTCGCCATTCCAGCCACTTTACTAGCAATCTCCCTACTTGGAGCATCAGCACCTTTAACCTCCTGTTCCGTACAGGTTGCTATTTGTCCTGAGGATGAACGGGAAGACGGGGAACCAATGAGAGACTAGCTCTTGGTGTTGGGACAGGCACAGGTCACTCTATTTTCCCATCAGGAAGAAGAATTAACCACAGGCTCAGCCTGCCCCCCGGAACCAGAACAGGGCCTGAAGCCATCCTGCGCTTTTGCGGCCAGCTCCCGAAAAAGCGAGTTGTAAAATGGAGCTTCAGGGCACTGCAATTCACAAACCTGCACAGTTATAAATGATAACTCTCGTCCACAAATATATTGAGGGAAGGCAAAGACGAGGAATTGAAATCAAGGCAGAATTGCAGGAAACAGATTTCAGGAGGTAGATTCGAATCGCCTTGAAAGCACATGAAAAGCGGCAAAACGTTGACAATGATGCCCTTGGCCAAAAAGGGCGTATGCGTTTTTTCCTGAATATATTCAGGAAAAAACGCATACGCCCTTTTTGGCCAACCAAGCAACCTGGAAAGGCAAATCAGCGCTACAAAGAAGTCTCGCTTCCCATCGGTCAAAAGGGCCATGCTGAAAAAAGTGTCAAAACCAGAAATGCAGGACAGGCCATGGAGAAATGGGAGCCTTGCTACACTGATGGGCGGGATGTAAATTGCCAACAGCCACTCTGGAGAAGTGTACGGTGTGTCCTGAAACATCTAAAAAACACAGCTTAGAGAGCATAGGGCACTTCCACGCATGGGGGTATAAAGTGGGAAAATTAAAAATCAGCAAGACACAAGCACCCCAAAGTTTAGGGCTGCTCTGTTGACAAGGACCTCCACTTCATTCCACCTTAAATATCCCAGGAAAGCGAAAAATGGATAAAAAATTTGAGGTCCATATGTACAATGGATTATCACTCAGCCATGAAATCAATGTCATAAGGCTAGTAGCAGCATGATGAGTGGATTTAGGTCCGACGATTCTAAGTGACATAAGTCACACAGAAAAGGACACTTCTCATAAGGTGTCACTTATAGAGGGAATGTAAAAACCGTTACACTTGAACTGAATTACAAAACAGAACAGAGTCACACATGCAGAAAACACACTATGGCTGCTTAACGGGAAAGGTGAGGTGGGGTGATACATAAAACAAGAGTTTCAAATTAGCTCAGATACCGTTCCATAAACCCAATATGTAACAGACAAGACCTACTCCTTGCTCAGAGAACTGGACTCAACACGCCCGATTCACCGCACAAGAATATATCTGACTAGTAATAATCTTAAAACCTATGTATTGATATCTCTCTGTTAGTGTGTCAAGTGGGTGTAAAGCGGCATAAACACAGCCGTGAAAAGCAGCTAAACCCCATTATAAAAATAAATTACTTTTCAAAACCCATGAAACAAAGACAGTGAAAGAGAGAGAAATTCTTACACAATTCGTTCAGGGTCTGTGATGCAACCTGGATTGACCATATCTAGACCCACAGCTGGATGAGACATAAGGGTGGACACTCTTGGGGCTGAGAGGTTTGGTGAGGTTGGGTGAGCAAACGCAGACCCTTTAAAGTAATACTGCGTGCTACCCATCGCATGGGTCCCAAATCTCCAGGTTCAAGGGCATCTTCCTACATCGAAAACATGCATGAGAAACCCAGAAGATGGTACACCGTGTGATGGGGAAAGGTTTCTAAAACGCACCTCATTTCTCATCTCCTTGTGCTCGGGTTCGCCATTCCAGCCACTTTACTAGCAATCTCCCTACTTGGAGCATCAGCACCTTTAACCTCCTGTTCCGTACAGGTTGCTATTTGTCCTGAGGATGAACGGGAAGACGGGGAACCAATGAGAGACTAGCTCTTGGTGTTGGGACAGGCACAGGTCACTCTATTTTCCCATCAGGAAGAAGAATTAACCACAGGCTCAGCCTGCCCCCCGGAACCAGAACAGGGCCTGAAGCCATCCTGCGCTTTTGCGGCCAGCTCCCGAAAAAGCGAGTTGTAAAATGGAGCTTCAGGGCACTGCAATTCACAAACCTGCACAGTTATAAATGATAACTCTCGTCCACAAATATATTGAGGGAAGGCAAAGACGAGGAATTGAAATCAAGGCAGAATTGCAGGAAACAGATTTCAGGAGGTAGATTCGAATCGCCTTGAAAGCACATGAAAAGCGGCAAAACGTTGACAATGATGCCCTTGGCCAAAAAGGGCGTATGCGTTTTTTCCTGAATATATTCAGGAAAAAACGCATACGCCCTTTTTGGCCAACCAAGCAACCTGGAAAGGCAAATCAGCGCTACAAAGAAGTCTCGCTTCCCATCGGTCAAAAGGGCCATGCTGAAAAAAGTGTCAAAACCAGAAATGCAGGACAGGCCATGGAGAAATGGGAGCCTTGCTACACTGATGGGCGGGATGTAAATTGCCAACAGCCACTCTGGAGAAGTGTACGGTGTGTCCTGAAACATCTAAAAAACACAGCTTAGAGAGCATAGGGCACTTCCACGCATGGGGGTATAAAGTGGGAAAATTAAAAATCAGCAAGACACAAGCACCCCAAAGTTTAGGGCTGCTCTGTTGACAAGGACCTCCACTTCATTCCACCTTAAATATCCCAGGAAAGCGAAAAATGGATAAAAAATTTGAGGTCCATATGTACAATGGATTATCACTCAGCCATGAAATCAATGTCATAAGGCTAGTAGCAGCATGATGAGTGGATTTAGGTCCGACGATTCTAAGTGACATAAGTCACACAGAAAAGGACACTTCTCATAAGGTGTCACTTATAGAGGGAATGTAAAAACCGTTACACTTGAACTGAATTACAAAACAGAACAGAGTCACACATGCAGAAAACACACTATGGCTGCTTAACGGGAAAGGTGAGGTGGGGTGATACATAAAACAAGAGTTTCAAATTAGCTCAGATACCGTTCCATAAACCCAATATGTAACAGACAAGACCTACTCCTTGCTCAGAGAACTGGACTCAACACGCCCGATTCACCGCACAAGAATATATCTGACTAGTAATAATCTTAAAACCTATGTATTGATATCTCTCTGTTAGTGTGTCAAGTGGGTGTAAAGCGGCATAAACACAGCCGTGAAAAGCAGCTAAACCCCATTATAAAAATAAATTACTTTTCAAAACCCATGAAACAAAGACAGTGAAAGAGAGAGAAATTCTTACACAATTCGTTCAGGGTCTGTGATGCAACCTGGATTGACCATATCTAGACCCACAGCTGGATGAGACATAAGGGTGGACACTCTTGGGGCTGAGAGGTTTGGTGAGGTTGGGTGAGCAAACGCAGACCCTTTAAAGTAATACTGCGTGCTACCCATCGCATGGGTCCCAAATCTCCAGGTTCAAGGGCATCTTCCTACATCGAAAACATGCATGAGAAACCCAGAAGATGGTACACCGTGTGATGGGGAAAGGTTTCTAAAACGCACCTCATTTCTCATCTCCTTGTGCTCGGGTTCGCCATTCCAGCCACTTTACTAGCAATCTCCCTACTTGGAGCATCAGCACCTTTAACCTCCTGTTCCGTACAGGTTGCTATTTGTCCTGAGGATGAACGGGAAGACGGGGAACCAATGAGAGACTAGCTCTTGGTGTTGGGACAGGCACAGGTCACTCTATTTTCCCATCAGGAAGAAGAATTAACCACAGGCTCAGCCTGCCCCCCGGAACCAGAACAGGGCCTGAAGCCATCCTGCGCTTTTGCGGCCAGCTCCCGAAAAAGCGAGTTGTAAAATGGAGCTTCAGGGCACTGCAATTCACAAACCTGCACAGTTATAAATGATAACTCTCGTCCACAAATATATTGAGGGAAGGCAAAGACGAGGAATTGAAATCAAGGCAGAATTGCAGGAAACAGATTTCAGGAGGTAGATTCGAATCGCCTTGAAAGCACATGAAAAGCGGCAAAACGTTGACAATGATGCCCTTGGCCAAAAAGGGCGTATGCGTTTTTTCCTGAATATATTCAGGAAAAAACGCATACGCCCTTTTTGGCCAACCAAGCAACCTGGAAAGGCAAATCAGCGCTACAAAGAAGTCTCGCTTCCCATCGGTCAAAAGGGCCATGCTGAAAAAAGTGTCAAAACCAGAAATGCAGGACAGGCCATGGAGAAATGGGAGCCTTGCTACACTGATGGGCGGGATGTAAATTGCCAACAGCCACTCTGGAGAAGTGTACGGTGTGTCCTGAAACATCTAAAAAACACAGCTTAGAGAGCATAGGGCACTTCCACGCATGGGGGTATAAAGTGGGAAAATTAAAAATCAGCAAGACACAAGCACCCCAAAGTTTAGGGCTGCTCTGTTGACAAGGACCTCCACTTCATTCCACCTTAAATATCCCAGGAAAGCGAAAAATGGATAAAAAATTTGAGGTCCATATGTACAATGGATTATCACTCAGCCATGAAATCAATGTCATAAGGCTAGTAGCAGCATGATGAGTGGATTTAGGTCCGACGATTCTAAGTGACATAAGTCACACAGAAAAGGACACTTCTCATAAGGTGTCACTTATAGAGGGAATGTAAAAACCGTTACACTTGAACTGAATTACAAAACAGAACAGAGTCACACATGCAGAAAACACACTATGGCTGCTTAACGGGAAAGGTGAGGTGGGGTGATACATAAAACAAGAGTTTCAAATTAGCTCAGATACCGTTCCATAAACCCAATATGTAACAGACAAGACCTACTCCTTGCTCAGAGAACTGGACTCAACACGCCCGATTCACCGCACAAGAATATATCTGACTAGTAATAATCTTAAAACCTATGTATTGATATCTCTCTGTTAGTGTGTCAAGTGGGTGTAAAGCGGCATAAACACAGCCGTGAAAAGCAGCTAAACCCCATTATAAAAATAAATTACTTTTCAAAACCCATGAAACAAAGACAGTGAAAGAGAGAGAAATTCTTACACAATTCGTTCAGGGTCTGTGATGCAACCTGGATTGACCATATCTAGACCCACAGCTGGATGAGACATAAGGGTGGACACTCTTGGGGCTGAGAGGTTTGGTGAGGTTGGGTGAGCAAACGCAGACCCTTTAAAGTAATACTGCGTGCTACCCATCGCATGGGTCCCAAATCTCCAGGTTCAAGGGCATCTTCCTACATCGAAAACATGCATGAGAAACCCAAAAGATGGTACACCGTGTGATGGGGAAAGGTTTCTAAAACGCACCTCATTTCTCATCTCCTTGTGCTCGGGTTCGCCATTCCAGCCACTTTACTAGCAATCTCCCTACTTGGAGCATCAGCACCTTTAACCTCCTGTTCCGTACAGGTTGCTATTTGTCCTGAGGATGAACGGGAAGACGGGGAACCAATGAGAGACTAGCTCTTGGTGTTGGGACAGGCACAGGTCACTCTATTTTCCCATCAGGAAGAAGAATTAACCACAGGCTCAGCCTGCCCCCCGGAACCAGAACAGGGCCTGAAGCCATCCTGCGCTTTTGCGGCCAGCTCCCGAAAAAGCGAGTTGTAAAATGGAGCTTCAGGGCACTGCAATTCACAAACCTGCACAGTTATAAATGATAACTCTCGTCCACAAATATATTGAGGGAAGGCAAAGACGAGGAATTGAAATCAAGGCAGAATTGCAGGAAACAGATTTCAGGAGGTAGATTCGAATCGCCTTGAAAGCACATGAAAAGCGGCAAAACGTTGACAATGATGCCCTTGGCCAAAAAGGGCGTATGCGTTTTTTCCTGAATATATTCAGGAAAAAACGCATACGCCCTTTTTGGCCAACCAAGCAACCTGGAAAGGCAAATCAGCGCTACAAAGAAGTCTCGCTTCCCATCGGTCAAAAGGGCCATGCTGAAAAAAGTGTCAAAACCAGAAATGCAGGACAGGCCATGGAGAAATGGGAGCCTTGCTACACTGATGGGCGGGATGTAAATTGCCAACAGCCACTCTGGAGAAGTGTACGGTGTGTCCTGAAACATCTAAAAAACACAGCTTAGAGAGCATAGGGCACTTCCACGCATGGGGGTATAAAGTGGGAAAATTAAAAATCAGCAAGACACAAGCACCCCAAAGTTTAGGGCTGCTCTGTTGACAAGGACCTCCACTTCATTCCACCTTAAATATCCCAGGAAAGCGAAAAATGGATAAAAAATTTGAGGTCCATATGTACAATGGATTATCACTCAGCCATGAAATCAATGTCATAAGGCTAGTAGCAGCATGATGAGTGGATTTAGGTCCGACGATTCTAAGTGACATAAGTCACACAGGAAAGGACACTTCTCATAAGGTGTCACTTATAGAGGGAATGTAAAAACCGTTACACTTGAACTGAATTACAAAACAGAACAGAGTCACACATGCAGAAAACACACTATGGCTGCTTAACGGGAAAGGTGAGGTGGGGTGATACATAAAACAAGAGTTTCAAATTAGCTCAGATACCGTTCCATAAACCCAATATGTAACAGACAAGACCTACTCCTTGCTCAGAGAACTGGACTCAACACGCCCGATTCACCGCACAAGAATATATCTGACTAGTAATAATCTTAAAACCTATGTATTGATATCTCTCTGTTAGTGTGTCAAGTGGGTGTAAAGCGGCATAAACACAGCCGTGAAAAGCAGCTAAACCCCATTATAAAAATAAATTACTTTTCAAAACCCATGAAACAAAGACAGTGAAAGAGAGAGAAATTCTTACACAATTCGTTCAGGGTCTGTGATGCAACCTGGATTGACCATATCTAGACCCACAGCTGGATGAGACATAAGGGTGGACACTCTTGGGGCTGAGAGGTTTGGTGAGGTTGGGTGAGCAAACGCAGACCCTTTAAAGTAATACTGCGTGCTACCCATCGCATGGGTCCCAAATCTCCAGGTTCAAGGGCATCTTCCTACATCGAAAACATGCATGAGAAACCCAGAAGATGGTACACCGTGTGATGGGGAAAGGTTTCTAAAACGCACCTCATTTCTCATCTCCTTGTGCTCGGGTTCGCCATTCCAGCCACTTTACTAGCAATCTCCCTACTTGGAGCATCAGCACCTTTAACCTCCTGTTCCGTACAGGTTGCTATTTGTCCTCAGGATGAACGGGAAGACGGGGAACCAATGAGAGACTAGCTCTTGGTGTTGGGACAGGCACAGGTCACTCTATTTTCCCATCAGGAAGAAGAATTAACCACAGGCTCAGCCTGCCCCCCGGAACCAGAACAGGGCCTGAAGCCATCCTGCGCTTTTGCGGCCAGCTCCCGAAAAAGCGAGTTGTAAAATGGAGCTTCAGGGCACTGCAATTCACAAACCTGCACAGTTATAAATGATAACTCTCGTCCACAAATATATTGAGGGAAGGCAAAGACGAGGAATTGAAATCAAGGCAGAATTGCAGGAAACAGATTTCAGGAGGTAGATTCGAATCGCCTTGAAAGCACATGAAAAGCGGCAAAACGTTGACAATGATGCCCTTGGCCAAAAAGGGCGTATGCGTTTTTTCCTGAATATATTCAGGAAAAAACGCATACGCCCTTTTTGGCCAACCAAGCAACCTGGAAAGGCAAATCAGCGCTACAAAGAAGTCTCGCTTCCCATCGGTCAAAAGGGCCATGCTGAAAAAAGTGTCAAAACCAGAAATGCAGGACAGGTCATGGAGAAATGGGAGCCTTGCTACACTGATGGGCGGGATGTAAATTGCCAACAGCCACTCTGGAGAAGTGTACGGTGTGTCCTGAAACATCTAAAAAACACAGCTTAGAGAGCATAGGGCACTTCCACGCATGGGGGTATAAAGTGGGAAAATTAAAAATCAGCAAGACACAAGCACCCCAAAGTTTAGGGCTGCTCTGTTGACAAGGACCTCCACTTCATTCCACCTTAAATATCCCAGGAAAGCGAAAAATGGATAAAAAATTTGAGGTCCATATGTACAATGGATTATCACTCAGCCATGAAATCAATGTCATAAGGCTAGTAGCAGCATGATGAGTGGATTTAGGTCCGACGATTCTAAGTGACATAAGTCACACAGAAAAGGACACTTCTCATAAGGTGTCACTTATAGAGGGAATGTAAAAACCGTTACACTTGAACTGAATTACAAAACAGAACAGAGTCACACATGCAGCAAACACACTATGGCTGCTTAACGGGAAAGGTGAGGTGGGGTGATACATAAAACAAGAGTTTCAAATTAGCTCAGATACCGTTCCATAAACCCAATATGTAACAGACAAGACCTACTCCTTGCTCAGAGAACTGGACTCAACACGCCCGATTCACCGCACAAGAATATATCTGACTAGTAATAATCTTAAAACCTATGTATTGATATCTCTCTGTTAGTGTGTCAAGTGGGTGTAAAGCGGCATAAACACAGCCGTGAAAAGCAGCTAAACCCCATTATAAAAATAAATTACTTTTCAAAACCCATGAAACAAAGACAGTGAAAGAGAGAGAAATTCTTACACAATTCGTTCAGGGTCTGTGATGCAACCTGGATTGACCATATCTAGACCCACAGCTGGATGAGACATAAGGGTGGACACTCTTGGGGCTGAGAGGTTTGGTGAGGTTGGGTGAGCAAACGCAGACCCTTTAAAGTAATACTGCGTGCTACCCATCGCATGGGTCCCAAATCTCCAGGTTCAAGGGCATCTTCCTACATCGAAAACATGCATGAGAAACCCAGAAGATGGTACACCGTGTGATGGGGAAAGGTTTCTAAAACGCACCTCATTTCTCATCTCCTTGTGCTCGGGTTCGCCATTCCAGCCACTTTACTAGCAATCTCCCTACTTGGAGCATCAGCACCTTTAACCTCCTGTTCCGTACAGGTTGCTATTTGTCCTGAGGATGAACGGGAAGACGGGGAACCAATGAGAGACTAGCTCTTGGTGTTGGGACAGGCACAGGTCACTCTATTTTCCCATCAGGAAGAAGAATTAACCACAGGCTCAGCCTGCCCCCCGGAACCAGAACAGGGCCTGAAGCCATCCTGCGCTTTTGCGGCCAGCTCCCGAAAAAGCGAGTTGTAAAATGGAGCTTCAGGGCACTGCAATTCACAAACCTGCACAGTTATAAATGATAACTCTCGTCCACAAATATATTGAGGGAAGGCAAAGACGAGGAATTGAAATCAAGGCAGAATTGCAGGAAACAGATTTCAGGAGGTAGATTCGAATCGCCTTGAAAGCACATGAAAAGCGGCAAAACGTTGACAATGATGCCCTTGGCCAAAAAGGGCGTATGCGTTTTTTCCTGAATATATTCAGGAAAAAACGCATACGCCCTTTTTGGCCAACCAAGCAACCTGGAAAGGCAAATCAGCGCTACAAAGAAGTCTCGCTTCCCATCGGTCAAAAGGGCCATGCTGAAAAAAGTGTCAAAACCAGAAATGCAGGACAGGCCATGGAGAAATGGGAGCCTTGCTACACTGATGGGCGGGATGTAAATTGCCAACAGCCACTCTGGAGAAGTGTACGGTGTGTCCTGAAACATCTAAAAAACACAGCTTAGAGAGCATAGGGCACTTCCACGCATGGGGGTATAAAGTGGGAAAATTAAAAATCAGCAAGACACAAGCACCCCAAAGTTTAGGGCTGCTCTGTTGACAAGGACCTCCACTTCATTCCACCTTAAATATCCCAGGAAAGCGAAAAATGGATAAAAAATTTGAGGTCCATATGTACAATGGATTATCACTCAGCCATGAAATCAATGTCATAAGGCTAGTAGCAGCATGATGAGTGGATTTAGGTCCGACGATTCTAAGTGACATAAGTCACACAGAAAAGGACACTTCTCATAAGGTGTCACTTATAGAGGGAATGTAAAAACCGTTACACTTGAACTGAATTACAAAACAGAACAGAGTCACACATGCAGAAAACACACTATGGCTGCTTAACGGGAAAGGTGAGGTGGGGTGATACATAAAACAAGAGTTTCAAATTAGCTCAGATACCGTTCCATAAACCCAATATGTAACAGACAAGACCTACTCCTTGCTCAGAGAACTGGACTCAACACGCCCGATTCACCGCACAAGAATATATCTGACTAGTAATAATCTTAAAACCTATGTATTGATATCTCTCTGTTAGTGTGTCAAGTGGGTGTAAAGCAGCATAAACACAGCCGTGAAAAGCAGCTAAACCCCATTATAAAAATAAATTACTTTTCAAAACCCATGAAACAAAGACAGTGAAAGAGAGAGAAATTCTTACACAATTCGTTCAGGGTCTGTGATGCAACCTGGATTGACCATATCTAGACCCACAGCTGGATGAGACATAAGGGTGGACACTCTTGGGCCTGAGAGGTTTGGTGAGGTTGGGTGAGCAAACGCAGACCCTTTAAAGTAATACTGCGTGCTACCCATCGCATGGGTCCCAAATCTCCAGGTTCAAGGGCATCTTCCTACATCGAAAACATGCATGAGAAACCCAGAAGATGGTACACCGTGTGATGGGGAAAGGTTTCTAAAACGCACCTCATTTCTCATCTCCTTGTGCTCGGGTTCGCCATTCCAGCCACTTTACTAGCAATCTCCCTACTTGGAGCATCAGCACCTTTAACCTCCTGTTCCGTACAGGTTGCTATTTGTCCTGAGGATGAACGGGAAGACGGGGAACCAATGAGAGACTAGCTCTTGGTGTTGGGACAGGCACAGGTCACTCTATTTTCCCATCAGGAAGAAGAATTAACCACAGGCTCAGCCTGCCCCCCGGAACCAGAACAGGGCCTGAAGCCATCCTGCGCTTTTGCGGCCAGCTCCCGAAAAAGCGAGTTGTAAAATGGAGCTTCAGGGCACTGCAATTCACAAACCTGCACAGTTATAAATGATAACTCTCGTCCACAAATATATTGAGGGAAGGCAAAGACGAGGAATTGAAATCAAGGCAGAATTGCAGGAAACAGATTTCAGGAGGTAGATTCGAATCGCCTTGAAAGCACATGAAAAGCGGCAAAACGTTGACAATGATGCCCTTGGCCAAAAAGGGCGTATGCGTTTTTTCCTGAATATATTCAGGAAAAAACGCATACGCCCTTTTTGGCCAACCAAGCAACCTGGAAAGGCAAATCAGCGCTACAAAGAAGTCTCGCTTCCCATCGGTCAAAAGGGCCATGCTGAAAAAAGTGTCAAAACCAGAAATGCAGGACAGGCCATGGAGAAATGGGAGCCTTGCTACACTGATGGGCGGGATGTAAATTGCCAACAGCCACTCTGGAGAAGTGTACGGTGTGTCCTGAAACATCTAAAAAACACAGCTTAGAGAGCATAGGGCACTTCCACGCATGGGGGTATAAAGTGGGAAAATTAAAAATCAGCAAGACACAAGCACCCCAAAGTTTAGGGCTGCTCTGTTGACAAGGACCTCCACTTCATTCCACCTTAAATATCCCAGGAAAGCGAAAAATGGATAAAAAATTTGAGGTCCATATGTACAATGGATTATCACTCAGCCATGAAATCAATGTCATAAGGCTAGTAGCAGCATGATGAGTGGATTTAGGTCCGACGATTCTAAGTGACATAAGTCACACAGAAAAGGACACTTCTCATAAGGTGTCACTTATAGAGGGAATGTAAAAACCGTTACACTTGAACTGAATTACAAAACAGAACAGAGTCACACATGCAGAAAACACACTATGGCTGCTTAACGGGAAAGGTGAGGTGGGGTGATACATAAAACAAGAGTTTCAAATTAGCTCAGATACCGTTCCATAAACCCAATATGTAACAGACAAGACCTACTCCTTGCTCAGAGAACTGGACTCAACACGCCCGATTCACCGCACAAGAATATATCTGACTAGTAATAATCTTAAAACTTATGTATTGATATCTCTCTGTTAGTGTGTCAAGTGGGTGTAAAGCGGCATAAACACAGCCGTGAAAAGCAGCTAAACCCCATTATAAAAATAAATTACTTTTCAAAACCCATGAAACAAAGACAGTGAAAGAGAGAGAAATTCTTACACAATTCGTTCAGGGTCTGTGATGCAACCTGGATTGACCATATCTAGACCCACAGCTGGATGAGACATAAGGGTGGACACTCTTGGGGCTGAGAGGTTTGGTGAGGTTGGGTGAGCAAACGCAGACCCTTTAAAGTAATACTGCGTGCTACCCATCGCATGGGTCCCAAATCTCCAGGTTCAAGGGCATCTTCCTACATCGAAAACATGCATGAGAAACCCAGAAGATGGTACACCGTGTGATGGGGAAAGGTTTCTAAAACGCACCTCATTTCTCATCTCCTTGTGCTCGGGTTCGCCATTCCAGCCACTTTACTAGCAATCTCCCTACTTGGAGCATCAGCACCTTTAACCTCCTGTTCCGTACAGGTTGCTATTTGTCCTGAGGATGAACGGGAAGACGGGGAACCAATGAGAGACTAGCTCTTGGTGTTGGGACAGGCACAGGTCACTCTATTTTCCCATCAGGAAGAAGAATTAACCACAGGCTCAGCCTGCCCCCCGGAACCAGAACAGGGCCTGAAGCCATCCTGCGCTTTTGCGGCCAGCTCCCGAAAAAGCGAGTTGTAAAATGGAGCTTCAGGGCACTGCAATTCACAAACCTGCACAGTTATAAATGATAACTCTCGTCCACAAATATATTGAGGGAAGGCAAAGACGAGGAATTGAAATCAAGGCAGAATTGCAGGAAACAGATTTCAGGAGGTAGATTCGAATCGCCTTGAAAGCACATGAAAAGCGGCAAAACGTTGACAATGATGCCCTTGGCCAAAAAGGGCGTATGCGTTTTTTCCTGAATATATTCAGGAAAAAACGCATACGCCCTTTTTGGCCAACCAAGCAACCTGGAAAGGCAAATCAGCGCTACAAAGAAGTCTCGCTTCCCATCGGTCAAAAGGGCCATGCTGAAAAAAGTGTCAAAACCAGAAATGCAGGACAGGCCATGGAGAAATGGGAGCCTTGCTACACTGATGGGCGGGATGTAAATTGCCAACAGCCACTCTGGAGAAGTGTACGGTGTGTCCTGAAACATCTAAAAAACACAGCTTAGAGAGCATAGGGCACTTCCACGCATGGGGGTATAAAGTGGGAAAATTAAAAATCAGCAAGACACAAGCACCCCAAAGTTTAGGGCTGCTCTGTTGACAAGGACCTCCACTTCATTCCACCTTAAATATCCCAGGAAAGCGAAAAATGGATAAAAAATTTGAGGTCCATATGTACAATGGATTATCACTCAGCCATGAAATCAATGTCATAAGGCTAGTAGCAGCATGATGAGTGGATTTAGGTCCGACGATTCTAAGTGACATAAGTCACACAGAAAAGGACACTTCTCATAAGGTGTCACTTATAGAGGGAATGTAAAAACCGTTACACTTGAACTGAATTACAAAACAGAACAGAGTCACACATGCAGAAAACACACTATGGCTGCTTAACGGGAAAGGTGAGGTGGGGTGATACATAAAACAAGAGTTTCAAATTAGCTCAGATACCGTTCCATAAACCCAATATGTAACAGACAAGACCTACTCCTTGCTCAGAGAACTGGACTCAACACGCCCGATTCACCGCACAAGAATATATCTGACTAGTAATAATCTTAAAACCTATGTATTGATATCTCTCTGTTAGTGTGTCAAGTGGGTGTAAAGCAGCATAAACACAGCCGTGAAAAGCAGCTAAACCCCATTATAAAAATAAATTACTTTTCAAAACCCATGAAACAAAGACAGTGAAAGAGAGAGAAATTCTTACACAATTCGTTCAGGGTCTGTGATGCAACCTGGATTGACCATATCTAGACCCACAGCTGGATGAGACATAAGGGTGGACACTCTTGGGGCTGAGAGGTTTGGTGAGGTTGGGTGAGCAAACGCAGACCCTTTAAAGTAATACTGCGTGCTACCCATCGCATGGGTCCCAAATCTCCAGGTTCAAGGGCATCTTCCTACATCGAAAACATGCATGAGAAACCCAAAAGATGGTACACCGTGTGATGGGGAAAGGTTTCTAAAACGCACCTCATTTCTCATCTCCTTGTGCTCGGGTTCGCCATTCCAGCCACTTTACTAGCAATCTCCCTACTTGGAGCATCAGCACCTTTAACCTCCTGTTCCGTACAGGTTGCTATTTGTCCTGAGGATGAACGGGAAGACGGGGAACCAATGAGAGACTAGCTCTTGGTGTTGGGACAGGCACAGGTCACTCTATTTTCCCATCAGGAAGAAGAATTAACCACAGGCTCAGCCTGCCCCCCGGAACCAGAACAGGGCCTGAAGCCATCCTGCGCTTTTGCGGCCAGCTCCCGAAAAAGCGAGTTGTAAAATGGAGCTTCAGGGCACTGCAATTCACAAACCTGCACAGTTATAAATGATAACTCTCGTCCACAAATATATTGAGGGAAGGCAAAGACGAGGAATTGAAATCAAGGCAGAATTGCAGGAAACAGATTTCAGGAGGTAGATTCGAATCGCCTTGAAAGCACATGAAGAGCGGCAAAACGTTGACAATGATGCCCTTGGCCAAAAAGGGCGTATGCGTTTTTTCCTGAATATATTCAGGAAAAAACGCATACGCCCTTTTTGGCCAACCAAGCAACCTGGAAAGGCAAATCAGCGCTACAAAGAAGTCTCGCTTCCCATCGGTCAAAAGGGCCATGCTGAAAAAAGTGTCAAAACCAGAAATGCAGGACAGGCCATGGAGAAATGGGAGCCTTGCTACACTGATGGGCGGGATGTAAATTGCCAACAGCCACTCTGGAGAAGTGTACGGTGTGTCCTGAAACATCTAAAAAACACAGCTTAGAGAGCATAGGGCACTTCCACGCATGGGGGTATAAAGTGGGAAAATTAAAAATCAGCAAGACACAAGCACCCCAAAGTTTAGGGCT
Source organism: Balaenoptera physalus (assembly GCF_965194825.1). Classification (NCBI taxonomy): domain Eukaryota; kingdom Metazoa; phylum Chordata; class Mammalia; order Artiodactyla; family Balaenopteridae; genus Balaenoptera; species Balaenoptera physalus. The sequence goes on from NW_028126160.1 coordinate 21,188, forward strand.
GCTCTGTTGACAAGGACCTCCACTTCATTCCACCTTAAATATCCCAGGAAAGCGAAAAATGGATAAAAAATTTGAGGTCCATATGTACAATGGATTATCACTCAGCCATGAAATCAATGTCATAAGGCTAGTAGCAGCATGATGAGTGGATTTAGGTCCGACGATTCTAAGTGACATAAGTCACACAGAAAAGGACACTTCTCATAAGGTGTCACTTATAGAGGGAATGTAAAAACCGTTACACTTGAACTGAATTACAAAACAGAACAGAGTCACACATGCAGAAAACACACTATGGCTGCTTAACGGGAAAGGTGAGGTGGGGTGATACATAAAACAAGAGTTTCAAATTAGCTCAGATACCGTTCCATAAACCCAATATGTAACAGACAAGACCTACTCCTTGCTCAGAGAACTGGACTCAACACGCCCGATTCACCGCACAAGAATATATCTGACTAGTAATAATCTTAAAACCTATGTATTGATATCTCTCTGTTAGTGTGTCAAGTGGGTGTAAAGCAGCATAAACACAGCCGTGAAAAACAGCTAAACCCCATTATAAAAATAAATTACTTTTCAAAACCCATGAAACAAAGACAGTGAAAGAGAAAGAAATTTTTACACAATTCGTTCAGGGTCTGTGATGCAACCTGGATTGACCATATCTAGACCCACAGCTGGATGAGACATAAGGGTGGACACTCTTGGGGCTGAGAGGTTTGGTGAGGTTGGGTGAGCAAACGCAGACCCTTTAAAGTAATACTGCGTGCTACCCATCGCATGGGTCCCAAATCTCCAGGTTCAAGGGCATCTTCCTACATCGAAAACATGCATGAGAAACCCAGAAGATGGTACACCGTGTGATGGGGAAAGGTTTCTAAAACGCACCTCATTTCTCATCTCCTTGTGCTCGGGTTCGCCATTCCAGCCACTTTACTAGCAATCTCCCTACTTGGAGCATCAGCACCTTTAACCTCCTGTTCCGTACAGGTTGCTATTTGTCCTGAGGATGAACGGGAAGACGGGGAACCAATGAGAGACTAGCTCTTGGTGTTGGGACAGGCACAGGTCACTCTATTTTCCCATCAGGAAGAAGAATTAACCACAGGCTCAGCCTGCCCCCCGGAACCAGAACAGGGCCTGAAGCCATCCTGCGCTTTTGCGGCCAGCTCCCGAAAAAGCGAGTTGTAAAATGGAGCTTCAGGGCACTGCAATTCACAAACCTGCACAGTTATAAATGATAACTCTCGTCCACAAATATATTGAGGGAAGGCAAAGACGAGGAATTGAAATCAAGGCAGAATTGCAGGAAACAGATTTCAGGAGGTAGATTCGAATCGCCTTGAAAGCACATGAAAAGCGGCAAAACGTTGACAATGATGCCCTTGGCCAAAAAGGGCGTATGCGTTTTTTCCTGAATATATTCAGGAAAAAACGCATACGCCCTTTTTGGCCAACCAAGCAACCTGGAAAGGCAAATCAGCGCTACAAAGAAGTCTCGCTTCCCATCGGTCAAAAGGGCCATGCTGAAAAAAGTGTCAAAACCAGAAATGCAGGACAGGCCATGGAGAAATGGGAGCCTTGCTACACTGATGGGCGGGATGTAAATTGCCAACAGCCACTCTGGAGAAGTGTACGGTGTGTCCTGAAACATCTAAAAAACACAGCTTAGAGAGCATAGGGCACTTCCACGCATGGGGGTATAAAGTGGGAAAATTAAAAATCAGCAAGACACAAGCACCCCAAAGTTTAGGGCTGCTCTGTTGACAAGGACCTCCACTTCATTCCACCTTAAATATCCCAGGAAAGCGAAAAATGGATAAAAAATTTGAGGTCCATATGTACAATGGATTATCACTCAGCCATGAAATCAATGTCATAAGGCTAGTAGCAGCATGATGAGTGGATTTAGGTCCGACGATTCTAAGTGACATAAGTCACACAGAAAAGGACACTTCTCATAAGGTGTCACTTATAGAGGGAATGTAAAAACCGTTACACTTGAACTGAATTACAAAACAGAACAGAGTCACACATGCAGAAAACACACTATGGCTGCTTAACGGGAAAGGTGAGGTGGGGTGATACATAAAACAAGAGTTTCAAATTAGCTCAGATACCGTTCCATAAACCCAATATGTAACAGACAAGACCTACTCCTTGCTCAGAGAACTGGACTCAACACGCCCGATTCACCGCACAAGAATATATCTGACTAGTAATAATCTTAAAACCTATGTATTGATATCTCTCTGTTAGTGTGTCAAGTGGGTGTAAAGCAGCATAAACACAGCCGTGAAAAACAGCTAAACCCCATTATAAAAATAAATTACTTTTCAAAACCCATGAAACAAAGACAGTGAAAGAGAAAGAAATTCTTACACAATTCGTTCAGGGTCTGTGATGCAACCTGGATTGACCATATCTAGACCCACAGCTGGATGAGACATAAGGGTGGACACTCTTGGGGCTGAGAGGTTTGGTGAGGTTGGGTGAGCAAACGCAGACCCTTTAAAGTAATACTGCGTGCTACCCATCGCATGGGTCCCAAATCTCCAGGTTCAAGGGCATCTTCCTACATCGAAAACATGCATGAGAAACCCAGAAGATGGTACACCGTGTGATGGGGAAAGGTTTCTAAAACGCACCTCATTTCTCATCTCCTTGTGCTCGGGTTCGCCATTCCAGCCACTTTACTAGCAATCTCCCTACTTGGAGCATCAGCACCTTTAACCTCCTGTTCCGTACAGGTTGCTATTTGTCCTGAGGATGAACGGGAAGACGGGGAACCAATGAGAGACTAGCTCTTGGTGTTGGGACAGGCACAGGTCACTCTATTTTCCCATCAGGAAGAAGAATTAACCACAGGCTCAGCCTGCCCCCCGGAACCAGAACAGGGCCTGAAGCCATCCTGCGCATTTGCGGCCAGCTCCCGAAAAAGCGAGTTGTAAAATGGAGCTTCAGGGCACTGCAATTCACAAACCTGCACAGTTATAAATGATAACTCTCGTCCACAAATATATTGAGGGAAGGCAAAGACGAGGAATTGAAATCAAGGCAGACTTGCAGGAAACAGATTTCAGGAGGTAGATTCGAATCGCCTTGAAAGCACATGAAAAGCGGCAAAACGTTGACAATGATGCCCTTGGCCAAAAAGGGCGTATGCGTTTTTTCCTGAATATATTCAGGAAAAAACGCATACGCCCTTTTTGGCCAACCAAGCAACCTGGAAAGGCAAATCAGCGCTACAAAGAAGTCTCGCTTCCCATCGGTCAAAAGGGCCATGCTGAAAAAAGTGTCAAAACCAGAAATGCAGGACAGGCCATGGAGAAATGGGAGCCTTGCTACACTGATGGGCGGGATGTAAATTGCCAACAGCCACTCTGGAGAAGTGTACGGTGTGTCCTGAAACATCTAAAAAACACAGCTTAGAGAGCATAGGGCACTTCCACGCATGGGGGTATAAAGTGGGAAAATTAAAAATCAGCAAGACACAAGCACCCCAAAGTTTAGGGCTGCTCTGTTGACAAGGACCTCCACTTCATTCCACCTTAAATATCCCAGGAAAGCGAAAAATGGATAAAAAATTTGAGGTCCATATGTACAATGGATTATCACTCAGCCATGAAATCAATGTCATAAGGCTAGTAGCAGCATGATGAGTGGATTTAGGTCCGACGATTCTAAGTGACATAAGTCACACAGAAAAGGACACTTCTCATAAGGTGTCACTTATAGAGGGAATGTAAAAACCGTTACACTTGAACTGAATTACAAAACAGAACAGAGTCACACATGCAGAAAACACACTATGGCTGCTTAACGGGAAAGGTGAGGTGGGGTGATACATAAAACAAGAGTTTCAAATTAGCTCAGATACCGTTCCATAAACCCAATATGTAACAGACAAGACCTACTCCTTGCTCAGAGAACTGGACTCAACACGCCCGATTCACCGCACAAGAATATATCTGACTAGTAATAATCTTAAAACCTATGTATTGATATCTCTCTGTTAGTGTGTCAAGTGGGTGTAAAGCGGCATAAACACAGCCGTGAAAAGCAGCTAAACCCCATTATAAAAATAAATTACTTTTCAAAACCCATGAAACAAAGACAGTGAAAGAGAGAGAAATTCTTACACAATTCGTTCAGGGTCTGTGATGCAACCTGGATTGACCATATCTAGACCCACAGCTGGATGAGACATAAGGGTGGACACTCTTGGGGCTGAGAGGTTTGGTGAGGTTGGGTGAGCAAACGCAGACCCTTTAAAGTAATACTGCGTGCTACCCATCGCATGGGTCCCAAATCTCCAGGTTCAAGGGCATCTTCCTACATCGAAAACATGCATGAGAAACCCAGAAGATGGTACACCGTGTGATGGGGAAAGGTTTCTAAAACGCACCTCATTTCTCATCTCCTTGTGCTCGGGTTCGCCATTCCAGCCACTTTACTAGCAATCTCCCTACTTGGAGCATCAGCACCTTTAACCTCCTGTTCCGTACAGGTTGCTATTTGTCCTGAGGATGAACGGGAAGACGGGGAACCAATGAGAGACTAGCTCTTGGTGTTGGGACAGGCACAGGTCACTCTATTTTCCCATCAGGAAGAAGAATTAACCACAGGCTCAGCCTGCCCCCCGGAACCAGAACAGGGCCTGAAGCCATCCTGCGCTTTTGCGGCCAGCTCCCGAAAAAGCGAGTTGTAAAATGGAGCTTCAGGGCACTGCAATTCACAAACCTGCACAGTTATAAATGATAACTCTCGTCCACAAATATATTGAGGGAAGGCAAAGACGAGGAATTGAAATCAAGGCAGAATTGCAGGAAACAGATTTCAGGAGGTAGATTCGAATCGCCTTGAAAGCACATGAAAAGCGGCAAAACGTTGACAATGATGCCCTTGGCCAAAAAGGGCGTATGCGTTTTTTCCTGAATATATTCAGGAAAAAACGCATACGCCCTTTTTGGCCAACCAAGCAACCTGGAAAGGCAAATCAGCGCTACAAAGAAGTCTCGCTTCCCATCGGTCAAAAGGGCCATGCTGAAAAAAGTGTCAAAACCAGAAATGCAGGACAGGCCATGGAGAAATGGGAGCCTTGCTACACTGATGGGCGGGATGTAAATTGCCAACAGCCACTCTGGAGAAGTGTACGGTGTGTCCTGAAACATCTAAAAAACACAGCTTAGAGAGCATAGGGCACTTCCACGCATGGGGGTATAAAGTGGGAAAATTAAAAATCAGCAAGACACAAGCACCCCAAAGTTTAGGGCTGCTCTGTTGACAAGGACCTCCACTTCATTCCACCTTAAATATCCCAGGAAAGCGAAAAATGGATAAAAAATTTGAGGTCCATATGTACAATGGATTATCACTCAGCCATGAAATCAATGTCATAAGGCTAGTAGCAGCATGATGAGTGGATTTAGGTCCGACGATTCTAAGTGACATAAGTCACACAGAAAAGGACACTTCTCATAAGGTGTCACTTATAGAGGGAATGTAAAAACCGTTACACTTGAACTGAATTACAAAACAGAACAGAGTCACACATGCAGAAAACACACTATGGCTGCTTAACGGGAAAGGTGAGGTGGGGTGATACATAAAACAAGAGTTTCAAATTAGCTCAGATACCGTTCCATAAACCCAATATGTAACAGACAAGACCTACTCCTTGCTCAGAGAACTGGACTCAACACGCCCGATTCACCGCACAAGAATATATCTGACTAGTAATAATCTTAAAACCTATGTATTGATATCTCTCTGTTAGTGTGTCAAGTGGGTGTAAAGCGGCATAAACACAGCCGTGAAAAGCAGCTAAACCCCATTATAAAAATAAATTACTTTTCAAAACCCATGAAACAAAGACAGTGAAAGAGAGAGAAATTCTTACACAATTCGTTCAGGGTCTGTGATGCAACCTGGATTGACCATATCTAGACCCACAGCTGGATGAGACATAAGGGTGGACACTCTTGGGGCTGAGAGGTTTGGTGAGGTTGGGTGAGCAAACGCAGACCCTTTAAAGTAATACTGCGTGCTACCCATCGCATGGGTCCCAAATCTCCAGGTTCAAGGGCATCTTCCTACATCGAAAACATGCATGAGAAACCCAGAAGATGGTACACCGTGTGATGGGGAAAGGTTTCTAAAACGCACCTCATTTCTCATCTCCTTGTGCTCGGGTTCGCCATTCCAGCCACTTTACTAGCAATCTCCCTACTTGGAGCATCAGCACCTTTAACCTCCTGTTCCGTACAGGTTGCTATTTGTCCTGAGGATGAACGGGAAGACGGGGAACCAATGAGAGACTAGCTCTTGGTGTTGGGACAGGCACAGGTCACTCTATTTTCCCATCAGGAAGAAGAATTAACCACAGGCTCAGCCTGCCCCCCGGAACCAGAACAGGGCCTGAAGCCATCCTGCGCTTTTGCGGCCAGCTCCCGAAAAAGCGAGTTGTAAAATGGAGCTTCAGGGCACTGCAATTCACAAACCTGCACAGTTATAAATGATAACTCTCGTCCACAAATATATTGAGGGAAGGCAAAGACGAGGAATTGAAATCAAGGCAGAATTGCAGGAAACAGATTTCAGGAGGTAGATTCGAATCGCCTTGAAAGCACATGAAAAGCGGCAAAACGTTGACAATGATGCCCTTGGCCAAAAAGGGCGTATGCGTTTTTTCCTGAATATATTCAGGAAAAAACGCATACGCCCTTTTTGGCCAACCAAGCAACCTGGAAAGGCAAATCAGCGCTACAAAGAAGTCTCGCTTCCCATCGGTCAAAAGGGCCATGCTGAAAAAAGTGTCAAAACCAGAAATGCAGGACAGGCCATGGAGAAATGGGAGCCTTGCTACACTGATGGGCGGGATGTAAATTGCCAACAGCCACTCTGGAGAAGTGTACGGTGTGTCCTGAAACATCTAAAAAACACAGCTTAGAGAGCATAGGGCACTTCCACGCATGGGGGTATAAAGTGGGAAAATTAAAAATCAGCAAGACACAAGCACCCCAAAGTTTAGGGCTGCTCTGTTGACAAGGACCTCCACTTCATTCCACCTTAAATATCCCAGGAAAGCGAAAAATGGATAAAAAATTTGAGGTCCATATGTACAATGGATTATCACTCAGCCATGAAATCAATGTCATAAGGCTAGTAGCAGCATGATGAGTGGATTTAGGTCCGACGATTCTAAGTGACATAAGTCACACAGAAAAGGACACTTCTCATAAGGTGTCACTTATAGAGGGAATGTAAAAACCGTTACACTTGAACTGAATTACAAAACAGAACAGAGTCACACATGCAGAAAACACACTATGGCTGCTTAACGGGAAAGGTGAGGTGGGGTGATACATAAAACAAGAGTTTCAAATTAGCTCAGATACCGTTCCATAAACCCAATATGTAACAGACAAGACCTACTCCTTGCTCAGAGAACTGGACTCAACACGCCCGATTCACCGCACAAGAATATATCTGACTAGTAATAATCTTAAAACCTATGTATTGATATCTCTCTGTTAGTGTGTCAAGTGGGTGTAAAGCGGCATAAACACAGCCGTGAAAAGCAGCTAAACCCCATTATAAAAATAAATTACTTTTCAAAACCCATGAAACAAAGACAGTGAAAGAGAGAGAAATTCTTACACAATTCGTTCAGGGTTTGTGATGCAACCTGGATTGACCATATCTAGACCCACAGCTGGATGAGACATAAGGGTGGACACTCTTGGGGCTGAGAGGTTTGGTGAGGTTGGGTGAGCAAACGCAGACCCTTTAAAGTAATACTGCGTGCTACCCATCGCATGGGTCCCAAATCTCCAGGTTCAAGGGCATCTTCCTACATCGAAAACATGCATGAGAAACCCAGAAGATGGTACACCGTGTGATGGGGAAAGGTTTCTAAAACGCACCTCATTTCTCATCTCCTTGTGCTCGGGTTCGCCATTCCAGCCACTTTACTAGCAATCTCCCTACTTGGAGCATCAGCACCTTTAACCTCCTGTTCCGTACAGGTTGCTATTTGTCCTGAGGATGAACGGGAAGACGGGGAACCAATGAGAGACTAGCTCTTGGTGTTGGGACAGGCACAGGTCACTCTATTTTCCCATCAGGAAGAAGAATTAACCACAGGCTCAGCCTGCCCCCCGGAACCAGAACAGGGCCTGAAGCCATCCTGCGCTTTTGCGGCCAGCTCCCGAAAAAGCGAGTTGTAAAATGGAGCTTCAGGGCACTGCAATTCACAAACCTGCACAGTTATAAATGATAACTCTCGTCCACAAATATATTGAGGGAAGGCAAAGACGAGGAATTGAAATCAAGGCAGAATTGCAGGAAACAGATTTCAGGAGGTAGATTCGAATCGCCTTGAAAGCACATGAAAAGCGGCAAAACGTTGACAATGATGCCCTTGGCCAAAAAGGGCGTATGCGTTTTTTCCTGAATATATTCAGGAAAAAACGCATACGCCCTTTTTGGCCAACCAAGCAACCTGGAAAGGCAAATCAGCGCTACAAAGAAGTCTCGCTTCCCATCGGTCAAAAGGGCCATGCTGAAAAAAGTGTCAAAACCAGAAATGCAGGACAGGCCATGGAGAAATGGGAGCCTTGCTACACTGATGGGCGGGATGTAAATTGCCAACAGCCACTCTGGAGAAGTGTACGGTGTGTCCTGAAACATCTAAAAAACACAGCTTAGAGAGCATAGGGCACTTCCACGCATGGGGGTATAAAGTGGGAAAATTAAAAATCAGCAAGACACAAGCACCCCAAAGTTTAGGGCTGCTCTGTTGACAAGGACCTCCACTTCATTCCACCTTAAATATCCCAGGAAAGCGAAAAATGGATAAAAAATTTGAGGTCCATATGTACAATGGATTATCACTCAGCCATGAAATCAATGTCATAAGGCTAGTAGCAGCATGATGAGTGGATTTAGGTCCGACGATTCTAAGTGACATAAGTCACACAGAAAAGGACACTTCTCATAAGGTGTCACTTATAGAGGGAATGTAAAAACCGTTACACTTGAACTGAATTACAAAACAGAACAGAGTCACACATGCAGAAAACACACTATGGCTGCTTAACGGGAAAGGTGAGGTGGGGTGATACATAAAACAAGAGTTTCAAATTAGCTCAGATACCGTTCCATAAACCCAATATGTAACAGACAAGACCTACTCCTTGCTCAGAGAACTGGACTCAACACGCCCGATTCACCGCACAAGAATATATCTGACTAGTAATAATCTTAAAACCTATGTATTGATATCTCTCTGTTAGTGTGTCAAGTGGGTGTAAAGCGGCATAAACACAGCCGTGAAAAGCAGCTAAACCCCATTATAAAAATAAATTACTTTTCAAAACCCATGAAACAAAGACAGTGAAAGAGAGAGAAATTCTTACACAATTCGTTCAGGGTCTGTGATGCAACCTGGATTGACCATATCTAGACCCACAGCTGGATGAGACATAAGGGTGGACACTCTTGGGGCTGAGAGGTTTGGTGAGGTTGGGTGAGCAAACGCAGACCCTTTAAAGTAATACTGCGTGCTACCCATCGCATGGGTCCCAAATCTCCAGGTTCAAGGGCATCTTCCTACATCGAAAACATGCATGAGAAACCCAGAAGATGGTACACCGTGTGATGGGGAAAGGTTTCTAAAACGCACCTCATTTCTCATCTCCTTGTGCTCGGGTTCGCCATTCCAGCCACTTTACTAGCAATCTCCCTACTTGGAGCATCAGCACCTTTAACCTCCTGTTCCGTACAGGTTGCTATTTGTCCTGAGGATGAACGGGAAGACGGGGAACCAATGAGAGACTAGCTCTTGGTGTTGGGACAGGCACAGGTCACTCTATTTTCCCATCAGGAAGAAGAATTAACCACAGGCTCAGCCTGCCCCCCGGAACCAGAACAGGGCCTGAAGCCATCCTGCGCTTTTGCGGCCAGCTCCCGAAAAAGCGAGTTGTAAAATGGAGCTTCAGGGCACTGCAATTCACAAACCTGCACAGTTATAAATGATAACTCTCGTCCACAAATATATTGAGGGAAGGCAAAGACGAGGAATTGAAATCAAGGCAGAATTGCAGGAAACAGATTTCAGGAGGTAGATTCGAATCGCCTTGAAAGCACATGAAAAGCGGCAAAACGTTGACAATGATGCCCTTGGCCAAAAAGGGCGTATGCGTTTTTTCCTGAATATATTCAGGAAAAAACGCATACGCCCTTTTTGGCCAACCAAGCAACCTGGAAAGGCAAATCAGCGCTACAAAGAAGTCTCGCTTCCCATCGGTCAAAAGGGCCATGCTGAAAAAAGTGTCAAAACCAGAAATGCAGGACAGGCCATGGAGAAATGGGAGCCTTGCTACACTGATGGGAGGGATGTAAATTGCCAACAGCCACTCTGGAGAAGTGTACGGTGTGTCCTGAAACATCTAAAAAACACAGCTTAGAGAGCATAGGGCACTTCCACGCATGGGGGTATAAAGTGGGAAAATTAAAAATCAGCAAGACACAAGCACCCCAAAGTTTAGGGCTGCTCTGTTGACAAGGACCTCCACTTCATTCCACCTTAAATATCCCAGGAAAGCGAAAAATTGATAAAAAATTTGAGGTCCATATGTACAATGGATTATCACTCAGCCATGAAATCAATGTCATAAGGCTAGTAGCAGCATGATGAGTGGATTTAGGTCCGACGATTCTAAGTGACATAAGTCACACAGAAAAGGACACTTCTCATAAGGTGTCACTTATAGAGGGAATGTAAAAACCGTTACACTTGAACTGAATTACAAAACAGAACAGAGTCACACATGCAGAAAACACACTATGGCTGCTTAACGGGAAAGGTGAGGTGGGGTGATACATAAAACAAGAGTTTCAAATTAGCTCAGATACCGTTCCATAAACCCAATATGTAACAGACAAGACCTACTCCTTGCTCAGAGAACTGGACTCAACACGCCCGATTCACCGCACAAGAATATATCTGACTAGTAATAATCTTAAAACCTATGTATTGATATCTCTCTGTTAGTGTGTCAAGTGGGTGTAAAGCGGCATAAACACAGCCGTGAAAAGCAGCTAAACCCCATTATAAAAATAAATTACTTTTCAAAACCCATGAAACAAAGACAGTGAAAGAGAGAGAAATTCTTACACAATTCGTTCAGGGTCTGTGATGCAACCTGGATTGACCATATCTAGACCCACAGCTGGATGAGACATAAGGGTGGACACTCTTGGGGCTGAGAGGTTTGGTGAGGTTGGGTGAGCAAACGCAGACCCTTTAAAGTAATACTGCGTGCTACCCATCGCATGGGTCCCAAATCTCCAGGTTCAAGGGCATCTTCCTACATCGAAAACATGCATGAGAAACCCAGAAGATGGTACACCGTGTGATGGGGAAAGGTTTCTAAAACGCACCTCATTTCTCATCTCCTTGTGCTCGGGTTCGCCATTCCAGCCACTTTACTAGCAATCTCCCTACTTGGAGCATCAGCACCTTTAACCTCCTGTTCCGTACAGGTTGCTATTTGTCCTGAGGATGAACGGGAAGACGGGGAACCAATGAGAGACTAGCTCTTGGTGTTGGGACAGGCACAGGTCACTCTATTTTCCCATCAGGAAGAAGAATTAACCACAGGCTCAGCCTGCCCCCCGGAACCAGAACAGGGCCTGAAGCCATCCTGCGCTTTTGCGGCCAGCTCCCGAAAAAGCGAGTTGTAAAATGGAGCTTCAGGGCACTGCAATTCACAAACCTGCACAGTTATAAATGATAACTCTCGTCCACAAATATATTGAGGGAAGGCAAAGACGAGGAATTGAAATCAAGGCAGAATTGCAGGAAACAGATTTCAGGAGGTAGATTCGAATCGCCTTGAAAGCACATGAAAAGCGGCAAAACGTTGACAATGATGCCCTTGGCCAAAAAGGGCGTATGCGTTTTTTCCTGAATATATTCAGGAAAAAACGCATACGCCCTTTTTGGCCAACCAAGCAACCTGGAAAGGCAAATCAGCGCTACAAAGAAGTCTCGCTTCCCATCGGTCAAAAGGGCCATGCTGAAAAAAGTGTCAAAACCAGAAATGCAGGACAGGCCATGGAGAAATGGGAGCCTTGCTACACTGATGGGCGGGATGTAAATTGCCAACAGCCACTCTGGAGAAGTGTACGGTGTGTCCTGAAACATCTAAAAAACACAGCTTAGAGAGCATAGGGCACTTCCACGCATGGGGGTATAAAGTGGGAAAATTAAAAATCAGCAAGACACAAGCACCCCAAAGTTTAGGGCTGCTCTGTTGACAAGGACCTCCACTTCATTCCACCTTAAATATCCCAGGAAAGCGAAAAATGGATAAAAAATTTGTGGTCCTTATGTACAATGGAATATCACTCAGCCATGAAATCAATGTCATAAGGCTAGTAGCAGCATGATGAGTGGATTTAGGTACGACGATTCTAAGTGAAATAAGTCACACAGAAAAGGACACTTCTCATAAGGTGTCACTTATAGAGGGAATGTAAAAACCGTTACACTTGAACTGAATTACAAAACAGAACAGAGTCACACATGCAGAAAACACACTATGGCTGCTTAACGGGAAAGGTGAGGTGGGGTGATACATAAAACAAGAGTTTCAAATTAGCTCAGATACCGTTCCATAAACCCAATATGTAACAGACAAGACCTACTCCTTGCTCAGAGAACTGGACTCAACACGCCCGATTCACCGCACAAGAATATATCTGACTAGTAATAATCTTAAAACCTATGTATTGATATCTCTCTGTTAGTGTGTCAAGTGGGTGTAAAGCGGCATAAACACAGCCGTGAAAAGCAGCTAAACCCCATTATAAAAATAAATTACTTTTCAAAACCCATGAAACAAAGACAGTGAAAGAGAGAGAAATTCTTACACAATTCGTTCAGGGTCTGTGATGCAACCTGGATTGACCATATCTAGACCCACAGCTGGATGAGACATAAGGGTGGACACTCTTGGGGCTGAGAGGTTTGGTGAGGTTGGGTGAGCAAACGCAGACCCTTTAAAGTAATACTGCGTGCTACCCATCGCATGGGTCCCAAATCTCCAGGTTCAAGGGCATCTTCCTACATCGAAAACATGCATGAGAAACCCAGAAGATGGTACACCGTGTGATGGGGAAAGGTTTCTAAAACGCACCTCATTTCTCATCTCCTTGTGCTCGGGTTCGCCATTCCAGCCACTTTACTAGCAATCTCCCTACTTGGAGCATCAGCACCTTTAACCTCCTGTTCCGTACAGGTTGCTATTTGTCCTGAGGATGAACGGGAAGACGGGGAACCAATGAGAGACTAGCTCTTGGTGTTGGGACAGGCACAGGTCACTCTATTTTCCCATCAGGAAGAAGAATTAACCACAGGCTCAGCCTGCCCCCCGGAACCAGAACAGGGCCTGAAGCCATCCTGCGCTTTTGCGGCCAGCTCCCGAAAAAGCGAGTTGTAAAATGGAGCTTCAGGGCACTGCAATTCACAAACCTGCACAGTTATAAATGATAACTCTCGTCCACAAATATATTGAGGGAAGGCAAAGACGAGGAATTGAAATCAAGGCAGAATTGCAGGAAACAGATTTCAGGAGGTAGATTCGAATCGCCTTGAAAGCACATGAAAAGCGGCAAAACGTTGACAATGATGCCCTTGGCCAAAAAGGGCGTATGCGTTTTTTCCTGAATATATTCAGGAAAAAACGCATACGCCCTTTTTGGCCAACCAAGCAACCTGGAAAGGCAAATCAGCGCTACAAAGAAGTCTCGCTTCCCATCGGTCAAAAGGGCCATGCTGAAAAAAGTGTCAAAACCAGAAATGCAGGACAGGCCATGGAGAAATGGGAGCCTTGCTACACTGATGGGCGGGATGTAAATTGCCAACAGCCACTCTGGAGAAGTGTACGGTGTGTCCTGAAACATCTAAAAAACACAGCTTAGAGAGCATAGGGCACTTCCACGCATGGGGGTATAAAGTGGGAAAATTAAAAATCAGCAAGACACAAGCACCCCAAAGTTTAGGGCTGCTCTGTTGACAAGGACCTCCACTTCATTCCACCTTAAATATCCCAGGAAAGCGAAAAATGGATAAAAAATTTGAGGTCCATATGTACAATGGATTATCACTCAGCCATGAAATCAATGTCATAAGGCTAGTAGCAGCATGATGAGTGGATTTAGGTCCGACGATTCTAAGTGACATAAGTCACACAGAAAAGGACACTTCTCATAAGGTGTCACTTATAGAGGGAATGTAAAAACCGTTACACTTGAACTGAATTACAAAACAGAACAGAGTCACACATGCAGAAAACACACTATGGCTGCTTAACGGGAAAGGTGAGGTGGGGTGATACATAAAACAAGAGTTTCAAATTAGCTCAGATACCGTTCCATAAACCCAATATGTAACAGACAAGACCTACTCCTTGCTCAGAGAACTGGACTCAACACGCCCGATTCACCGCACAAGAATATATCTGACTAGTAATAATCTTAAAACCTATGTATTGATATCTCTCTGTTAGTGTGTCAAGTGGGTGTAAAGCAGCATAAACACAGCCGTGAAAAACAGCTAAACCCCATTATAAAAATAAATTACTTTTCAAAACCCATGAAACAAAGACAGTGAAAGAGAAAGAAATTCTTACACAATTCGTTCAGGGTCTGTGATGCAACCTGGATTGACCATATCTAGACCCACAGCTGGATGAGACATAAGGGTGGACACTCTTGGGGCTGAGAGGTTTGGTGAGGTTGGGTGAGCAAACGCAGACCCTTTAAAGTAATACTGCGTGCTACCCATCGCATGGGTCCCAAATCTCCAGGTTCAAGGGCATCTTCCTACATCGAAAACATGCATGAGAAACCCAGAAGATGGTACACCGTGTGATGGGGAAAGGTTTCTAAAACGCACCTCATTTCTCATCTCCTTGTGCTCGGGTTCGCCATTCCAGCCACTTTACTAGCAATCTCCCTACTTGGAGCATCAGCACCTTTAACCTCCTGTTCCGTACAGGTTGCTATTTGTCCTGAGGATGAACGGGAAGACGGGGAACCAATGAGAGACTAGCTCTTGGTGTTGGGACAGGCACAGGTCACTCTATTTTCCCATCAGGAAGAAGAATTAACCACAGGCTCAGCCTGCCCCCCGGAACCAGAACAGGGCCTGAAGCCATCCTGCGCATTTGCGGCCAGCTCCCGAAAAAGCGAGTTGTAAAATGGAGCTTCAGGGCACTGCAATTCACAAACCTGCACAGTTATAAATGATAACTCTCGTCCACAAATATATTGAGGGAAGGCAAAGACGAGGAATTGAAATCAAGGCAGACTTGCAGGAAACAGATTTCAGGAGGTAGATTCGAATCGCCTTGAAAGCACATGAAAAGCGGCAAAACGTTGACAATGATGCCCTTGGCCAAAAAGGGCGTATGCGTTTTTTCCTGAATATATTCAGGAAAAAACGCATACGCCCTTTTTGGCCAACCAAGCAACCTGGAAAGGCAAATCAGCGCTACAAAGAAGTCTCGCTTCCCATCGGTCAAAAGGGCCATGCTGAAAAAAGTGTCAAAACCAGAAATGCAGGACAGGCCATGGAGAAATGGGAGCCTTGCTACACTGATGGGCGGGATGTAAATTGCCAACAGCCACTCTGGAGAAGTGTACGGTGTGTCCTGAAACATCTAAAAAACACAGCTTAGAGAGCATAGGGCACTTCCACGCATGGGGGTATAAAGTGGGAAAATTAAAAATCAGCAAGACACAAGCACCCCAAAGTTTAGGGCTGCTCTGTTGACAAGGACCTCCACTTCATTCCACCTTAAATATCCCAGGAAAGCGAAAAATGGATAAAAAATTTGAGGTCCATATGTACAATGGATTATCACTCAGCCATGAAATCAATGTCATAAGGCTAGTAGCAGCATGATGAGTGGATTTAGGTCCGACGATTCTAAGTGACATAAGTCACACAGAAAAGGACACTTCTCATAAGGTGTCACTTATAGAGGGAATGTAAAAACCGTTACACTTGAACTGAATTACAAAACAGAACAGAGTCACACATGCAGAAAACACACTATGGCTGCTTAACGGGAAAGGTGAGGTGGGGTGATACATAAAACAAGAGTTTCAAATTAGCTCAGATACCGTTCCATAAACCCAATATGTAACAGACAAGACCTACTCCTTGCTCAGAGAACTGGACTCAACACGCCCGATTCACCGCACAAGAATATATCTGACTAGTAATAATCTTAAAACCTATGTATTGATATCTCTCTGTTAGTGTGTCAAGTGGGTGTAAAGCGGCATAAACACAGCCGTGAAAAGCAGCTAAACCCCATTATAAAAATAAATTACTTTTCAAAACCCATGAAACAAAGACAGTGAAAGAGAGAGAAATTCTTACACAATTCGTTCAGGGTCTGTGATGCAACCTGGATTGACCATATCTAGACCCACAGCTGGATGAGACATAAGGGTGGACACTCTTGGGGCTGAGAGGTTTGGTGAGGTTGGGTGAGCAAACGCAGACCCTTTAAAGTAATACTGCGTGCTACCCATCGCATGGGTCCCAAATCTCCAGGTTCAAGGGCATCTTCCTACATCGAAAACATGCATGAGAAACCCAGAAGATGGTACACCGTGTGATGGGGAAAGGTTTCTAAAACGCACCTCATTTCTCATCTCCTTGTGCTCGGGTTCGCCATTCCAGCCACTTTACTAGCAATCTCCCTACTTGGAGCATCAGCACCTTTAACCTCCTGTTCCGTACAGGTTGCTATTTGTCCTGAGGATGAACGGGAAGACGGGGAACCAATGAGAGACTAGCTCTTGGTGTTGGGACAGGCACAGGTCACTCTATTTTCCCATCAGGAAGAAGAATTAACCACAGGCTCAGCCTGCCCCCCGGAACCAGAACAGGGCCTGAAGCCATCCTGCGCTTTTGCGGCCAGCTCCCGAAAAAGCGAGTTGTAAAATGGAGCTTCAGGGCACTGCAATTCACAAACCTGCACAGTTATAAATGATAACTCTCGTCCACAAATATATTGAGGGAAGGCAAAGACGAGGAATTGAAATCAAGGCAGAATTGCAGGAAACAGATTTCAGGAGGTAGATTCGAATCGCCTTGAAAGCACATGAAAAGCGGCAAAACGTTGACAATGATGCCCTTGGCCAAAAAGGGCGTATGCGTTTTTTCCTGAATATATTCAGGAAAAAACGCATACGCCCTTTTTGGCCAACCAAGCAACCTGGAAAGGCAAATCAGCGCTACAAAGAAGTCTCGCTTCCCATCGGTCAAAAGGGCCATGCTGAAAAAAGTGTCAAAACCAGAAATGCAGGACAGGCCATGGAGAAATGGGAGCCTTGCTACACTGATGGGCGGGATGTAAATTGCCAACAGCCACTCTGGAGAAGTGTACGGTGTGTCCTGAAACATCTAAAAAACACAGCTTAGAGAGCATAGGGCACTTCCACGCATGGGGGTATAAAGTGGGAAAATTAAAAATCAGCAAGACACAAGCACCCCAAAGTTTAGGGCTGCTCTGTTGACAAGGACCTCCACTTCATTCCACCTTAAATATCCCAGGAAAGCGAAAAATGGATAAAAAATTTGAGGTCCATATGTACAATGGATTATCACTCAGCCATGAAATCAATGTCATAAGGCTAGTAGCAGCATGATGAGTGGATTTAGGTCCGACGATTCTAAGTGACATAAGTCACACAGAAAAGGACACTTCTCATAAGGTGTCACTTATAGAGGGAATGTAAAAACCGTTACACTTGAACTGAATTACAAAACAGAACAGAGTCACACATGCAGAAAACACACTATGGCTGCTTAACGGGAAAGGTGAGGTGGGGTGATACATAAAACAAGAGTTTCAAATTAGCTCAGATACCGTTCCATAAACCCAATATGTAACAGACAAGACCTACTCCTTGCTCAGAGAACTGGACTCAACACGCCCGATTCACCGCACAAGAATATATCTGACTAGTAATAATCTTAAAACCTATGTATTGATATCTCTCTGTTAGTGTGTCAAGTGGGTGTAAAGCGGCATAAACACAGCCGTGAAAAGCAGCTAAACCCCATTATAAAAATAAATTACTTTTCAAAACCCATGAAACAAAGACAGTGAAAGAGAGAGAAATTCTTACACAATTCGTTCAGGGTCTGTGATGCAACCTGGATTGACCATATCTAGACCCACAGCTGGATGAGACATAAGGGTGGACACTCTTGGGGCTGAGAGGTTTGGTGAGGTTGGGTGAGCAAACGCAGACCCTTTAAAGTAATACTGCGTGCTACCCATCGCATGGGTCCCAAATCTCCAGGTTCAAGGGCATCTTCCTACATCGAAAACATGCATGAGAAACCCAGAAGATGGTACACCGTGTGATGGGGAAAGGTTTCTAAAACGCACCTCATTTCTCATCTCCTTGTGCTCGGGTTCGCCATTCCAGCCACTTTACTAGCAATCTCCCTACTTGGAGCATCAGCACCTTTAACCTCCTGTTCCGTACAGGTTGCTATTTGTCCTGAGGATGAACGGGAAGACGGGGAACCAATGAGAGACTAGCTCTTGGTGTTTGGACAGGCACAGGTCACTCTATTTTCCCATCAGGAAGAAGAATTAACCACAGGCTCAGCCTGCCCCCCGGAACCAGAACAGGGCCTGAAGCCATCCTGCGCTTTTGCGGCCAGCTCCCGAAAAAGCGAGTTGTAAAATGGAGCTTCAGGGCACTGCAATTCACAAACCTGCACAGTTATAAATGATAACTCTCGTCCACAAATATATTGAGGGAAGGCAAAGACGAGGAATTGAAATCAAGGCAGAATTGCAGGAAACAGATTTCAGGAGGTAGATTCGAATCGCCTTGAAAGCACATGAAAAGCGGCAAAACGTTGACAATGATGCCCTTGGCCAAAAAGGGCGTATGCGTTTTTTCCTGAATATATTCAGGAAAAAACGCATACGCCCTTTTTGGCCAACCAAGCAACCTGGAAAGGCAAATCAGCGCTACAAAGAAGTCTCGCTTCCCATCGGTCAAAAGGGCCATGCTGAAAAAAGTGTCAAAACCAGAAATGCAGGACAGGCCATGGAGAAATGGGAGCCTTGCTACACTGATGGGCGGGATGTAAATTGCCAACAGCCACTCTGGAGAAGTGTACGGTGTGTCCTGAAACATCTAAAAAACACAGCTTAGAGAGCATAGGGCACTTCCACGCATGGGGGTATAAAGTGGGAAAATTAAAAATCAGCAAGACACAAGCACCCCAAAGTTTAGGGCTGCTCTGTTGACAAGGACCTCCACTTCATTCCACCTTAAATATCCCAGGAAAGCGAAAAATGGATAAAAAATTTGAGGTCCATATGTACAATGGATTATCACTCAGCCATGAAATCAATGTCATAAGGCTAGTAGCAGCATGATGAGTGGATTTAGGTCCGACGATTCTAAGTGACATAAGTCACACAGAAAAGGACACTTCTCATAAGGTGTCACTTATAGAGGGAATGTAAAAACCGTTACACTTGAACTGAATTACAAAACAGAACAGAGTCACACATGCAGAAAACACACTATGGCTGCTTAACGGGAAAGGTGAGGTGGGGTGATACATAAAACAAGAGTTTCAAATTAGCTCAGATACCGTTCCATAAACCCAATATGTAACAGACAAGACCTACTCCTTGCTCAGAGAACTGGACTCAACACGCCCGATTCACCGCACAAGAATATATCTGACTAGTAATAATCTTAAAACCTATGTATTGATATCTCTCTGTTAGTGTGTCAAGTGGGTGTAAAGCGGCATAAACACAGCCGTGAAAAGCAGCTAAACCCCATTATAAAAATAAATTACTTTTCAAAACCCATGAAACAAAGACAGTGAAAGAGAGAGAAATTCTTACACAATTCGTTCAGGGTCTGTGATGCAACCTGGATTGACCATATCTAGACCCACAGCTGGATGAGACATAAGGGTGGACACTCTTGGGGCTGAGAGGTTTGGTGAGGTTGGGTGAGCAAACGCAGACCCTTTAAAGTAATACTGCGTGCTACCCATCGCATGGGTCCCAAATCTCCAGGTTCAAGGGCATCTTCCTACATCGAAAACATGCATGAGAAACCCAGAAGATGGTACACCGTGTGATGGGGAAAGGTTTCTAAAACGCACCTCATTTCTCATCTCCTTGTGCTCGGGTTCGCCATTCCAGCCACTTTACTAGCAATCTCCCTACTTGGAGCATCAGCACCTTTAACCTCCTGTTCCGTACAGGTTGCTATTTGTCCTGAGGATGAACGGGAAGACGGGGAACCAATGAGAGACTAGCTCTTGGTGTTGGGACAGGCACAGGTCACTCTATTTTCCCATCAGGAAGAAGAATTAACCACAGGCTCAGCCTGCCCCCCGGAACCAGAACAGGGCCTGAAGCCATCCTGCGCTTTTGCGGCCAGCTCCCGAAAAAGCGAGTTGTAAAATGGAGCTTCAGGGCACTGCAATTCACAAACCTGCACAGTTATAAATGATAACTCTCGTCCACAAATATATTGAGGGAAGGCAAAGACGAGGAATTGAAATCAAGGCAGAATTGCAGGAAACAGATTTCAGGAGGTAGATTCGAATCGCCTTGAAAGCACATGAAAAGCGGCAAAACGTTGACAATGATGCCCTTGGCCAAAAAGGGCGTATGCGTTTTTTCCTGAATATATTCAGGAAAAAACGCATACGCCCTTTTTGGCCAACCAAGCAACCTGGAAAGGCAAATCAGCGCTACAAAGAAGTCTCGCTTCCCATCGGTCAAAAGGGCCATGCTGAAAAAAGTGTCAAAACCAGAAATGCAGGACAGGCCATGGAGAAATGGGAGCCTTGCTACACTGATGGGCGGGATGTAAATTGCCAACAGCCACTCTGGAGAAGTGTACGGTGTGTCCTGAAACATCTAAAAAACACAGCTTAGAGAGCATAGGGCACTTCCACGCATGGGGGTATAAAGTGGGAAAATTAAAAATCAGCAAGACACAAGCACCCCAAAGTTTAGGGCTGCTCTGTTGACAAGGACCTCCACTTCATTCCACCTTAAATATCCCAGGAAAGCGAAAAATGGATAAAAAATTTGAGGTCCATATGTACAATGGATTATCACTCAGCCATGAAATCAATGTCATAAGGCTAGTAGCAGCATGATGAGTGGATTTAGGTCCGACGATTCTAAGTGACATAAGTCACACAGAAAAGGACACTTCTCATAAGGTGTCACTTATAGAGGGAATGTAAAAACCGTTACACTTGAACTGAATTACAAAACAGAACAGAGTCACACATGCAGAAAACACACTATGGCTGCTTAACGGGAAAGGTGAGGTGGGGTGATACATAAAACAAGAGTTTCAAATTAGCTCAGATACCGTTCCATAAACCCAATATGTAACAGACAAGACCTACTCCTTGCTCAGAGAACTGGACTCAACACGCCCGATTCACCGCACAAGAATATATCTGACTAGTAATAATCTTAAAACCTATGTATTGATATCTCTCTGTTAGTGTGTCAAGTGGGTGTAAAGCGGCATAAACACAGCCGTGAAAAGCAGCTAAACCCCATTATAAAAATAAATTACTTTTCAAAACCCATGAAACAAAGACAGTGAAAGAGAGAGAAATTCTTACACAATTCGTTCAGGGTTTGTGATGCAACCTGGATTGACCATATCTAGACCCACAGCTGGATGAGACATAAGGGTGGACACTCTTGGGGCTGAGAGGTTTGGTGAGGTTGGGTGAGCAAACGCAGACCCTTTAAAGTAATACTGCGTGCTACCCATCGCATGGGTCCCAAATCTCCAGGTTCAAGGGCATCTTCCTACATCGAAAACATGCATGAGAAACCCAGAAGATGGTACACCGTGTGATGGGGAAAGGTTTCTAAAACGCACCTCATTTCTCATCTCCTTGTGCTCGGGTTCGCCATTCCAGCCACTTTACTAGCAATCTCCCTACTTGGAGCATCAGCACCTTTAACCTCCTGTTCCGTACAGGTTGCTATTTGTCCTGAGGATGAACGGGAAGACGGGGAACCAATGAGAGACTAGCTCTTGGTGTTGGGACAGGCACAGGTCACTCTATTTTCCCATCAGGAAGAAGAATTAACCACAGGCTCAGCCTGCCCCCCGGAACCAGAACAGGGCCTGAAGCCATCCTGCGCTTTTGCGGCCAGCTCCCGAAAAAGCGAGTTGTAAAATGGAGCTTCAGGGCACTGCAATTCACAAACCTGCACAGTTATAAATGATAACTCTCGTCCACAAATATATTGAGGGAAGGCAAAGACGAGGAATTGAAATCAAGGCAGAATTGCAGGAAACAGATTTCAGGAGGTAGATTCGAATCGCCTTGAAAGCACATGAAAAGCGGCAAAACGTTGACAATGATGCCCTTGGCCAAAAAGGGCGTATGCGTTTTTTCCTGAATATATTCAGGAAAAAACGCATACGCCCTTTTTGGCCAACCAAGCAACCTGGAAAGGCAAATCAGCGCTACAAAGAAGTCTCGCTTCCCATCGGTCAAAAGGGCCATGCTGAAAAAAGTGTCAAAACCAGAAATGCAGGACAGGCCATGGAGAAATGGGAGCCTTGCTACACTGATGGGCGGGATGTAAATTGCCAACAGCCACTCTGGAGAAGTGTACGGTGTGTCCTGAAACATCTAAAAAACACAGCTTAGAGAGCATAGGGCACTTCCACGCATGGGGGTATAAAGTGGGAAAATTAAAAATCAGCAAGACACAAGCACCCCAAAGTTTAGGGCTGCTCTGTTGACAAGGACCTCCACTTCATTCCACCTTAAATATCCCAGGAAAGCGAAAAATGGATAAAAAATTTGAGGTCCATATGTACAATGGATTATCACTCAGCCATGAAATCAATGTCATAAGGCTAGTAGCAGCATGATGAGTGGATTTAGGTCCGACGATTCTAAGTGACATAAGTCACACAGAAAAGGACACTTCTCATAAGGTGTCACTTATAGAGGGAATGTAAAAACCGTTACACTTGAACTGAATTACAAAACAGAACAGAGTCACACATGCAGAAAACACACTATGGCTGCTTAACGGGAAAGGTGAGGTGGGGTGATACATAAAACAAGAGTTTCAAATTAGCTCAGATACCGTTCCATAAACCCAATATGTAACAGACAAGACCTACTCCTTGCTCAGAGAACTGGACTCAACACGCCCGATTCACCGCACAAGAATATATCTGACTAGTAATAATCTTAAAACCTATGTATTGATATCTCTCTGTTAGTGTGTCAAGTGGGTGTAAAGCGGCATAAACACAGCCGTGAAAAGCAGCTAAACCCCATTATAAAAATAAATTACTTTTCAAAACCCATGAAACAAAGACAGTGAAAGAGAGAGAAATTCTTACACAATTCGTTCAGGGTCTGTGATGCAACCTGGATTGACCATATCTAGACCCACAGCTGGATGAGACATAAGGGTGGACACTCTTGGGGCTGAGAGGTTTGGTGAGGTTGGGTGAGCAAACGCAGACCCTTTAAAGTAATACTGCGTGCTACCCATCGCATGGGTCCCAAATCTCCAGGTTCAAGGGCATCTTCCTACATCGAAAACATGCATGAGAAACCCAGAAGATGGTACACCGTGTGATGGGGAAAGGTTTCTAAAACGCACCTCATTTCTCATCTCCTTGTGCTCGGGTTCGCCATTCCAGCCACTTTACTAGCAATCTCCCTACTTGGAGCATCAGCACCTTTAACCTCCTGTTCCGTACAGGTTGCTATTTGTCCTGAGGATGAACGGGAAGACGGGGAACCAATGAGAGACTAGCTCTTGGTGTTGGGACAGGCACAGGTCACTCTATTTTCCCATCAGGAAGAAGAATTAACCACAGGCTCAGCCTGCCCCCCGGAACCAGAACAGGGCCTGAAGCCATCCTGCGCTTTTGCGGCCAGCTCCCGAAAAAGCGAGTTGTAAAATGGAGCTTCAGGGCACTGCAATTCACAAACCTGCACAGTTATAAATGATAACTCTCGTCCACAAATATATTGAGGGAAGGCAAAGACGAGGAATTGAAATCAAGGCAGAATTGCAGGAAACAGATTTCAGGAGGTAGATTCGAATCGCCTTGAAAGCACATGAAAAGCGGCAAAACGTTGACAATGATGCCCTTGGCCAAAAAGGGCGTATGCGTTTTTTCCTGAATATATTCAGGAAAAAACGCATACGCCCTTTTTGGCCAACCAAGCAACCTGGAAAGGCAAATCAGCGCTACAAAGAAGTCTCGCTTCCCATCGGTCAAAAGGGCCATGCTGAAAAAAGTGTCAAAACCAGAAATGCAGGACAGGCCATGGAGAAATGGGAGCCTTGCTACACTGATGGGAGGGATGTAAATTGCCAACAGCCACTCTGGAGAAGTGTACGGTGTGTCCTGAAACATCTAAAAAACACAGCTTAGAGAGCATAGGGCACTTCCACGCATGGGGGTATAAAGTGGGAAAATTAAAAATCAGCAAGACACAAGCACCCCAAAGTTTAGGGCTGCTCTGTTGACAAGGACCTCCACTTCATTCCACCTTAAATATCCCAGGAAAGCGAAAAATGGATAAAAAATTTGAGGTCCATATGTACAATGGATTATCACTCAGCCATGAAATCAATGTCATAAGGCTAGTAGCAGCATGATGAGTGGATTTAGGTCCGACGATTCTAAGTGACATAAGTCACACAGAAAAGGACACTTCTCATAAGGTGTCACTTATAGAGGGAATGTAAAAACCGTTACACTTGAACTGAATTACAAAACAGAACAGAGTCACACATGCAGAAAACACACTATGGCTGCTTAACGGGAAAGGTGAGGTGGGGTGATACATAAAACAAGAGTTTCAAATTAGCTCAGATACCGTTCCATAAACCCAATATGTAACAGACAAGACCTACTCCTTGCTCAGAGAACTGGACTCAACACGCCCGATTCACCGCACAAGAATATATCTGACTAGTAATAATCTTAAAACCTATGTATTGATATCTCTCTGTTAGTGTGTCAAGTGGGTGTAAAGCGGCATAAACACAGCCGTGAAAAGCAGCTAAACCCCATTATAAAAATAAATTACTTTTCAAAACCCATGAAACAAAGACAGTGAAAGAGAGAGAAATTCTTACACAATTCGTTCAGGGTCTGTGATGCAACCTGGATTGACCATATCTAGACCCACAGCTGGATGAGACATAAGGGTGGACACTCTTGGGGCTGAGAGGTTTGGTGAGGTTGGGTGAGCAAACGCAGACCCTTTAAAGTAATACTGCGTGCTACCCATCGCATGGGTCCCAAATCTCCAGGTTCAAGGGCATCTTCCTACATCGAAAACATGCATGAGAAACCCAGAAGATGGTACACCGTGTGATGGGGAAAGGTTTCTAAAACGCACCTCATTTCTCATCTCCTTGTGCTCGGGTTCGCCATTCCAGCCACTTTACTAGCAATCTCCCTACTTGGAGCATCAGCACCTTTAACCTCCTGTTCCGTACAGGTTGCTATTTGTCCTGAGGATGAACGGGAAGACGGGGAACCAATGAGAGACTAGCTCTTGGTGTTGGGACAGGCACAGGTCACTCTATTTTCCCATCAGGAAGAAGAATTAACCACAGGCTCAGCCTGCCCCCCGGAACCAGAACAGGGCCTGAAGCCATCCTGCGCTTTTGCGGCCAGCTCCCGAAAAAGCGAGTTGTAAAATGGAGCTTCAGGGCACTGCAATTCACAAACCTGCACAGTTATAAATGATAACTCTCGTCCACAAATATATTGAGGGAAGGCAAAGACGAGGAATTGAAATCAAGGCAGAATTGCAGGAAACAGATTTCAGGAGGTAGATTCGAATCGCCTTGAAAGCACATGAAAAGCGGCAAAACGTTGACAATGATGCCCTTGGCCAAAAAGGGCGTATGCGTTTTTTCCTGAATATATTCAGGAAAAAACGCATACGCCCTTTTTGGCCAACCAAGCAACCTGGAAAGGCAAATCAGCGCTACAAAGAAGTCTCGCTTCCCATCGGTCAAAAGGGCCATGCTGAAAAAAGTGTCAAAACCAGAAATGCAGGACAGGCCATGGAGAAATGGGAGCCTTGCTACACTGATGGGCGGGATGTAAATTGCCAACAGCCACTCTGGAGAAGTGTACGGTGTGTCCTGAAACATCTAAAAAACACAGCTTAGAGAGCATAGGGCACTTCCACGCATGGGGGTATAAAGTGGGAAAATTAAAAATCAGCAAGACACAAGCACCCCAAAGTTTAGGGCTGCTCTGTTGACAAGGACCTCCACTTCATTCCACCTTAAATATCCCAGGAAAGCGAAAAATGGATAAAAAATTTGAGGTCCATATGTACAATGGATTATCACTCAGCCATGAAATCAATGTCATAAGGCTAGTAGCAGCATGATGAGTGGATTTAGGTCCGACGATTCTAAGTGACATAAGTCACACAGAAAAGGACACTTCTCATAAGGTGTCACTTATAGAGGGAATGTAAAAACCGTTACACTTGAACTGAATTACAAAACAGAACAGAGTCACACATGCAGAAAACACACTATGGCTGCTTAACGGGAAAGGTGAGGTGGGGTGATACATAAAACAAGAGTTTCAAATTAGCTCAGATACCGTTCCATAAACCCAATATGTAACAGACAAGACCTACTCCTTGCTCAGAGAACTGGACTCAACACGCCCGATTCACCGCACAAGAATATATCTGACTAGTAATAATCTTAAAACCTATGTATTGATATCTCTCTGTTAGTGTGTCAAGTGGGTGTAAAGCGGCATAAACACAGCCGTGAAAAGCAGCTAAACCCCATTATAAAAATAAATTACTTTTCAAAACCCATGAAACAAAGACAGTGAAAGAGAGAGAAATTCTTACACTATTCGTTCAGGGTCTGTGATGCAACCTGGATTGACCATATCTAGACCCACAGCTGGATGAGACATAAGGGTGGACACTCTTGGGGCTGAGAGGTTTGGTGAGGTTGGGTGAGCAAACGCAGACCCTTTAAAGTAATACTGCGTGCTACCCATCGCATGGGTCCCAAATCTCCAGGTTCAAGGGCATCTTCCTACATCGAAAACATGCATGAGAAACCCAGAAGATGGTACACCGTGTGATGGGGAAAGGTTTCTAAAACGCACCTCATTTCTCATCTCCTTGTGCTCGGGTTCGCCATTCCAGCCACTTTACTAGCAATCTCCCTACTTGGAGCATCAGCACCTTTAACCTCCTGTTCCGTACAGGTTGCTATTTGTCCTGAGGATGAACGGGAAGACGGGGAACCAATGAGAGACTAGCTCTTGGTGTTGGGACAGGCACAGGTCACTCTATTTTCCCATCAGGAAGAAGAATTAACCACAGGCTCAGCCTGCCCCCCGGAACCAGAACAGGGCCTGAAGCCATCCTGCGCTTTTGCGGCCAGCTCCCGAAAAAGCGAGTTGTAAAATGGAGCTTCAGGGCACTGCAATTCACAAACCTGCACAGTTATAAATGATAACTCTCGTCCACAAATATATTGAGGGAAGGCAAAGACGAGGAATTGAAATCAAGGCAGAATTGCAGGAAACAGATTTCAGGAGGTAGATTCGAATCGCCTTGAAAGCACATGAAAAGCGGCAAAACGTTGACAATGATGCCCTTGGCCAAAAAGGGCGTATGCGTTTTTTCCTGAATATATTCAGGAAAAAACGCATACGCCCTTTTTGGCCAACCAAGCAACCTGGAAAGGCAAATCAGCGCTACAAAGAAGTCTCGCTTCCCATCGGTCAAAAGGGCCATGCTGAAAAAAGTGTCAAAACCAGAAATGCAGGACAGGCCATGGAGAAATGGGAGCCTTGCTACACTGATGGGCGGGATGTAAATTGCCAACAGCCACTCTGGAGAAGTGTACGGTGTGTCCTGAAACATCTAAAAAACACAGCTTAGAGAGCATAGGGCACTTCCACGCATGGGGGTATAAAGTGGGAAAATTAAAAATCAGCAAGACACAAGCACCCCAAAGTTTAGGGCTGCTCTGTTGACAAGGACCTCCACTTCATTCCACCTTAAATATCCCAGGAAAGCGAAAAATGGATAAAAAATTTGAGGTCCATATGTACAATGGATTATCACTCAGCCATGAAATCAATGTCATAAGGCTAGTAGCAGCATGATGAGTGGATTTAGGTCCGACGATTCTAAGTGACATAAGTCACACAGAAAAGGACACTTCTCATAAGGTGTCACTTATAGAGGGAATGTAAAAACCGTTACACTTGAACTGAATTACAAAACAGAACAGAGTCACACATGCAGAAAACACACTATGGCTGCTTAACGGGAAAGGTGAGGTGGGGTGATACATAAAACAAGAGTTTCAAATTAGCTCAGATACCGTTCCATAAACCCAATATGTAACAGACAAGACCTACTCCTTGCTCAGAGAACTGGACTCAACACGCCCGATTCACCGCACAAGAATATATCTGACTAGTAATAATCTTAAAACCTATGTATTGATATCTCTCTGTTAGTGTGTCAAGTGGGTGTAAAGCGGCATAAACACAGCCGTGAAAAGCAGCTAAACCCCATTATAAAAATAAATTACTTTTCAAAACCCATGAAACAAAGACAGTGAAAGAGAGAGAAATTCTTACACTATTCGTTCAGGGTCTGTGATGCAACCTGGATTGACCATATCTAGACCCACAGCTGGATGAGACATAAGGGTGGACACTCTTGGGGCTGAGAGGTTTGGTGAGGTTGGGTGAGCAAACGCAGACCCTTTAAAGTAATACTGCGTGCTACCCATCGCATGGGTCCCAAATCTCCAGGTTCAAGGGCATCTTCCTACATCGAAAACATGCATGAGAAACCCAGAAGATGGTACACCGTGTGATGGGGAAAGGTTTCTAAAACGCACCTCATTTCTCATCTCCTTGTGCTCGGGTTCGCCATTCCAGCCACTTTACTAGCAATCTCCCTACTTGGAGCATCAGCACCTTTAACCTCCTGTTCCGTACAGGTTGCTATTTGTCCTGAGGATGAACGGGAAGACGGGGAACCAATGAGAGACTAGCTCTTGGTGTTGGGACAGGCACAGGTCACTCTATTTTCCCATCAGGAAGAAGAATTAACCACAGGCTCAGCCTGCCCCCCGGAACCAGAACAGGGCCTGAAGCCATCCTGCGCTTTTGCGGCCAGCTCCCGAAAAAGCGAGTTGTAAAATGGAGCTTCAGGGCACTGCAATTCACAAACCTGCACAGTTATAAATGATAACTCTCGTCCACAAATATATTGAGGGAAGGCAAAGACGAGGAATTGAAATCAAGGCAGAATTGCAGGAAACAGATTTCAGGAGGTAGATTCGAATCGCCTTGAAAGCACATGAAAAGCGGCAAAACGTTGACAATGATGCCCTTGGCCAAAAAGGGCGTATGCGTTTTTTCCTGAATATATTCAGGAAAAAACGCATACGCCCTTTTTGGCCAACCAAGCAACCTGGAAAGGCAAATCAGCGCTACAAAGAAGTCTCGCTTCCCATCGGTCAAAAGGGCCATGCTGAAAAAAGTGTCAAAACCAGAAATGCAGGACAGGCCATGGAGAAATGGGAGCCTTGCTACACTGATGGGCGGGATGTAAATTGCCAACAGCCACTCTGGAGAAGTGTACGGTGTGTCCTGAAACATCTAAAAAACACAGCTTAGAGAGCATAGGGCACTTCCACGCATGGGGGTATAAAGTGGGAAAATTAAAAATCAGCAAGACACAAGCACCCCAAAGTTTAGGGCTGCTCTGTTGACAAGGACCTCCACTTCATTCCACCTTAAATATCCCAGGAAAGCGAAAAATGGATAAAAAATTTGAGGTCCATATGTACAATGGATTATCACTCAGCCATGAAATCAATGTCATAAGGCTAGTAGCAGCATGATGAGTGGATTTAGGTCCGACGATTCTAAGTGACATAAGTCACACAGAAAAGGACACTTCTCATAAGGTGTCACTTATAGAGGGAATGTAAAAACCGTTACACTTGAACTGAATTACAAAACAGAACAGAGTCACACATGCAGAAAACACACTATGGCTGCTTAACGGGAAAGGTGAGGTGGGGTGATACATAAAACAAGAGTTTCAAATTAGCTCAGATACCGTTCCATAAACCCAATATGTAACAGACAAGACCTACTCCTTGCTCAGAGAACTGGACTCAACACGCCCGATTCACCGCACAAGAATATATCTGACTAGTAATAATCTTAAAACCTATGTATTGATATCTCTCTGTTAGTGTGTCAAGTGGGTGTAAAGCGGCATAAACACAGCCGTGAAAAGCAGCTAAACCCCATTATAAAAATAAATTACTTTTCAAAACCCATGAAACAAAGACAGTGAAAGAGAGAGAAATTCTTACACTATTCGTTCAGGGTCTGTGATGCAACCTGGATTGACCATATCTAGACCCACAGCTGGATGAGACATAAGGGTGGACACTCTTGGGGCTGAGAGGTTTGGTGAGGTTGGGTGAGCAAACGCAGACCCTTTAAAGTAATACTGCGTGCTACCCATCGCATGGGTCCCAAATCTCCAGGTTCAAGGGCATCTTCCTACATCGAAAACATGCATGAGAAACCCAGAAGATGGTACACCGTGTGATGGGGAAAGGTTTCTAAAACGCACCTCATTTCTCATCTCCTTGTGCTCGGGTTCGCCATTCCAGCCACTTTACTAGCAATCTCCCTACTTGGAGCATCAGCACCTTTAACCTCCTGTTCCGTACAGGTTGCTATTTGTCCTGAGGATGAACGGGAAGACGGGGAACCAATGAGAGACTAGCTCTTGGTGTTGGGACAGGCACAGGTCACTCTATTTTCCCATCAGGAAGAAGAATTAACCACAGGCTCAGCCTGCCCCCCGGAACCAGAACAGGGCCTGAAGCCATCCTGCGCTTTTGCGGCCAGCTCCCGAAAAAGCGAGTTGTAAAATGGAGCTTCAGGGCACTGCAATTCACAAACCTGCACAGTTATAAATGATAACTCTCGTCCACAAATATATTGAGGGAAGGCAAAGACGAGGAATTGAAATCAAGGCAGAATTGCAGGAAACAGATTTCAGGAGGTAGATTCGAATCGCCTTGAAAGCACATGAAAAGTGGCAAAACGTTGACAATGATGCCCTTGGCCAAAAAGGGCGTATGCGTTTTTTCCTGAATATATTCAGGAAAAAACGCATACGCCCTTTTTGGCCAACCAAGCAACCTGGAAAGGCAAATCAGCGCTACAAAGAAGTCTCGCTTCCCATCGGTCAAAAGGGCCATGCTGAAAAAAGTGTCAAAACCAGAAATGCAGGACAGGCCATGGAGAAATGGGAGCCTTGCTACACTGATGGGCGGGATGTAAATTGCCAACAGCCACTCTGGAGAAGTGTACGGTGTGTCCTGAAACATCTAAAAAACACAGCTTAGAGAGCATAGGGCACTTCCACGCATGGGGGTATAAAGTG
This sequence comes from Balaenoptera physalus, assembly GCF_965194825.1. NCBI lineage: Eukaryota > Metazoa > Chordata > Mammalia > Artiodactyla > Balaenopteridae > Balaenoptera > Balaenoptera physalus. Next base: position 52,821 of record NW_028126160.1, read on the forward strand.
GGAAAATTAAAAATCAGCAAGACACAAGCACCCCAAAGTTTAGGGCTGCTCTGTTGACAAGGACCTCCACTTCATTCCACCTTAAATATCCCAGGAAAGCGAAAAATGGATAAAAAATTTGAGGTCCATATGTACAATGGATTATCACTCAGCCATGAAATCAATGTCATAAGGCTAGTAGCAGCATGATGAGTGGATTTAGGTCCGACGATTCTAAGTGACATAAGTCACACAGAAAAGGACACTTCTCATAAGGTGTCACTTATAGAGGGAATGTAAAAACCGTTACACTTGAACTGAATTACAAAACAGAACAGAGTCACACATGCAGAAAACACACTATGGCTGCTTAACGGGAAAGGTGAGGTGGGGTGATACATAAAACAAGAGTTTCAAATTAGCTCAGATACCGTTCCATAAACCCAATATGTAACAGACAAGACCTACTCCTTGCTCAGAGAACTGGACTCAACACGCCCGATTCACCGCACAAGAATATATCTGACTAGTAATAATCTTAAAACCTATGTATTGATATCTCTCTGTTAGTGTGTCAAGTGGGTGTAAAGCGGCATAAACACAGCCGTGAAAAGCAGCTAAACCCCATTATAAAAATAAATTACTTTTCAAAACCCATGAAACAAAGACAGTGAAAGAGAGAGAAATTCTTACACAATTCGTTCAGGGTCTGTGATGCAACCTGGATTGACCATATCTAGACCCACAGCTGGATGAGACATAAGGGTGGACACTCTTGGGGCTGAGAGGTTTGGTGAGGTTGGGTGAGCAAACGCAGACCCTTTAAAGTAATACTGCGTGCTACCCATCGCATGGGTCCCAAATCTCCAGGTTCAAGGGCATCTTCCTACATCGAAAACATGCATGAGAAACCCAGAAGATGGTACACCGTGTGATGGGGAAAGGTTTCTAAAACGCACCTCATTTCTCATCTCCTTGTGCTCGGGTTCGCCATTCCAGCCACTTTACTAGCAATCTCCCTACTTGGAGCATCAGCACCTTTAACCTCCTGTTCCGTACAGGTTGCTATTTGTCCTGAGGATGAACGGGAAGACGGGGAACCAATGAGAGACTAGCTCTTGGTGTTGGGACAGGCACAGGTCACTCTATTTTCCCATCAGGAAGAAGAATTAACCACAGGCTCAGCCTGCCCCCCGGAACCAGAACAGGGCCTGAAGCCATCCTGCGCTTTTGCGGCCAGCTCCCGAAAAAGCGAGTTGTAAAATGGAGCTTCAGGGCACTGCAATTCACAAACCTGCACAGTTATAAATGATAACTCTCGTCCACAAATATATTGAGGGAAGGCAAAGACGAGGAATTGAAATCAAGGCAGAATTGCAGGAAACAGATTTCAGGAGGTAGATTCGAATCGCCTTGAAAGCACATGAAAAGCGGCAAAACGTTGACAATGATGCCCTTGGCCAAAAAGGGCGTATGCGTTTTTTCCTGAATATATTCAGGAAAAAACGCATACGCCCTTTTTGGCCAACCAAGCAACCTGGAAAGGCAAATCAGCGCTACAAAGAAGTCTCGCTTCCCATCGGTCAAAAGGGCCATGCTGAAAAAAGTGTCAAAACCAGAAATGCAGGACAGGCCATGGAGAAATGGGAGCCTTGCTACACTGATGGGCGGGATGTAAATTGCCAACAGCCACTCTGGAGAAGTGTACGGTGTGTCCTGAAACATCTAAAAAACACAGCTTAGAGAGCATAGGGCACTTCCACGCATGGGGGTATAAAGTGGGAAAATTAAAAATCAGCAAGACACAAGCACCCCAAAGTTTAGGGCTGCTCTGTTGACAAGGACCTCCACTTCATTCCACCTTAAATATCCCAGGAAAGCGAAAAATGGATAAAAAATTTGAGGTCCATATGTACAATGGATTATCACTCAGCCATGAAATCAATGTCATAAGGCTAGTAGCAGCATGATGAGTGGATTTCGGTCCGACGATTCTAAGTGACATAAGTCACACAGAAAAGGACACTTCTCATAAGGTGTCACTTATAGAGGGAATGTAAAAACCGTTACACTTGAACTGAATTACAAAACAGAACAGAGTCACACATGCAGAAAACACACTATGGCTGCTTAACGGGAAAGGTGAGGTGGGGTGATACATAAAACAAGAGTTTCAAATTAGCTCAGATACCGTTCCATAAACCCAATATGTAACAGACAAGACCTACTCCTTGCTCAGAGAACTGGACTCAACACGCCCGATTCACTGCACAAGAATATATCTGACTAGTAATAATCTTAAAACCTATGTATTGATATCTCTCTGTTAGTGTGTCAAGTGGGTGTAAAGCAGCATAAACACAGCCGTGAAAAGCAGCTAAACCCCATTATAAAAATAAATTACTTTTCAAAACCCATGAAACAAAGACAGTGAAAGAGAGAGAAATTCTTACACAATTCGTTCAGGGTCTGTGATGCAACCTGGATTGACCATATCTAGACCCACAGCTGGATGAGACATAAGGGTGGACACTCTTGGGGCTGAGAGGTTTGGTGAGGTTGGGTGAGCAAACGCAGACCCTTTAAAGTAATACTGCGTGCTACCCATCGCATGGGTCCCAAATCTCCAGGTTCAAGGGCATCTTCCTACATCGAAAACATGCATGAGAAACCCAGAAGATGGTACACCGTGTGATGGGGAAAGGTTTCTAAAACGCACCTCATTTCTCATCTCCTTGTGCTCGGGTTCGCCATTCCAGCCACTTTACTAGCAATCTCCCTACTTGGAGCATCAGCACCTTTAACCTCCTGTTCCGTACAGGTTGCTATTTGTCCTGAGGATGAACGGGAAGACGGGGAACCAATGAGAGACTAGCTCTTGGTGTTGGGACAGGCACAGGTCACTCTATTTTCCCATCAGGAAGAAGAATTAACCACAGGCTCAGCCTGCCCCCCGGAACCAGAACAGGGCCTGAAGCCATCCTGCGCTTTTGCGGCCAGCTCCCGAAAAAGCGAGTTGTAAAATGGAGCTTCAGGGCACTGCAATTCACAAACCTGCACAGTTATAAATGATAACTCTCGTCCACAAATATATTGAGGGAAGGCAAAGACGAGGAATTGAAATCAAGGCAGAATTGCAGGAAACAGATTTCAGGAGGTAGATTCGAATCGCCTTGAAAGCACATGAAAAGCGGCAAAACGTTGACAATGATGCCCTTGGCCAAAAAGGGCGTATGCGTTTTTTCCTGAATATATTCAGGAAAAAACGCATACGCCCTTTTTGGCCAACCAAGCAACCTGGAAAGGCAAATCAGCGCTACAAAGAAGTCTCGCTTCCCATCGGTCAAAAGGGCCATGCTGAAAAAAGTGTCAAAACCAGAAATGCAGGACAGGCCATGGAGAAATGGGAGCCTTGCTACACTGATGGGCGGGATGTAAATTGCCAACAGCCACTCTGGAGAAGTGTACGGTGTGTCCTGAAACATCTAAAAAACACAGCTTAGAGAGCATAGGGCACTTCCACGCATGGGGGTATAAAGTGGGAAAATTAAAAATCAGCAAGACACAAGCACCCCAAAGTTTAGGGCTGCTCTGTTGACAAGGACCTCCACTTCATTCCACCTTAAATATCCCAGGAAAGCGAAAAATGGATAAAAAATTTGAGGTCCATATGTACAATGGATTATCACTCAGCCATGAAATCAATGTCATAAGGCTAGTAGCAGCATGATGAGTGGATTTCGGTCCGACGATTCTAAGTGACATAAGTCACACAGAAAAGGACACTTCTCATAAGGTGTCACTTATAGAGGGAATGTAAAAACCGTTACACTTGAACTGAATTACAAAACAGAACAGAGTCACACATGCAGAAAACACACTATGGCTGCTTAACGGGAAAGGTGAGGTGGGGTGATACATAAAACAAGAGTTTCAAATTAGCTCAGATACCGTTCCATAAACCCAATATGTAACAGACAAGACCTACTCCTTGCTCAGAGAACTGGACTCAACACGCCCGATTCACCGCACAAGAATATATCTGACTAGTAATAATCTTAAAACCTATGTATTGATATCTCTCTGTTAGTGTGTCAAGTGGGTGTAAAGCGGCATAAACACAGCCGTGAAAAGCAGCTAAACCCCATTATAAAAATAAATTACTTTTCAAAACCCATGAAACAAAGACAGTGAAAGAGAGAGAAATTCTTACACAATTCGTTCAGGGTCTGTGATGCAACCTGGATTGACCATATCTAGACCCACAGCTGGATGAGACATAAGGGTGGACACTCTTGGGGCTGAGAGGTTTGGTGAGGTTGGGTGAGCAAACGCAGACCCTTTAAAGTAATACTGCGTGCTACCCATCGCATGGGTCCCAAATCTCCAGGTTCAAGGGCATCTTCCTACATCGAAAACATGCATGAGAAACCCAGAAGATGGTACACCGTGTGATGGGGAAAGGTTTCTAAAACGCACCTCATTTCTCATCTCCTTGTGCTCGGGTTCGCCATTCCAGCCACTTTACTAGCAATCTCCCTACTTGGAGCATCAGCACCTTTAACCTCCTGTTCCGTACAGGTTGCTATTTGTCCTGAGGATGAACGGGAAGACGGGGAACCAATGAGAGACTAGCTCTTGGTGTTGGGACAGGCACAGGTCACTCTATTTTCCCATCAGGAAGAAGAATTAACCACAGGCTCAGCCTGCCCCCCGGAACCAGAACAGGGCCTGAAGCCATCCTGCGCTTTTGCGGCCAGCTCCCGAAAAAGCGAGTTGTAAAATGGAGCTTCAGGGCACTGCAATTCACAAACCTGCACAGTTATAAATGATAACTCTCGTCCACAAATATATTGAGGGAAGGCAAAGACGAGGAATTGAAATCAAGGCAGAATTGCAGGAAACAGATTTCAGGAGGTAGATTCGAATCGCCTTGAAAGCACATGAAAAGCGGCAAAACGTTGACAATGATGCCCTTGGCCAAAAAGGGCGTATGCGTTTTTTCCTGAATATATTCAGGAAAAAACGCATACGCCCTTTTTGGCCAACCAAGCAACCTGGAAAGGCAAATCAGCGCTACAAAGAAGTCTCGCTTCCCATCGGTCAAAAGGGCCATGCTGAAAAAAGTGTCAAAACCAGAAATGCAGGACAGGCCATGGAGAAATGGGAGCCTTGCTACACTGATGGGCGGGATGTAAATTGCCAACAGCCACTCTGGAGAAGTGTACGGTGTGTCCTGAAACATCTAAAAAACACAGCTTAGAGAGCATAGGGCACTTCCACGCATGGGGGTATAAAGTGGGAAAATTAAAAATCAGCAAGACACAAGCACCCCAAAGTTTAGGGCTGCTCTGTTGACAAGGACCTCCACTTCATTCCACCTTAAATATCCCAGGAAAGCGAAAAATGGATTAAAAATTTGAGGTCCATATGTACAATGGATTATCACTCAGCCATGAAATCAATGTCATAAGGCTAGTAGCAGCATGATGAGTGGATTTCGGTACGACGATTCTAAGTGACATAAGTCACACAGAAAAGGACACTTCTCATAAGGTGTCACTTATAGAGGGAATGTAAAAACCGTTACACTTGAACTGAATTACAAAACAGAACAGAGTCACACATGCAGAAAACACACTATGGCTGCTTAACGGGAAAGGTGAGGTGGGGTGATACATAAAACAAGAGTTTCAAATTAGCTCAGATACCGTTCCATAAACCCAATATGTAACAGACAAGACCTACTCCTTGCTCAGAGAACTGGACTCAACACGCCCGATTCACCGCACAAGAATATATCTGACTAGTAATAATCTTAAAACCTATGTATTGATATCTCTCTGTTAGTGTGTCAAGTGGGTGTAAAGCAGCATAAACACAGCCGTGAAAAGCAGCTAAACCCCATTATAAAAATAAATTACTTTTCAAAACCCATGAAACAAAGACAGTGAAAGAGAGAGAAATTCTTACACAATTCGTTCAGGGTCTGTGATGCAACCTGGATTGACCATATCTAGACCCACAGCTGGATGAGACATAAGGGTGGACACTCTTGGGGCTGAGAGGTTTGGTGAGGTTGGGTGAGCAAACGCAGACCCTTTAAAGTAATACTGCGTGCTACCCATCGCATGGGTCCCAAATCTCCAGGTTCAAGGGCATCTTCCTACATCGAAAACATGCATGAGAAACCCAGAAGATGGTACACCGTGTGATGGGGAAAGGTTTCTAAAACGCACCTCATTTCTCATCTCCTTGTGCTCGTGTTCGCCATTCCAGCCACTTTACTAGCAATCTCCCTACTTGGAGCATCAGCACCTTTAACCTCCTGTTCCGTACAGGTTGCTATTTGTCCTGAGGATGAACGGGAAGACGGGGAACCAATGAGAGACTAGCTCTTGGTGTTGGGACAGGCACAGGTCACTCTATTTTCCCATCAGGAAGAAGAATTAACCACAGGCTCAGCCTGCCCCCCGGAACCAGAACAGGGCCTGAAGCCATCCTGCGCTTTTGCGGCCAGCTCCCGAAAAAGCGAGTTGTAAAATGGAGCTTCAGGGCACTGCAATTCACAAACCTGCACAGTTATAAATGATAACTCTCGTCCACAAATATATTGAGGGAAGGCAAAGACGAGGAATTGAAATCAAGGCAGAATTGCAGGAAACAGATTTCAGGAGGTAGATTCGAATCGCCTTGAAAGCACATGAAAAGCGGCAAAACGTTGACAATGATGCCCTTGGCCAAAAAGGGCGTATGCGTTTTTTCCTGAATATATTCAGGAAAAAACGCATACGCCCTTTTTGGCCAACCAAGCAACCTGGAAAGGCAAATCAGCGCTACAAAGAAGTCTCGCTTCCCATCGGTCAAAAGGGCCATGCTGAAAAAAGTGTCAAAACCAGAAATGCAGGACAGGCCATGGAGAAATGGGAGCCTTGCTACACTGATGGGCGGGATGTAAATTGCCAACAGCCACTCTGGAGAAGTGTACGGTGTGTCCTGAAACATCTAAAAAACACAGCTTAGAGAGCATAGGGCACTTCCACGCATGGGGGTATAAAGTGGGAAAATTAAAAATCATCAAGACACAAGCACCCCAAAGTTTAGGGCTGCTCTGTTGACAAGGACCTCCACTTCATTCCACCTTAAATATCCCAGGAAAGCGAAAAATGGATAAAAAATTTGAGGTCCATATGTACAATGGATTATCACTCAGCCATGAAATCAATGTCATAAGGCTAGTAGCAGCATGATGAGTGGATTTCGGTCCGACGATTCTAAGTGACATAAGTCACACAGAAAAGGACACCTCTCATAAGGTGTCACTTATAGAGGGAATGTAAAAACCGTTACACTTGAACTGAATTACAAAACAGAACAGAGTCACACATGCAGAAAACACACTATGGCTGCTTAACGGGAAAGGTGAGGTGGGGTGATACATAAAACAAGAGTTTCAAATTAGCTCAGATACCGTTCCATAAACCCAATATGTAACAGACAAGACCTACTCCTTGCTCAGAGAACTGGACTCAACACGCCCGATTCACCGCACAAGAATATATCTGACTAGTAATAATCTTAAAACCTATGTATTGATATCTCTCTGTTAGTGTGTCAAGTGGGTGTAAAGCAGCATAAACACAGCCGTGAAAAGCAGCTAAACCCCATTATAAAAATAAATTACTTTTCAAAACCCATGAAACAAAGACAGTGAAAGAGAGAGAAATTCTTACACAATTCGTTCAGGGTCTGTGATGCAACCTGGATTGACCATATCTAGACCCACAGCTGGATGAGACATAAGGGTGGACACTCTTGGGGCTGAGAGGTTTGGTGAGGTTGGGTGAGCAAACGCAGACCCTTTAAAGTAATACTGCGTGCTACCCATCGCATGGGTCCCAAATCTCCAGGTTCAAGGGCATCTTCCTACATCGAAAACATGCATGAGAAACCCAGAAGATGGTACACCGTGTGATGGGGAAAGGTTTCTAAAACGCACCTCATTTCTCATCTCCTTGTGCTCGGGTTCGCCATTCCAGCCACTTTACTAGCAATCTCCCTACTTGGAGCATCAGCACCTTTAACCTCCTGTTCCGTACAGGTTGCTATTTGTCCTGAGGATGAACGGGAAGACGGGGAACCAATGAGAGACTAGCTCTTGGTGTTGGGACAGGCACAGGTCACTCTATTTTCCCATCAGGAAGAAGAATTAACCACAGGCTCAGCCTGCCCCCCGGAACCAGAACAGGGCCTGAAGCCATCCTGCGCTTTTGCGGCCAGCTCCCGAAAAAGCGAGTTGTAAAATGGAGCTTCAGGGCACTGCAATTCACAAACCTGCACAGTTATAAATGATAACTCTCGTCCACAAATATATTGAGGGAAGGCAAAGACGAGGAATTGAAATCAAGGCAGAATTGCAGGAAACAGATTTCAGGAGGTAGATTCGAATCGCCTTGAAAGCACATGAAAAGCGGCAAAACGTTGACAATGATGCCCTTGGCCATAAAGGGCGTATGCGTTTTTTCCTGAATATATTCAGGAAAAAACGCATACGCCCTTTTTGGCCAACCAAGCAACCTGGAAAGGCAAATCAGCGCTACAAAGAAGTCTCGCTTCCCATCGGTCAAAAGGGCCATGCTGAAAAAAGTGTCAAAACCAGAAATGCAGGACAGGCCATGGAGAAATGGGAGCCTTGCTACACTGATGGGCGGGATGTAAATTGCCAACAGCCACTCTGGAGAAGTGTACGGTGTGTCCTGAAACATCTAAAAAACACAGCTTAGAGAGCATAGGGCACTTCCACGCATGGGGGTATAAAGTGGGAAAATTAAAAATCATCAAGACACAAGCACCCCAAAGTTTAGGGCTGCTCTGTTGACAAGGACCTCCACTTCATTCCACCTTAAATATCCCAGGAAAGCGAAAAATGGATAAAAAATTTGAGGTCCATATGTACAATGGATTATCACTCAGCCATGAAATCAATGTCATAAGGCTAGTAGCAGCATGATGAGTGGATTTCGGTCCGACGATTCTAAGTGACATAAGTCACACAGAAAAGGACACCTCTCATAAGGTGTCACTTATAGAGGGAATGTAAAAACCGTTACACTTGAACTGAATTACAAAACAGAACAGAGTCACACATGCAGAAAACACACTATGGCTGCTTAACGGGAAAGGTGAGGTGGGGTGATACATAAAACAAGAGTTTCAAATTAGCTCAGATACCGTTCCATAAACCCAATATGTAACAGACAAGACCTACTCCTTGCTCAGAGAACTGGACTCAACACGCCCGATTCACCGCACAAGAATATATCTGACTAGTAATAATCTTAAAACCTATGTATTGATATCTCTCTGTTAGTGTGTCAAGTGGGTGTAAAGCAGCATAAACACAGCCGTGAAAAGCAGCTAAACCCCATTATAAAAATAAATTACTTTTCAAAACCCATGAAACAAAGACAGTGAAAGAGAGAGAAATTCTTACACAATTCGTTCAGGGTCTGTGATGCAACCTGGATTGACCATATCTAGACCCACAGCTGGATGAGACATAAGGGTGGACACTCTTGGGGCTGAGAGGTTTGGTGAGGTTGGGTGAGCAAACGCAGACCCTTTAAAGTAATACTGCGTGCTACCCATCGCATGGGTCCCAAATCTCCAGGTTCAAGGGCATCTTCCTACATCGAAAACATGCATGAGAAACCCAGAAGATGGTACACCGTGTGATGGGGAAAGGTTTCTAAAACGCACCTCATTTCTCATCTCCTTGTGCTCGGGTTCGCCATTCCAGCCACTTTACTAGCAATCTCCCTACTTGGAGCATCAGCACCTTTAACCTCCTGTTCCGTACAGGTTGCTATTTGTCCTGAGGATGAACGGGAAGACGGGGAACCAATGAGAGACTAGCTCTTGGTGTTGGGACAGGCACAGGTCACTCTATTTTCCCATCAGGAAGAAGAATTAACCACAGGCTCAGCCTGCCCCCCGGAACCAGAACAGGGCCTGAAGCCATCCTGCGCTTTTGCGGCCAGCTCCCGAAAAAGCGAGTTGTAAAATGGAGCTTCAGGGCACTGCAATTCACAAACCTGCACAGTTATAAATGATAACTCTCGTCCACAAATATATTGAGGGAAGGCAAAGACGAGGAATTGAAATCAAGGCAGAATTGCAGGAAACAGATTTCAGGAGGTAGATTCGAATCGCCTTGAAAGCACATGAAAAGCGGCAAAACGTTGACAATGATGCCCTTGGCCATAAAGGGCGTATGCGTTTTTTCCTGAATATATTCAGGAAAAAACGCATACGCCCTTTTTGGCCAACCAAGCAACCTGGAAAGGCAAATCAGCGCTACAAAGAAGTCTCGCTTCCCATCGGTCAAAAGGGCCATGCTGAAAAAAGTGTCAAAACCAGAAATGCAGGACAGGCCATGGAGAAATGGGAGCCTTGCTACACTGATGGGCGGGATGTAAATTGCCAACAGCCACTCTGGAGAAGTGTACGGTGTGTCCTGAAACATCTAAAAAACACAGCTTAGAGAGCATAGGGCACTTCCACGCATGGGGGTATAAAGTGGGAAAATTAAAAATCATCAAGACACAAGCACCCCAAAGTTTAGGGCTGCTCTGTTGACAAGGACCTCCACTTCATTCCACCTTAAATATCCCAGGAAAGCGAAAAATGGATAAAAAATTTGAGGTCCATATGTACAATGGATTATCACTCAGCCATGAAATCAATGTCATAAGGCTAGTAGCAGCATGATGAGTGGATTTAGGTCCGACGATTCTAAGTGACATAAGTCACACAGAAAAGGACACTTCTCATAAGGTGTCACTTATAGAGGGAATGTAAAAACCGTTACACTTGAACTGAATTACAAAACAGAACAGAGTCACACATGCAGAAAACACACTATGGCTGCTTAACGGGAAAGGTGAGGTGGGGTGATACATAAAACAAGAGTTTCAAATTAGCTCAGATACCGTTCCATAAACCCAATATGTAACAGACAAGACCTACTCCTTGCTCAGAGAACTGGACTCAACACGCCCGATTCACCGCACAAGAATATATCTGACTAGTAATAATCTTAAAACCTATGTATTGATATCTCTCTGTTAGTGTGTCAAGTGGGTGTAAAGCAGCATAAACACAGCCGTGAAAAGCAGCTAAACCCCATTATAAAAATAAATTACTTTTCAAAACCCATGAAACAAAGACAGTGAAAGAGAGAGAAATTCTTACACAATTCGTTCAGGGTCTGTGATGCAACCTGGATTGACCATATCTAGACCCACAGCTGGATGAGACATAAGGGTGGACACTCTTGGGGCTGAGAGGTTTGGTGAGGTTGGGTGAGCAAACGCAGACCCTTTAAAGTAATACTGCGTGCTACCCATCGCATGGGTCCCAAATCTCCAGGTTCAAGGGCATCTTCCTACATCGAAAACATGCATGAGAAACCCAGAAGATGGTACACCGTGTGATGGGGAAAGGTTTCTAAAACGCACCTCATTTCTCATCTCCTTGTGCTCGGGTTCGCCATTCCAGCCACTTTACTAGCAATCTCCCTACTTGGAGCATCAGCACCTTTAACCTCCTGTTCCGTACAGGTTGCTATTTGTCCTGAGGATGAACGGGAAGACGGGGAACCAATGAGAGACTAGCTCTTGGTGTTGGGACAGGCACAGGTCACTCTATTTTCCCATCAGGAAGAAGAATTAACCACAGGCTCAGCCTGCCCCCCGGAACCAGAACAGGGCCTGAAGCCATCCTGCGCTTTTGCGGCCAGCTCCCGAAAAAGCGAGTTGTAAAATGGAGCTTCAGGGCACTGCAATTCACAAACCTGCACAGTTATAAATGATAACTCTCGTCCACAAATATATTGAGGGAAGGCAAAGACGAGGAATTGAAATCAAGGCAGAATTGCAGGAAACAGATTTCAGGAGGTAGATTCGAATCGCCTTGAAAGCACATGAAAAGCGGCAAAACGTTGACAATGATGCCCTTGGCCATAAAGGGCGTATGCGTTTTTTCCTGAATATATTCAGGAAAAAACGCATACGCCCTTTTTGGCCAACCAAGCAACCTGGAAAGGCAAATCAGCGCTACAAAGAAGTCTCGCTTCCCATCGGTCAAAAGGGCCATGCTGAAAAAAGTGTCAAAACCAGAAATGCAGGACAGGCCATGGAGAAATGGGAGCCTTGCTACACTGATGGGCGGGATGTAAATTGCCAACAGCCACTCTGGAGAAGTGTACGGTGTGTCCTGAAACATCTAAAAAACACAGCTTAGAGAGCATAGGGCACTTCCACGCATGGGGGTATAAAGTGGGAAAATTAAAAATCATCAAGACACAAGCACCCCAAAGTTTAGGGCTGCTCTGTTGACAAGGACCTCCACTTCATTCCACCTTAAATATCCCAGGAAAGCGAAAAATGGATAAAAAATTTGAGGTCCATATGTACAATGGATTATCACTCAGCCATGAAATCAATGTCATAAGGCTAGTAGCAGCATGATGAGTGGATTTAGGTCCGACGATTCTAAGTGACATAAGTCACACAGAAAAGGACACTTCTCATAAGGTGTCACTTATAGAGGGAATGTAAAAACCGTTACACTTGAACTGAATTACAAAACAGAACAGAGTCACACATGCAGAAAACACACTATGGCTGCTTAACGGGAAAGGTGAGGTGGGGTGATACATAAAACAAGAGTTTCAAATTAGCTCAGATACCGTTCCATAAACCCAATATGTAACAGACAAGACCTACTCCTTGCTCAGAGAACTGGACTCAACACGCCCGATTCACCGCACAAGAATATATCTGACTAGTAATAATCTTAAAACCTATGTATTGATATCTCTCTGTTAGTGTGTCAAGTGGGTGTAAAGCAGCATAAACACAGCCGTGAAAAGCAGCTAAACCCCATTATAAAAATAAATTACTTTTCAAAACCCATGAAACAAAGACAGTGAAAGAGAGAGAAATTCTTACACAATTCGTTCAGGGTCTGTGATGCAACCTGGATTGACCATATCTAGACCCACAGCTGGATGAGACATAAGGGTGGACACTCTTGGGGCTGAGAGGTTTGGTGAGGTTGGGTGAGCAAACGCAGACCCTTTAAAGTAATACTGCGTGCTACCCATCGCATGGGTCCCAAATCTCCAGGTTCAAGGGCATCTTCCTACATCAAAAACATGCATGAGAAACCCAGAAGATGGTACACCGTGTGATGGGGAAAGGTTTCTAAAACGCACCTCATTTCTCATCTCCTTGTGCTCGGGTTCGCCATTCCAGCCACTTTACTAGCAATCTCCCCTACTTGGAGCATCAGCACCTTTAACCTCCTGTTCCGTACAGGTTGCTATTTGTGATGAGGATGAACGGGAAGACGGGGAACCAATGAGAGACTAGCTCTTGGTGTTGGGACAGGCACAGGTCACTCTATTTTCCCATCAGGAAGAAGAATTAACCACAGGCTCAGCCTGCCCCCCGGAACCAGAACAGGGCCTGAAGCCATCCTGCGCTTTTGCGGCCAGCTCCCGAAAAAGCGAGTTGTAAAATGGAGCTTCAGGGCACTGCAATTCACAAACCTGCACAGTTATAAATGATAACTCTCGTCCACAAATATATTGAGGGAAGGCAAAGACGAGGAATTGAAATCAAGGCAGAATTGCAGGAAACAGATTTCAGGAGGTAGATTCGAATCGCCTTGAAAGCCAATGAAAAGCGGCAAAACGTTGACAATGATGCCCTTGGCCAAAAAGGGCGTATGCATTTTTTCCTGAATATATTCAGGAAAAAACGCATACGCCCTTTTTGGCCAACCAAGCAACCTGGAAAGGCAAATCAGCGCTACAAAGAAGTCTCGCTTCCCATCGGTCAAAAGGGCCATGCTGAAAAAAGTGTCAAAACCAGAAATGCAGGACAGGCCATGGAGAAATGGGAGCCTTGCTACACTGATGGGCGGGATGTAAATTGCCAACAGCCACTCTGGAGAAGTGTACGGTGTGTCCTGAAACATCTAAAAAACACAGCTTAGAGAGCATAGGGCACTTCCACGCATGGGGGTATAAAGTGGGAAAATTAAAAATCAGCAAGACACAAGCACCCCAAAGTTTAGGGCTGCTCTGTTGACAAGGACCTCCACTTCATTCCACCTTAAATATCCCAGGAAAGCGAAAAATGGATAAAAAATTTGAGGTCCATATGTACAATGGATTATCACTCAGCCATGAAATCAATGTCATAAGGCTAGTAGCAGCATGATGAGTGGATTTAGGTCCGACGATTCTAAGTGACATAAGTCACACAGAAAAGGACACTTCTCATAAGGTGTCACTTATAGAGGGAATGTAAAAACCGTTACACTTGAACTGAATTACAAAACAGAACAGAGTCACACATGCAGAAAACACACTATGGCTGCTTAACGGGAAAGGTGAGGTGGGGTGATACATAAAACAAGAGTTTCAAATTAGCTCAGATACCGTTCCATAAACCCAATATGTAACAGACAAGACCTACTCCTTGCTCAGAGAACTGGACTCAACACGCCCGATTCACCGCACAAGAATATATCTGACTAGTAATAATCTTAAAACCTATGTATTGATATCTCTCTGTTAGTGTGTCAAGTGGGTGTAAAGCAGCATAAACACAGCCGTGAAAAGCAGCTAAACCCCATTATAAAAATAAATTACTTTTCAAAACCCATGAAACAAAGACAGTGAAAGAGAGAGAAATTCTTACACAATTCGTTCAGGGTCTGTGATGCAACCTGGATTGACCATATCTAGACCCACAGCTGGATGAGACATAAGGGTGGACACTCTTGGGGCTGAGAGGTTTGGTGAGGTTGGGTGAGCAAACGCAGACCCTTTAAAGTAATACTGCGTGCTACCCATCGCATGGGTCCCAAATCTCCAGGTTCAAGGGCATCTTCCTACATCAAAAACATGCATGAGAAACCCAGAAGATGGTACACCGTGTGATGGGGAAAGGTTTCTAAAACGCACCTCATTTCTCATCTCCTTGTGCTCGGGTTCGCCATTCCAGCCACTTTACTAGCAATCTCCCCTACTTGGAGCATCAGCACCTTTAACCTCCTGTTCCGTACAGGTTGCTATTTGTGATGAGGATGAACGGGAAGACGGGGAACCAATGAGAGACTAGCTCTTGGTGTTGGGACAGGCACAGGTCACTCTATTTTCCCATCAGGAAGAAGAATTAACCACAGGCTCAGCCTGCCCCCCGGAACCAGAACAGGGCCTGAAGCCATCCTGCGCTTTTGCGGCCAGCTCCCGAAAAAGCGAGTTGTAAAATGGAGCTTCAGGGCACTGCAATTCACAAACCTGCACAGTTATAAATGATAACTCTCGTCCACAAATATATTGAGGGAAGGCAAAGACGAGGAATTGAAATCAAGGCAGAATTGCAGGAAACAGATTTCAGGAGGTAGATTCGAATCGCCTTGAAAGCCAATGAAAAGCGGCAAAACGTTGACAATGATGCCCTTGGCCAAAAAGGGCGTATGCATTTTTTCCTGAATATATTCAGGAAAAAACGCATACGCCCTTTTTGGCCAACCAAGCAACCTGGAAAGGCAAATCAGCGCTACAAAGAAGTCTCGCTTCCCATCGGTCAAAAGGGCCATGCTGAAAAAAGTGTCAAAACCAGAAATGCAGGACAGGCCATGGAGAAATGGGAGCCTTGCTACACTGATGGGCGGGATGTAAATTGCCAACAGCCACTCTGGAGAAGTGTACGGTGTGTCCTGAAACATCTAAAAAACACAGCTTAGAGAGCATAGGGCACTTCCACGCATGGGGGTATAAAGTGGGAAAATTAAAAATCAGCAAGACACAAGCACCCCAAAGTTTAGGGCTGCTCTGTTGACAAGGACCTCCACTTCATTCCACCTTAAATATCCCAGGAAAGCGAAAAATGGATAAAAAATTTGAGGTCCATATGTACAATGGATTATCACTCAGCCATGAAATCAATGTCATAAGGCTAGTAGCAGCATGATGAGTGGATTTAGGTCCGACGATTCTAAGTGACATAAGTCACACAGAAAAGGACACTTCTCATAAGGTGTCACTTATAGAGGGAATGTAAAAACCGTTACACTTGAACTGAATTACAAAACAGAACAGAGTCACACATGCAGAAAACACACTATGGCTGCTTAACGGGAAAGGTGAGGTGGGGTGATACATAAAACAAGAGTTTCAAATTAGCTCAGATACCGTTCCATAAACCCAATATGTAACAGACAAGACCTACTCCTTGCTCAGAGAACTGGACTCAACACGCCCGATTCACCGCACAAGAATATATCTGACTAGTAATAATCTTAAAACCTATGTATTGATATCTCTCTGTTAGTGTGTCAAGTGGGTGTAAAGCAGCATAAACACAGCCGTGAAAAGCAGCTAAACCCCATTATAAAAATAAATTACTTTTCAAAACCCATGAAACAAAGACAGTGAAAGAGAGAGAAATTCTTACACAATTCGTTCAGGGTCTGTGATGCAACCTGGATTGACCATATCTAGACCCACAGCTGGATGAGACATAAGGGTGGACACTCTTGGGGCTGAGAGGTTTGGTGAGGTTGGGTGAGCAAACGCAGACCCTTTAAAGTAATACTGCGTGCTACCCATCGCATGGGTCCCAAATCTCCAGGTTCAAGGGCATCTTCCTACATCGAAAACATGCATGAGAAACCCAGAAGATGGTACACCGTGTGATGGGGAAAGGTTTCTAAAACGCACCTCATTTCTCATCTCCTTGTGCTCGGGTTCGCCATTCCAGCCACTTTACTAGCAATCTCCCTACTTGGAGCATCAGCACCTTTAACCTCCTGTTCCGTACAGGTTGCTATTTGTCCTGAGGATGAACGGGAAGACGGGGAACCAATGAGAGACTAGCTCTTGGTGTTGGGACAGGCACAGGTCACTCTATTTTCCCATCAGGAAGAAGAATTAACCACAGGCTCAGCCTGCCCCCCGGAACCAGAACAGGGCCTGAAGCCATCCTGCGCTTTTGCGGCCAGCTCCCGAAAAAGCGAGTTGTAAAATGGAGCTTCAGGGCACTGCAATTCACAAACCTGCACAGTTATAAATGATAACTCTCGTCCACAAATATATTGAGGGAAGGCAAAGACGAGGAATTGAAATCAAGGCAGAATTGCAGGAAACAGATTTCAGGAGGTAGATTCGAATCGCCTTGAAAGCACATGAAAAGCGGCAAAACGTTGACAATGATGCCCTTGGCCAAAAAGGGCGTATGCGTTTTTTCCTGAATATATTCAGGAAAAAACGCATACGCCCTTTTTGGCCAACCAAGCAACCTGGAAAGGCAAATCAGCGCTACAAAGAAGTCTCGCTTCCCATCGGTCAAAAGGGCCATGCTGAAAAAAGTGTCAAAACCAGAAATGCAGGACAGGCCATGGAGAAATGGGAGCCTTGCTACACTGATGGGAGGGATGTAAATTGCCAACAGCCACTCTGGAGAAGTGTACGGTGTGTCCTGAAACATCTAAAAAACACAGCTTAGAGAGCATAGGGCACTTCCACGCATGGGGGTATAAAGTGGGAAAATTAAAAATCAGCAAGACACAAGCACCCCAAAGTTTAGGGCTGCTCTGTTGACAAGGACCTCCACTTCATTCCACCTTAAATATCCCAGGAAAGCGAAAAATTGATAAAAAATTTGAGGTCCATATGTACAATGGATTATCACTCAGCCATGAAATCAATGTCATAAGGCTAGTAGCAGCATGATGAGTGGATTTAGGTCCGACGATTCTAAGTGACATAAGTCACACAGAAAAGGACACTTCTCATAAGGTGTCACTTATAGAGGGAATGTAAAAACCGTTACACTTGAACTGAATTACAAAACAGAACAGAGTCACACATGCAGAAAACACACTATGGCTGCTTAACGGGAAAGGTGAGGTGGGGTGATACATAAAACAAGAGTTTCAAATTAGCTCAGATACCGTTCCATAAACCCAATATGTAACAGACAAGACCTACTCCTTGCTCAGAGAACTGGACTCAACACGCCCGATTCACCGCACAAGAATATATCTGACTAGTAATAATCTTAAAACCTATGTATTGATATCTCTCTGTTAGTGTGTCAAGTGGGTGTAAAGCGGCATAAACACAGCCGTGAAAAGCAGCTAAACCCCATTATAAAAATAAATTACTTTTCAAAACCCATGAAACAAAGACAGTGAAAGAGAGAGAAATTCTTACACAATTCGTTCAGGGTCTGTGATGCAACCTGGATTGACCATATCTAGACCCACAGCTGGATGAGACATAAGGGTGGACACTCTTGGGGCTGAGAGGTTTGGTGAGGTTGGGTGAGCAAACGCAGACCCTTTAAAGTAATACTGCGTGCTACCCATCGCATGGGTCCCAAATCTCCAGGTTCAAGGGCATCTTCCTACATCGAAAACATGCATGAGAAACCCAGAAGATGGTACACCGTGTGATGGGGAAAGGTTTCTAAAACGCACCTCATTTCTCATCTCCTTGTGCTCGGGTTCGCCATTCCAGCCACTTTACTAGCAATCTCCCTACTTGGAGCATCAGCACCTTTAACCTCCTGTTCCGTACAGGTTGCTATTTGTCCTGAGGATGAACGGGAAGACGGGGAACCAATGAGAGACTAGCTCTTGGTGTTGGGACAGGCACAGGTCACTCTATTTTCCCATCAGGAAGAAGAATTAACCACAGGCTCAGCCTGCCCCCCGGAACCAGAACAGGGCCTGAAGCCATCCTGCGCTTTTGCGGCCAGCTCCCGAAAAAGCGAGTTGTAAAATGGAGCTTCAGGGCACTGCAATTCACAAACCTGCACAGTTATAAATGATAACTCTCGTCCACAAATATATTGAGGGAAGGCAAAGACGAGGAATTGAAATCAAGGCAGAATTGCAGGAAACAGATTTCAGGAGGTAGATTCGAATCGCCTTGAAAGCACATGAAAAGCGGCAAAACGTTGACAATGATGCCCTTGGCCAAAAAGGGCGTATGCGTTTTTTCCTGAATATATTCAGGAAAAAACGCATACGCCCTTTTTGGCCAACCAAGCAACCTGGAAAGGCAAATCAGCGCTACAAAGAAGTCTCGCTTCCCATCGGTCAAAAGGGCCATGCTGAAAAAAGTGTCAAAACCAGAAATGCAGGACAGGCCATGGAGAAATGGGAGCCTTGCTACACTGATGGGCGGGATGTAAATTGCCAACAGCCACTCTGGAGAAGTGTACGGTGTGTCCTGAAACATCTAAAAAACACAGCTTAGAGAGCATAGGGCACTTCCACGCATGGGGGTATAAAGTGGGAAAATTAAAAATCAGCAAGACACAAGCACCCCAAAGTTTAGGGCTGCTCTGTTGACAAGGACCTCCACTTCATTCCACCTTAAATATCCCAGGAAAGCGAAAAATGGATAAAAAATTTGTGGTCCTTATGTACAATGGAATATCACTCAGCCATGAAATCAATGTCATAAGGCTAGTAGCAGCATGATGAGTGGATTTAGGTACGACGATTCTAAGTGAAATAAGTCACACAGAAAAGGACACTTCTCATAAGGTGTCACTTATAGAGGGAATGTAAAAACCGTTACACTTGAACTGAATTACAAAACAGAACAGAGTCACACATGCAGAAAACACACTATGGCTGCTTAACGGGAAAGGTGAGGTGGGGTGATACATAAAACAAGAGTTTCAAATTAGCTCAGATACCGTTCCATAAACCCAATATGTAACAGACAAGACCTACTCCTTGCTCAGAGAACTGGACTCAACACGCCCGATTCACCGCACAAGAATATATCTGACTAGTAATAATCTTAAAACCTATGTATTGATATCTCTCTGTTAGTGTGTCAAGTGGGTGTAAAGCGGCATAAACACAGCCGTGAAAAGCAGCTAAACCCCATTATAAAAATAAATTACTTTTCAAAACCCATGAAACAAAGACAGTGAAAGAGAGAGAAATTCTTACACAATTCGTTCAGGGTCTGTGATGCAACCTGGATTGACCATATCTAGACCCACAGCTGGATGAGACATAAGGGTGGACACTCTTGGGGCTGAGAGGTTTGGTGAGGTTGGGTGAGCAAACGCAGACCCTTTAAAGTAATACTGCGTGCTACCCATCGCATGGGTCCCAAATCTCCAGGTTCAAGGGCATCTTCCTACATCGAAAACATGCATGAGAAACCCAGAAGATGGTACACCGTGTGATGGGGAAAGGTTTCTAAAACGCACCTCATTTCTCATCTCCTTGTGCTCGGGTTCGCCATTCCAGCCACTTTACTAGCAATCTCCCTACTTGGAGCATCAGCACCTTTAACCTCCTGTTCCGTACAGGTTGCTATTTGTCCTGAGGATGAACGGGAAGACGGGGAACCAATGAGAGACTAGCTCTTGGTGTTGGGACAGGCACAGGTCACTCTATTTTCCCATCAGGAAGAAGAATTAACCACAGGCTCAGCCTGCCCCCCGGAACCAGAACAGGGCCTGAAGCCATCCTGCGCTTTTGCGGCCAGCTCCCGAAAAAGCGAGTTGTAAAATGGAGCTTCAGGGCACTGCAATTCACAAACCTGCACAGTTATAAATGATAACTCTCGTCCACAAATATATTGAGGGAAGGCAAAGACGAGGAATTGAAATCAAGGCAGAATTGCAGGAAACAGATTTCAGGAGGTAGATTCGAATCGCCTTGAAAGCACATGAAAAGCGGCAAAACGTTGACAATGATGCCCTTGGCCAAAAAGGGCGTATGCGTTTTTTCCTGAATATATTCAGGAAAAAACGCATACGCCCTTTTTGGCCAACCAAGCAACCTGGAAAGGCAAATCAGCGCTACAAAGAAGTCTCGCTTCCCATCGGTCAAAAGGGCCATGCTGAAAAAAGTGTCAAAACCAGAAATGCAGGACAGGCCATGGAGAAATGGGAGCCTTGCTACACTGATGGGCGGGATGTAAATTGCCAACAGCCACTCTGGAGAAGTGTACGGTGTGTCCTGAAACATCTAAAAAACACAGCTTAGAGAGCATAGGGCACTTCCACGCATGGGGGTATAAAGTGGGAAAATTAAAAATCAGCAAGACACAAGCACCCCAAAGTTTAGGGCTGCTCTGTTGACAAGGACCTCCACTTCATTCCACCTTAAATATCCCAGGAAAGCGAAAAATGGATAAAATATTTGAGGTCCATATGTACAATGGATTATCACTCAGCCATGAAATCAATGTCATAAGGCTAGTAGCAGCATGATGAGTGGATTTAGGTCCGACGATTCTAAGTGACATAAGTCACACAGAAAAGGACACTTCTCATAAGGTGTCACTTATAGAGGGAATGTAAAAACCGTTACACTTGAACTGAATTACAAAACAGAACAGAGTCACACATGCAGAAAACACACTATGGCTGCTTAACGGGAAAGGTGAGGTGGGGTGATACATAAAACAAGAGTTTCAAATTAGCTCAGATACCGTTCCATAAACCCAATATGTAACAGACAAGACCTACTCCTTGCTCAGAGAACTGGACTCAACACGCCCGATTCACCGCACAAGAATATATCTGACTAGTAATAATCTTAAAACCTATGTATTGATATCTCTCTGTTAGTGTGTCAAGTGGGTGTAAAGCGGCATAAACACAGCCGTGAAAAGCAGCTAAACCCCATTATAAAAATAAATTACTTTTCAAAACCCATGAAACAAAGACAGTGAAAGAGAGAGAAATTCTTACACTATTCGTTCAGGGTCTGTGATGCAACCTGGATTGACCATATCTAGACCCACAGCTGGATGAGACATAAGGGTGGACACTCTTGGGGCTGAGAGGTTTGGTGAGGTTGGGTGAGCAAACGCAGACCCTTTAAAGTAATACTGCGTGCTACCCATCGCATGGGTCCCAAATCTCCAGGTTCAAGGGCATCTTCCTACATCGAAAACATGCATGAGAAACCCAGAAGATGGTACACCGTGTGATGGGGAAAGGTTTCTAAAACGCACCTCATTTCTCATCTCCTTGTGCTCGGGTTCGCCATTCCAGCCACTTTACTAGCAATCTCCCTACTTGGAGCATCAGCACCTTTAACCTCCTGTTCCGTACAGGTTGCTATTTGTCCTGAGGATGAACGGGAAGACGGGGAACCAATGAGAGACTAGCTCTTGGTGTTGGGACAGGCACAGGTCACTCTATTTTCCCATCAGGAAGAAGAATTAACCACAGGCTCAGCCTGCCCCCCGGAACCAGAACAGGGCCTGAAGCCATCCTGCGCTTTTGCGGCCAGCTCCCGAAAAAGCGAGTTGTAAAATGGAGCTTCAGGGCACTGCAATTCACAAACCTGCACAGTTATAAATGATAACTCTCGTCCACAAATATATTGAGGGAAGGCAAAGACGAGGAATTGAAATCAAGGCAGAATTGCAGGAAACAGATTTCAGGAGGTAGATTCGAATCGCCTTGAAAGCACATGAAAAGCGGCAAAACGTTGACAATGATGCCCTTGGCCAAAAAGGGCGTATGCGTTTTTTCCTGAATATATTCAGGAAAAAACGCATACGCCCTTTTTGGCCAACCAAGCAACCTGGAAAGGCAAATCAGCGCTACAAAGAAGTCTCGCTTCCCATCGGTCAAAAGGGCCATGCTGAAAAAAGTGTCAAAACCAGAAATGCAGGACAGGCCATGGAGAAATGGGAGCCTTGCTACACTGATGGGCGGGATGTAAATTGCCAACAGCCACTCTGGAGAAGTGTACGGTGTGTCCTGAAACATCTAAAAAACACAGCTTAGAGAGCATAGGGCACTTCCACGCATGGGGGTATAAAGTGGGAAAATTAAAAATCAGCAAGACACAAGCACCCCAAAGTTTAGGGCTGCTCTGTTGACAAGGACCTCCACTTCATTCCACCTTAAATATCCCAGGAAAGCGAAAAATGGATAAAAAATTTGTGGTCCTTATGTACAATGGAATATCACTCAGCCATGAAATCAATGTCATAAGGCTAGTAGCAGCATGATGAGTGGATTTAGGTACGACGATTCTAAGTGAAATAAGTCACACAGAAAAGGACACTTCTCATAAGGTGTCACTTATAGAGGGAATGTAAAAACCGTTACACTTGAACTGAATTACAAAACAGAACAGAGTCACACATGCAGAAAACACACTATGGCTGCTTAACGGGAAAGGTGAGGTGGGGTGATACATAAAACAAGAGTTTCAAATTAGCTCAGATACCGTTCCATAAACCCAATATGTAACAGACAAGACCTACTCCTTGCTCAGAGAACTGGACTCAACACGCCCGATTCACCGCACAAGAATATATCTGACTAGTAATAATCTTAAAACCTATGTATTGATATCTCTCTGTTAGTGTGTCAAGTGGGTGTAAAGCGGCATAAACACAGCCGTGAAAAGCAGCTAAACCCCATTATAAAAATAAATTACTTTTCAAAACCCATGAAACAAAGACAGTGAAAGAGAGAGAAATTCTTACACAATTCGTTCAGGGTCTGTGATGCAACCTGGATTGACCATATCTAGACCCACAGCTGGATGAGACATAAGGGTGGACACTCTTGGGGCTGAGAGGTTTGGTGAGGTTGGGTGAGCAAACGCAGACCCTTTAAAGTAATACTGCGTGCTACCCATCGCATGGGTCCCAAATCTCCAGGTTCAAGGGCATCTTCCTACATCGAAAACATGCATGAGAAACCCAGAAGATGGTACACCGTGTGATGGGGAAAGGTTTCTAAAACGCACCTCATTTCTCATCTCCTTGTGCTCGGGTTCGCCATTCCAGCCACTTTACTAGCAATCTCCCTACTTGGAGCATCAGCACCTTTAACCTCCTGTTCCGTACAGGTTGCTATTTGTCCTGAGGATGAACGGGAAGACGGGGAACCAATGAGAGACTAGCTCTTGGTGTTGGGACAGGCACAGGTCACTCTATTTTCCCATCAGGAAGAAGAATTAACCACAGGCTCAGCCTGCCCCCCGGAACCAGAACAGGGCCTGAAGCCATCCTGCGCTTTTGCGGCCAGCTCCCGAAAAAGCGAGTTGTAAAATGGAGCTTCAGGGCACTGCAATTCACAAACCTGCACAGTTATAAATGATAACTCTCGTCCACAAATATATTGAGGGAAGGCAAAGACGAGGAATTGAAATCAAGGCAGAATTGCAGGAAACAGATTTCAGGAGGTAGATTCGAATCGCCTTGAAAGCACATGAAAAGCGGCAAAACGTTGACAATGATGCCCTTGGCCAAAAAGGGCGTATGCGTTTTTTCCTGAATATATTCAGGAAAAAACGCATACGCCCTTTTTGGCCAACCAAGCAACCTGGAAAGGCAAATCAGCGCTACAAAGAAGTCTCGCTTCCCATCGGTCAAAAGGGCCATGCTGAAAAAAGTGTCAAAACCAGAAATGCAGGACAGGCCATGGAGAAATGGGAGCCTTGCTACACTGATGGGCGGGATGTAAATTGCCAACAGCCACTCTGGAGAAGTGTACGGTGTGTCCTGAAACATCTAAAAAACACAGCTTAGAGAGCATAGGGCACTTCCACGCATGGGGGTATAAAGTGGGAAAATTAAAAATCAGCAAGACACAAGCACCCCAAAGTTTAGGGCTGCTCTGTTGACAAGGACCTCCACTTCATTCCACCTTAAATATCCCAGGAAAGCGAAAAATGGATAAAATATTTGAGGTCCATATGTACAATGGATTATCACTCAGCCATGAAATCAATGTCATAAGGCTAGTAGCAGCATGATGAGTGGATTTAGGTCCGACGATTCTAAGTGACATAAGTCACACAGAAAAGGACACTTCTCATAAGGTGTCACTTATAGAGGGAATGTAAAAACCGTTACACTTGAACTGAATTACAAAACAGAACAGAGTCACACATGCAGAAAACACACTATGGCTGCTTAACGGGAAAGGTGAGGTGGGGTGATACATAAAACAAGAGTTTCAAATTAGCTCAGATACCGTTCCATAAACCCAATATGTAACAGACAAGACCTACTCCTTGCTCAGAGAACTGGACTCAACACGCCCGATTCACCGCACAAGAATATATCTGACTAGTAATAATCTTAAAACCTATGTATTGATATCTCTCTGTTAGTGTGTCAAGTGGGTGTAAAGCGGCATAAACACAGCCGTGAAAAGCAGCTAAACCCCATTATAAAAATAAATTACTTTTCAAAACCCATGAAACAAAGACAGTGAAAGAGAGAGAAATTCTTACACTATTCGTTCAGGGTCTGTGATGCAACCTGGATTGACCATATCTAGACCCACAGCTGGATGAGACATAAGGGTGGACACTCTTGGGGCTGAGAGGTTTGGTGAGGTTGGGTGAGCAAACGCAGACCCTTTAAAGTAATACTGCGTGCTACCCATCGCATGGGTCCCAAATCTCCAGGTTCAAGGGCATCTTCCTACATCGAAAACATGCATGAGAAACCCAGAAGATGGTACACCGTGTGATGGGGAAAGGTTTCTAAAACGCACCTCATTTCTCATCTCCTTGTGCTCGGGTTCGCCATTCCAGCCACTTTACTAGCAATCTCCCTACTTGGAGCATCAGCACCTTTAACCTCCTGTTCCGTACAGGTTGCTATTTGTCCTGAGGATGAACGGGAAGACGGGGAACCAATGAGAGACTAGCTCTTGGTGTTGGGACAGGCACAGGTCACTCTATTTTCCCATCAGGAAGAAGAATTAACCACAGGCTCAGCCTGCCCCCCGGAACCAGAACAGGGCCTGAAGCCATCCTGCGCTTTTGCGGCCAGCTCCCGAAAAAGCGAGTTGTAAAATGGAGCTTCAGGGCACTGCAATTCACAAACCTGCACAGTTATAAATGATAACTCTCGTCCACAAATATATTGAGGGAAGGCAAAGACGAGGAATTGAAATCAAGGCAGAATTGCAGGAAACAGATTTCAGGAGGTAGATTCGAATCGCCTTGAAAGCACATGAAAAGCGGCAAAACGTTGACAATGATGCCCTTGGCCAAAAAGGGCGTATGCGTTTTTTCCTGAATATATTCAGGAAAAAACGCATACGCCCTTTTTGGCCAACCAAGCAACCTGGAAAGGCAAATCAGCGCTACAAAGAAGTCTCGCTTCCCATCGGTCAAAAGGGCCATGCTGAAAAAAGTGTCAAAACCAGAAATGCAGGACAGGCCATGGAGAAATGGGAGCCTTGCTACACTGATGGGAGGGATGTAAATTGCCAACAGCCACTCTGGAGAAGTGTACGGTGTGTCCTGAAACATCTAAAAAACACAGCTTAGAGAGCATAGGGCACTTCCACGCATGGGGGTATAAAGTGGGAAAATTAAAAATCAGCAAGACACAAGCACCCCAAAGTTTAGGGCTGCTCTGTTGACAAGGACCTCCACTTCATTCCACCTTAAATATCCCAGGAAAGCGAAAAATTGATAAAAAATTTGAGGTCCATATGTACAATGGATTATCACTCAGCCATGAAATCAATGTCATAAGGCTAGTAGCAGCATGATGAGTGGATTTAGGTCCGACGATTCTAAGTGACATAAGTCACACAGAAAAGGACACTTCTCATAAGGTGTCACTTATAGAGGGAATGTAAAAACCGTTACACTTGAACTGAATTACAAAACAGAACAGAGTCACACATGCAGAAAACACACTATGGCTGCTTAACGGGAAAGGTGAGGTGGGGTGATACATAAAACAAGAGTTTCAAATTAGCTCAGATACCGTTCCATAAACCCAATATGTAACAGACAAGACCTACTCCTTGCTCAGAGAACTGGACTCAACACGCCCGATTCACCGCACAAGAATATATCTGACTAGTAATAATCTTAAAACCTATGTATTGATATCTCTCTGTTAGTGTGTCAAGTGGGTGTAAAGCGGCATAAACACAGCCGTGAAAAGCAGCTAAACCCCATTATAAAAATAAATTACTTTTCAAAACCCATGAAACAAAGACAGTGAAAGAGAGAGAAATTCTTACACAATTCGTTCAGGGTCTGTGATGCAACCTGGATTGACCATATCTAGACCCACAGCTGGATGAGACATAAGGGTGGACACTCTTGGGGCTGAGAGGTTTGGTGAGGTTGGGTGAGCAAACGCAGACCCTTTAAAGTAATACTGCGTGCTACCCATCGCATGGGTCCCAAATCTCCAGGTTCAAGGGCATCTTCCTACATCGAAAACATGCATGAGAAACCCAGAAGATGGTACACCGTGTGATGGGGAAAGGTTTCTAAAACGCACCTCATTTCTCATCTCCTTGTGCTCGGGTTCGCCATTCCAGCCACTTTACTAGCAATCTCCCTACTTGGAGCATCAGCACCTTTAACCTCCTGTTCCGTACAGGTTGCTATTTGTCCTGAGGATGAACGGGAAGACGGGGAACCAATGAGAGACTAGCTCTTGGTGTTGGGACAGGCACAGGTCACTCTATTTTCCCATCAGGAAGAAGAATTAACCACAGGCTCAGCCTGCCCCCCGGAACCAGAACAGGGCCTGAAGCCATCCTGCGCTTTTGCGGCCAGCTCCCGAAAAAGCGAGTTGTAAAATGGAGCTTCAGGGCACTGCAATTCACAAACCTGCACAGTTATAAATGATAACTCTCGTCCACAAATATATTGAGGGAAGGCAAAGACGAGGAATTGAAATCAAGGCAGAATTGCAGGAAACAGATTTCAGGAGGTAGATTCGAATCGCCTTGAAAGCACATGAAAAGCGGCAAAACGTTGACAATGATGCCCTTGGCCAAAAAGGGCGTATGCGTTTTTTCCTGAATATATTCAGGAAAAAACGCATACGCCCTTTTTGGCCAACCAAGCAACCTGGAAAGGCAAATCAGCGCTACAAAGAAGTCTCGCTTCCCATCGGTCAAAAGGGCCATGCTGAAAAAAGTGTCAAAACCAGAAATGCAGGACAGGCCATGGAGAAATGGGAGCCTTGCTACACTGATGGGCGGGATGTAAATTGCCAACAGCCACTCTGGAGAAGTGTACGGTGTGTCCTGAAACATCTAAAAAACACAGCTTAGAGAGCATAGGGCACTTCCACGCATGGGGGTATAAAGTGGGAAAATTAAAAATCAGCAAGACACAAGCACCCCAAAGTTTAGGGCTGCTCTGTTGACAAGGACCTCCACTTCATTCCACCTTAAATATCCCAGGAAAGCGAAAAATGGATAAAAAATTTGTGGTCCTTATGTACAATGGAATATCACTCAGCCATGAAATCAATGTCATAAGGCTAGTAGCAGCATGATGAGTGGATTTAGGTACGACGATTCTAAGTGACATAAGTCACACAGAAAAGGACACTTCTCATAAGGTGTCACTTATAGAGGGAATGTAAAAACCGTTACACTTGAACTGAATTACAAAACAGAACAGAGTCACACATGCAGAAAACACACTATGGCTGCTTAACGGGAAAGGTGAGGTGGGGTGATACATAAAACAAGAGTTTCAAATTAGCTCAGATACCGTTCCATAAACCCAATATGTAACAGACAAGACCTACTCCTTGCTCAGAGAACTGGACTCAACACGCCCGATTCACCGCACAAGAATATATCTGACTAGTAATAATCTTAAAACCTATGTATTGATATCTCTCTGTTAGTGTGTCAAGTGGGTGTAAAGCGGCATAAACACAGCCGTGAAAAGCAGCTAAACCCCATTATAAAAATAAATTACTTTTCAAAACCCATGAAACAAAGACAGTGAAAGAGAGAGAAATTCTTACACAATTCGTTCAGGGTCTGTGATGCAACCTGGATTGACCATATCTAGACCCACAGCTGGATGAGACATAAGGGTGGACACTCTTGGGGCTGAGAGGTTTGGTGAGGTTGGGTGAGCAAACGCAGACCCTTTAAAGTAATACTGCGTGCTACCCATCGCATGGGTCCCAAATCTCCAGGTTCAAGGGCATCTTCCTACATCGAAAACATGCATGAGAAACCCAGAAGATGGTACACCGTGTGATGGGGAAAGGTTTCTAAAACGCACCTCATTTCTCATCTCCTTGTGCTCGGGTTCGCCATTCCAGCCACTTTACTAGCAATCTCCCTACTTGGAGCATCAGCACCTTTAACCTCCTGTTCCGTACAGGTTGCTATTTGTCCTGAGGATGAACGGGAAGACGGGGAACCAATGAGAGACTAGCTCTTGGTGTTGGGACAGGCACAGGTCACTCTATTTTCCCATCAGGAAGAAGAATTAACCACAGGCTCAGCCTGCCCCCCGGAACCAGAACAGGGCCTGAAGCCATCCTGCGCTTTTGCGGCCAGCTCCCGAAAAAGCGAGTTGTAAAATGGAGCTTCAGGGCACTGCAATTCACAAACCTGCACAGTTATAAATGATAACTCTCGTCCACAAATATATTGAGGGAAGGCAAAGACGAGGAATTGAAATCAAGGCAGAATTGCAGGAAACAGATTTCAGGAGGTAGATTCGAATCGCCTTGAAAGCACATGAAAAGCGGCAAAACGTTGACAATGATGCCCTTGGCCAAAAAGGGCGTATGCGTTTTTTCCTGAATATATTCAGGAAAAAACGCATACGCCCTTTTTGGCCAACCAAGCAACCTGGAAAGGCAAATCAGCGCTACAAAGAAGTCTCGCTTCCCATCGGTCAAAAGGGCCATGCTGAAAAAAGTGTCAAAACCAGAAATGCAGGACAGGCCATGGAGAAATGGGAGCCTTGCTACACTGATGGGCGGGATGTAAATTGCCAACAGCCACTCTGGAGAAGTGTACGGTGTGTCCTGAAACATCTAAAAAACACAGCTTAGAGAGCATAGGGCACTTCCACGCATGGGGGTATAAAGTGGGAAAATTAAAAATCAGCAAGACACAAGCACCCCAAAGTTTAGGGCTGCTCTGTTGACAAGGACCTCCACTTCATTCCACCTTAAATATCCCAGGAAAGCGAAAAATGGATAAAATATTTGAGGTCCATATGTACAATGGATTATCACTCAGCCATGAAATCAATGTCATAAGGCTAGTAGCAGCATGATGAGTGGATTTAGGTCCGACGATTCTAAGTGACATAAGTCACACAGAAAAGGACACTTCTCATAAGGTGTCACTTATAGAGGGAATGTAAAAACCGTTACACTTGAACTGAATTACAAAACAGAACAGAGTCACACATGCAGAAAACACACTATGGCTGCTTAACGGGAAAGGTGAGGTGGGGTGATACATAAAACAAGAGTTTCAAATTAGCTCAGATACCGTTCCATAAACCCAATATGTAACAGACAAGACCTACTCCTTGCTCAGAGAACTGGACTCAACACGCCCGATTCACCGCACAAGAATATATCTGACTAGTAATAATCTTAAAACCTATGTATTGATATCTCTCTGTTAGTGTGTCAAGTGGGTGTAAAGCGGCATAAACACAGCCGTGAAAAGCAGCTAAACCCCATTATAAAAATAAATTACTTTTCAAAACCCATGAAACAAAGACAGTGAAAGAGAGAGAAATTCTTACACTATTCGTTCAGGGTCTG
Source organism: Balaenoptera physalus (assembly GCF_965194825.1). Taxonomy (NCBI): domain Eukaryota; kingdom Metazoa; phylum Chordata; class Mammalia; order Artiodactyla; family Balaenopteridae; genus Balaenoptera; species Balaenoptera physalus. The sequence goes on from NW_028126160.1 coordinate 83,434, forward strand.
TGATGCAACCTGGATTGACCATATCTAGACCCACAGCTGGATGAGACATAAGGGTGGACACTCTTGGGGCTGAGAGGTTTGGTGAGGTTGGGTGAGCAAACGCAGACCCTTTAAAGTAATACTGCGTGCTACCCATCGCATGGGTCCCAAATCTCCAGGTTCAAGGGCATCTTCCTACATCGAAAACATGCATGAGAAACCCAGAAGATGGTACACCGTGTGATGGGGAAAGGTTTCTAAAACGCACCTCATTTCTCATCTCCTTGTGCTCGGGTTCGCCATTCCAGCCACTTTACTAGCAATCTCCCTACTTGGAGCATCAGCACCTTTAACCTCCTGTTCCGTACAGGTTGCTATTTGTCCTGAGGATGAACGGGAAGACGGGGAACCAATGAGAGACTAGCTCTTGGTGTTGGGACAGGCACAGGTCACTCTATTTTCCCATCAGGAAGAAGAATTAACCACAGGCTCAGCCTGCCCCCCGGAACCAGAACAGGGCCTGAAGCCATCCTGCGCTTTTGCGGCCAGCTCCCGAAAAAGCGAGTTGTAAAATGGAGCTTCAGGGCACTGCAATTCACAAACCTGCACAGTTATAAATGATAACTCTCGTCCACAAATATATTGAGGGAAGGCAAAGACGAGGAATTGAAATCAAGGCAGAATTGCAGGAAACAGATTTCAGGAGGTAGATTCGAATCGCCTTGAAAGCACATGAAAAGCGGCAAAACGTTGACAATGATGCCCTTGGCCAAAAAGGGCGTATGCGTTTTTTCCTGAATATATTCAGGAAAAAACGCATACGCCCTTTTTGGCCAACCAAGCAACCTGGAAAGGCAAATCAGCGCTACAAAGAAGTCTCGCTTCCCATCGGTCAAAAGGGCCATGCTGAAAAAAGTGTCAAAACCAGAAATGCAGGACAGGCCATGGAGAAATGGGAGCCTTGCTACACTGATGGGCGGGATGTAAATTGCCAACAGCCACTCTGGAGAAGTGTACGGTGTGTCCTGAAACATCTAAAAAACACAGCTTAGAGAGCATAGGGCACTTCCACGCATGGGGGTATAAAGTGGGAAAATTAAAAATCAGCAAGACACAAGCACCCCAAAGTTTAGGGCTGCTCTGTTGACAAGGACCTCCACTTCATTCCACCTTAAATATCCCAGGAAAGCGAAAAATGGATAAAAAATTTGAGGTCCATATGTACAATGGATTATCACTCAGCCATGAAATCAATGTCATAAGGCTAGTAGCAGCATGATGAGTGGATTTAGGTCCGACGATTCTAAGTGACATAAGTCACACAGAAAAGGACACTTCTCATAAGGTGTCACTTATAGAGGGAATGTAAAAACCGTTACACTTGAACTGAATTACAAAACAGAACAGAGTCACACATGCAGAAAACACACTATGGCTGCTTAACGGGAAAGGTGAGGTGGGGTGATACATAAAACAAGAGTTTCAAATTAGCTCAGATACCGTTCCATAAACCCAATATGTAACAGACAAGACCTACTCCTTGCTCAGAGAACTGGACTCAACACGCCCGATTCACCGCACAAGAATATATCTGACTAGTAATAATCTTAAAACCTATGTATTGATATCTCTCTGTTAGTGTGTCAAGTGGGTGTAAAGCGGCATAAACACAGCCGTGAAAAGCAGCTAAACCCCATTATAAAAATAAATTACTTTTCAAAACCCATGAAACAAAGACAGTGAAAGAGAGAGAAATTCTTACACTATTCGTTCAGGGTCTGTGATGCAACCTGGATTGACCATATCTAGACCCACAGCTGGATGAGACATAAGGGTGGACACTCTTGGGGCTGAGAGGTTTGGTGAGGTTGGGTGAGCAAACGCAGACCCTTTAAAGTAATACTGCGTGCTACCCATCGCATGGGTCCCAAATCTCCAGGTTCAAGGGCATCTTCCTACATCGAAAACATGCATGAGAAACCCAGAAGATGGTACACCGTGTGATGGGGAAAGGTTTCTAAAACGCACCTCATTTCTCATCTCCTTGTGCTCGGGTTCGCCATTCCAGCCACTTTACTAGCAATCTCCCTACTTGGAGCATCAGCACCTTTAACCTCCTGTTCCGTACAGGTTGCTATTTGTCCTGAGGATGAACGGGAAGACGGGGAACCAATGAGAGACTAGCTCTTGGTGTTGGGACAGGCACAGGTCACTCTATTTTCCCATCAGGAAGAAGAATTAACCACAGGCTCAGCCTGCCCCCCGGAACCAGAACAGGGCCTGAAGCCATCCTGCGCTTTTGCGGCCAGCTCCCGAAAAAGCGAGTTGTAAAATGGAGCTTCAGGGCACTGCAATTCACAAACCTGCACAGTTATAAATGATAACTCTCGTCCACAAATATATTGAGGGAAGGCAAAGACGAGGAATTGAAATCAAGGCAGAATTGCAGGAAACAGATTTCAGGAGGTAGATTCGAATCGCCTTGAAAGCACATGAAAAGCGGCAAAACGTTGACAATGATGCCCTTGGCCAAAAAGGGCGTATGCGTTTTTTCCTGAATATATTCAGGAAAAAACGCATACGCCCTTTTTGGCCAACCAAGCAACCTGGAAAGGCAAATCAGCGCTACAAAGAAGTCTCGCTTCCCATCGGTCAAAAGGGCCATGCTGAAAAAAGTGTCAAAACCAGAAATGCAGGACAGGCCATGGAGAAATGGGAGCCTTGCTACACTGATGGGCGGGATGTAAATTGCCAACAGCCACTCTGGAGAAGTGTACGGTGTGTCCTGAAACATCTAAAAAACACAGCTTAGAGAGCATAGGGCACTTCCACGCATGGGGGTATAAAGTGGGAAAATTAAAAATCAGCAAGACACAAGCACCCCAAAGTTTAGGGCTGCTCTGTTGACAAGGACCTCCACTTCATTCCACCTTAAATATCCCAGGAAAGCGAAAAATGGATAAAAAATTTGAGGTCCATATGTACAATGGATTATCACTCAGCCATGAAATCAATGTCATAAGGCTAGTAGCAGCATGATGAGTGGATTTCGGTCCGACGATTCTAAGTGACATAAGTCACACAGAAAAGGACACTTCTCATAAGGTGTCACTTATAGAGGGAATGTAAAAACCGTTACACTTGAACTGAATTACAAAACAGAACAGAGTCACACATGCAGAAAACACACTATGGCTGCTTAACGGGAAAGGTGAGGTGGGGTGATACATAAAACAAGAGTTTCAAATTAGCTCAGATACCGTTCCATAAACCCAATATGTAACAGACAAGACCTACTCCTTGCTCAGAGAACTGGACTCAACACGCCCGATTCACCGCACAAGAATATATCTGACTAGTAATAATCTTAAAACCTATGTATTGATATCTCTCTGTTAGTGTGTCAAGTGGGTGTAAAGCAGCATAAACACAGCCGTGAAAAGCAGCTAAACCCCATTATAAAAATAAATTACTTTTCAAAACCCATGAAACAAAGACAGTGAAAGAGAGAGAAATTCTTACACAATTCGTTCAGGGTCTGTGATGCAACCTGGATTGACCATATCTAGACCCACAGCTGGATGAGACATAAGGGTGGACACTCTTGGGGCTGAGAGGTTTGGTGAGGTTGGGTGAGCAAACGCAGACCCTTTAAAGTAATACTGCGTGCTACCCATCGCATGGGTCCCAAATCTCCAGGTTCAAGGGCATCTTCCTACATCGAAAACATGCATGAGAAACCCAGAAGATGGTACACCGTGTGATGGGGAAAGGTTTCTAAAACGCACCTCATTTCTCATCTCCTTGTGCTCGGGTTCGCCATTCCAGCCACTTTACTAGCAATCTCCCTACTTGGAGCATCAGCACCTTTAACCTCCTGTTCCGTACAGGTTGCTATTTGTCCTGAGGATGAACGGGAAGACGGGGAACCAATGAGAGACTAGCTCTTGGTGTTGGGACAGGCACAGGTCACTCTATTTTCCCATCAGGAAGAAGAATTAACCACAGGCTCAGCCTGCCCCCCGGAACCAGAACAGGGCCTGAAGCCATCCTGCGCTTTTGCGGCCAGCTCCCGAAAAAGCGAGTTGTAAAATGGAGCTTCAGGGCACTGCAATTCACAAACCTGCACAGTTATAAATGATAACTCTCGTCCACAAATATATTGAGGGAAGGCAAAGACGAGGAATTGAAATCAAGGCAGAATTGCAGGAAACAGATTTCAGGAGGTAGATTCGAATCGCCTTGAAAGCACATGAAAAGCGGCAAAACGTTGACAATGATGCCCTTGGCCAAAAAGGGCGTATGCGTTTTTTCCTGAATATATTCAGGAAAAAACGCATACGCCCTTTTTGGCCAACCAAGCAACCTGGAAAGGCAAATCAGCGCTACAAAGAAGTCTCGCTTCCCATCGGTCAAAAGGGCCATGCTGAAAAAAGTGTCAAAACCAGAAATGCAGGACAGGCCATGGAGAAATGGGAGCCTTGCTACACTGATGGGCGGGATGTAAATTGCCAACAGCCACTCTGGAGAAGTGTACGGTGTGTCCTGAAACATCTAAAAAACACAGCTTAGAGAGCATAGGGCACTTCCACGCATGGGGGTATAAAGTGGGAAAATTAAAAATCAGCAAGACACAAGCACCCCAAAGTTTAGGGCTGCTCTGTTGACAAGGACCTCCACTTCATTCCACCTTAAATATCCCAGGAAAGCGAAAAATGGATAAAAAATTTGAGGTCCATATGTACAATGGATTATCACTCAGCCATGAAATCAATGTCATAAGGCTAGTAGCAGCATGATGAGTGGATTTCGGTCCGACGATTCTAAGTGACATAAGTCACACAGAAAAGGACACTTCTCATAAGGTGTCACTTATAGAGGGAATGTAAAAACCGTTACACTTGAACTGAATTACAAAACAGAACAGAGTCACACATGCAGAAAACACACTATGGCTGCTTAACGGGAAAGGTGAGGTGGGGTGATACATAAAACAAGAGTTTCAAATTAGCTCAGATACCGTTCCATAAACCCAATATGTAACAGACAAGACCTACTCCTTGCTCAGAGAACTGGACTCAACACGCCCGATTCACTGCACAAGAATATATCTGACTAGTAATAATCTTAAAACCTATGTATTGATATCTCTCTGTTAGTGTGTCAAGTGGGTGTAAAGCAGCATAAACACAGCCGTGAAAAGCAGCTAAACCCCATTATAAAAATAAATTACTTTTCAAAACCCATGAAACAAAGACAGTGAAAGAGAGAGAAATTCTTACACAATTCGTTCAGGGTCTGTGATGCAACCTGGATTGACCATATCTAGACCCACAGCTGGATGAGACATAAGGGTGGACACTCTTGGGGCTGAGAGGTTTGGTGAGGTTGGGTGAGCAAACGCAGACCCTTTAAAGTAATACTGCGTGCTACCCATCGCATGGGTCCCAAATCTCCAGGTTCAAGGGCATCTTCCTACATCGAAAACATGCATGAGAAACCCAGAAGATGGTACACCGTGTGATGGGGAAAGGTTTCTAAAACGCACCTCATTTCTCATCTCCTTGTGCTCGGGTTCGCCATTCCAGCCACTTTACTAGCAATCTCCCTACTTGGAGCATCAGCACCTTTAACCTCCTGTTCCGTACAGGTTGCTATTTGTCCTGAGGATGAACGGGAAGACGGGGAACCAATGAGAGACTAGCTCTTGGTGTTGGGACAGGCACAGGTCACTCTATTTTCCCATCAGGAAGAAGAATTAACCACAGGCTCAGCCTGCCCCCCGGAACCAGAACAGGGCCTGAAGCCATCCTGCGCTTTTGCGGCCAGCTCCCGAAAAAGCGAGTTGTAAAATGGAGCTTCAGGGCACTGCAATTCACAAACCTGCACAGTTATAAATGATAACTCTCGTCCACAAATATATTGAGGGAAGGCAAAGACGAGGAATTGAAATCAAGGCAGAATTGCAGGAAACAGATTTCAGGAGGTAGATTCGAATCGCCTTGAAAGCACATGAAAAGCGGCAAAACGTTGACAATGATGCCCTTGGCCAAAAAGGGCGTATGCGTTTTTTCCTGAATATATTCAGGAAAAAACGCATACGCCCTTTTTGGCCAACCAAGCAACCTGGAAAGGCAAATCAGCGCTACAAAGAAGTCTCGCTTCCCATCGGTCAAAAGGGCCATGCTGAAAAAAGTGTCAAAACCAGAAATGCAGGACAGGCCATGGAGAAATGGGAGCCTTGCTACACTGATGGGCGGGATGTAAATTGCCAACAGCCACTCTGGAGAAGTGTACGGTGTGTCCTGAAACATCTAAAAAACACAGCTTAGAGAGCATAGGGCACTTCCACGCATGGGGGTATAAAGTGGGAAAATTAAAAATCAGCAAGACACAAGCACCCCAAAGTTTAGGGCTGCTCTGTTGACAAGGACCTCCACTTCATTCCACCTTAAATATCCCAGGAAAGCGAAAAATGGATAAAAAATTTGAGGTCCATATGTACAATGGATTATCACTCAGCCATGAAATCAATGTCATAAGGCTAGTAGCAGCATGATGAGTGGATTTCGGTCCGACGATTCTAAGTGACATAAGTCACACAGAAAAGGACACTTCTCATAAGGTGTCACTTATAGAGGGAATGTAAAAACCGTTACACTTGAACTGAATTACAAAACAGAACAGAGTCACACATGCAGAAAACACACTATGGCTGCTTAACGGGAAAGGTGAGGTGGGGTGATACATAAAACAAGAGTTTCAAATTAGCTCAGATACCGTTCCATAAACCCAATATGTAACAGACAAGACCTACTCCTTGCTCAGAGAACTGGACTCAACACGCCCGATTCACCGCACAAGAATATATCTGACTAGTAATAATCTTAAAACCTATGTATTGATATCTCTCTGTTAGTGTGTCAAGTGGGTGTAAAGCGGCATAAACACAGCCGTGAAAAGCAGCTAAACCCCATTATAAAAATAAATTACTTTTCAAAACCCATGAAACAAAGACAGTGAAAGAGAGAGAAATTCTTACACAATTCGTTCAGGGTCTGTGATGCAACCTGGATTGACCATATCTAGACCCACAGCTGGATGAGACATAAGGGTGGACACTCTTGGGGCTGAGAGGTTTGGTGAGGTTGGGTGAGCAAACGCAGACCCTTTAAAGTAATACTGCGTGCTACCCATCGCATGGGTCCCAAATCTCCAGGTTCAAGGGCATCTTCCTACATCGAAAACATGCATGAGAAACCCAGAAGATGGTACACCGTGTGATGGGGAAAGGTTTCTAAAACGCACCTCATTTCTCATCTCCTTGTGCTCGGGTTCGCCATTCCAGCCACTTTACTAGCAATCTCCCTACTTGGAGCATCAGCACCTTTAACCTCCTGTTCCGTACAGGTTGCTATTTGTCCTGAGGATGAACGGGAAGACGGGGAACCAATGAGAGACTAGCTCTTGGTGTTGGGACAGGCACAGGTCACTCTATTTTCCCATCAGGAAGAAGAATTAACCACAGGCTCAGCCTGCCCCCCGGAACCAGAACAGGGCCTGAAGCCATCCTGCGCTTTTGCGGCCAGCTCCCGAAAAAGCGAGTTGTAAAATGGAGCTTCAGGGCACTGCAATTCACAAACCTGCACAGTTATAAATGATAACTCTCGTCCACAAATATATTGAGGGAAGGCAAAGACGAGGAATTGAAATCAAGGCAGAATTGCAGGAAACAGATTTCAGGAGGTAGATTCGAATCGCCTTGAAAGCACATGAAAAGCGGCAAAACGTTGACAATGATGCCCTTGGCCAAAAAGGGCGTATGCGTTTTTTCCTGAATATATTCAGGAAAAAACGCATACGCCCTTTTTGGCCAACCAAGCAACCTGGAAAGGCAAATCAGCGCTACAAAGAAGTCTCGCTTCCCATCGGTCAAAAGGGCCATGCTGAAAAAAGTGTCAAAACCAGAAATGCAGGACAGGCCATGGAGAAATGGGAGCCTTGCTACACTGATGGGCGGGATGTAAATTGCCAACAGCCACTCTGGAGAAGTGTACGGTGTGTCCTGAAACATCTAAAAAACACAGCTTAGAGAGCATAGGGCACTTCCACGCATGGGGGTATAAAGTGGGAAAATTAAAAATCAGCAAGACACAAGCACCCCAAAGTTTAGGGCTGCTCTGTTGACAAGGACCTCCACTTCATTCCACCTTAAATATCCCAGGAAAGCGAAAAATGGATTAAAAATTTGAGGTCCATATGTACAATGGATTATCACTCAGCCATGAAATCAATGTCATAAGGCTAGTAGCAGCATGATGAGTGGATTTCGGTACGACGATTCTAAGTGACATAAGTCACACAGAAAAGGACACTTCTCATAAGGTGTCACTTATAGAGGGAATGTAAAAACCGTTACACTTGAACTGAATTACAAAACAGAACAGAGTCACACATGCAGAAAACACACTATGGCTGCTTAACGGGAAAGGTGAGGTGGGGTGATACATAAAACAAGAGTTTCAAATTAGCTCAGATACCGTTCCATAAACCCAATATGTAACAGACAAGACCTACTCCTTGCTCAGAGAACTGGACTCAACACGCCCGATTCACCGCACAAGAATATATCTGACTAGTAATAATCTTAAAACCTATGTATTGATATCTCTCTGTTAGTGTGTCAAGTGGGTGTAAAGCAGCATAAACACAGCCGTGAAAAGCAGCTAAACCCCATTATAAAAATAAATTACTTTTCAAAACCCATGAAACAAAGACAGTGAAAGAGAGAGAAATTCTTACACAATTCGTTCAGGGTCTGTGATGCAACCTGGATTGACCATATCTAGACCCACAGCTGGATGAGACATAAGGGTGGACACTCTTGGGGCTGAGAGGTTTGGTGAGGTTGGGTGAGCAAACGCAGACCCTTTAAAGTAATACTGCGTGCTACCCATCGCATGGGTCCCAAATCTCCAGGTTCAAGGGCATCTTCCTACATCGAAAACATGCATGAGAAACCCAGAAGATGGTACACCGTGTGATGGGGAAAGGTTTCTAAAACGCACCTCATTTCTCATCTCCTTGTGCTCGTGTTCGCCATTCCAGCCACTTTACTAGCAATCTCCCTACTTGGAGCATCAGCACCTTTAACCTCCTGTTCCGTACAGGTTGCTATTTGTCCTGAGGATGAACGGGAAGACGGGGAACCAATGAGAGACTAGCTCTTGGTGTTGGGACAGGCACAGGTCACTCTATTTTCCCATCAGGAAGAAGAATTAACCACAGGCTCAGCCTGCCCCCCGGAACCAGAACAGGGCCTGAAGCCATCCTGCGCTTTTGCGGCCAGCTCCCGAAAAAGCGAGTTGTAAAATGGAGCTTCAGGGCACTGCAATTCACAAACCTGCACAGTTATAAATGATAACTCTCGTCCACAAATATATTGAGGGAAGGCAAAGACGAGGAATTGAAATCAAGGCAGAATTGCAGGAAACAGATTTCAGGAGGTAGATTCGAATCGCCTTGAAAGCACATGAAAAGCGGCAAAACGTTGACAATGATGCCCTTGGCCAAAAAGGGCGTATGCGTTTTTTCCTGAATATATTCAGGAAAAAACGCATACGCCCTTTTTGGCCAACCAAGCAACCTGGAAAGGCAAATCAGCGCTACAAAGAAGTCTCGCTTCCCATCGGTCAAAAGGGCCATGCTGAAAAAAGTGTCAAAACCAGAAATGCAGGACAGGCCATGGAGAAATGGGAGCCTTGCTACACTGATGGGCGGGATGTAAATTGCCAACAGCCACTCTGGAGAAGTGTACGGTGTGTCCTGAAACATCTAAAAAACACAGCTTAGAGAGCATAGGGCACTTCCACGCATGGGGGTATAAAGTGGGAAAATTAAAAATCATCAAGACACAAGCACCCCAAAGTTTAGGGCTGCTCTGTTGACAAGGACCTCCACTTCATTCCACCTTAAATATCCCAGGAAAGCGAAAAATGGATAAAAAATTTGAGGTCCATATGTACAATGGATTATCACTCAGCCATGAAATCAATGTCATAAGGCTAGTAGCAGCATGATGAGTGGATTTCCGTCCGACGATTCTAAGTGACATAAGTCACACAGAAAAGGACACCTCTCATAAGGTGTCACTTATAGAGGGAATGTAAAAACCGTTACACTTGAACTGAATTACAAAACAGAACAGAGTCACACATGCAGAAAACACACTATGGCTGCTTAACGGGAAAGGTGAGGTGGGGTGATACATAAAACAAGAGTTTCAAATTAGCTCAGATACCGTTCCATAAACCCAATATGTAACAGACAAGACCTACTCCTTGCTCAGAGAACTGGACTCAACACGCCCGATTCACCGCACAAGAATATATCTGACTAGTAATAATCTTAAAACCTATGTATTGATATCTCTCTGTTAGTGTGTCAAGTGGGTGTAAAGCAGCATAAACACAGCCGTGAAAAGCAGCTAAACCCCATTATAAAAATAAATTACTTTTCAAAACCCATGAAACAAAGACAGTGAAAGAGAGAGAAATTCTTACACAATTCGTTCAGGGTCTGTGATGCAACCTGGATTGACCATATCTAGACCCACAGCTGGATGAGACATAAGGGTGGACACTCTTGGGGCTGAGAGGTTTGGTGAGGTTGGGTGAGCAAACGCAGACCCTTTAAAGTAATACTGCGTGCTACCCATCGCATGGGTCCCAAATCTCCAGGTTCAAGGGCATCTTCCTACATCGAAAACATGCATGAGAAACCCAGAAGATGGTACACCGTGTGATGGGGAAAGGTTTCTAAAACGCACCTCATTTCTCATCTCCTTGTGCTCGGGTTCGCCATTCCAGCCACTTTACTAGCAATCTCCCTACTTGGAGCATCAGCACCTTTAACCTCCTGTTCCGTACAGGTTGCTATTTGTCCTGAGGATGAACGGGAAGACGGGGAACCAATGAGAGACTAGCTCTTGGTGTTGGGACAGGCACAGGTCACTCTATTTTCCCATCAGGAAGAAGAATTAACCACAGGCTCAGCCTGCCCCCCGGAACCAGAACAGGGCCTGAAGCCATCCTGCGCTTTTGCGGCCAGCTCCCGAAAAAGCGAGTTGTAAAATGGAGCTTCAGGGCACTGCAATTCACAAACCTGCACAGTTATAAATGATAACTCTCGTCCACAAATATATTGAGGGAAGGCAAAGACGAGGAATTGAAATCAAGGCAGAATTGCAGGAAACAGATTTCAGGAGGTAGATTCGAATCGCCTTGAAAGCACATGAAAAGCGGCAAAACGTTGACAATGATGCCCTTGGCCAAAAAGGGCGTATGCGTTTTTTCCTGAATATATTCAGGAAAAAACGCATACGCCCTTTTTGGCCAACCAAGCAACCTGGAAAGGCAAATCAGCGCTACAAAGAAGTCTCGCTTCCCATCGGTCAAAAGGGCCATGCTGAAAAAAGTGTCAAAACCAGAAATGCAGGACAGGCCATGGAGAAATGGGAGCCTTGCTACACTGATGGGCGGGATGTAAATTGCCAACAGCCACTCTGGAGAAGTGTACGGTGTGTCCTGAAACATCTAAAAAACACAGCTTAGAGAGCATAGGGCACTTCCACGCATGGGGGTATAAAGTGGGAAAATTAAAAATCATCAAGACACAAGCACCCCAAAGTTTAGGGCTGCTCTGTTGACAAGGACCTCCACTTCATTCCACCTTAAATATCCCAGGAAAGCGAAAAATGGATAAAAAATTTGAGGTCCATATGTACAATGGATTATCACTCAGCCATGAAATCAATGTCATAAGGCTAGTAGCAGCATGATGAGTGGATTTAGGTCCGACGATTCTAAGTGACATAAATCACACAGAAAAGGACACTTCTCATAAGGTGTCACTTATAGAGGGAATGTAAAAACCGTTACACTTGAACTGAATTACAAAACAGAACAGAGTCACACATGCAGAAAACACACTATGGCTGCTTAACGGGAAAGGTGAGGTGGGGTGATACATAAAACAAGAGTTTCAAATTAGCTCAGATACCGTTCCATAAACCCAATATGTAACAGACAAGACCTACTCCTTGCTCAGAGAACTGGACTCAACACGCCCGATTCACCGCACAAGAATATATCTGACTAGTAATAATCTTAAAACCTATGTATTGATATCTCTCTGTTAGTGTGTCAAGTGGGTGTAAAGCAGCATAAACACAGCCGTGAAAAGCAGCTAAACCCCATTATAAAAATAAATTACTTTTCAAAACCCATGAAACAAAGACAGTGAAAGAGAGAGAAATGCTTACACAATTCGTTCAGGGTCTGTGATGCAACCTGGATTGACCATATCTAGACCCACAGCTGGATGAGACATAAGGGTGGACACTCTTGGGGCTGAGAGGTTTGGTGAGGTTGGGTGAGCAAACGCAGACCCTTTAAAGTAATACTGCGTGCTACCCATCGCATGGGTCCCAAATCTCCAGGTTCAAGGGCATCTTCCTACATCAAAAACATGCATGAGAAACCCAGAAGATGGTACACCGTGTGATGGGGAAAGGTTTCTAAAACGCACCTCATTTCTCATCTCCTTGTGCTCGGGTTCGCCATTCCAGCCACTTTACTAGCAATCTCCCCTACTTGGAGCATCAGCACCTTTAACCTCCTGTTCCGTACAGGTTGCTATTTGTGATGAGGATGAACGGGAAGACGGGGAACCAATGAGAGACTAGCTCTTGGTGTTGGGACAGGCACAGGTCACTCTATTTTCCCATCAGGAAGAAGAATTAACCACAGGCTCAGCCTGCCCCCCGGAACCAGAACAGGGCCTGAAGCCATCCTGCGCTTTTGCGGCCAGCTCCCGAAAAAGCGAGTTGTAAAATGGAGCTTCAGGGCACTGCAATTCACAAACCTGCACAGTTATAAATGATAACTCTCGTCCACAAATATATTGAGGGAAGGCAAAGACGAGGAATTGAAATCAAGGCAGAATTGCAGGAAACAGATTTCAGGAGGTAGATTCGAATCGCCTTGAAAGCCAATGAAAAGCGGCAAAACGTTGACAATGATGCCCTTGGCCAAAAAGGGCGTATGCATTTTTTCCTGAATATATTCAGGAAAAAACGCATACGCCCTTTTTGGCCAACCAAGCAACCTGGAAAGGCAAATCAGCGCTACAAAGAAGTCTCGCTTCCCATCGGTCAAAAGGGCCATGCTGAAAAAAGTGTCAAAACCAGAAATGCAGGACAGGCCATGGAGAAATGGGAGCCTTGCTACACTGATGGGCGGGATGTAAATTGCCAACAGCCACTCTGGAGAAGTGTACGGTGTGTCCTGAAACATCTAAAAAACACAGCTTAGAGAGCATAGGGCACTTCCACGCATGGGGGTATAAAGTGGGAAAATTAAAAATCAGCAAGACACAAGCACCCCAAAGTTTAGGGCTGCTCTGTTGACAAGGACCTCCACTTCATTCCACCTTAAATATCCCAGGAAAGCGAAAAATGGATAAAAAATTTGAGGTCCATATGTACAATGGATTATCACTCAGCCATGAAATCAATGTCATAAGGCTAGTAGCAGCATGATGAGTGGATTTAGGTCCGACGATTCTAAGTGACATAAGTCACACAGAAAAGGACACTTCTCATAAGGTGTCACTTATAGAGGGAATGTAAAAACCGTTACACTTGAACTGAATTACAAAACAGAACAGAGTCACACATGCAGAAAACACACTATGGCTGCTTAACGGGAAAGGTGAGGTGGGGTGATACATAAAACAAGAGTTTCAAATTAGCTCAGATACCGTTCCATAAACCCAATATGTAACAGACAAGACCTACTCCTTGCTCAGAGAACTGGACTCAACACGCCCGATTCACCGCACAAGAATATATCTGACTAGTAATAATCTTAAAACCTATGTATTGATATCTCTCTGTTAGTGTGTCAAGTGGGTGTAAAGCAGCATAAACACAGCCGTGAAAAGCAGCTAAACCCCATTATAAAAATAAATTACTTTTCAAAACCCATGAAACAAAGACAGTGAAAGAGAGAGAAATTCTTACACAATTCGTTCAGGGTCTGTGATGCAACCTGGATTGACCATATCTAGACCCACAGCTGGATGAGACATAAGGGTGGACACTCTTGGGGCTGAGAGGTTTGGTGAGGTTGGGTGAGCAAACGCAGACCCTTTAAAGTAATACTGCGTGCTACCCATCGCATGGGTCCCAAATCTCCAGGTTCAAGGGCATCTTCCTACATCAAAAACATGCATGAGAAACCCAGAAGATGGTACACCGTGTGATGGGGAAAGGTTTCTAAAACGCACCTCATTTCTCATCTCCTTGTGCTCGGGTTCGCCATTCCAGCCACTTTACTAGCAATCTCCCCTACTTGGAGCATCAGCACCTTTAACCTCCTGTTCCGTACAGGTTGCTATTTGTGATGAGGATGAACGGGAAGACGGGGAACCAATGAGAGACTAGCTCTTGGTGTTGGGACAGGCACAGGTCACTCTATTTTCCCATCAGGAAGAAGAATTAACCACAGGCTCAGCCTGCCCCCCGGAACCAGAACAGGGCCTGAAGCCATCCTGCGCTTTTGCGGCCAGCTCCCGAAAAAGCGAGTTGTAAAATGGAGCTTCAGGGCACTGCAATTCACAAACCTGCACAGTTATAAATGATAACTCTCGTCCACAAATATATTGAGGGAAGGCAAAGACGAGGAATTGAAATCAAGGCAGAATTGCAGGAAACAGATTTCAGGAGGTAGATTCGAATCGCCTTGAAAGCCAATGAAAAGCGGCAAAACGTTGACAATGATGCCCTTGGCCAAAAAGGGCGTATGCATTTTTTCCTGAATATATTCAGGAAAAAACGCATACGCCCTTTTTGGCCAACCAAGCAACCTGGAAAGGCAAATCAGCGCTACAAAGAAGTCTCGCTTCCCATCGGTCAAAAGGGCCATGCTGAAAAAAGTGTCAAAACCAGAAATGCAGGACAGGCCATGGAGAAATGGGAGCCTTGCTACACTGATGGGCGGGATGTAAATTGCCAACAGCCACTCTGGAGAAGTGTACGGTGTGTCCTGAAACATCTAAAAAACACAGCTTAGAGAGCATAGGGCACTTCCACGCATGGGGGTATAAAGTGGGAAAATTAAAAATCAGCAAGACACAAGCACCCCAAAGTTTAGGGCTGCTCTGTTGACAAGGACCTCCACTTCATTCCACCTTAAATATCCCAGGAAAGCGAAAAATGGATAAAAAATTTGAGGTCCATATGTACAATGGATTATCACTCAGCCATGAAATCAATGTCATAAGGCTAGTAGCAGCATGATGAGTGGATTTAGGTCCGACGATTCTAAGTGACATAAGTCACACAGAAAAGGACACTTCTCATAAGGTGTCACTTATAGAGGGAATGTAAAAACCGTTACACTTGAACTGAATTACAAAACAGAACAGAGTCACACATGCAGAAAACACACTATGGCTGCTTAACGGGAAAGGTGAGGTGGGGTGATACATAAAACAAGAGTTTCAAATTAGCTCAGATACCGTTCCATAAACCCAATATGTAACAGACAAGACCTACTCCTTGCTCAGAGAACTGGACTCAACACGCCCGATTCACCGCACAAGAATATATCTGACTAGTAATAATCTTAAAACCTATGTATTGATATCTCTCTGTTAGTGTGTCAAGTGGGTGTAAAGCAGCATAAACACAGCCGTGAAAAGCAGCTAAACCCCATTATAAAAATAAATTACTTTTCAAAACCCATGAAACAAAGACAGTGAAAGAGAGAGAAATTCTTACACAATTCGTTCAGGGTCTGTGATGCAACCTGGATTGACCATATCTAGACCCACAGCTGGATGAGACATAAGGGTGGACACTCTTGGGGCTGAGAGGTTTGGTGAGGTTGGGTGAGCAAACGCAGACCCTTTAAAGTAATACTGCGTGCTACCCATCGCATGGGTCCCAAATCTCCAGGTTCAAGGGCATCTTCCTACATCGAAAACATGCATGAGAAACCCAGAAGATGGTACACCGTGTGATGGGGAAAGGTTTCTAAAACGCACCTCATTTCTCATCTCCTTGTGCTCGGGTTCGCCATTCCAGCCACTTTACTAGCAATCTCCCTACTTGGAGCATCAGCACCTTTAACCTCCTGTTCCGTACAGGTTGCTATTTGTCCTGAGGATGAACGGGAAGACGGGGAACCAATGAGAGACTAGCTCTTGGTGTTGGGACAGGCACAGGTCACTCTATTTTCCCATCAGGAAGAAGAATTAACCACAGGCTCAGCCTGCCCCCCGGAACCAGAACAGGGCCTGAAGCCATCCTGCGCTTTTGCGGCCAGCTCCCGAAAAAGCGAGTTGTAAAATGGAGCTTCAGGGCACTGCAATTCACAAACCTGCACAGTTATAAATGATAACTCTCGTCCACAAATATATTGAGGGAAGGCAAAGACGAGGAATTGAAATCAAGGCAGAATTGCAGGAAACAGATTTCAGGAGGTAGATTCGAATCGCCTTGAAAGCACATGAAAAGCGGCAAAACGTTGACAATGATGCCCTTGGCCATAAAGGGCGTATGCGTTTTTTCCTGAATATATTCAGGAAAAAACGCATACGCCCTTTTTGGCCAACCAAGCAACCTGGAAAGGCAAATCAGCGCTACAAAGAAGTCTCGCTTCCCATCGGTCAAAAGGGCCATGCTGAAAAAAGTGTCAAAACCAGAAATGCAGGACAGGCCATGGAGAAATGGGAGCCTTGCTACACTGATGGGCGGGATGTAAATTGCCAACAGCCACTCTGGAGAAGTGTACGGTGTGTCCTGAAACATCTAAAAAACACAGCTTAGAGAGCATAGGGCACTTCCACGCATGGGGGTATAAAGTGGGAAAATTAAAAATCATCAAGACACAAGCACCCCAAAGTTTAGGGCTGCTCTGTTGACAAGGACCTCCACTTCATTCCACCTTAAATATCCCAGGAAAGCGAAAAATGGATAAAAAATTTGAGGTCCATATGTACAATGGATTATCACTCAGCCATGAAATCAATGTCATAAGGCTAGTAGCAGCATGATGAGTGGATTTAGGTCCGACGATTCTAAGTGACATAAGTCACACAGAAAAGGACACTTCTCATAAGGTGTCACTTATAGAGGGAATGTAAAAACCGTTACACTTGAACTGAATTACAAAACAGAACAGAGTCACACATGCAGAAAACACACTATGGCTGCTTAACGGGAAAGGTGAGGTGGGGTGATACATAAAACAAGAGTTTCAAATTAGCTCAGATACCGTTCCATAAACCCAATATGTAACAGACAAGACCTACTCCTTGCTCAGAGAACTGGACTCAACACGCCCGATTCACCGCACAAGAATATATCTGACTAGTAATAATCTTAAAACCTATGTATTGATATCTCTCTGTTAGTGTGTCAAGTGGGTGTAAAGCAGCATAAACACAGCCGTGAAAAGCAGCTAAACCCCATTATAAAAATAAATTACTTTTCAAAACCCATGAAACAAAGACAGTGAAAGAGAGAGAAATTCTTACACAATTCGTTCAGGGTCTGTGATGCAACCTGGATTGACCATATCTAGACCCACAGCTGGATGAGACATAAGGGTGGACACTCTTGGGGCTGAGAGGTTTGGTGAGGTTGGGTGAGCAAACGCAGACCCTTTAAAGTAATACTGCGTGCTACCCATCGCATGGGTCCCAAATCTCCAGGTTCAAGGGCATCTTCCTACATCAAAAACATGCATGAGAAACCCAGAAGATGGTACACCGTGTGATGGGGAAAGGTTTCTAAAACGCACCTCATTTCTCATCTCCTTGTGCTCGGGTTCGCCATTCCAGCCACTTTACTAGCAATCTCCCCTACTTGGAGCATCAGCACCTTTAACCTCCTGTTCCGTACAGGTTGCTATTTGTGATGAGGATGAACGGGAAGACGGGGAACCAATGAGAGACTAGCTCTTGGTGTTGGGACAGGCACAGGTCACTCTATTTTCCCATCAGGAAGAAGAATTAACCACAGGCTCAGCCTGCCCCCCGGAACCAGAACAGGGCCTGAAGCCATCCTGCGCTTTTGCGGCCAGCTCCCGAAAAAGCGAGTTGTAAAATGGAGCTTCAGGGCACTGCAATTCACAAACCTGCACAGTTATAAATGATAACTCTCGTCCACAAATATATTGAGGGAAGGCAAAGACGAGGAATTGAAATCAAGGCAGAATTGCAGGAAACAGATTTCAGGAGGTAGATTCGAATCGCCTTGAAAGCCAATGAAAAGCGGCAAAACGTTGACAATGATGCCCTTGGCCAAAAAGGGCGTATGCATTTTTTCCTGAATATATTCAGGAAAAAACGCATACGCCCTTTTTGGCCAACCAAGCAACCTGGAAAGGCAAATCAGCGCTACAAAGAAGTCTCGCTTCCCATCGGTCAAAAGGGCCATGCTGAAAAAAGTGTCAAAACCAGAAATGCAGGACAGGCCATGGAGAAATGGGAGCCTTGCTACACTGATGGGCGGGATGTAAATTGCCAACAGCCACTCTGGAGAAGTGTACGGTGTGTCCTGAAACATCTAAAAAACACAGCTTAGAGAGCATAGGGCACTTCCACGCATGGGGGTATAAAGTGGGAAAATTAAAAATCAGCAAGACACAAGCACCCCAAAGTTTAGGGCTGCTCTGTTGACAAGGACCTCCACTTCATTCCACCTTAAATATCCCAGGAAAGCGAAAAATGGATAAAAAATTTGAGGTCCATATGTACAATGGATTATCACTCAGCCATGAAATCAATGTCATAAGGCTAGTAGCAGCATGATGAGTGGATTTAGGTCCGACGATTCTAAGTGACATAAGTCACACAGAAAAGGACACTTCTCATAAGGTGTCACTTATAGAGGGAATGTAAAAACCGTTACACTTGAACTGAATTACAAAACAGAACAGAGTCACACATGCAGAAAACACACTATGGCTGCTTAACGGGAAAGGTGAGGTGGGGTGATACATAAAACAAGAGTTTCAAATTAGCTCAGATACCGTTCCATAAACCCAATATGTAACAGACAAGACCTACTCCTTGCTCAGAGAACTGGACTCAACACGCCCGATTCACCGCACAAGAATATATCTGACTAGTAATAATCTTAAAACCTATGTATTGATATCTCTCTGTTAGTGTGTCAAGTGGGTGTAAAGCAGCATAAACACAGCCGTGAAAAGCAGCTAAACCCCATTATAAAAATAAATTACTTTTCAAAACCCATGAAACAAAGACAGTGAAAGAGAGAGAAATTCTTACACAATTCGTTCAGGGTCTGTGATGCAACCTGGATTGACCATATCTAGACCCACAGCTGGATGAGACATAAGGGTGGACACTCTTGGGGCTGAGAGGTTTGGTGAGGTTGGGTGAGCAAACGCAGACCCTTTAAAGTAATACTGCGTGCTACCCATCGCATGGGTCCCAAATCTCCAGGTTCAAGGGCATCTTCCTACATCGAAAACATGCATGAGAAACCCAGAAGATGGTACACCGTGTGATGGGGAAAGGTTTCTAAAACGCACCTCATTTCTCATCTCCTTGTGCTCGGGTTCGCCATTCCAGCCACTTTACTAGCAATCTCCCTACTTGGAGCATCAGCACCTTTAACCTCCTGTTCCGTACAGGTTGCTATTTGTCCTGAGGATGAACGGGAAGACGGGGAACCAATGAGAGACTAGCTCTTGGTGTTGGGACAGGCACAGGTCACTCTATTTTCCCATCAGGAAGAAGAATTAACCACAGGCTCAGCCTGCCCCCCGGAACCAGAACAGGGCCTGAAGCCATCCTGCGCTTTTGCGGCCAGCTCCCGAAAAAGCGAGTTGTAAAATGGAGCTTCAGGGCACTGCAATTCACAAACCTGCACAGTTATAAATGATAACTCTCGTCCACAAATATATTGAGGGAAGGCAAAGACGAGGAATTGAAATCAAGGCAGAATTGCAGGAAACAGATTTCAGGAGGTAGATTCGAATCGCCTTGAAAGCCAATGAAAAGCGGCAAAACGTTGACAATGATGCCCTTGGCCAAAAAGGGCGTATGCATTTTTTCCTGAATATATTCAGGAAAAAACGCATACGCCCTTTTTGGCCAACCAAGCAACCTGGAAAGGCAAATCAGCGCTACAAAGAAGTCTCGCTTCCCATCGGTCAAAAGGGCCATGCTGAAAAAAGTGTCAAAACCAGAAATGCAGGACAGGCCATGGAGAAATGGGAGCCTTGCTACACTGATGGGCGGGATGTAAATTGCCAACAGCCACTCTGGAGAAGTGTACGGTGTGTCCTGAAACATCTAAAAAACACAGCTTAGAGAGCATAGGGCACTTCCACGCATGGGGGTATAAAGTGGGAAATTTAAAAATCAGCAAGACACAAGCACCCCAAAGTTTAGGGCTGCTCTGTTGACAAGGACCTCCACTTCATTCCACCTTAAATATCCCAGGAAAGCGAAAAATGGATAAAAAATTTGAGGTCCATATGTACAATGGATTATCACTCAGCCATGAAATCAATGTCATAAGGCTAGTAGCAGCATGATGAGTGGATTTAGGTCCGACGATTCTAAGTGACATAAGTCACACAGAAAAGGACACTTCTCATAAGGTGTCACTTATAGAGGGAATGTAAAAACCGTTACACTTGAACTGAATTACAAAACAGAACAGAGTCACACATGCAGAAAACACACTATGGCTGCTTAACGGGAAAGGTGAGGTGGGGTGATACATAAAACAAGAGTTTCAAATTAGCTCAGATACCGTTCCATAAACCCAATATGTAACAGACAAGACCTACTCCTTGCTCAGAGAACTGGACTCAACACGCCCGATTCACCGCACAAGAATATATCTGACTAGTAATAATCTTAAAACCTATGTATTGATATCTCTCTGTTAGTGTGTCAAGTGGGTGTAAAGCAGCATAAACACAGCCGTGAAAAGCAGCTAAACCCCATTATAAAAATAAATTACTTTTCAAAACCCATGAAACAAAGACAGTGAAAGAGAGAGAAATTCTTACACAATTCGTTCAGGGTCTGTGATGCAACCTGGATTGACCATATCTAGACCCACAGCTGGATGAGACATAAGGGTGGACACTCTTGGGGCTGAGAGGTTTGGTGAGGTTGGGTGAGCAAACGCAGACCCTTTAAAGTAATACTGCGTGCTACCCATCGCATGGGTCCCAAATCTCCAGGTTCAAGGGCATCTTCCTACATCGAAAACATGCATGAGAAACCCAGAAGATGGTACACCGTGTGATGGGGAAAGGTTTCTAAAACGCACCTCATTTCTCATCTCCTTGTGCTCGGGTTCGCCATTCCAGCCACTTTACTAGCAATCTCCCTACTTGGAGCATCAGCACCTTTAACCTCCTGTTCCGTACAGGTTGCTATTTGTCCTGAGGATGAACGGGAAGACGGGGAACCAATGAGAGACTAGCTCTTGGTGTTGGGACAGGCACAGGTCACTCTATTTTCCCATCAGGAAGAAGAATTAACCACAGGCTCAGCCTGCCCCCCGGAACCAGAACAGGGCCTGAAGCCATCCTGCGCTTTTGCGGCCAGCTCCCGAAAAAGCGAGTTGTAAAATGGAGCTTCAGGGCACTGCAATTCACAAACCTGCACAGTTATAAATGATAACTCTCGTCCACAAATATATTGAGGGAAGGCAAAGACGAGGAATTGAAATCAAGGCAGAATTGCAGGAAACAGATTTCAGGAGGTAGATTCGAATCGCCTTGAAAGCCAATGAAAAGCGGCAAAACGTTGACAATGATGCCCTTGGCCAAAAAGGGCGTATGCATTTTTTCCTGAATATATTCAGGAAAAAACGCATACGCCCTTTTTGGCCAACCAAGCAACCTGGAAAGGCAAATCAGCGCTACAAAGAAGTCTCGCTTCCCATCGGTCAAAAGGGCCATGCTGAAAAAAGTGTCAAAACCAGAAATGCAGGACAGGCCATGGAGAAATGGGAGCCTTGCTACACTGATGGGCGGGATGTAAATTGCCAACAGCCACTCTGGAGAAGTGTACGGTGTGTCCTGAAACATCTAAAAAACACAGCTTAGAGAGCATAGGGCACTTCCACGCATGGGGGTATAAAGTGGGAAAATTAAAAATCATCAAGACACAAGCACCCCAAAGTTTAGGGCTGCTCTGTTGACAAGGACCTCCACTTCATTCCACCTTAAATATCCCAGGAAAGCGAAAAATGGATAAAAAATTTGAGGTCCATATGTACAATGGATTATCACTCAGCCATGAAATCAATGTCATAAGGCTAGTAGCAGCATGATGAGTGGATTTAGGTCCGACGATTCTAAGTGACATAAGTCACACAGAAAAGGACACTTCTCATAAGGTGTCACTTATAGAGGGAATGTAAAAACCGTTACACTTGAACTGAATTACAAAACAGAACAGAGTCACACATGCAGAAAACACACTATGGCTGCTTAACGGGAAAGGTGAGGTGGGGTGATACATAAAACAAGAGTTTCAAATTAGCTCAGATACCGTTCCATAAACCCAATATGTAACAGACAAGACCTACTCCTTGCTCAGAGAACTGGACTCAACACGCCCGATTCACCGCACAAGAATATATCTGACTAGTAATAATCTTAAAACCTATGTATTGATATCTCTCTGTTAGTGTGTCAAGTGGGTGTAAAGCAGCATAAACACAGCCGTGAAAAGCAGCTAAACCCCATTATAAAAATAAATTACTTTTCAAAACCCATGAAACAAAGACAGTGAAAGAGAGAGAAATTCTTACACAATTCGTTCAGGGTCTGTGATGCAACCTGGATTGACCATATCTAGACCCACAGCTGGATGAGACATAAGGGTGGACACTCTTGGGGCTGAGAGGTTTGGTGAGGTTGGGTGAGCAAACGCAGACCCTTTAAAGTAATACTGCGTGCTACCCATCGCATGGGTCCCAAATCTCCAGGTTCAAGGGCATCTTCCTACATCGAAAACATGCATGAGAAACCCAGAAGATGGTACACCGTGTGATGGGGAAAGGTTTCTAAAACGCACCTCATTTCTCATCTCCTTGTGCTCGGGTTCGCCATTCCAGCCACTTTACTAGCAATCTCCCTACTTGGAGCATCAGCACCTTTAACCTCCTGTTCCGTACAGGTTGCTATTTGTCCTGAGGATGAACGGGAAGACGGGGAACCAATGAGAGACTAGCTCTTGGTGTTGGGACAGGCACAGGTCACTCTATTTTCCCATCAGGAAGAAGAATTAACCACAGGCTCAGCCTGCCCCCCGGAACCAGAACAGGGCCTGAAGCCATCCTGCGCTTTTGCGGCCAGCTCCCGAAAAAGCGAGTTGTAAAATGGAGCTTCAGGGCACTGCAATTCACAAACCTGCACAGTTATAAATGATAACTCTCGTCCACAAATATATTGAGGGAAGGCAAAGACGAGGAATTGAAATCAAGGCAGAATTGCAGGAAACAGATTTCAGGAGGTAGATTCGAATCGCCTTGAAAGCACATGAAAAGCGGCAAAACGTTGACAATGATGCCCTTGGCCAAAAAGGGCGTATGCGTTTTTTCCTGAATATATTCAGGAAAAAACGCATACGCCCTTTTTGGCCAACCAAGCAACCTGGAAAGGCAAATCAGCGCTACAAAGAAGTCTCGCTTCCCATCGGTCAAAAGGGCCATGCTGAAAAAAGTGTCAAAACCAGAAATGCAGGACAGGCCATGGAGAAATGGGAGCCTTGCTACACTGATGGGCGGGATGTAAATTGCCAACAGCCACTCTGGAGAAGTGTACGGTGTGTCCTGAAACATCTAAAAAACACAGCTTAGAGAGCATAGGGCACTTCCACGCATGGGGGTATAAAGTGGGAAAATTAAAAATCAGCAAGACACAAGCACCCCAAAGTTTAGGGCTGCTCTGTTGACAAGGACCTCCACTTCATTCCACCTTAAATATCCCAGGAAAGCGAAAAATGGATAAAAAATTTGAGGTCCATATGTACAATGGATTATCACTCAGCCATGAAATCAATGTCATAAGGCTAGTAGCAGCATGATGAGTGGATTTAGGTCCGACGATTCTAAGTGACATAAGTCACACAGAAAAGGACACTTCTCATAAGGTGTCACTTATAGAGGGAATGTAAAAACCGTTACACTTGAACTGAATTACAAAACAGAACAGAGTCACACATGCAGAAAACACACTATGGCTGCTTAACGGGAAAGGTGAGGTGGGGTGATACATAAAACAAGAGTTTCAAATTAGCTCAGATACCGTTCCATAAACCCAATATGTAACAGACAAGACCTACTCCTTGCTCAGAGAACTGGACTCAACACGCCCGATTCACCGCACAAGAATATATCTGACTAGTAATAATCTTAAAACCTATGTATTGATATCTCTCTGTTAGTGTGTCAAGTGGGTGTAAAGCAGCATAAACACAGCCGTGAAAAGCAGCTAAACCCCATTATAAAAATAAATTACTTTTCAAAACCCATGAAACAAAGACAGTGAAAGAGAGAGAAATTCTTACACAATTCGTTCAGGGTCTGTGATGCAACCTGGATTGACCATATCTAGACCCACAGCTGGATGAGACATAAGGGTGGACACTCTTGGGGCTGAGAGGTTTGGTGAGGTTGGGTGAGCAAACGCAGACCCTTTAAAGTAATACTGCGTGCTACCCATCGCATGGGTCCCAAATCTCCAGGTTCAAGGGCATCTTCCTACATCGAAAACATGCATGAGAAACCCAGAAGATGGTACACCGTGTGATGGGGAAAGGTTTCTAAAACGCACCTCATTTCTCATCTCCTTGTGCTCGGGTTCGCCATTCCAGCCACTTTACTAGCAATCTCCCTACTTGGAGCATCAGCACCTTTAACCTCCTGTTCCGTACAGGTTGCTATTTGTCCTGAGGATGAACGGGAAGACGGGGAACCAATGAGAGACTAGCTCTTGGTGTTGGGACAGGCACAGGTCACTCTATTTTCCCATCAGGAAGAAGAATTAACCACAGGCTCAGCCTGCCCCCCGGAACCAGAACAGGGCCTGAAGCCATCCTGCGCTTTTGCGGCCAGCTCCCGAAAAAGCGAGTTGTAAAATGGAGCTTCAGGGCACTGCAATTCACAAACCTGCACAGTTATAAATGATAACTCTCGTCCACAAATATATTGAGGGAAGGCAAAGACGAGGAATTGAAATCAAGGCAGAATTGCAGGAAACAGATTTCAGGAGGTAGATTCGAATCGCCTTGAAAGCACATGAAAAGCGGCAAAACGTTGACAATGATGCCCTTGGCCAAAAAGGGCGTATGCGTTTTTTCCTGAATATATTCAGGAAAAAACGCATACGCCCTTTTTGGCCAACCAAGCAACCTGGAAAGGCAAATCAGCGCTACAAAGAAGTCTCGCTTCCCATCGGTCAAAAGGGCCATGCTGAAAAAAGTGTCAAAACCAGAAATGCAGGACAGGCCATGGAGAAATGGGAGCCTTGCTACACTGATGGGCGGGATGTAAATTGCCAACAGCCACTCTGGAGAAGTGTACGGTGTGTCCTGAAACATCTAAAAAACACAGCTTAGAGAGCATAGGGCACTTCCACGCATGGGGGTATAAAGTGGGAAAATTAAAAATCAGCAAGACACAAGCACCCCAAAGTTTAGGGCTGCTCTGTTGACAAGGACCTCCACTTCATTCCACCTTAAATATCCCAGGAAAGCGAAAAATGGATAAAAAATTTGAGGTCCATATGTACAATGGATTATCACTCAGCCATGAAATCAATGTCATAAGGCTAGTAGCAGCATGATGAGTGGATTTAGGTCTGACGATTCTAAGTGACATAAGTCACACAGAAAAGGACACTTCTCATAAGGTGTCACTTATAGAGGGAATGTAAAAACCGTTACACTTGAACTGAATTACAAAACAGAACAGAGTCACACATGCAGAAAACACACTATGGCTGCTTAACGGGAAAGGTGAGGTGGGGTGATACATAAAACAAGAGTTTCAAATTAGCTCAGATACCGTTCCATAAACCCAATATGTAACAGACAAGACCTACTCCTTGCTCAGAGAACTGAACTCAACACGCCCGATTCACAGCACAAGAATATATCTGACTAGTAATAATCTTAAAACCTATGTATTGATATCTCTCTGTTAGTGTGTCAAGTGGGTGTAAAGCGGCATAAACACAGCCGTGAAAAGCAGCTAAACCCCATTATAAAAATAAATTACTTTTCAAAACCCATGAAACAAAGACAGTGAAAGAGAGAGAAATTCTTACACAATTCGTTCAGGGTCTGTGATGCAACCTGGATTGACCATATCTAGACCCACAGCTGGATGAGACATAAGGGTGGACACTCTTGGGGCTGAGAGGTTTGGTGAGGTTGGGTGAGCAAACGCAGACCCTTTAAAGTAATACTGCGTGCTACCCATCGCATGGGTCCCAAATCTCCAGGTTCAAGGGCATCTTCCTACATCGAAAACATGCATGAGAAACCCAGAAGATGGTACACCGTGTGATGGGGAAAGGTTTCTAAAACGCACCTCATTTCTCATCTCCTTGTGCTCGGGTTCGCCATTCCAGCCACTTTACTAGCAATCTCCCTACTTGGAGCATCAGCACCTTTAACCTCCTGTTCCGTACAGGTTGCTATTTGTCCTGAGGATGAACGGGAAGACGGGGAACCAATGAGAGACTAGCTCTTGGTGTTGGGACAGGCACAGGTCACTCTATTTTCCCATCAGGAAGAAGAATTAACCACAGGCTCAGCCTGCCCCCCGGAACCAGAACAGGGCCTGAAGCCATCCTGCGCTTTTGCGGCCAGCTCCCGAAAAAGCGAGTTGTAAAATGGAGCTTCAGGGCACTGCAATTCACAAACCTGCACAGTTATAAATGATAACTCTCGTCCACAAATATATTGAGGGAAGGCAAAGACGAGGAATTGAAATCAAGGCAGAATTGCAGGAAACAGATTTCAGGAGGTAGATTCGAATCGCCTTGAAAGCCAATGAAAAGCGGCAAAACTTTGACAATGATGCCCTTGGCCAAAAAGGGCGTATGCGTTTTTTCCTGAATATATTCAGGAAAAAACGCATACGCCCTTTTTGGCCAACCAAGCAACCTGGAAAGGCAAATCAGCGCTACAAAGAAGTCTCGCTTCCCATCGGTCAAAAGGGCCATGCTGAAAAAAGTGTCAAAACCAGAAATGCAGGACAGGCCATGGAGAAATGGGAGCCTTGCTACACTGATGGGCGGGATGTAAATTGCCAACAGCCACTCTGGAGAAGTGTACGGTGTGTCCTGAAACATCTAAAAAACACAGCTTAGAGAGCATAGGGCACTTCCACGCATGGGGGTATAAAGTGGGAAAATTAAAAATCAGCAAGACACAAGCACCCCAAAGTTTAGGGCTGCTCTGTTGACAAGGACCTCCACTTCATTCCACCTTAAATATCCCAGGAAAGCGAAAAATGGATAAAAAATTTGAGGTCCATATGTACAATGGATTATCACTCAGCCATGAAATCAATGTCATAAGGCTAGTAGCAGCATGATGAGTGGATTTAGGTCCGACGATTCTAAGTGACATAAGTCACACAGAAAAGGACACTTCTCATAAGGTGTCACTTATAGAGGGAATGTAAAAACCGTTACACTTGAACTGAATTACAAAACAGAACAGAGTCACACATGCAGAAAACACACTATGGCTGCTTAACGGGAAAGGTGAGGTGGGGTGATACATAAAACAAGAGTTTCAAATTAGCTCAGATACCGTTCCATAAACCCAATATGTAACAGACAAGACCTACTCCTTGCTCAGAGAACTGGACTCAACACGCCCGATTCACCGCACAAGAATATATCTGACTAGTAATAATCTTAAAACCTATGTATTGATATCTCTCTGTTAGTGTGTCAAGTGGGTGTAAAGCAGCATAAACACAGCCGTGAAAAGCAGCTAAACCCCATTATAAAAATAAATTACTTTTCAAAACCCATGAAACAAAGACAGTGAAAGAGAGAGAAATTCTTACACAATTCGTTCAGGGTCTGTGATGCAACCTGGATTGACCATATCTAGACCCACAGCTGGATGAGACATAAGGGTGGACACTCTTGGGGCTGAGAGGTTTGGTGAGGTTGGGTGAGCAAACGCAGACCCTTTAAAGTAATACTGCGTGCTACCCATCGCATGGGTCCCAAATCTCCAGGTTCAAGGGCATCTTCCTACATCGAAAACATGCATGAGAAACCCAGAAGATGGTACACCGTGTGATGGGGAAAGGTTTCTAAAACGCACCTCATTTCTCATCTCCTTGTGCTCGGGTTCGCCATTCCAGCCACTTTACTAGCAATCTCCCTACTTGGAGCATCAGCACCTTTAACCTCCTGTTCCGTACAGGTTGCTATTTGTCCTGAGGATGAACGGGAAGACGGGGAACCAATGAGAGACTAGCTCTTGGTGTTGGGACAGGCACAGGTCACTCTATTTTCCCATCAGGAAGAAGAATTAACCACAGGCTCAGCCTGCCCCCCGGAACCAGAACAGGGCCTGAAGCCATCCTGCGCTTTTGCGGCCAGCTCCCGAAAAAGCGAGTTGTAAAATGGAGCTTCAGGGCACTGCAATTCACAAACCTGCACAGTTATAAATGATAACTCTCGTCCACAAATATATTGAGGGAAGGCAAAGACGAGGAATTGAAATCAAGGCAGAATTGCAGGAAACAGATTTCAGGAGGTAGATTCGAATCGCCTTGAAAGCACATGAAAAGCGGCAAAACGTTGACAATGATGCCCTTGGCCAAAAAGGGCGTATGCGTTTTTTCCTGAATATATTCAGGAAAAAACGCATACGCCCTTTTTGGCCAACCAAGCAACCTGGAAAGGCAAATCAGCGCTACAAAGAAGTCTCGCTTCCCATCGGTCAAAAGGGCCATGCTGAAAAAAGTGTCA
Organism: Balaenoptera physalus; assembly: GCF_965194825.1. Classification (NCBI taxonomy): domain Eukaryota; kingdom Metazoa; phylum Chordata; class Mammalia; order Artiodactyla; family Balaenopteridae; genus Balaenoptera; species Balaenoptera physalus. Next base: position 112,497 of record NW_028126160.1, read on the forward strand.
AAACCAGAAATGCAGGACAGGCCATGGAGAAATGGGAGCCTTGCTACACTGATGGGCGGGATGTAAATTGCCAACAGCCACTCTGGAGAAGTGTACGGTGTGTCCTGAAACATCTAAAAAACACAGCTTAGAGAGCATAGGGCACTTCCACGCATGGGGGTATAAAGTGGGAAAATTAAAAATCAGCAAGACACAAGCACCCCAAAGTTTAGGGCTGCTCTGTTGACAAGGACCTCCACTTCATTCCACCTTAAATATCCCAGGAAAGCGAAAAATGGATAAAAAATTTGAGGTCCATATGTACAATGGATTATCACTCAGCCATGAAATCAATGTCATAAGGCTAGTAGCAGCATGATGAGTGGATTTAGGTCTGACGATTCTAAGTGACATAAGTCACACAGAAAAGGACACTTCTCATAAGGTGTCACTTATAGAGGGAATGTAAAAACCGTTACACTTGAACTGAATTACAAAACAGAACAGAGTCACACATGCAGAAAACACACTATGGCTGCTTAACGGGAAAGGTGAGGTGGGGTGATACATAAAACAAGAGTTTCAAATTAGCTCAGATACCGTTCCATAAACCCAATATGTAACAGACAAGACCTACTCCTTGCTCAGAGAACTGGACTCAACACGCCCGATTCACCGCACAAGAATATATCTGACTAGTAATAATCTTAAAACCTATGTATTGATATCTCTCTGTTAGTGTGTCAAGTGGGTGTAAAGCAGCATAAACACAGCCGTGAAAAGCAGCTAAACCCCATTATAAAAATAAATTACTTTTCAAAACCCATGAAACAAAGACAGTGAAAGAGAGAGAAATTCTTACACAATTCGTTCAGGGTCTGTGATGCAACCTGGATTGACCATATCTAGACCCACAGCTGGATGAGACATAAGGGTGGACACTCTTGGGGCTGAGAGGTTTGGTGAGGTTGGGTGAGCAAACGCAGACCCTTTAAAGTAATACTGCGTGCTACCCATCGCATGGGTCCCAAATCTCCAGGTTCAAGGGCATCTTCCTACATCGAAAACATGCATGAGAAACCCAGAAGATGGTACACCGTGTGATGGGGAAAGGTTTCTAAAACGCACCTCATTTCTCATCTCCTTGTGCTCGGGTTCGCCATTCCAGCCACTTTACTAGCAATCTCCCTACTTGGAGCATCAGCACCTTTAACCTCCTGTTCCGTACAGGTTGCTATTTGTCCTGAGGATGAACGGGAAGACGGGGAACCAATGAGAGACTAGCTCTTGGTGTTGGGACAGGCACAGGTCACTCTATTTTCCCATCAGGAAGAAGAATTAACCACAGGCTCAGCCTGCCCCCCGGAACCAGAACAGGGCCTGAAGCCATCCTGCGCTTTTGCGGCCAGCTCCCGAAAAAGCGAGTTGTAAAATGGAGCTTCAGGGCACTGCAATTCACAAACCTGCACAGTTATAAATGATAACTCTCGTCCACAAATATATTGAGGGAAGGCAAAGACGAGGAATTGAAATCAAGGCAGAATTGCAGGAAACAGATTTCAGGAGGTAGATTCGAATCGCCTTGAAAGCACATGAAAAGCGGCAAAACGTTGACAATGATGCCCTTGGCCAAAAAGGGCGTATGCGTTTTTTCCTGAATATATTCAGGAAAAAACGCATACGCCCTTTTTGGCCAACCAAGCAACCTGGAAAGGCAAATCAGCGCTACAAAGAAGTCTCGCTTCCCATCGGTCAAAAGGGCCATGCTGAAAAAAGTGTCAAAACCAGAAATGCAGGACAGGCCATGGAGAAATGGGAGCCTTGCTACACTGATGGGCGGGATGTAAATTGCCAACAGCCACTCTGGAGAAGTGTACGGTGTGTCCTGAAACATCTAAAAAACACAGCTTAGAGAGCATAGGGCACTTCCACACATGGGGGTATAAAGTGGGAAAATTAAAAATCAGCAAGACACAAGCACCCCAAAGTTTAGGGCTGCTCTGTTGACAAGGACCTCCACTTCATTCCACCTTAAATATCCCAGGAAAGCGAAAAATGGATAAAAAATTTGAGGTCCATATGTACAATGGATTATCACTCAGCCATGAAATCAATGTCATAAGGCTAGTAGCAGCATGATGAGTGGATTTAGGTCTGACGATTCTAAGTGACATAAGTCACACAGAAAAGGACACTTCTCATAAGGTGTCACTTATAGAGGGAATGTAAAAACCGTTACACTTGAACTGAATTACAAAACAGAACAGAGTCACACATGCAGAAAACACACTATGGCTGCTTAACGGGAAAGGTGAGGTGGGGTGATACATAAAACAAGAGTTTCAAATTAGCTCAGATACCGTTCCATAAACCCAATATGTAACAGACAAGACCTACTCCTTGCTCAGAGAACTGGACTCAACACGCCCGATTCACCGCACAAGAATATATCTGACTAGTAATAATCTTAAAACCTATGTATTGATATCTCTCTGTTAGTGTGTCAAGTGGGTGTAAAGCAGCATAAACACAGCCGTGAAAAGCAGCTAAACCCCATTATAAAAATAAATTACTTTTCAAAACCCATGAAACAAAGACAGTGAAAGAGAGAGAAATTCTTACACAATTCGTTCAGGGTCTGTGATGCAACCTGGATTGACCATATCTAGACCCACAGCTGGATGAGACATAAGGGTGGACACTCTTGGGGCTGAGAGGTTTGGTGAGGTTGGGTGAGCAAACGCAGACCCTTTAAAGTAATACTGCGTGCTACCCATCGCATGGGTCCCAAATCTCCAGGTTCAAGGGCATCTTCCTACATCAAAAACATGCATGAGAAACCCAGAAGATGGTACACCGTGTGATGGGGAAAGGTTTCTAAAACGCACCTCATTTCTCATCTCCTTGTGCTCGGGTTCGCCATTCCAGCCACTTTACTAGCAATCTCCCCTACTTGGAGCATCAGCACCTTTAACCTCCTGTTCCGTACAGGTTGCTATTTGTGATGAGGATGAACGGGAAGACGGGGAACCAATGAGAGACTAGCTCTTGGTGTTGGGACAGGCACAGGTCACTCTATTTTCCCATCAGGAAGAAGAATTAACCACAGGCTCAGCCTGCCCCCCGGAACCAGAACAGGGCCTGAAGCCATCCTGCGCTTTTGCGGCCAGCTCCCGAAAAAGCGAGTTGTAAAATGGAGCTTCAGGGCACTGCAATTCACAAACCTGCACAGTTATAAATGATAACTCTCGTCCACAAATATATTGAGGGAAGGCAAAGACGAGGAATTGAAATCAAGGCAGAATTGCAGGAAACAGATTTCAGGAGGTAGATTCGAATCGCCTTGAAAGCCAATGAAAAGCGGCAAAACGTTGACAATGATGCCCTTGGCCAAAAAGGGCGTATGCATTTTTTCCTGAATATATTCAGGAAAAAACGCATACGCCCTTTTTGGCCAACCAAGCAACCTGGAAAGGCAAATCAGCGCTACAAAGAAGTCTCGCTTCCCATCGGTCAAAAGGGCCATGCTGAAAAAAGTGTCAAAACCAGAAATGCAGGACAGGCCATGGAGAAATGGGAGCCTTGCTACACTGATGGGCGGGATGTAAATTGCCAACAGCCACTCTGGAGAAGTGTACGGTGTGTCCTGAAACATCTAAAAAACACAGCTTAGAGAGCATAGGGCACTTCCACGCATGGGGGTATAAAGTGGGAAAATTAAAAATCAGCAAGACACAAGCACCCCAAAGTTTAGGGCTGCTCTGTTGACAAGGACCTCCACTTCATTCCACCTTAAATATCCCAGGAAAGCGAAAAATGGATAAAAAATTTGAGGTCCATATGTACAATGGATTATCACTCAGCCATGAAATCAATGTCATAAGGCTAGTAGCAGCATGATGAGTGGATTTAGGTCCGACGATTCTAAGTGACATAAGTCACACAGAAAAGGACACTTCTCATAAGGTGTCACTTATAGAGGGAATGTAAAAACCGTTACACTTGAACTGAATTACAAAACAGAACAGAGTCACACATGCAGAAAACACACTATGGCTGCTTAACGGGAAAGGTGAGGTGGGGTGATACATAAAACAAGAGTTTCAAATTAGCTCAGATACCGTTCCATAAACCCAATATGTAACAGACAAGACCTACTCCTTGCTCAGAGAACTGGACTCAACACGCCCGATTCACCGCACAAGAATATATCTGACTAGTAATAATCTTAAAACCTATGTATTGATATCTCTCTGTTAGTGTGTCAAGTGGGTGTAAAGCAGCATAAACACAGCCGTGAAAAGCAGCTAAACCCCATTATAAAAATAAATTACTTTTCAAAACCCATGAAACAAAGACAGTGAAAGAGAGAGAAATTCTTACACAATTCGTTCAGGGTCTGTGATGCAACCTGGATTGACCATATCTAGACCCACAGCTGGATGAGACATAAGGGTGGACACTCTTGGGGCTGAGAGGTTTGGTGAGGTTGGGTGAGCAAACGCAGACCCTTTAAAGTAATACTGCGTGCTACCCATCGCATGGGTCCCAAATCTCCAGGTTCAAGGGCATCTTCCTACATCAAAAACATGCATGAGAAACCCAGAAGATGGTACACCGTGTGATGGGGAAAGGTTTCTAAAACGCACCTCATTTCTCATCTCCTTGTGCTCGGGTTCGCCATTCCAGCCACTTTACTAGCAATCTCCCCTACTTGGAGCATCAGCACCTTTAACCTCCTGTTCCGTACAGGTTGCTATTTGTCCTGAGGATGAACGGGAAGACGGGGAACCAATGAGAGACTAGCTCTTGGTGTTGGGACAGGCACAGGTCACTCTATTTTCCCATCAGGAAGAAGAATTAACCACAGGCTCAGCCTGCCCCCCGGAACCAGAACAGGGCCTGAAGCCATCCTGCGCTTTTGCGGCCAGCTCCCGAAAAAGCGAGTTGTAAAATGGAGCTTCAGGGCACTGCAATTCACAAACCTGCACAGTTATAAATGATAACTCTCGTCCACAAATATATTGAGGGAAGGCAAAGACGAGGAATTGAAATCAAGGCAGAATTGCAGGAAACAGATTTCAGGAGGTAGATTCGAATCGCCTTGAAAGCACATGAAAAGCGGCAAAACGTTGACAATGATGCCCTTGGCCAAAAAGGGCGTATGCGTTTTTTCCTGAATATATTCAGGAAAAAACGCATACGCCCTTTTTGGCCAACCAAGCAACCTGGAAAGGCAAATCAGCGCTACAAAGAAGTCTCGCTTCCCATCGGTCAAAAGGGCCATGCTGAAAAAAGTGTCAAAACCAGAAATGCAGGACAGGCCATGGAGAAATGGGAGCCTTGCTACACTGATGGGCGGGATGTAAATTGCCAACAGCCACTCTGGAGAAGTGTACGGTGTGTCCTGAAACATCTAAAAAACACAGCTTAGAGAGCATAGGGCACTTCCACGCATGGGGGTATAAAGTGGGAAAATTAAAAATCAGCAAGACACAAGCACCCCAAAGTTTAGGGCTGCTCTGTTGACAAGGACCTCCACTTCATTCCACCTTAAATATCCCAGGAAAGCGAAAAATGGATTAAAAATTTGAGGTCCATATGTACAATGGATTATCACTCAGCCATGAAATCAATGTCATAAGGCTAGTAGCAGCATGATGAGTGGATTTAGGTCTGACGATTCTAAGTGACATAAGTCACACAGAAAAGGACACTTCTCATAAGGTGTCACTTATAGAGGGAATGTAAAAACCGTTACACTTGAACTGAATTACAAAACAGAACAGAGTCACACATGCAGAAAACACACTATGGTTCCTTAACGGGAAAGGTGAGGTGGGGTGATACATAAAACAAGAGTTTCAAATTAGCTCAGATACCGTTCCATAAACCCAATATGTAACAGACAAGACCTACTCCTTGCTCAGAGAACTGGACTCAACACGCCCGATTCACCGCACAAGAATATATCTGACTAGTAATAATCTTAAAACCTATGTATTGATATCTCTCTGTTAGTGTGTCAAGTGGGTGTAAAGCGGCATAAACACAGCCGTGAAAAGCAGCTAAACCCCATTATAAAAATAAATTACTTTTCAAAACCCATGAAACAAAGACAGTGAAAGAGAGAGAAATTCTTACACAATTCGTTCAGGGTCTGTGATGCAACCTGGATTGACCATATCTAGACCCACAGCTGGATGAGACATAAGGGTGGACACTCTTGGGGCTGAGAGGTTTGGTGAGGTTGGGTGAGCAAACGCAGACCCTTTAAAGTAATACTGCGTGCTACCCATCGCATGGGTCCCAAATCTCCAGGTTCAAGGGCATCTTCCTACATCGAAAACATGCATGAGAAACCCAGAAGATGGTACACCGTGTGATGGGGAAAGGTTTCTAAAACGCACCTCATTTCTCATCTCCTTGTGCTCGGGTTCGCCATTCCAGCCACTTTACTAGCAATCTCCCTACTTGGAGCATCAGCACCTTTAACCTCCTGTTCCGTACAGGTTGCTATTTGTCCTGAGGATGAACGGGAAGACGGAGAACCAATGAGAGACTAGCTCTTGGTGTTGGGACAGGCACAGGTCACTCTATTTTCCCATCAGGAAGAAGAATTAACCACAGGCTCAGCCTGCCCCCCGGAACCAGAACAGGGCCTGAAGCCATCCTGCGCTTTTGCGGCCAGCTCCCGAAAAAGCGAGTTGTAAAATGGAGCTTCAGGGCACTGCAATTCACAAACCTGCACAGTTATAAATGATAACTCTCGTCCACAAATATATTGAGGGAAGGCAAAGACGAGGAATTGAAATCAAGGCAGAATTGCAGGAAACAGATTTCAGGAGGTAGATTCGAATCGCCTTGAAAGCACATGAAAAGCGGCAAAACGTTGACAATGATGCCCTTGGCCAAAAAGGGCGTATGCGTTTTTTCCTGAATATATTCAGGAAAAAACGCATACGCCCTTTTTGGCCAACCAAGCAACCTGGAAAGGCAAATCAGCGCTACAAAGAAGTCTCGCTTCCCATCGGTCAAAAGGGCCATGCTGAAAAAAGTGTCAAAACCAGAAATGCAGGACAGGCCATGGAGAAATGGGAGCCTTGCTACACTGATGGGCGGGATGTAAATTGCCAACAGCCACTCTGGAGAAGTGTACGGTGTGTCCTGAAACATCTAAAAAACACAGCTTAGAGAGCATAGGGCACTTCCACGCATGGGGGTATAAAGTGGGAAAATTAAAAATCAGCAAGACACAAGCACCCCAAAGTTTAGGGCTGCTCTGTTGACAAGGACCTCCACTTCATTCCACCTTAAATATCCCAGGAAAGCGAAAAATGGATAAAATATTTGAGGTCCATATGTACAATGGATTATCACTCAGCCATGAAATCAATGTCATAAGGCTAGTAGCAGCATGATGAGTGGATTTAGGTCTGACGATTCTAAGTGACATAAGTCACACAGAAAAGGACACTTCTCATAAGGTGTCACTTATAGAGGGAATGTAAAAACCGTTACACTTGAACTGAATTACAAAACAGAACAGAGTCACACATGCAGAAAACACACTATGGCTGCTTAACGGGAAAGGTGAGGTGGGGTGATACATAAAACAAGAGTTTCAAATTAGCTCAGATACCGTTCCATAAACCCAATATGTAACAGACAAGACCTACTCCTTGCTCAGAGAACTGGACTCAACACGCCCGATTCACCGCACAAGAATATATCTGACTAGTAATAATCTTAAAACCTATGTATTGATATCTCTCTGTTAGTGTGTCAAGTGGGTGTAAAGCAGCATAAACACAGCCGTGAAAAGCAGCTAAACCCCATTATAAAAATAAATTACTTTTCAAAACCCATGAAACAAAGACAGTGAAAGAGAGAGAAATTCTTACACAATTCGTTCAGGGTCTGTGATGCAACCTGGATTGACCATATCTAGACCCACAGCTGGATGAGACATAAGGGTGGACACTCTTGGGGCTGAGAGGTTTGGTGAGGTTGGGTGAGCAAACGCAGACCCTTTAAAGTAATACTGCGTGCTACCCATCGCATGGGTCCCAAATCTCCAGGTTCAAGGGCATCTTCCTACATCGAAAACATGCATGAGAAACCCAGAAGATGGTACACCGTGTGATGGGGAAAGGTTTCTAAAACGCACCTCATTTCTCATCTCCTTGTGCTCGGGTTCGCCATTCCAGCCACTTTACTAGCAATCTCCCTACTTGGAGCATCAGCACCTTTAACCTCCTGTTCCGTACAGGTTGCTATTTGTCCTGAGGATGAACGGGAAGACGGGGAACCAATGAGAGACTAGCTCTTGGTGTTGGGACAGGCACAGGTCACTCTATTTTCCCATCAGGAAGAAGAATTAACCACAGGCTCAGCCTGCCCCCCGGAACCAGAACAGGGCCTGAAGCCATCCTGCGCTTTTGCGGCCAGCTCCCGAAAAAGCGAGTTGTAAAATGGAGCTTCAGGGCACTGCAATTCACAAACCTGCACAGTTATAAATGATAACTCTCGTCCACAAATATATTGAGGGAAGGCAAAGACGAGGAATTGAAATCAAGGCAGAATTGCAGGAAACAGATTTCAGGAGGTAGATTCGAATCGCCTTGAAAGCACATGAAAAGCGGCAAAACGTTGACAATGATGCCCTTGGCCAAAAAGGGCGTATGCGTTTTTTCCTGAATATATTCAGGAAAAAACGCATACGCCCTTTTTGGCCAACCAAGCAACCTGGAAAGGCAAATCAGCGCTACAAAGAAGTCTCGCTTCCCATCGGTCAAAAGGGCCATGCTGAAAAAAGTGTCAAAACCAGAAATGCAGGACAGGCCATGGAGAAATGGGAGCCTTGCTACACTGATGGGCGGGATGTAAATTGCCAACAGCCACTCTGGAGAAGTGTACGGTGTGTCCTGAAACATCTAAAAAACACAGCTTAGAGAGCATAGGGCACTTCCACGCATGGGGGTATAAAGTGGGAAAATTAAAAATCAGCAAGACACAAGCACCCCAAAGTTTAGGGCTGCTCTGTTGACAAGGACCTCCACTTCATTCCACCTTAAATATCCCAGGAAAGCGAAAAATGGATAAAAAATTTGAGGTCCATATGTACAATGGATTATCACTCAGCCATGAAATCAATGTCATAAGGCTAGTAGCAGCATGATGAGTGGATTTAGGTCTGACGATTCTAAGTGACATAAGTCACACAGAAAAGGACACTTCTCATAAGGTGTCACTTATAGAGGGAATGTAAAAACCGTTACACTTGAAGTGAATTACAAAACAGAACAGAGTCACACATGCAGAAAACACACTATGGCTGCTTAACGGGAAAGGTGAGGTGGGGTGATACATAAAACAAGAGTTTCAAATTAGCTCAGATACCGTTCCATAAACCCAATATGTAACAGACAAGACCTACTCCTTGCTCAGAGAACTGGACTCAACACGCCCGATTCACCGCACAAGAATATATCTGACTAGTAATAATCTTAAAACCTATGTATTGATATCTCTCTGTTAGTGTGTCAAGTGGGTGTAAAGCAGCATAAACACAGCCGTGAAAAGCAGCTAAACCCCATTATAAAAATAAATTACTTTTCAAAACCCATGAAACAAAGACAGTGAAAGAGAGAGAAATTCTTACACAATTCGTTCAGGGTCTGTGATGCAACCTGGATTGACCATATCTAGACCCACAGCTGGATGAGACATAAGGGTGGACACTCTTGGGGCTGAGAGGTTTGGTGAGGTTGGGTGAGCAAACGCAGACCCTTTAAAGTAATACTGCGTGCTACCCATCGCATGGGTCCCAAATCTCCAGGTTCAAGGGCATCTTCCTACATCGAAAACATGCATGAGAAACCCAGAAGATGGCACACCGTGTGATGGGGAAAGGTTTCTAAAACGCACCTCATTTCTCATCTCCTTGTGCTCGGGTTCGCCATTCCAGCCACTTTACTAGCAATCTCCCTACTTGGAGCATCAGCACCTTTAACCTCCTGTTCCATACAGGTTGCTATTTGTCCTGAGGATGAACGGGAAGACGGGGAACCAATGAGAGACTAGCTCTTGGTGTTGGGACAGGCACAGGTCACTCTATTTTCCCATCAAGAAGAAGAATTAACCACAGGCTCAGCCTGCCCCCCGGAACCAGAACAGGGCCTGAAGCCATCCTGCGCTTTTGCGGCCAGCTCCCGAAAAAGCGAGTTGTAAAATGGAGCTTCAGGGCACTGCAATTCACAAACCTGCAGAGTTATAAATGATAACTCTCGTCCACAAATATATTGAGGGAAGGCAAAGACGAGGAATTGAAATCAAGGCAGAATTGCAGGAAACAGATTTCAGGAGGTAGATTCGAATCGCCTTTAAAGCACATGAAAAGCGGCAAAACGTTGACAATGATGCCCTTGGCCAAAAAGGGCATATGCGTTTTTTCCTGAATATATTCAGGAAAAAACGCATATGCCCTTTTTGGCCAACCAAGCAACCTGGAAAGGCAAATCAGCGCTACAAAGAAGTCTCGCTTCCCATCGGTCAAAAGGGCCATGCTGAAAAAAGTGTCAAAACCAGAAATGCAGGACAGGCCATGGAGAAATGGGAGCCTTGCTACACTGATGGGCGGGATGTAAATTGCCAACAGCCACTCTGGAGAAGTGTACGGTGTGTCCTGAAACATCTAAAAAACACAGCTTAGAGAGCATAGGGCACTTCCACGCATGGGGGTATAAAGTGGGAAAATTAAAAATCAGCAAGACACAAGCACCCCAAAGTTTAGGGCTGCTCTGTTGACAAGGACCTCCACTTCATTCCACCTTAAATATCCCAGGAAAGCGAAAAATGGATAAAAAATTTGAGGTCCATATGTACAATGGATTATCACTCAGCCATGAAATCAATGTCATAAGGCTAGTAGCAGCATGATGAGTGGATTTAGGTCCGACGATTCTAAGTGACATAAGTCACACAGAAAAGGACACTTCTCATAAGGTGTCACTTATAGAGGGAATGTAAAAACCGTTACACTTGAACTGAATTACAAAACAGAACAGAGTCACACATGCAGAAAACACACTATGGCTGCTTAACGGGAAAGGTGAGGTGGGGTGATACATAAAACAAGAGTTTCAAATTAGCTCAGATACCGTTCCATAAACCCAATATGTAACAGACAAGACCTACTCCTTGCTCAGAGAACTGGACTCAACACGCCCGATTCACCGCACAAGAATATATCTGACTAGTAATAATCTTAAAACCTATGTATTGATATCTCTCTGTTAGTGTGTCAAGTGGGTGTAAAGCAGCATAAACACAGCCGTGAAAAGCAGCTAAACCCCATTATAAAAATAAATTACTTTTCAAAACCCATGAAACAAAGACAGTGAAAGAGAGAGAAATTCTTACACAATTCGTTCAGGGTCTGTGATGCAACCTGGATTGACCATATCTAGACCCACAGCTGGATGAGACATAAGGGTGGACACTCTTGGGGCTGAGAGGTTTGGTGAGGTTGGGTGAGCAAACGCAGACCCTTTAAAGTAATACTGCGTGCTACCCATCGCATGGGTCCCAAATCTCCAGGTTCAAGGGCATCTTCCTACATCAAAAACATGCATGAGAAACCCAGAAGATGGTACACCGTGTGATGGGGAAAGGTTTCTAAAACGCACCTCATTTCTCATCTCCTTGTGCTCGGGTTCGCCATTCCAGCCACTTTACTAGCAATCTCCCCTACTTGGAGCATCAGCACCTTTAACCTCCTGTTCCGTACAGGTTGCTATTTGTGATGAGGATGAACGGGAAGACGGGGAACCAATGAGAGACTAGCTCTTGGTGTTGGGACAGGCACAGGTCACTCTATTTTCCCATCAGGAAGAAGAATTAACCACAGGCTCAGCCTGCCCCCCGGAACCAGAACAGGGCCTGAAGCCATCCTGCGCTTTTGCGGCCAGCTCCCGAAAAAGCGAGTTGTAAAATGGAGCTTCAGGGCACTGCAATTCACAAACCTGCACAGTTATAAATGATAACTCTCGTCCACAAATATATTGAGGGAAGGCAAAGACGAGGAATTGAAATCAAGGCAGAATTGCAGGAAACAGATTTCAGGAGGTAGATTCGAATCGCCTTGAAAGCACATGAAAAGCGGCAAAACGTTGACAATGATGCCCTTGGCCAAAAAGGGCGTATGCGTTTTTTCCTGAATATATTCAGGAAAAAACGCATACGCCCTTTTTGGCCAACCAAGCAACCTGGAAAGGCAAATCAGCGCTACAAAGAAGTCTCGCTTCCCATCGGTCAAAAGGGCCATGCTGAAAAAAGTGTCAAAACCAGAAATGCAGGACAGGCCATGGAGAAATGGGAGCCTTGCTACACTGATGGGCGGGATGTAAATTGCCAACAGCCACTCTGGAGAAGTGTACGGTGTGTCCTGAAACATCTAAAAAACACAGCTTAGAGAGCATAGGGCACTTCCACGCATGGGGGTATAAAGTGGGAAAATTAAAAATCAGCAAGACACAAGCACCCCAAAGTTTAGGGCTGCTCTGTTGACAAGGACCTCCACTTCATTCCACCTTAAATATCCCAGGAAAGCGAAAAATGGATTAAAAATTTGAGGTCCATATGTACAATGGATTATCACTCAGCCATGAAATCAATGTCATAAGGCTAGTAGCAGCATGATGAGTGGATTTAGGTCTGACGATTCTAAGTGACATAAGTCACACAGAAAAGGACACTTCTCATAAGGTGTCACTTATAGAGGGAATGTAAAAACCGTTACACTTGAACTGAATTACAAAACAGAACAGAGTCACACATGCAGAAAACACACTATGGTTCCTTAACGGGAAAGGTGAGGTGGGGTGATACATAAATCAAGAGTTTCAAATTAGCTCAGATACCGTTCCATAAACCCAATATGTAACAGACAAGACCTACTCCTTGCTCAGAGAACTGGACTCAACACGCCCGATTCACCGCACAAGAATATATCTGACTAGTAATAATCTTAAAACCTATGTATTGATATCTCTCTGTTAGTGTGTCAAGTGGGTGTAAAGCGGCATAAACACAGCCGTGAAAAGCAGCTAAACCCCATTATAAAAATAAATTACTTTTCAAAACCCATGAAACAAAGACAGTGAAAGAGAGAGAAATTCTTACACAATTCGTTCAGGGTCTGTGATGCAACCTGGATTGACCATATCTAGACCCACAGCTGGATGAGACATAAGGGTGGACACTCTTGGGGCTGAGAGGTTTGGTGAGGTTGGGTGAGCAAACGCAGACCCTTTAAAGTAATACTGCGTGCTACCCATCGCATGGGTCCCAAATCTCCAGGTTCAAGGGCATCTTCCTACATCGAAAACATGCATGAGAAACCCAGAAGATGGTACACCGTGTGATGGGGAAAGGTTTCTAAAACGCACCTCATTTCTCATCTCCTTGTGCTCGGGTTCGCCATTCCAGCCACTTTACTAGCAATCTCCCTACTTGGAGCATCAGCACCTTTAACCTCCTGTTCCGTACAGGTTGCTATTTGTCCTGAGGATAAACGGGAAGACGGGGAACCAATGAGAGACTAGCTCTTGGTGTTGGGACAGGCACAGGTCACTCTATTTTCCCATCAGGAAGAAGAATTAACCACAGGCTCAGCCTGCCCCCCGGAACCAGAACAGTGCCTGAAGCCATCCTGCGCTTTTGCGGCCAGCTCCCGAAAAAGCGAGTTGTAAAATGGAGCTTCAGGGCACTGCAATTCACAAACCTGCACAGTTATAAATGATAACTCTCGTCCACAAATATATTGAGGGAAGGCAAAGACGAGGAATTGAAATCAAGGCAGAATTGCAGGAAACAGATTTCAGGAGGTAGATTCGAATCGCCTTGAAAGCACATGAAAAGCGGCAAAACGTTGACAATGATGCCCTTGGCCAAAAAGGGCGTATGCGTTTTTTCCTGAATATATTCAGGAAAAAACGCATACGCCCTTTTTGGCCAACCAAGCAACCTGGAAAGGCAAATCAGCGCTACAAAGAAGTCTCGCTTCCCATCGGTCAAAAGGGCCATGCTGAAAAAAGTGTCAAAACCAGAAATGCAGGACAGGCCATGGAGAAATTGGAGCCTTGCTACACTGATGGGCGGGATGTAAATTGCCAACAGCCACTCTGGAGAAGTGTACGGTGTGTCCTGAAACATCTAAAAAACACAGCTTAGAGAGCATAGGGCACTTCCACGCATGGGGGTATAAAGTGGGAAAATTAAAAATCAGCAAGACACAAGCACCCCAAAGTTTAGGGCTGCTCTGTTGACAAGGACCTCCACTTCATTCCACCTTAAATATCCCAGGAAAGCGAAAAATGGATAAAAAATTTGAGGTCCATATGTACAATGGATTATCACTCAGCCATGAAATCAATGTCATAAGGCTAGTAGCAGCATGATGAGTGGATTTAGGTCTGACGATTCTAAGTGACATAAGTCACACAGAAAAGGACACTTCTCATAAGGTGTCACTTATAGAGGGAATGTAAAAACCGTTACACTTGAACTGAATTACAAAACAGAACAGAGTCACACATGCAGAAAACACACTATGGCTGCTTAACGGGAAAGGTGAGGTGGGGTGATACATAAAACAAGAGTTTCAAATTAGCTCAGATACCGTTCCATAAACCCAATATGTAACAGACAAGACCTACTCCTTGCTCAGAGAACTGGACTCAACACGCCCGATTCACCGCACAAGAATATATCTGACTAGTAATAATCTTAAAACCTATGTATTGATATCTCTCTGTTAGTGTGTCAAGTGGGTGTAAAGCAGCATAAACACAGCCGTGAAAAGCAGCTAAACCCCATTATAAAAATAAATTACTTTTCAAAACCCATGAAACAAAGACAGTGAAAGAGAGAGAAATTCTTACACAATTCGTTCAGGGTCTGTGATGCAACCTGGATTGACCATATCTAGACCCACAGCTGGATGAGACATAAGGGTGGACACTCTTGGGGCTGAGAGGTTTGGTGAGGTTGGGTGAGCAAACGCAGACCCTTTAAAGTAATACTGCGTGCTACCCATCGCATGGGTCCCAAATCTCCAGGTTCAAGGGCATCTTCCTACATCGAAAACATGCATGAGAAACCCAGAAGATGGTACACCGTGTGATGGGGAAAGGTTTCTAAAACGCACCTCATTTCTCATCTCCTTGTGCTCGGGTTCGCCATTCCAGCCACTTTACTAGCAATCTCCCTACTTGGAGCATCAGCACCTTTAACCTCCTGTTCCGTACAGGTTGCTATTTGTCCTGAGGATGAACGGGAAGACGGGGAACCAATGAGAGACTAGCTCTTGGTGTTGGGACAGGCACAGGTCACTCTATTTTCCCATCAAGAAGAAGAATTAACCACAGGCTCAGCCTGCCCCCCGGAACCAGAACAGGGCCTGAAGCCATCCTGCGCTTTTGCGGCCAGCTCCCGAAAAAGCGAGTTGTAAAATGGAGCTTCAGGGCACTGCAATTCACAAACCTGCAGAGTTATAAATGATAACTCTCGTCCACAAATATATTGAGGGAAGGCAAAGACGAGGAATTGAAATCAAGGCAGAATTGCAGGAAACAGATTTCAGGAGGTAGATTCGAATCGCCTTGAAAGCACATGAAAAGCGGCAAAACGTTGACAATGATGCCCTTGGCCAAAAAGGGCGTATGCGTTTTTTCCTGAATATATTCAGGAAAAAACGCATACGCCCTTTTTGGCCAACCAAGCAACCTGGAAAGGCAAATCAGCGCTACAAAGAAGTCTCGCTTCCCATCGGTCAAAAGGGCCATGCTGAAAAAAGTGTCAAAACCAGAAATGCAGGACAGGCCATGGAGAAATGGGAGCCTTGCTACACTGATGGGCGGGATGTAAATTGCCAACAGCCACTCTGGAGAAGTGTACGGTGTGTCCTGAAACATCTAAAAAACACAGCTTAGAGAGCATAGGGCACTTCCACGCATGGGGGTATAAAGTGGGAAAATTAAAAATCAGCAAGACACAAGCACCCCAAAGTTTAGGGCTGCTCTGTTGACAAGGACCTCCACTTCATTCCACCTTAAATATCCCAGGAAAGCGAAAAATGGATTAAAAATTTGAGGTCCATATGTACAATGGATTATCACTCAGCCATGAAATCAATGTCATAAGGCTAGTAGCAGCATGATGAGTGGATTTAGGTCTGACGATTCTAAGTGACATAAGTCACACAGAAAAGGACACTTCTCATAAGGTGTCACTTATAGAGGGAATGTAAAAACCGTTACACTTGAACTGAATTACAAAACAGAACAGAGTCACACATGCAGAAAACACACTATGGTTCCTTAACGGGAAAGGTGAGGTGGGGTGATACATAAAACAAGAGTTTCAAATTAGCTCAGATACCGTTCCATAAACCCAATATGTAACAGACAAGACCTACTCCTTGCTCAGAGAACTGGACTCAACACGCCCGATTCACCGCACAAGAATATATCTGACTAGTAATAATCTTAAAACCTATGTATTGATATCTCTCTGTTAGTGTGTCAAGTGGGTGTAAAGCGGCATAAACACAGCCGTGAAAAGCAGCTAAACCCCATTATAAAAATAAATTACTTTTCAAAACCCATGAAACAAAGACAGTGAAAGAGAGAGAAATTCTTACACAATTCGTTCAGGGTCTGTGATGCAACCTGGATTGACCATATCTAGACCCACAGCTGGATGAGACATAAGGGTGGACACTCTTGGGGCTGAGAGGTTTGGTGAGGTTGGGTGAGCAAACGCAGACCCTTTAAAGTAATACTGCGTGCTACCCATCGCATGGGTCCCAAATCTCCAGGTTCAAGGGCATCTTCCTACATCGAAAACATGCATGAGAAACCCAGAAGATGGTACACCGTGTGATGGGGAAAGGTTTCTAAAACGCACCTCATTTCTCATCTCCTTGTGCTCGGGTTCGCCATTCCAGCCACTTTACTAGCAATCTCCCTACTTGGAGCATCAGCACCTTTAACCTCCTGTTCCGTACAGGTTGCTATTTGTCCTGAGGATGAACGGGAAGACGGAGAACCAATGAGAGACTAGCTCTTGGTGTTGGGACAGGCACAGGTCACTCTATTTTCCCATCAGGAAGAAGAATTAACCACAGGCTCAGCCTGCCCCCCGGAACCAGAACAGGGCCTGAAGCCATCCTGCGCTTTTGCGGCCAGCTCCCGAAAAAGCGAGTTGTAAAATGGAGCTTCAGGGCACTGCAATTCACAAACCTGCACAGTTATAAATGATAACTCTCGTCCACAAATATATTGAGGGAAGGCAAAGACGAGGAATTGAAATCAAGGCAGAATTGCAGGAAACAGATTTCAGGAGGTAGATTCGAATCGCCTTGAAAGCACATGAAAAGCGGCAAAACGTTGACAATGATGCCCTTGGCCAAAAAGGGCGTATGCGTTTTTTCCTGAATATATTCAGGAAAAAACGCATACGCCCTTTTTGGCCAACCAAGCAACCTGGAAAGGCAAATCAGCGCTACAAAGAAGTCTCGCTTCCCATCGGTCAAAAGGGCCATGCTGAAAAAAGTGTCAAAACCAGAAATGCAGGACAGGCCATGGAGAAATGGGAGCCTTGCTACACTGATGGGCGGGATGTAAATTGCCAACAGCCACTCTGGAGAAGTGTACGGTGTGTCCTGAAACATCTAAAAAACACAGCTTAGAGAGCATAGGGCACTTCCACGCATGGGGGTATAAAGTGGGAAAATTAAAAATCAGCAAGACACAAGCACCCCAAAGTTTAGGGCTGCTCTGTTGACAAGGACCTCCACTTCATTCCACCTTAAATATCCCAGGAAAGCGAAAAATGGATAAAATATTTGAGGTCCATATGTACAATGGATTATCACTCAGCCATGAAATCAATGTCATAAGGCTAGTAGCAGCATGATGAGTGGATTTAGGTCTGACGATTCTAAGTGACATAAGTCACACAGAAAAGGACACTTCTCATAAGGTGTCACTTATAGAGGGAATGTAAAAACCGTTACACTTGAACTGAATTACAAAACAGAACAGAGTCACACATGCAGAAAACACACTATGGCTGCTTAACGGGAAAGGTGAGGTGGGGTGATACATAAAACAAGAGTTTCAAATTAGCTCAGATACCGTTCCATAAACCCAATATGTAACAGACAAGACCTACTCCTTGCTCAGAGAACTGGACTCAACACGCCCGATTCACCGCACAAGAATATATCTGACTAGTAATAATCTTAAAACCTATGTATTGATATCTCTCTGTTAGTGTGTCAAGTGGGTGTAAAGCAGCATAAACACAGCCGTGAAAAGCAGCTAAACCCCATTATAAAAATAAATTACTTTTCAAAACCCATGAAACAAAGACAGTGAAAGAGAGAGAAATTCTTACACAATTCGTTCAGGGTCTGTGATGCAACCTGGATTGACCATATCTAGACCCACAGCTGGATGAGACATAAGGGTGGACACTCTTGGGGCTGAGAGGTTTGGTGAGGTTGGGTGAGCAAACGCAGACCCTTTAAAGTAATACTGCGTGCTACCCATCGCATGGGTCCCAAATCTCCAGGTTCAAGGGCATCTTCCTACATCGAAAACATGCATGAGAAACCCAGAAGATGGTACACCGTGTGATGGGGAAAGGTTTCTAAAACGCACCTCATTTCTCATCTCCTTGTGCTCGGGTTCGCCATTCCAGCCACTTTACTAGCAATCTCCCTACTTGGAGCATCAGCACCTTTAACCTCCTGTTCCGTACAGGTTGCTATTTGTCCTGAGGATGAACGGGAAGACGGGGAACCAATGAGAGACTAGCTCTTGGTGTTGGGACAGGCACAGGTCACTCTATTTTCCCATCAGGAAGAAGAATTAACCACAGGCTCAGCCTGCCCCCCGGAACCAGAACAGGGCCTGAAGCCATCCTGCGCTTTTGCGGCCAGCTCCCGAAAAAGCGAGTTGTAAAATGGAGCTTCAGGGCACTGCAATTCACAAACCTGCACAGTTATAAATGATAACTCTCGTCCACAAATATATTGAGGGAAGGCAAAGACGAGGAATTGAAATCAAGGCAGAATTGCAGGAAACAGATTTCAGGAGGTAGATTCGAATCGCCTTGAAAGCACATGAAAAGCGGCAAAACGTTGACAATGATGCCCTTGGCCAAAAAGGGCGTATGCGTTTTTTCCTGAATATATTCAGGAAAAAACGCATACGCCCTTTTTGGCCAACCAAGCAACCTGGAAAGGCAAATCAGCGCTACAAAGAAGTCTCGCTTCCCATCGGTCAAAAGGGCCATGCTGAAAAAAGTGTCAAAACCAGAAATGCAGGACAGGCCATGGAGAAATGGGAGCCTTGCTACACTGATGGGCGGGATGTAAATTGCCAACAGCCACTCTGGAGAAGTGTACGGTGTGTCCTGAAACATCTAAAAAACACAGCTTAGAGAGCATAGGGCACTTCCACGCATGGGGGTATAAAGTGGGAAAATTAAAAATCAGCAAGACACAAGCACCCCAAAGTTTAGGGCTGCTCTGTTGACAAGGACCTCCACTTCATTCCACCTTAAATATCCCAGGAAAGCGAAAAATGGATAAAAAATTTGAGGTCCATATGTACAATGGATTATCACTCAGCCATGAAATCAATGTCATAAGGCTAGTAGCAGCATGATGAGTGGATTTAGGTCTGACGATTCTAAGTGACATAAGTCACACAGAAAAGGACACTTCTCATAAGGTGTCACTTATAGAGGGAATGTAAAAACCGTTACACTTGAACTGAATTACAAAACAGAACAGAGTCACACATGCAGAAAACACACTATGGCTGCTTAACGGGAAAGGTGAGGTGGGGTGATACATAAAACAAGAGTTTCAAATTAGCTCAGATACCGTTCCATAAACCCAATATGTAACAGACAAGACCTACTCCTTGCTCAGAGAACTGGACTCAACACGCCCGATTCACCGCACAAGAATATATCTGACTAGTAATAATCTTAAAACCTATGTATTGATATCTCTCTGTTAGTGTGTCAAGTGGGTGTAAAGCAGCATAAACACAGCCGTGAAAAGCAGCTAAACCCCATTATAAAAATAAATTACTTTTCAAAACCCATGAAACAAAGACAGTGAAAGAGAGAGAAATTCTTACACAATTCGTTCAGGGTCTGTGATGCAACCTGGATTGACCATATCTAGACCCACAGCTGGATGAGACATAAGGGTGGACACTCTTGGGGCTGAGAGGTTTGGTGAGGTTGGGTGAGCAAACGCAGACCCTTTAAAGTAATACTGCGTGCTACCCATCGCATGGGTCCCAAATCTCCAGGTTCAAGGGCATCTTCCTACATCGAAAACATGCATGAGAAACCCAGAAGATGGCACACCGTGTGATGGGGAAAGGTTTCTAAAACGCACCTCATTTCTCATCTCCTTGTGCTCGGGTTCGCCATTCCAGCCACTTTACTAGCAATCTCCCTACTTGGAGCATCAGCACCTTTAACCTCCTGTTCCATACAGGTTGCTATTTGTCCTGAGGATGAACGGGAAGACGGGGAACCAATGAGAGACTAGCTCTTGGTGTTGGGACAGGCACAGGTCACTCTATTTTCCCATCAAGAAGAAGAATTAACCACAGGCTCAGCCTGCCCCCCGGAACCAGAACAGGGCCTGAAGCCATCCTGCGCTTTTGCGGCCAGCTCCCGAAAAAGCGAGTTGTAAAATGGAGCTTCAGGGCACTGCAATTCACAAACCTGCAGAGTTATAAATGATAACTCTCGTCCACAAATATATTGAGGGAAGGCAAAGACGAGGAATTGAAATCAAGGCAGAATTGCAGGAAACAGATTTCAGGAGGTAGATTCGAATCGCCTTTAAAGCACATGAAAAGCGGCAAAACGTTGACAATGATGCCCTTGGCCAAAAAGGGCATATGCGTTTTTTCCTGAATATATTCAGGAAAAAACGCATATGCCCTTTTTGGCCAACCAAGCAACCTGGAAAGGCAAATCAGCGCTACAAAGAAGTCTCGCTTCCCATCGGTCAAAAGGGCCATGCTGAAAAAAGTGTCAAAACCAGAAATGCAGGACAGGCCATGGAGAAATGGGAGCCTTGCTACACTGATGGGCGGGATGTAAATTGCCAACAGCCACTCTGGAGAAGTGTACGGTGTGTCCTGAAACATCTAAAAAACACAGCTTAGAGAGCATAGGGCACTTCCACGCATGGGGGTATAAAGTGGGAAAATTAAAAATCAGCAAGACACAAGCACCCCAAAGTTTAGGGCTGCTCTGTTGACAAGGACCTCCACTTCATTCCACCTTAAATATCCCAGGAAAGCGAAAAATGGATAAAAAATTTGAGGTCCATATGTACAATGGATTATCACTCAGCCATGAAATCAATGTCATAAGGCTAGTAGCAGCATGATGAGTGGATTTAGGTCCGACGATTCTAAGTGACATAAGTCACACAGAAAAGGACACTTCTCATAAGGTGTCACTTATAGAGGGAATGTAAAAACCGTTACACTTGAACTGAATTACAAAACAGAACAGAGTCACACATGCAGAAAACACACTATGGCTGCTTAACGGGAAAGGTGAGGTGGGGTGATACATAAAACAAGAGTTTCAAATTAGCTCAGATACCGTTCCATAAACCCAATATGTAACAGACAAGACCTACTCCTTGCTCAGAGAACTGGACTCAACACGCCCGATTCACCGCACAAGAATATATCTGACTAGTAATAATCTTAAAACCTATGTATTGATATCTCTCTGTTAGTGTGTCAAGTGGGTGTAAAGCAGCATAAACACAGCCGTGAAAAGCAGCTAAACCCCATTATAAAAATAAATTACTTTTCAAAACCCATGAAACAAAGACAGTGAAAGAGAGAGAAATTCTTACACAATTCGTTCAGGGTCTGTGATGCAACCTGGATTGACCATATCTAGACCCACAGCTGGATGAGACATAAGGGTGGACACTCTTGGGGCTGAGAGGTTTGGTGAGGTTGGGTGAGCAAACGCAGACCCTTTAAAGTAATACTGCGTGCTACCCATCGCATGGGTCCCAAATCTCCAGGTTCAAGGGCATCTTCCTACATCAAAAACATGCATGAGAAACCCAGAAGATGGTACACCGTGTGATGGGGAAAGGTTTCTAAAACGCACCTCATTTCTCATCTCCTTGTGCTCGGGTTCGCCATTCCAGCCACTTTACTAGCAATCTCCCCTACTTGGAGCATCAGCACCTTTAACCTCCTGTTCCGTACAGGTTGCTATTTGTGATGAGGATGAACGGGAAGACGGGGAACCAATGAGAGACTAGCTCTTGGTGTTGGGACAGGCACAGGTCACTCTATTTTCCCATCAGGAAGAAGAATTAACCACAGGCTCAGCCTGCCCCCCGGAACCAGAACAGGGCCTGAAGCCATCCTGCGCTTTTGCGGCCAGCTCCCGAAAAAGCGAGTTGTAAAATGGAGCTTCAGGGCACTGCAATTCACAAACCTGCACAGTTATAAATGATAACTCTCGTCCACAAATATATTGAGGGAAGGCAAAGACGAGGAATTGAAATCAAGGCAGAATTGCAGGAAACAGATTTCAGGAGGTAGATTCGAATCGCCTTGAAAGCACATGAAAAGCGGCAAAACGTTGACAATGATGCCCTTGGCCAAAAAGGGCGTATGCGTTTTTTCCTGAATATATTCAGGAAAAAACGCATACGCCCTTTTTGGCCAACCAAGCAACCTGGAAAGGCAAATCAGCGCTACAAAGAAGTCTCGCTTCCCATCGGTCAAAAGGGCCATGCTGAAAAAAGTGTCAAAACCAGAAATGCAGGACAGGCCATGGAGAAATGGGAGCCTTGCTACACTGATGGGCGGGATGTAAATTGCCAACAGCCACTCTGGAGAAGTGTACGGTGTGTCCTGAAACATCTAAAAAACACAGCTTAGAGAGCATAGGGCACTTCCACGCATGGGGGTATAAAGTGGGAAAATTAAAAATCAGCAAGACACAAGCACCCCAAAGTTTAGGGCTGCTCTGTTGACAAGGACCTCCACTTCATTCCACCTTAAATATCCCAGGAAAGCGAAAAATGGATTAAAAATTTGAGGTCCATATGTACAATGGATTATCACTCAGCCATGAAATCAATGTCATAAGGCTAGTAGCAGCATGATGAGTGGATTTAGGTCTGACGATTCTAAGTGACATAAGTCACACAGAAAAGGACACTTCTCATAAGGTGTCACTTATAGAGGGAATGTAAAAACCGTTACACTTGAACTGAATTACAAAACAGAACAGAGTCACACATGCAGAAAACACACTATGGTTCCTTAACGGGAAAGGTGAGGTGGGGTGATACATAAATCAAGAGTTTCAAATTAGCTCAGATACCGTTCCATAAACCCAATATGTAACAGACAAGACCTACTCCTTGCTCAGAGAACTGGACTCAACACGCCCGATTCACCGCACAAGAATATATCTGACTAGTAATAATCTTAAAACCTATGTATTGATATCTCTCTGTTAGTGTGTCAAGTGGGTGTAAAGCGGCATAAACACAGCCGTGAAAAGCAGCTAAACCCCATTATAAAAATAAATTACTTTTCAAAACCCATGAAACAAAGACAGTGAAAGAGAGAGAAATTCTTACACAATTCGTTCAGGGTCTGTGATGCAACCTGGATTGACCATATCTAGACCCACAGCTGGATGAGACATAAGGGTGGACACTCTTGGGGCTGAGAGGTTTGGTGAGGTTGGGTGAGCAAACGCAGACCCTTTAAAGTAATACTGCGTGCTACCCATCGCATGGGTCCCAAATCTCCAGGTTCAAGGGCATCTTCCTACATCGAAAACATGCATGAGAAACCCAGAAGATGGTACACCGTGTGATGGGGAAAGGTTTCTAAAACGCACCTCATTTCTCATCTCCTTGTGCTCGGGTTCGCCATTCCAGCCACTTTACTAGCAATCTCCCTACTTGGAGCATCAGCACCTTTAACCTCCTGTTCCGTACAGGTTGCTATTTGTCCTGAGGATGAACGGGAAGACGGGGAACCAATGAGAGACTAGCTCTTGGTGTTGGGACAGGCACAGGTCACTCTATTTTCCCATCAGGAAGAAGAATTAACCACAGGCTCAGCCTGCCCCCCGGAACCAGAACAGTGCCTGAAGCCATCCTGCGCTTTTGCGGCCAGCTCCCGAAAAAGCGAGTTGTAAAATGGAGCTTCAGGGCACTGCAATTCACAAACCTGCACAGTTATAAATGATAACTCTCGTCCACAAATATATTGAGGGAAGGCAAAGACGAGGAATTGAAATCAAGGCAGAATTGCAGGAAACAGATTTCAGGAGGTAGATTCGAATCGCCTTGAAAGCACATGAAAAGCGGCAAAACGTTGACAATGATGCCCTTGGCCAAAAAGGGCGTATGCGTTTTTTCCTGAATATATTCAGGAAAAAACGCATACGCCCTTTTTGGCCAACCAAGCAACCTGGAAAGGCAAATCAGCGCTACAAAGAAGTCTCGCTTCCCATCGGTCAAAAGGGCCATGCTGAAAAAAGTGTCAAAACCAGAAATGCAGGACAGGCCATGGAGAAATTGGAGCCTTGCTACACTGATGGGCGGGATGTAAATTGCCAACAGCCACTCTGGAGAAGTGTACGGTGTGTCCTGAAACATCTAAAAAACACAGCTTAGAGAGCATAGGGCACTTCCACGCATGGGGGTATAAAGTGGGAAAATTAAAAATCAGCAAGACACAAGCACCCCAAAGTTTAGGGCTGCTCTGTTGACAAGGACCTCCACTTCATTCCACCTTAAATATCCCAGGAAAGCGAAAAATGGATAAAAAATTTGAGGTCCATATGTACAATGGATTATCACTCAGCCATGAAATCAATGTCATAAGGCTAGTAGCAGCATGATGAGTGGATTTAGGTCTGACGATTCTAAGTGACATAAGTCACACAGAAAAGGACACTTCTCATAAGGTGTCACTTATAGAGGGAATGTAAAAACCGTTACACTTGAACTGAATTACAAAACAGAACAGAGTCACACATGCAGAAAACACACTATGGCTGCTTAACGGGAAAGGTGAGGTGGGGTGATACATAAAACAAGAGTTTCAAATTAGCTCAGATACCGTTCCATAAACCCAATATGTAACAGACAAGACCTACTCCTTGCTCAGAGAACTGGACTCAACACGCCCGATTCACCGCACAAGAATATATCTGACTAGTAATAATCTTAAAACCTATGTATTGATATCTCTCTGTTAGTGTGTCAAGTGGGTGTAAAGCAGCATAAACACAGCCGTGAAAAGCAGCTAAACCCCATTATAAAAATAAATTACTTTTCAAAACCCATGAAACAAAGACAGTGAAAGAGAGAGAAATTCTTACACAATTCGTTCAGGGTCTGTGATGCAACCTGGATTGACCATATCTAGACCCACAGCTGGATGAGACATAAGGGTGGACACTCTTGGGGCTGAGAGGTTTGGTGAGGTTGGGTGAGCAAACGCAGACCCTTTAAAGTAATACTGCGTGCTACCCATCGCATGGGTCCCAAATCTCCAGGTTCAAGGGCATCTTCCTACATCGAAAACATGCATGAGAAACCCAGAAGATGGTACACCGTGTGATGGGGAAAGGTTTCTAAAACGCACCTCATTTCTCATCTCCTTGTGCTCGGGTTCGCCATTCCAGCCACTTTACTAGCAATCTCCCTACTTGGAGCATCAGCACCTTTAACCTCCTGTTCCGTACAGGTTGCTATTTGTCCTGAGGATGAACGGGAAGACGGGGAACCAATGAGAGACTAGCTCTTGGTGTTGGGACAGGCACAGGTCACTCTATTTTCCCATCAAGAAGAAGAATTAACCACAGGCTCAGCCTGCCCCCCGGAACCAGAACAGGGCCTGAAGCCATCCTGCGCTTTTGCGGCCAGCTCCCGAAAAAGCGAGTTGTAAAATGGAGCTTCAGGGCACTGCAATTCACAAACCTGCAGAGTTATAAATGATAACTCTCGTCCACAAATATATTGAGGGAAGGCAAAGACGAGGAATTGAAATCAAGGCAGAATTGCAGGAAACAGATTTCAGGAGGTAGATTCGAATCGCCTTTAAAGCACATGAAAAGCGGCAAAACGTTGACAATGATGCCCTTGGCCAAAAAGGGCATATGCGTTTTTTCCTGAATATATTCAGGAAAAAACGCATATGCCCTTTTTGGCCAACCAAGCAACCTGGAAAGGCAAATCAGCGCTACAAAGAAGTCTCGCTTCCCATCGGTCAAAAGGGCCATGCTGAAAAAAGTGTCAAAACCAGAAATGCAGGACAGGCCATGGAGAAATGGGAGCCTTGCTACACTGATGGGCGGGATGTAAATTGCCAACAGCCACTCTGGAGAAGTGTACGGTGTGTCCTGAAACATCTAAAAAACACAGCTTAGAGAGCATAGGGCACTTCCACGCATGGGGGTATAAAGTGGGAAAATTAAAAATCAGCAAGACACAAGCACCCCAAAGTTTAGGGCTGCTCTGTTGACAAGGACCTCCACTTCATTCCACCTTAAATATCCCAGGAAAGCGAAAAATGGATAAAAAATTTGAGGTCCATATGTACAATGGATTATCACTCAGCCATGAAATCAATGTCATAAGGCTAGTAGCAGCATGATGAGTGGATTTAGGTCCGACGATTCTAAGTGACATAAGTCACACAGAAAAGGACACTTCTCATAAGGTGTCACTTATAGAGGGAATGTAAAAACCGTTACACTTGAACTGAATTACAAAACAGAACAGAGTCACACATGCAGAAAACACACTATGGCTGCTTAACGGGAAAGGTGAGGTGGGGTGATACATAAAACAAGAGTTTCAAATTAGCTCAGATACCGTTCCATAAACCCAATATGTAACAGACAAGACCTACTCCTTGCTCAGAGAACTGGACTCAACACGCCCGATTCACCGCACAAGAATATATCTGACTAGTAATAATCTTAAAACCTATGTATTGATATCTCTCTGTTAGTGTGTCAAGTGGGTGTAAAGCAGCATAAACACAGCCGTGAAAAGCAGCTAAACCCCATTATAAAAATAAATTACTTTTCAAAACCCATGAAACAAAGACAGTGAAAGAGAGAGAAATTCTTACACAATTCGTTCAGGGTCTGTGATGCAACCTGGATTGACCATATCTAGACCCACAGCTGGATGAGACATAAGGGTGGACACTCTTGGGGCTGAGAGGTTTGGTGAGGTTGGGTGAGCAAACGCAGACCCTTTAAAGTAATACTGCGTGCTACCCATCGCATGGGTCCCAAATCTCCAGGTTCAAGGGCATCTTCCTACATCGAAAACATGCATGAGAAACCCAGAAGATGGTACACCGTGTGATGGGGAAAGGTTTCTAAAACGCACCTCATTTCTCATCTCCTTGTGCTCGGGTTCGCCATTCCAGCCACTTTACTAGCAATCTCCCTACTTGGAGCATCAGCACCTTTAACCTCCTGTTCCGTACAGGTTGCTATTTGTCCTGAGGATGAACGGGAAGACGGGGAACCAATGAGAGACTAGCTCTTGGTGTTGGGACAGGCACAGGTCACTCTATTTTCCCATCAAGAAGAAGAATTAACCACAGGCTCAGCCTGCCCCCCGGAACCAGAACAGGGCCTGAAGCCATCCTGCGCTTTTGCGGCCAGCTCCCGAAAAAGCGAGTTGTAAAATGGAGCTTCAGGGCACTGCAATTCACAAACCTGCACAGTTATAAATGATAACTCTCGTCCACAAATATATTGAGGGAAGGCAAAGACGAGGAATTGAAATCAAGGCAGAATTGCAGGAAACAGATTTCAGGAGGTAGATTCGAATCGCCTTTAAAGCACATGAAAAGCGGCAAAACGTTGACAATGATGCCCTTGGCCAAAAAGGGCATATGCGTTTTTTCCTGAATATATTCAGGAAAAAACGCATATGCCCTTTTTGGCCAACCAAGCAACCTGGAAAGGCAAATCAGCGCTACAAAGAAGTCTCGCTTCCCATCGGTCAAAAGGGCCATGCTGAAAAAAGTGTCAAAACCAGAAATGCAGGACAGGCCATGGAGAAATGGGAGCCTTGCTACACTGATGGGCGGGATGTAAATTGCCAACAGCCACTCTGGAGAAGTGTACGGTGTGTCCTGAAACATCTAAAAAACACAGCTTAGAGAGCATAGGGCACTTCCACGCATGGGGGTATAAAGTGGGAAAATTAAAAATCAGCAAGACACAAGCACCCCAAAGTTTAGGGCTGCTCTGTTGACAAGGACCTCCACTTCATTCCACCTTAAATATCCCAGGAAAGCGAAAAATGGATAAAAAATTTGAGGTCCATATGTACAATGGATTATCACTCAGCCATGAAATCAATGTCATAAGGCTAGTAGCAGCATGATGAGTGGATTTAGGTCCGACGATTCTAAGTGACATAAGTCACACAGAAAAGGACACTTCTCATAAGGTGTCACTTATAGAGGGAATGTAAAAACCGTTACACTTGAACTGAATTACAAAACAGAACAGAGTCACACATGCAGAAAACACACTATGGCTGCTTAACGGGAAAGGTGAGGTGGGGTGATACATAAAACAAGAGTTTCAAATTAGCTCAGATACCGTTCCATAAACCCAATATGTAACAGACAAGACCTACTCCTTGCTCAGAGAACTGGACTCAACACGCCCGATTCACCGCACAAGAATATATCTGACTAGTAATAATCTTAAAACCTATGTATTGATATCTCTCTGTTAGTGTGTCAAGTGGGTGTAAAGCAGCATAAACACAGCCGTGAAAAGCAGCTAAACCCCATTATAAAAATAAATTACTTTTCAAAACCCATGAAACAAAGACAGTGAAAGAGAGAGAAATTCTTACACAATTCGTTCAGGGTCTGTGATGCAACCTGGATTGACCATATCTAGACCCACAGCTGGATGAGACATAAGGGTGGACACTCTTGGGGCTGAGAGGTTTGGTGAGGTTGGGTGAGCAAACGCAGACCCTTTAAAGTAATACTGCGTGCTACCCATCGCATGGGTCCCAAATCTCCAGGTTCAAGGGCATCTTCCTACATCAAAAACATGCATGAGAAACCCAGAAGATGGTACACCGTGTGATGGGGAAAGGTTTCTAAAACGCACCTCATTTCTCATCTCCTTGTGCTCGGGTTCGCCATTCCAGCCACTTTACTAGCAATCTCCCCTACTTGGAGCATCAGCACCTTTAACCTCCTGTTCCGTACAGGTTGCTATTTGTCCTGAGGATGAACGGGAAGACGGGGAACCAATGAGAGACTAGCTCTTGGTGTTGGGACAGGCACAGGTCACTCTATTTTCCCATCAGGAAGAAGAATTAACCACAGGCTCAGCCTGCCCCCCGGAACCAGAACAGGGCCTGAAGCCATCCTGCGCTTTTGCGGCCAGCTCCCGAAAAAGCGAGTTGTAAAATGGAGCTTCAGGGCACTGCAATTCACAAACCTGCACAGTTATAAATGATAACTCTCGTCCACAAATATATTGAGGGAAGGCAAAGACGAGGAATTGAAATCAAGGCAGAATTGCAGGAAACAGATTTCAGGAGGTAGATTCGAATCGCCTTGAAAGCACATGAAAAGCGGCAAAACGTTGACAATGATGCCCTTGGCCAAAAAGGGCATATGCGTTTTTTCCTGAATATATTCAGGAAAAAACGCATATGCCCTTTTTGGCCAACCAAGCAACCTGGAAAGGCAAATCAGCGCTACAAAGAAGTCTCGCTTCCCATCGGTCAAAAGGGCCATGCTGAAAAAAGTGTCAAAACCAGAAATGCAGGACAGGCCATGGAGAAATGGGAGCCTTGCTACACTGATGGGCGGGATGTAAATTGCCAACAGCCACTCTGGAGAAGTGTACGGTGTGTCCTGAAACATCTAAAAAACACAGCTTAGAGAGCATAGGGCACTTCCACGCATGGGGGTATAAAGTGGGAAAATTAAAAATCAGCAAGACACAAGCACCCCAAAGTTTAGGGCTGCTCTGTTGACAAGGACCTCCACTTCATTCCACCTTAAATATCCCAGGAAAGCGAAAAATGGATAAAAAATTTGAGGTCCATATGTACAATGGATTATCACTCAGCCATGAAATCAATGTCATAAGGCTAGTAGCAGCATGATGAGTGGATTTAGGTCCGACGATTCTAAGTGACATAAGTCACACAGAAAAGGACACTTCTCATAAGGTGTCACTTATAGAGGGAATGTAAAAACCGTTACACTTGAACTGAATTACAAAACAGAACAGAGTCACACATGCAGAAAACACACTATGGCTGCTTAACGGGAAAGGTGAGGTGGGGTGATACATAAAACAAGAGTTTCAAATTAGCTCAGATACCGTTCCATAAACCCAATATGTAACAGACAAGACCTACTCCTTGCTCAGAGAACTGGACTCAACACGCCCGATTCACCGCACAAGAATATATCTGACTAGTAATAATCTTAAAACCTATGTATTGATATCTCTCTGTTAGTGTGTCAAGTGGGTGTAAAGCAGCATAAACACAGCCGTGAAAAGCAGCTAAACCCCATTATAAAAATAAATTACTTTTCAAAACCCATGAAACAAAGACAGTGAAAGAGAGAGAAATTCTTACACAATTCGTTCAGGGTCTGTGATGCAACCTGGATTGACCATATCTAGACCCACAGCTGGATGAGACATAAGGGTGGACACTCTTGGGGCTGAGAGGTTTGGTGAGGTTGGGTGAGCAAACGCAGACCCTTTAAAGTAATACTGCGTGCTACCCATCGCATGGGTCCCAAATCTCCAGGTTCAAGGGCATCTTCCTACATCAAAAACATGCATGAGAAACCCAGAAGATGGTACACCGTGTGATGGGGAAAGGTTTCTAAAACGCACCTCATTTCTCATCTCCTTGTGCTCGGGTTCGCCATTCCAGCCACTTTACTAGCAATCTCCCCTACTTGGAGCATCAGCACCTTTAACCTCCTGTTCCGTACAGGTTGCTATTTGTCCTGAGGATGAACGGGAAGACGGGGAACCAATGAGAGACTAGCTCTTGGTGTTGGGACAGGCACAGGTCACTCTATTTTCCCATCAGGAAGAAGAATTAACCACAGGCTCAGCCTGCCCCCCGGAACCAGAACAGGGCCTGAAGCCATCCTGCGCTTTTGCGGCCAGCTCCCGAAAAAGCGAGTTGTAAAATGGAGCTTCAGGGCACTGCAATTCACAAACCTGCACAGTTATAAATGATAACTCTCGTCCACAAATATATTGAGGGAAGGCAAAGACGAGGAATTGAAATCAAGGCAGAATTGCAGGAAACAGATTTCAGGAGGTAGATTCGAATCGCCTTGAAAGCACATGAAAAGCGGCAAAACGTTGACAATGATGCCCTTGGCCAAAAAGGGCGTATGCGTTTTTTCCTGAATATATTCAGGAAAAAACGCATACGCCCTTTTTGGCCAACCAAGCAACCTGGAAAGGCAAATCAGCGCTACAAAGAAGTCTCGCTTCCCATCGGTCAAAAGGGCCATGCTGAAAAAAGTGTCAAAACCAGAAATGCAGGACAGGCCATGGAGAAATGGGAGCCTTGCTACACTGATGGGCGGGATGTAAATTGCCAACAGCCACTCTGGAGAAGTGTACGGTGTGTCCTGAAACATCTAAAAAACACAGCTTAGAGAGCATAGGGCACTTCCACGCATGGGGGTATAAAGTGGGAAAATTAAAAATCAGCAAGACACAAGCACCCCAAAGTTTAGGGCTGCTCTGTTGACAAGGACCTCCACTTCATTCCACCTTAAATATCCCAGGAAAGCGAAAAATGGATTAAAAATTTGAGGTCCATATGTACAATGGATTATCACTCAGCCATGAAATCAATGTCATAAGGCTAGTAGCAGCATGATGAGTGGATTTAGGTCTGACGATTCTAAGTGACATAAGTCACACAGAAAAGGACACTTCTCATAAGGTGTCACTTATAGAGGGAATGTAAAAACCGTTACACTTGAACTGAATTACAAAACAGAACAGAGTCACACATGCAGAAAACACACTATGGTTCCTTAACGGGAAAGGTGAGGTGGGGTGATACATAAATCAAGAGTTTCAAATTAGCTCAGATACCGTTCCATAAACCCAATATGTAACAGACAAGACCTACTCCTTGCTCAGAGAACTGGACTCAACACGCCCGATTCACCGCACAAGAATATATCTGACTAGTAATAATCTTAAAACCTATGTATTGATATCTCTCTGTTAGTGTGTCAAGTGGGTGTAAAGCGGCATAAACACAGCCGTGAAAAGCAGCTAAACCCCATTATAAAAATAAATTACTTTTCAAAACCCATGAAACAAAGACAGTGAAAGAGAGAGAAATTCTTACACAATTCGTTCAGGGTCTGTGATGCAACCTGGATTGACCATATCTAGACCCACAGCTGGATGAGACATAAGGGTGGACACTCTTGGGGCTGAGAGGTTTGGTGAGGTTGGGTGAGCAAACGCAGACCCTTTAAAGTAATACTGCGTGCTACCCATCGCATGGGTCCCAAATCTCCAGGTTCAAGGGCATCTTCCTACATCGAAAACATGCATGAGAAACCCAGAAGATGGTACACCGTGTGATGGGGAAAGGTTTCTAAAACGCACCTCATTTCTCATCTCCTTGTGCTCGGGTTCGCCATTCCAGCCACTTTACTAGCAATCTCCCTACTTGGAGCATCAGCACCTTTAACCTCCTGTTCCGTACAGGTTGCTATTTGTCGTGAGGATGAACGGGAAGACGGAGAACCAATGAGAGACTAGCTCTTGGTGTTGGGACAGGCACAGGTCACTCTATTTTCCCATCAGGAAGAAGAATTAACCACAGGCTCAGCCTGCCCCCCGGAACCAGAACAGGGCCTGAAGCCATCCTGTGCTTTTGCGGCCAGCTCCCGAAAAAGCGAGTTGTAAAATGGAGCTTCAGGGCACTGCAATTCACAAACCTGCACAGTTATAAATGATAACTCTCGTCCACAAATATATTGAGGGAAGGCAAAGACGAGGAATTGAAATCAAGGCAGAATTGCAGGAAACAGATTTCAGGAGGTAGATTCGAATCGCCTTGAAAGCACATGAAAAGCGGCAAAACGTTGACAATGATGCCCTTGGCCAAAAAGGGCGTATGCGTTTTTTCCTGAATATATTCAGGAAAAAACGCATACGCCCTTTTTGGCCAACCAAGCAACCTGGAAAGGCAAATCAGCGCTACAAAGAAGTCTCGCTTCCCATCGGTCAAAAGGGCCATGCTGAAAAAAGTGTCAAAACCAGAAATGCAGGACAGGCCATGGAGAAATGGGAGCCTTGCTACACTGATGGGCGGGATGTAAATTGCCAACAGCCACTCTGGAGAAGTGTACGGTGTGTCCTGAAACATCTAAAAAACACAGCTTAGAGAGCATAGGGCACTTCCACGCATGGGGGTATAAAGTGGGAAAATTAAAAATCAGCAAGACACAAGCACTCCAAAGTTTAGGGCTGCTCTGTTGACAAGGACCTCCACTTCATTCCACCTTAAATATCCCAGGAAAGCGAAAAATGGATAAAATATTTGAGGTCCATATGTACAATGGATTATCACTCAGCCATGAAATCAATGTCATAAGGCTAGTAGCAGCATGATGAGTGGATTTAGGTCTGACGATTCTAAGTGACATAAGTCACACAGAAAAGGACACTTCTCATAAGGTGTCACTTATAGAGGGAATGTAAAAACCGTTACACTTGAACTGAATTACAAAACAGAACAGAGTCACACATGCAGAAAACACACTATGGCTGCTTAACGGGAAAGGTGAGGTGGGGTGATACATAAAACAAGAGTTTCAAATTAGCTCAGATACCGTTCCATAAACCCAATATGTAACAGACAAGACCTACTCCTTGCTCAGAGAACTGGACTCAACACGCCCGATTCACCGCACAAGAATATATCTGACTAGTAATAATCTTAAAACCTATGTATTGATATCTCTCTGTTAGTGTGTCAAGTGGGTGTAAAGCAGCATAAACACAGCCGTGAAAAGCAGCTAAACCCCATTATAAAAATAAATTACTTTTCAAAACCCATGAAACAAAGACAGTGAAAGAGAGAGAAATTCTTACACAATTCGTTCAGGGTCTGTGATGCAACCTGGATTGACCATATCTAGACCCACAGCTGGATGAGACATAAGGGTGGACACTCTTGGGGCTGAGAGGTTTGGTGAGGTTGGGTGAGCAAACGCAGACCCTTTAAAGTAATACTGCGTGCTACCCATCGCATGGGTCCCAAATCTCCAGGTTCAAGGGCATCTTCCTACATCGAAAACATGCATGAGAAACCCAGAAGATGGTACACCGTGTGTTGGGGAAAGGTTTCTAAAACGCACCTCATTTCTCATCTCCTTGTGCTCGGGTTCGCCATTCCAGCCACTTTACTAGCAATCTCCCTACTTGGAGCATCAGCACCTTTAACCTCCTGTTCCGTACAGGTTGCTATTTGTCCTGAGGATGAACGGGAAGACGGGGAACCAATGAGAGACTAGCTCTTGGTGTTGGGACAGGCACAGGTCACTCTATTTTCCCATCAGGAAGAAGAATTAACCACAGGCTCAGCCTGCCCCCCGGAACCAGAACAGGGCCTGAAGCCATCCTGCGCTTTTGCGGCCAGCTCCCGAAAAAGCGAGTTGTAAAATGGAGCTTCAGGGCACTGCAATTCACAAACCTGCACAGTTATAAATGATAACTCTCGTCCACAAATATATTGAGGGAAGGCAAAGACGAGGAATTGAAATCAAGGCAGAATTGCAGGAAACAGATTTCAGGAGGTAGATTCGAATCGCCTTGAAAGCACATGAAAAGCGGCAAAACGTTGACAATGATGCCCTTGGCCAAAAAGGGCGTATGCGTTTTTTCCTGAATATATTCAGGAAAAAACGCATACGCCCTTTTTGGCCAACCAAGCAACCTGGAAAGGCAAATCAGCGCTACAAAGAAGTCTCGCTTCCCATCGGTCAAAAGGGCCATGCTGAAAAAAGTGTCAAAACCAGAAATGCAGGACAGGCCATGGAGAAATGGGAGCCTTGCTACACTGATGGGCGGGATGTAAATTGCCAACAGCCACTCTGGAGAAGTGTACGGTGTGTCCTGAAACATCTAAAAAACACAGCTTAGAGAGCATAGGGCACTTCCACGCATGGGGGTATAAAGTGGGAAAATTAAAAATCAGCAAGACACAAGCACCCCAAAGTTTAGGGCTGCTCTGTTGACAAGGACCTCCACTTCATTCCACCTTAAATATCCCAGGAAAGCGAAAAATGGATAAAAAATTTGAGGTCCATATGTACAATGGATTATCACTCAGCCATGAAATCAATGTCATAAGGCTAGTAGCAGCATGATGAGTGGATTTAGGTCTGACGATTCTAAGTGACATAAGTCACACAGAAAAGGACACTTCTCATAAGGTGTCACTTATAGAGGGAATGTAAAAACCGTTACACTTGAACTGAATTACAAAACAGAACAGAGTCACACATGCAGAAAACACACTATGGCTGCTTAACGGGAAAGGTGAGGTGGGGTGATACATAAAACAAGAGTTTCAAATTAGCTCAGATACCGTTCCATAAACCCAATATGTAACAGACAAGACCTACTCCTTGCTCAGAGAACTGGACTCAACACGCCCGATTCACCGCACAAGAATATATCTGACTAGTAATAATCTTAAAACCTATGTATTGATATCTCTCTGTTAGTGTGTCAAGTGGGTGTAAAGCAGCATAAACACAGCCGTGAAAAGCAGCTAAACCCCATTATAAAAATAAATTACTTTTCAAAACCCATGAAACAAAGACAGTGAAAGAGAGAGAAATTCTTACACAATTCGTTCAGGGTCTGTGATGCAACCTGGATTGACCATATCTAGACCCACAGCTGGATGAGACATAAGGGTGGACACTCTTGGGGCTGAGAGGTTTGGTGAGGTTGGGTGAGCAAACGCAGACCCTTTAAAGTAATACTGCGTGCTACCCATCGCATGGGTCCCAAATCTCCAGGTTCAAGGGCATCTTCCTACATCGAAAACATGCATGAGAAACCCAGAAGATGGTACACCGTGTGATGGGGAAAGGTTTCTAAAACGCACCTCATTTCTCATCTCCTTGTGCTCGGGTTCGCCATTCCAGCCACTTTACTAGCAATCTCCCTACTTGGAGCATCAGCACCTTTAACCTCCTGTTCCGTACAGGTTGCTATTTGTCCTGAGGATGAACGGGAAGACGGGGAACCAATGAGAGACTAGCTCTTGGTGTTGGGACAGGCACAGGTCACTCTATTTTCCCATCAAGAAGAAGAATTAACCACAGGCTCAGCCTGCCCCCCGGAACCAGAACAGGGCCTGAAGCCATCCTGCGCTTTTGCGGCCAGCTCCCGAAAAAGCGAGTTGTAAAATGGAGCTTCAGGGCACTGCAATTCACAAACCTGCAGAGTTATAAATGATAACTCTCGTCCACAAATATATTGAGGGAAGGCAAAGACGAGGAATTGAAATCAAGGCAGAATTGCAGGAAACAGATTTCAGGAGGTAGATTCGAATCGCCTTTAAAGCACATGAAAAGCGGCAAAACGTTGACAATGATGCCCTTGGCCAAAGAGGGCATATGCGTTTTTTCCTGAATATATTCAGGAAAAAACGCATATGCCCTTTTTGGCCAACCAAGCAACCTGGAAAGGCAAATCAGCGCTACAAAGAAGTCTCGCTTCCCATCGGTCAAAAGGGCCATGCTGAAAAAAGTGTCAAAACCAGAAATGCAGGACAGGCCATGGAGAAATGGGAGCCTTGCTACACTGATGGGCGGGATGTAAATTGCCAACAGCCACTC
The DNA here is from genome assembly GCF_965194825.1 of Balaenoptera physalus. Classification (NCBI taxonomy): domain Eukaryota; kingdom Metazoa; phylum Chordata; class Mammalia; order Artiodactyla; family Balaenopteridae; genus Balaenoptera; species Balaenoptera physalus. Next base: position 149,546 of record NW_028126160.1, read on the forward strand.
TGGAGAAGTGTACAGTGTGTCCTGAAACATCTAAAAAACACAGCTTAGAGAGCATAGGGCACTTCCACGCATGGGGGTATAAAGTGGGAAAATTAAAAATCAGCAAGACACAAGCACCCCAAAGTTTAGGGCTGCTCTGTTGACAAGGACCTCCACTTCATTCCACCTTAAATATCCCAGGAAAGCGAAAAATGGATAAAAAATTTGAGGTCCATATGTACAATGGATTATCACTCAGCCATGAAATCAATGTCATAAGGCTAGTAGCAGCATGATGAGTGGATTTAGGTCCGACGATTCTAAGTGACATAAGTCACACAGAAAAGGACACTTCTCATAAGGTGTCACTTATAGAGGGAATGTAAAAACCGTTACACTTGAACTGAATTACAAAACAGAACAGAGTCACACATGCAGAAAACACACTATGGCTGCTTAACGGGAAAGGTGAGGTGGGGTGATACATAAAACAAGAGTTTCAAATTAGCTCAGATACCGTTCCATAAACCCAATATGTAACAGACAAGACCTACTCCTTGCTCAGAGAACTGGACTCAACACGCCCGATTCACCGCACAAGAATATATCTGACTAGTAATAATCTTAAAACCTATGTATTGATATCTCTCTGTTAGTGTGTCAAGTGGGTGTAAAGCAGCATAAACACAGCCGTGAAAAGCAGCTAAACCCCATTATAAAAATAAATTACTTTTCAAAACCCATGAAACAAAGACAGTGAAAGAGAGAGAAATTCTTACACAATTCGTTCAGGGTCTGTGATGCAACCTGGATTGACCATATCTAGACCCACAGCTGGATGAGACATAAGGGTGGACACTCTTGGGGCTGAGAGGTTTGGTGAGGTTGGGTGAGCAAACGCAGACCCTTTAAAGTAATACTGCGTGCTACCCATCGCATGGGTCCCAAATCTCCAGGTTCAAGGGCATCTTCCTACATCAAAAACATGCATGAGAAACCCAGAAGATGGTACACCGTGTGATGGGGAAAGGTTTCTAAAACGCACCTCATTTCTCATCTCCTTGTGCTCGGGTTCGCCATTCCAGCCACTTTACTAGCAATCTCCCCTACTTGGAGCATCAGCACCTTTAACCTCCTGTTCCGTACAGGTTGCTATTTGTCCTGAGGATGAACGGGAAGACGGGGAACCAATGAGAGACTAGCTCTTGGTGTTGGGACAGGCACAGGTCACTCTATTTTCCCATCAGGAAGAAGAATTAACCACAGGCTCAGCCTGCCCCCCGGAACCAGAACAGGGCCTGAAGCCATCCTGCGCTTTTGCGGCCAGCTCCCGAAAAAGCGAGTTGTAAAATGGAGCTTCAGGGCACTGCAATTCACAAACCTGCACAGTTATAAATGATAACTCTCGTCCACAAATATATTGAGGGAAGGCAAAGACGAGGAATTGAAATCAAGGCAGAATTGCAGGAAACAGATTTCAGGAGGTAGATTCGAATCGCCTTGAAAGCCAATGAAAAGAGGCAAAACGTTGACAATGATGCCCTTGGCCAAAAAGGGCGTATGCATTTTTTCCTGAATATATTCAGGAAAAAACGCATACGCCCTTTTTGGCCAACCAAGCAACCTGGAAAGGCAAATCAGCGCTACAAAGAAGTCTCGCTTCCCATCGGTCAAAAGGGCCATGCTGAAAAAAGTGTCAAAACCAGAAATGCAGGACAGGCCATGGAGAAATGGGAGCCTTGCTACACTGATGGGCGGGATGTAAATTGCCAACAGCCACTCTGGAGAAGTGTACGGTGTGTCCTGAAACATCTAAAAAACACAGCTTAGAGAGCATAGGGCACTTCCACGCATGGGGGTATAAAGTGGGAAAATTAAAAATCAGCAAGACACAAGCACCCCAAAGTTTAGGGCTGCTCTGTTGACAAGGACCTCCACTTCATTCCACCTTAAATATCCCAGGAAAGCGAAAAATGGATAAAAAATTTGAGGTCCATATGTACAATGGATTATCACTCAGCCATGAAATCAATGTCATAAGGCTAGTAGCAGCATGATGAGTGGATTTAGGTCCGACGATTCTAAGTGACATAAGTCACACAGAAAAGGACACTTCTCATAAGGTGTCACTTATAGAGGGAATGTAAAAACCGTTACACTTGAACTGAATTACAAAACAGAACAGAGTCACACATGCAGAAAACACACTATGGCTGCTTAACGGGAAAGGTGAGGTGGGGTGATACATAAAACAAGAGTTTCAAATTAGCTCAGATACCGTTCCATAAACCCAATATGTAACAGACAAGACCTACTCCTTGCTCAGAGAACTGGACTCAACACGCCCGATTCACCGCACAAGAATATATCTGACTAGTAATAATCTTAAAACCTATGTATTGATATCTCTCTGTTAGTGTGTCAAGTGGGTGTAAAGCAGCATAAACACAGCCGTGAAAAGCAGCTAAACCCCATTATAAAAATAAATTACTTTTCAAAACCCATGAAACAAAGACAGTGAAAGAGAGAGAAATTCTTACACAATTCGTTCAGGGTCTGTGATGCAACCTGGATTGACCATATCTAGACCCACAGCTGGATGAGACATAAGGGTGGACACTCTTGGGGCTGAGAGGTTTGGTGAGGTTGGGTGAGCAAACGCAGACCCTTTAAAGTAATACTGCGTGCTACCCATCGCATGGGTCCCAAATCTCCAGGTTCAAGGGCATCTTCCTACATCGAAAACATGCATGAGAAACCCAGAAGATGGTACACCGTGTGATGGGGAAAGGTTTCTAAAACGCACCTCATTTCTCATCTCCTTGTGCTCGGGTTCGCCATTCCAGCCACTTTACTAGCAATCTCCCCTACTTGGAGCATCAGCACCTTTAACCTCCTGTTCCGTACAGGTTGCTATTTGTGATGAGGATGAACGGGAAGACGGGGAACCAATGAGAGACTAGCTCTTGGTGTTGGGACAGGCACAGGTCACTCTATTTTCCCATCAGGAAGAAGAATTAACCACAGGCTCAGCCTGCCCCCCGGAACCAGAACAGGGCCTGAAGCCATCCTGCGCTTTTGCGGCCAGCTCCCGAAAAAGCGAGTTGTAAAATGGAGCTTCAGGGCACTGCAATTCACAAACCTGCACAGTTATAAATGATAACTCTCGTCCACAAATATATTGAGGGAAGGCAAAGACGAGGAATTGAAATCAAGGCAGAATTGCAGGAAACAGATTTCAGGAGGTAGATTCGAATCGCCTTGAAAGCCAATGAAAAGCGGCAAAACGTTGACAATGATGCCCTTGGCCAAAAAGGGCGTATGCGTTTTTTCCTGAATATATTCAGGAAAAAACGCATACGCCCTTTTTGGCCAACCAAGCAACCTGGAAAGGCAAATCAGCGCTACAAAGAAGTCTCGCTTCCCATCGGTCAAAAGGGCCATGCTGAAAAAAGTGTCAAAACCAGAAATGCAGGACAGGCCATGGAGAAATGGGAGCCTTGCTACACTGATGGGCGGGATGTAAATTGCCAACAGCCACTCTGGAGAAGTGTACGGTGTGTCCTGAAACATCTAAAAAACACAGCTTAGAGAGCATAGGGCACTTCCACGCATGGGGGTATAAAGTGGGAAAATTAAAAATCATAAAGACACAAGCACCCCAAAGTTTAGGGCTGCTCTGTTGACAAGGACCTCCACTTCATTCCACCTTAAATATCCCAGGAAAGCGAAAAATGGATAAAAAATTTGAGGTCCATATGTACAATGGATTATCACTCAGCCATGAAATCAATGTCATAAGGCTAGTAGCAGCATGATGAGTGGATTTAGGTCCGACGATTCTAAGTGACATAAGTCACACAGAAAAGGACACTTCTCATAAGGTGTCACTTATAGAGGGAATGTAAAAACCGTTACACTTGAACTGAATTACAAAACAGAACAGAGTCACACATGCAGAAAACACACTATGGCTGCTTAACGGGAAAGGTGAGGTGGGGTGATACATAAAACAAGAGTTTCAAATTAGCTCAGATACCGTTCCATAAACCCAATATGTAACAGACAAGACCTACTCCTTGCTCAGAGAACTGGACTCAACACGCCCGATTCACTGCACAAGAATATATCTGACTAGTAATAATCTTAAAACCTATGTATTGATATCTCTCTGTTAGTGTGTCAAGTGGGTGTAAAGCAGCATAAACACAGCCGTGAAAAGCAGCTAAACCCCATTATAAAAATAAATTACTTTTCAAAACCCATGAAACAAAGACAGTGAAAGAGAGAGAAATTCTTACACAATTCGTTCAGGGTCTGTGATGCAACCTGGATTGACCATATCTAGACCCACAGCTGGATGAGACATAAGGGTGGACACTCTTGGGGCTGAGAGGTTTGGTGAGGTTGGGTGAGCAAACGCAGACCCTTTAAAGTAATACTGCGTGCTACCCATCGCATGGGTCCCAAATCTCCAGGTTCAAGGGCATCTTCCTACATCGAAAACATGCATGAGAAACCCAGAAGATGGTACACCGTGTGATGGGGAAAGGTTTCTAAAACGCACCTCATTTCTCATCTCCTTGTGCTCGGGTTCGCCATTCCAGCCACTTTACTAGCAATCTCCCTACTTGGAGCATCAGCACCTTTAACCTCCTGTTCCGTACAGGTTGTTATTTGTCCTGAGGATGAACGGGAAGACGGGGAACCAATGAGAGACTAGCTCTTGGTGTTGGGACAGGCACAGGTCACTCTATTTTCCCATCAGGAAGAAGAATTAACCACAGGCTCAGGCTGCCCCCCGGAACCAGAACAGGGCCTGAAGCCATCCTGCGCTTTTGCGGCCAGCTCCCGAAAAAGCGAGTTGTAAAATGGAGCTTCAGGGCACTGCAATTCACAAACCTGCAGAGTTATAAATGATAACTCTCGTCCACAAATATATTGAGGGAAGGCAAAGACGAGGAATTGAAATCAAGGCAGAATTGCAGGAAACAGATTTCAGGAGGTAGATTCGAATCGACTTTAAAGCACATGAAAAGCGGCAAAACGTTGACAATGATGCCCTTGGCCAAAAAGGGCGTATGCGTTTTTTCCTGAATATATTCAGGAAAAAACGCATACGCCCTTTTTGGCCAACCAAGCAACCTGGAAAGGCAAATCAGCGCTACAAAGAAGTCTCGCTTCCCATCGGTCAAAAGGGCCATGCTGAAAAAAAGTGTCAAAACCAGAAATGCAGGACAGGCCATGGAGAAATGGGAGCCTTGCTACACTGATGGGCGGGATGTAAATTGCCAACAGCCACTCTGGAGAAGCGTACGGTGTGTCCTGAAACATCTAAAAAACACAGCTTAGAGAGCATAGGGCACTTCCACGCATGGGGGTATAAAGTGGGAAAATTAAAAATCAGCAAGACACAAGCACCCCAAAGTTTAGGGCTGCTCTGTTGACAAGGACCTCCACTTCATTCCACCTTAAATATCCCAGGAAAGCGAAAAATGGATAAAAAATTTGAGGTCCATATGTACAATGGATTATCACTCAGCCATGAAATCAATGTCATAAGGCTAGTAGCAGCATGATGAGTGGATTTAGGTCCGACGATTCTAAGTGACATAAGTCACACAGAAAAGGACACTTCTCATAAGGTGTCACTTATAGAGGGAATGTAAAAACCGTTACACTTGAACTGAATTACAAAACAGAACAGAGTCACACATGCAGAAAACACACTATGGCTGCTTAACGGGAAAGGTGAGGTGGGGTGATACATAAAACAAGAGTTTCAAATTAGCTCAGATACCGTTCCATAAACCCAATATGTAACAGACAAGACCTACTCCTTGCTCAGAGAACTGGACTCAACACGCCCGATTCACCGCACAAGAATATATCTGACTAGTAATAATCTTAAAACCTATGTATTGATATCTCTCTGTTAGTGTGTCAAGTGGGTGTAAAGCAGCATAAACACAGCCGTGAAAAGCAGCTAAACCCCATTATAAAAATAAATTACTTTTCAAAACCCATGAAACAAAGACAGTGAAAGAGAGAGAAATTCTTACACAATTCGTTCAGGGTCTGTGATGCAACCTGGATTGACCATATCTAGACCCACAGCTGGATGAGACATAAGGGTGGACACTCTTGGGGCTGAGAGGTTTGGTGAGGTTGGGTGAGCAAACGCAGACCCTTTAAAGTAATACTGCGTGCTACCCATCGCATGGGTCCCAAATCTCCAGGTTCAAGGGCATCTTCCTACATCAAAAACATGCATGAGAAACCCAGAAGATGGTACACCGTGTGATGGGGAAAGGTTTCTAAAACGCACCTCATTTCTCATCTCCTTGTGCTCGGGTTCGCCATTCCAGCCACTTTACTAGCAATCTCCCCTACTTGGAGCATCAGCACCTTTAACCTCCTGTTCCGTACAGGTTGCTATTTGTCCTGAGGATGAACGGGAAGACGGGGAACCAATGAGAGACTAGCTCTTGGTGTTGGGACAGGCACAGGTCACTCTATTTTCCCATCAGGAAGAAGAATTAACCACAGGCTCAGCCTGCCCCCCGGAACCAGAACAGGGCCTGAAGCCATCCTGCGCTTTTGCGGCCAGCTCCCGAAAAAGCGAGTTGTAAAATGGAGCTTCAGGGCACTGCAATTCACAAACCTACACAGTTATAAATGATAACTCTCGTCCACAAATATATTGAGGGAAGGCAAAGACGAGGAATTGAAATCAAGGCAGAATTGCAGGAAACAGATTTCAGGAGGTAGATTCGAATCGCCTTTAAAGCACATGAAAAGCGGCAAAACGTTGACAATGATGCCCTTGGCCAAAAAGGGCGTATGCGTTTTTTCCTGAATATATTCAGGAAAAAACGCATACGCCCTTTTTGGCCAACCAAGCAACCTGGAAAGGCAAATCAGCGCTACAAAGAAGTCTCGCTTCCAATCGGTCAAAAGGGCCATGCTGAAAAAAGTGTCAAAACCAGAAATGCAGGACAGGCCATGGAGAAATGGGAGCCTTGCTACACTGATGGGTGGGATGTAAATTGCCAACAGCCACTCTGGAGAAGTGTACGGTGTGTCCTGTAACATCTAAAAAACACAGCTTAGAGAGCATAGGGCACTTCCACGCATGGAGGTATAAAGTGGGAAAATTAAAAATCAGCAAGACACAAGCACCCCAAAGTTTAGGGCTGCTCTGTTGACAAGGACCTCCACTTCATTCCACCTTAAATATCCCAGGAAAGCGAAAAATGGATAAAAAATTTGAGGTCCATATGTACAATGGATTATCACTCAGCCATGAAATCAATGTCATAAGGCTAGTAGCAGCATGATGAGTGGATTTAGGTCCGACGATTCTAAGTGACATAAGTCACACAGAAAAGGACACTTCTCATAAGGTGTCACTTATAGAGGGAATGTAAAAACCGTTACACTTGAACTGAATTACAAAACAGAACAGAGTCACACATGCAGAAAACACACTATGGCTGCTTAACGGGAAAGGTGAGGTGGGGTGATACATAAAACAAGAGTTTCAAATTAGCTCAGATACCGTTCCATAAACCCAATATGTAACAGACAAGACCTACTCCTTGCTCAGAGAACTGAACTCAACACGCCCGATTCACCGCACAAGAATATATCTGACTAGTAATAATCTTAAAACCTATGTATTGATATCTCTCTGTTAGTGTGTCAAGTGGGTGTAAAGCAGCATAAACACAGCCGTGAAAAGCAGCTAAACCCCATTATAAAAATAAATTACTTTTCAAAACCCATGAAACAAAGACAGTGAAAGAGAGAGAAATTCTTACACAATTCGTTCAGGGTCTGTGATGCAACCTGGATTGACCATATCTAGACCCACAGCTGGATGAGACATAAGGGTGGACACTCTTGGGGCTGAGAGGTTTGGTGAGGTTGGGTGAGCAAACGCAGACCCTTTAAAGTAATACTGCGTGCTACCCATCGCATGGGTCCCAAATCTCCAGGTTCAAGGGCATCTTCCTACATCAAAAACATGCATGAGAAACCCAGAAGATGGTACACCGTGTGATGGGGAAAGGTTTCTAAAACGCACCTCATTTCTCATCTCCTTGTGCTCGGGTTCGCCATTCCAGCCACTTTACTAGCAATCTCCCCTACTTGGAGCATCAGCACCTTTAACCTCCTGTTCCGTACAGGTTGCTATTTGTCCTGAGGATGAACGGGAAGACGGGGAACCAATGAGAGACTAGCTCTTGGTGTTGGGACAGGCACAGGTCACTCTATTTTCCCATCAGGAAGAAGAATTAACCACAGGCTCATCCTGCCCCCCGGAACCAGAACAGGGCCTGAAGCCATCCTGCGCTTTTGCGGCCAGCTCCCGAAAAAGCGAGTTGTAAAATGGAGCTTCAGGGCACTGCAATTCACAAACCTACACAGTTATAAATGATAACTCTCGTCCACAAATATATTGAGGGAAGGCAAAGACGAGGAATTGAAATCAAGGCAGAATTGCAGGAAACAGATTTCAGGAGGTAGATTCGAATCGCCTTTAAAGCACATGAAAAGCGGCAAAACGTTGACAATGATGCCCTTGGCCAAAAAGGGCGTATGCGTTTTTTCCTGAATATATTCAGGAAAAAACGCATACGCCCTTTTTGGCCAACCAAGCAACCTGGAAAGGCAAATCAGCGCTACAAAGAAGTCTCGCTTCCCATCGGTCAAAAGGGCCATGCTGAAAAAAGTGTCAAAACCAGAAATGCAGGACAGGCCATGGAGAAATGGGAGCCTTGCTACACTGATGGGTGGGATGTAAATTGCCAACAGCCACTCTGGAGAAGTGTACGGTGTGTCCTGTAACATCTAAAAAACACAGCTTAGAGAGCATAGGGCACTTCCACGCATGGAGGTATAAAGTGGGAAAATTAAAAATCAGCAAGACACAAGCACCCCAAAGTTTAGGGCTGCTCTGTTGACAAGGACCTCCACTTCATTCCACCTTAAATATCCCAGGAAAGCGAAAAATGGATAAAAAATTTGAGGTCCATATGTACAATGGATTATCACTCAGCCATGAAATCAATGTCATAAGGCTAGTAGCAGCATGATGAGTGGATTTAGGTCCGACGATTCTAAGTGACATAAGTCACACAGAAAAGGACACTTCTCATAAGGTGTCACTTATAGAGGGAATGTAAAAACCGTTACACTTGAACTGAATTACAAAACAGAACAGAGTCACACATGCAGAAAACACACTATGGCTGCTTAACGGGAAAGGTGAGGTGGGGTGATACATAAAACAAGAGTTTCAAATTAGCTCAGATACCGTTCCATAAACCCAATATGTAACAGACAAGACCTACTCCTTGCTCAGAGAACTGAACTCAACACGCCCGATTCACCGCACAAGAATATATCTGACTAGTAATAATCTTAAAACCTATGTATTGATATCTCTCTGTTAGTGTGTCAAGTGGGTGTAAAGCGGCATAAACACAGCCGTGAAAAGCAGCTAAACCCCATTATAAAAATAAATTACTTTTCAAAACCCATGAAACAAAGACAGTGAAAGAGAGAGAAATTCTTACACAATTCGTTCAGGGTCTGTGATGCAACCTGGATTGACCATATCTAGACCCACAGCTGGATGAGACATAAGGGTGGACACTCTTGGGGCTGAGAGGTTTGGTGAGGTTGGGTGAGCAAACGCAGACCCTTTAAAGTAATACTGCGTGCTACCCATCGCATGGGTCCCAAATCTCCAGGTTCAAGGGCATCTTCCTACATCGAAAACATGCATGAGAAACCCAGAAGATGGTACACCGTGTGATGGGGAAAGGTTTCTAAAACGCACCTCATTTCTCATCTCCTTGTGCTCGGGTTCGCCATTCCAGCCACTTTACTAGCAATCTCCCTACTTGGAGCATCAGCACCTTTAACCTCCTGTTCCGTACAGGTTGCTATTTGTCCTGAGGATGAACGGGAAGACGGGGAACCAATGAGAGACTAGCTCTTGGTGTTGGGACAGGCACAGGTCACTCTATTTTCCCATCAGGAAGAAGAATTAACCACAGGCTCAGCCTGCCCCCCGGAACCAGAACAGGGCCTGAAGCCATCCTGCGCTTTTGCGGCCAGCTCCCGAAAAAGCGAGTTGTAAAATGGAGCTTCAGGGCACTGCAATTCACAAACCTGCACAGTTATAAATGATAACTCTCGTCCACAAATATATTGAGGGAAGGCAAAGACGAGGAATTGAAATCAAGGCAGAATTGCAGGAAACAGATTTCAGGAGGTAGATTCGAATCGCCTTGAAAGCACATGAAAAGCGGCAAAACGTTGACAATGATGCCCTTGGCCAAAAAGGGCGTATGCGTTTTTTCCTGAATATATTCAGGAAAAAACGCATACGCCCTTTTTGGCCAACCAAGCAACCTGGAAAGGCAAATCAGCGCTACAAAGAAGTCTCGCTTCCCATCGGTCAAAAGGGCCATGCTGAAAAAAGTGTCAAAACCAGAAATGCAGGACAGGCCATGGAGAAATGGGAGCCTTGCTACACTGATGGGCGGGATGTAAATTGCCAACAGCCACTCTGGAGAAGTGTACGGTGTGTCCTGAAACATCTAAAAAACACAGCTTAGAGAGCATAGGGCACTTCCACGCATGGGGGTATAAAGTGGGAAAATTAAAAATCAGCAAGACACAAGCACCCCAAAGTTTAGGGCTGCTCTGTTGACAAGGACCTCCACTTCATTCCACCTTAAATATCCCAGGAAAGCGAAAAATGGATTAAAAATTTGAGGTCCATATGTACAATGGATTATCACTCAGCCATGAAATCAATGTCATAAGGCTAGTAGCAGCATGATGAGTGGATTTAGGTCCGACGATTCTAAGTGACATAAGTCACACAGAAAAGGACACTTCTCATAAGGTGTCACTTATAGAGGGAATGTAAAAACCGTTACACTTGAACTGAATTACAAAACAGAACAGAGTCACACATGCAGAAAACACACTATGGCTGCTTAACGGGAAAGGTGAGGTGGGGTGATACATAAAACAAGAGTTTCAAATTAGCTCAGATACCGTTCCATAAACCCAATATGTAACAGACAAGACCTACTCCTTGCTCAGAGAACTGGACTCAACACGCCCGATTCACCGCACAAGAATATATCTGACTAGTAATAATCTTAAAACCTATGTATTGATATCTCTCTGTTAGTGTGTCAAGTGGGTGTAAAGCAGCATAAACACAGCCGTGAAAAGCAGCTAAACCCCATTATAAAAATAAATTACTTTTCAAAACCCATGAAACAAAGACAGTGAAAGAGAGAGAAATTCTTACACAATTCGTTCAGGGTCTGTGATGCAACCTGGATTGACCATATCTAGACCCACAGCTGGATGAGACATAAGGGTGGACACTCTTGGGGCTGAGAGGTTTGGTGAGGTTGGGTGAGCAAACGCAGACCCTTTAAAGTAATACTGCGTGCTACCCATCGCATGGGTCCCAAATCTCCAGGTTCAAGGGCATCTTCCTACATCGAAAACATGCATGAGAAACCCAGAAGATGGTACTCCGTGTGATGGGGAAAGGTTTCTAAAACGCACCTCATTTCTCATCTCCTTGTGCTCGGGTTCGCCATTCCAGCCACTTTACTAGCAATCTCCCTACTTGGAGCATCAGCACCTTTAACCTCCTGTTCCGTACAGGTTGCTATTTGTCCTGAGGATGAACGGGAAGACGGAGAACCAATGAGAGACTAGCTCTTGGTGTTGGGACAGGCACAGGTCACTCTATTTTCCCATCAGGAAGAAGAATTAACCACAGGCTCAGCCTGCCCCCCGGAACCAGAACAGGGCCTGAAGCCATCCTGCGCTTTTGCGGCCAGCTCCCGAAAAAGCGAGTTGTAAAATGGAGCTTCAGGGCACTGCAATTCACAAACCTGCACAGTTATAAATGATAACTCTCGTCCACAAATATATTGAGGGAAGGCAAAGACGAGGAATTGAAATCAAGGCAGAATTGCAGGAAACAGATTTCAGGAGGTAGATTCGAATCGCCTTGAAAGCACATGAAAAGCGGCAAAACGTTGACAATGATGCCCTTGGCCAAAAAGGGCGTATGCGTTTTTTCCTGAATATATTCAGGAAAAAACGCATACGCCCTTTTTGGCCAACCAAGCAACCTGGAAAGGCAAATCAGCGCTACAAAGAAGTCTCGCTTCCAATCGGTCAAAAGGGCCATGCTGAAAAAAGTGTCAAAACCAGAAATGCAGGACAGGCCATGGAGAAATGGGAGCCTTGCTACACTGATGGGTGGGATGTAAATTGCCAACAGCCACTCTGGAGAAGTGTACGGTGTGTCCTGTAACATCTAAAAAACACAGCTTAGAGAGCATAGGGCACTTCCACGCATGGAGGTATAAAGTGGGAAAATTAAAAATCAGCAAGACACAAGCACCCCAAAGTTTAGGGCTGCTCTGTTGACAAGGACCTCCACTTCATTCCACCTTAAATATCCCAGGAAAGCGAAAAATGGATAAAAAATTTGAGGTCCATATGTACAATGGATTATCACTCAGCCATGAAATCAATGTCATAAGGCTAGTAGCAGCATGATGAGTGGATTTAGGTCCGACGATTCTAAGTGACATAAGTCACACAGAAAAGGACACTTCTCATAAGGTGTCACTTATAGAGGGAATGTAAAAACCGTTACACTTGAACTGAATTACAAAACAGAACAGAGTCACACATGCAGAAAACACACTATGGCTGCTTAACGGGAAAGGTGAGGTGGGGTGATACATAAAACAAGAGTTTCAAATTAGCTCAGATACCGTTCCATAAACCCAATATGTAACAGACAAGACCTACTCCTTGCTCAGAGAACTGAACTCAACACGCCCGATTCACCGCACAAGAATATATCTGACTAGTAATAATCTTAAAACCTATGTATTGATATCTCTCTGTTAGTGTGTCAAGTGGGTGTAAAGCAGCATAAACACAGCCGTGAAAAGCAGCTAAACCCCATTATAAAAATAAATTACTTTTCAAAACCCATGAAACAAAGACAGTGAAAGAGAGAGAAATTCTTACACAATTCGTTCAGGGTCTGTGATGCAACCTGGATTGACCATATCTAGACCCACAGCTGGATGAGACATAAGGGTGGACACTCTTGGGGCTGAGAGGTTTGGTGAGGTTGGGTGAGCAAACGCAGACCCTTTAAAGTAATACTGCGTGCTACCCATCGCATGGGTCCCAAATCTCCAGGTTCAAGGGCATCTTCCTACATCAAAAACATGCATGAGAAACCCAGAAGATGGTACACCGTGTGATGGGGAAAGGTTTCTAAAACGCACCTCATTTCTCATCTCCTTGTGCTCGGGTTCGCCATTCCAGCCACTTTACTAGCAATCTCCCCTACTTGGAGCATCAGCACCTTTAACCTCCTGTTCCGTACAGGTTGCTATTTGTCCTGAGGATGAACGGGAAGACGGGGAACCAATGAGAGACTAGCTCTTGGTGTTGGGACAGGCACAGGTCACTCTATTTTCCCATCAGGAAGAAGAATTAACCACAGGCTCATCCTGCCCCCCGGAACCAGAACAGGGCCTGAAGCCATCCTGCGCTTTTGCGGCCAGCTCCCGAAAAAGCGAGTTGTAAAATGGAGCTTCAGGGCACTGCAATTCACAAACCTACACAGTTATAAATGATAACTCTCGTCCACAAATATATTGAGGGAAGGCAAAGACGAGGAATTGAAATCAAGGCAGAATTGCAGGAAACAGATTTCAGGAGGTAGATTCGAATCGCCTTTAAAGCACATGAAAAGCGGCAAAACGTTGACAATGATGCCCTTGGCCAAAAAGGGCGTATGCGTTTTTTCCTGAATATATTCAGGAAAAAACGCATACGCCCTTTTTGGCCAACCAAGCAACCTGGAAAGGCAAATCAGCGCTACAAAGAAGTCTCGCTTCCCATCGGTCAAAAGGGCCATGCTGAAAAAAGTGTCAAAACCAGAAATGCAGGACAGGCCATGGAGAAATGGGAGCCTTGCTACACTGATGGGTGGGATGTAAATTGCCAACAGCCACTCTGGAGAAGTGTACGGTGTGTCCTGTAACATCTAAAAAACACAGCTTAGAGAGCATAGGGCACTTCCACGCATGGAGGTATAAAGTGGGAAAATTAAAAATCAGCAAGACACAAGCACCCCAAAGTTTAGGGCTGCTCTGTTGACAAGGACCTCCACTTCATTCCACCTTAAATATCCCAGGAAAGCGAAAAATGGATAAAAAATTTGAGGTCCATATGTACAATGGATTATCACTCAGCCATGAAATCAATGTCATAAGGCTAGTAGCAGCATGATGAGTGGATTTAGGTCCGACGATTCTAAGTGACATAAGTCACACAGAAAAGGACACTTCTCATAAGGTGTCACTTATAGAGGGAATGTAAAAACCGTTACACTTGAACTGAATTACAAAACAGAACAGAGTCACACATGCAGAAAACACACTATGGCTGCTTAACGGGAAAGGTGAGGTGGGGTGATACATAAAACAAGAGTTTCAAATTAGCTCAGATACCGTTCCATAAACCCAATATGTAACAGACAAGACCTACTCCTTGCTCAGAGAACTGAACTCAACACGCCCGATTCACCGCACAAGAATATATCTGACTAGTAATAATCTTAAAACCTATGTATTGATATCTCTCTGTTAGTGTGTCAAGTGGGTGTAAAGCGGCATAAACACAGCCGTGAAAAGCAGCTAAACCCCATTATAAAAATAAATTACTTTTCAAAACCCATGAAACAAAGACAGTGAAAGAGAGAGAAATTCTTACACAATTCGTTCAGGGTCTGTGATGCAACCTGGATTGACCATATCTAGACCCACAGCTGGATGAGACATAAGGGTGGACACTCTTGGGGCTGAGAGGTTTGGTGAGGTTGGGTGAGCAAACGCAGACCCTTTAAAGTAATACTGCGTGCTACCCATCGCATGGGTCCCAAATCTCCAGGTTCAAGGGCATCTTCCTACATCGAAAACATGCATGAGAAACCCAGAAGATGGTACACCGTGTGATGGGGAAAGGTTTCTAAAACGCACCTCATTTCTCATCTCCTTGTGCTCGGGTTCGCCATTCCAGCCACTTTACTAGCAATCTCCCTACTTGGAGCATCAGCACCTTTAACCTCCTGTTCCGTACAGGTTGCTATTTGTCCTGAGGATGAACGGGAAGACGGGGAACCAATGAGAGACTAGCTCTTGGTGTTGGGACAGGCACAGGTCACTCTATTTTCCCATCAGGAAGAAGAATTAACCACAGGCTCAGCCTGCCCCCCGGAACCAGAACAGGGCCTGAAGCCATCCTGCGCTTTTGCGGCCAGCTCCCGAAAAAGCGAGTTGTAAAATGGAGCTTCAGGGCACTGCAATTCACAAACCTGCACAGTTATAAATGATAACTCTCGTCCACAAATATATTGAGGGAAGGCAAAGACGAGGAATTGAAATCAAGGCAGAATTGCAGGAAACAGATTTCAGGAGGTAGATTCGAATCGCCTTGAAAGCACATGAAAAGCGGCAAAACGTTGACAATGATGCCCTTGGCCAAAAAGGGCGTATGCGTTTTTTCCTGAATATATTCAGGAAAAAACGCATACGCCCTTTTTGGCCAACCAAGCAACCTGGAAAGGCAAATCAGCGCTACAAAGAAGTCTCGCTTCCCATCGGTCAAAAGGGCCATGCTGAAAAAAGTGTCAAAACCAGAAATGCAGGACAGGCCATGGAGAAATGGGAGCCTTGCTACACTGATGGGCGGGATGTAAATTGCCAACAGCCACTCTGGAGAAGTGTACGGTGTGTCCTGAAACATCTAAATAACACAGCTTAGAGAGCATAGGGCACTTCCACGCATGGGGGTATAAAGTGGGAAAATTAAAAATCAGCAAGACACAAGCACCCCAAAGTTTAGGGCTGCTCTGTTGACAAGGACCTCCACTTCATTCCACCTTAAATATCCCAGGAAAGCGAAAAATGGATTAAAAATTTGAGGTCCATATGTACAATGGATTATCACTCAGCCATGAAATCAATGTCATAAGGCTAGTAGCAGCATGATGAGTGGATTTAGGTCCGACGATTCTAAGTGACATAAGTCACACAGAAAAGGACACTTCTCATAAGGTGTCACTTATAGAGGGAATGTAAAAACCGTTACACTTGAACTGAATTACAAAACAGAACAGAGTCACACATGCAGAAAACACACTATGGCTGCTTAACGGGAAAGGTGAGGTGGGGTGATACATAAAACAAGAGTTTCAAATTAGCTCAGATACCGTTCCATAAACCCAATATGTAACAGACAAGACCTACTCCTTGCTCAGAGAACTGGACTCAACACGCCCGATTCACCGCACAAGAATATATCTGACTAGTAATAATCTTAAAACCTATGTATTGATATCTCTCTGTTAGTGTGTCAAGTGGGTGTAAAGCAGCATAAACACAGCCGTGAAAAGCAGCTAAACCCCATTATAAAAATAAATTACTTTTCAAAACCCATGAAACAAAGACAGTGAAAGAGAGAGAAATTCTTACACAATTCGTTCAGGGTCTGTGATGCAACCTGGATTGACCATATCTAGACCCACAGCTGGATGAGACATAAGGGTGGACACTCTTGGGGCTGAGAGGTTTGGTGAGGTTGGGTGAGCAAACGCAGACCCTTTAAAGTAATACTGCGTGCTACCCATCGCATGGGTCCCAAATCTCCAGGTTCAAGGGCATCTTCCTACATCGAAAACATGCATGAGAAACCCAGAAGATGGTACTCCGTGTGATGGGGAAAGGTTTCTAAAACGCACCTCATTTCTCATCTCCTTGTGCTCGGGTTCGCCATTCCAGCCACTTTACTAGCAATCTCCCTACTTGGAGCATCAGCACCTTTAACCTCCTGTTCCGTACAGGTTGCTATTTGTCCTGAGGATGAACGGGAAGACGGAGAACCAATGAGAGACTAGCTCTTGGTGTTGGGACAGGCACAGGTCACTCTATTTTCCCATCAGGAAGAAGAATTAACCACAGGCTCAGCCTGCCCCCCGGAACCAGAACAGGGCCTGAAGCCATCCTGCGCTTTTGCGGCCAGCTCCCGAAAAAGCGAGTTGTAAAATGGAGCTTCAGGGCACTGCAATTCACAAACCTGCACAGTTATAAATGATAACTCTCGTCCACAAATATATTGAGGGAAGGCAAAGACGAGGAATTGAAATCAAGGCAGAATTGCAGGAAACAGATTTCAGGAGGTAGATTCGAATCGCCTTGAAAGCACATGAAAAGCGGCAAAACGTTGACAATGATGCCCTTGGCCAAAAAGGGCGTATGCGTTTTTTCCTGAATATATTCAGGAAAAAACGCATACGCCCTTTTTGGCCAACCAAGCAACCTGGAAAGGCAAATCAGCGCTACAAAGAAGTCTCGCTTCCCATCGGTAAAAAGGGCCATGCTGAAAAAAGTGTCAAAACCAGAAATGCAGGACAGGCCATGGAGAAATGGGAGCCTTGCTACACTGATGGGCGGGATGTAAATTGCCAACAGCCACTCTGGAGAAGTGTACGGTGTGTCCTGAAACATCTAAAAAACACAGCTTAGAGAGCATAGGGCACTTCCACGCATGGGGGTATAAAGTGGGAAAATTAAAAATCAGCAAGACACAAGCACCCCAAAGTTTAGGGCTGCTCTGTTGACAAGGACCTCCACTTCATTCCACCTTAAATATCCCAGGAAAGCGAAAAATGGATTAAAAATTTGAGGTCCATATGTACAATGGATTATCACTCAGCCATGAAATCAATGTCATAAGGCTAGTAGCAGCATGATGAGTGGATTTAGGTCCGACGATTCTAAGTGACATAAGTCACACAGAAAAGGACACTTCTCATAAGGTGTCACTTATAGAGGGAATGTAAAAACCGTTACACTTGAACTGAATTACAAAACAGAACAGAGTCACACATGCAGAAAACACACTATGGCTGCTTAACGGGAAAGGTGAGGTGGGGTGATACATAAAACAAGAGTTTCAAATTAGCTCAGATACCGTTCCATAAACCCAATATGTAACAGACAAGACCTACTCCTTGCTCAGAGAACTGGACTCAACACGCCCGATTCACCGCACAAGAATATATCTGACTAGTAATAATCTTAAAACCTATGTATTGATATCTCTCTGTTAGTGTGTCAAGTGGGTGTAAAGCAGCATAAACACAGCCGTGAAAAGCAGCTACACCCCATTATAAAAATAAATTACTTTTCAAAACCCATGAAACAAAGACAGTGAAAGAGAGAGAAATTCTTACACAATTCGTTCAGGGTCTGTGATGCAACCTGGATTGACCATATCTAGACCCACAGCTGGATGAGACATAAGGGTGGACACTCTTGGGGCTGAGAGGTTTGGTGAGGTTGGGTGAGCAAACGCAGACCCTTTAAAGTAATACTGCGTGCTACCCATCGCATGGGTCCCAAATCTCCAGGTTCAAGGGCATCTTCCTACATCGAAAACATGCATGAGAAACCCAGAAGATGGTACACCGTGTGATGGGGAAAGGTTTCTAAAACGCACCTCATTTCTCATCTCCTTGTGCTCGGGTTCGCCATTCCAGCCACTTTACTAGCAATCTCCCTACTTGGAGCATCAGCACCTTTAACCTCCTGTTCCGTACAGGTTGCTATTTGTCCTGAGGATGAACGGGAAGACGGAGAACCAATGAGAGACTAGCTCTTGGTGTTGGGACAGGCACAGGTCACTCTATTTTCCCATCAGGAAGAAGAATTAACCACAGGCTCAGCCTGCCCCCCGGAACCAGAACAGGGCCTGAAGCCATCCTGCGCTTTTGCGGCCAGCTCCCGAAAAAGCGAGTTGTAAAATGGAGCTTCAGGGCACTGCAATTCACAAACCTGCACAGTTATAAATGATAACTCTCGTCCACAAATATATTGAGGGAAGGCAAAGACGAGGAATTGAAATCAAGGCAGAATTGCAGGAAACAGATTTCAGGAGGTAGATTCGAATCGCCTTGAAAGCACATGAAAAGCGGCAAAACGTTGACAATGATGCCCTTGGCCAAAAAGGGCGTATGCGTTTTTTCCTGAATATATTCAGGAAAAAACGCATACGCCCTTTTTGGCCAACCAAGCAACCTGGAAAGGCAAATCAGTGCTACAAAGAAGTCTCGCTTCCCATCGGTCAAAAGGGCCATGCTGAAAAAAGTGTCAAAACCAGAAATGCAGGACAGGCCATGGAGAAATGGGAGCCTTGCTACACTGATGGGCGGGATGTAAATTGCCAACAGCCACTCTGGAGAAGTGTACGGTGTGTCCTGAAACATCGAAAAAACACAGCTTAGAGCGCATAGGGCACTTCCACTCACGGGCGTATAAATTGGGAAAACTAAAAATCAGCAAGACACAAGCACCCCAAAGTTTAGGGCTGCTCTGTTGACAAGGACCTCCACTTCATTCCACCTTAAATATCCCAGGAAAGCGAAAAATGGATAAAAAATTTGAGGTCCATATGTACAATGGATTATCACTCAGCCATGAAATCAATGTCATAAGGCTAGTAGCAGCATGATGAGTGGATTTAGGTCTGACGATTCTAAGTGACATAAGTCACACAGAAAAGGACACTTCTCATAAGGTGTCACTTATAGAGGGAATGTAAAAACCGTTACACTTGAACTGAATTACAAAACAGAACAGAGTCACACATGCAGAAAACACACTATGGCTGCTTAACGGGAAAGGTGAGGTGGGGTGATACATAAAACAAGAGTTTCAAATTAGCTCAGATACCGTTCCATAAACCCAATATGTAACAGACAAGACCTACTCCTTGCTCAGAGAACTGGACTCAACACGCCCGATTCACCGCACAAGAATATATCTGACTAGTAATAATCTTAAAACCTATGTATTGATATCTCTCTGTTAGTGTGTCAAGTGGGTGTAAAGCAGCATAAACACAGCCGTGAAAAGCAGCTAAACCCCATTATAAAAATAAATTACTTTTCAAAACCCATGAAACAAAGACAGTGAAAGAGAGAGAAATTCTTACACAATTCGTTCAGGGTCTGTGATGCAACCTGGATTGACCATATCTAGACCCACAGCTGGATGAGAAATAAGGGTGGACACTCTTGGGGCTGAGAGGTTTGGTGAGGTTGGGTGAGCAAACGCAGACCCTTTAAAGTAATACTGCGTGCTACCCATCGCATGGGTCCCAAATCTCCAGGTTCAAGGGCATCTTCCTACATCGAAAACATGCATGAGAAACCTAGAAGATGGTACACCGTGTGATGGGGAAAGGTTTCTAAAACGCACCTCATTTCTCATCTCCTTGTGCTCGGGTTCGCCATTCCAGCCACTTTACTAGCAATCTCCCTACTTGGAGCATCAGCACCTTTAACCTCCTGTTCCGTACAGGTTGCTATTTGTCCTGAGGATGAACGGGAAGACGGGGAACCAATGAGAGACTAGCTCTTGGTGTTGGGACAGGCACAGGTCACTCTATTTTCCCATCAGGAAGAAGAATTAACCACAGGCTCAGCCTGCCCCCCGGAACCAGAACAGGGCCTGAAGCCATCCTGCGCTTTTGCGGCCAGCTCCCGAAAAAGCGAGTTGTAAAATGGAGCTTCAGGGCACTGCAATCCACAAACCTGCACAGTTATAAATGATAACTCTCGTCCACAAATATATTGAGGGAAGGCAAAGACGAGGAATTGAAATCAAGGCAGAATTGCAGGAAACAGATTTCAGGAGGTAGATTCGAATCACCTTGAAAGCACATGAAAAGCGGCAAAACGTTGACAATGATGCCCTTGGCCAAAAAGGGCGTATGCGTTTTTTCCTGAATATATTCAGGAAAAAACGCATACGCCCTTTTTGGCCAACCAAGCAACCTGGAAAGGCAAATCAGCGCTACAAAGAAGTCTCGCTTCCCATCGGTCAAAAGGGCCATGCTGAAAAAAGTGTCAAAACCAGAAATGCAGGACAGGCCATGGAGAAATGGGAGCCTTGCTACACTGATGGGCGGGATGTAAATTGCCAACAGCCACTCTGGAGAAGTGTACGGTGTGTCCTGAAACATCTAAAAAACACAGCTTAGAGAGCATAGGGCACTTCCACGCATGGGGGTATAAAGTGGGAAAATTAAAAATCAGCAAGACACAAGCACCCCAAAGTTTAGGGCTGCTCTGTTGACAAGGACCTCCACTTCATTCCACCTTAAATATCCCAGGAAAGCGAAAAATGGATAAAAAATTTGAGGTCCATATGTACAATGGATTATCACTCAGCCATGAAATCAATGTCATAAGGCTAGTAGCAGCATGATGAGTGGATTTAGGTCCGACGATTCTAAGTGACATAAGTCACACAGAAAAGGACACTTCTCATAAGGTGTCACTTATAGAGGGAATGTAAAAACCGTTACACTTGAACTGAATTACAAAACAGAACAGAGTCACACATGCAGAAAACACACTATGGCTGCTTAACGGGAAAGGTGAGGTGGGGTGATACATAAAACAAGAGTTTAAAATTAGCTCAGATACCGTTCCATAAACCCAATATGTAACAGACAAGACCTACTCCTTGCTCAGAGAACTGGACTCAACACGCCCGATTCACCGCACAAGAATATATCTGACTAGTAATAATCTTAAAACCTATGTATTGATATCTCTCTGTTAGTGTGTCAAGTGGGTGTAAAGCAGCATAAACACAGCCGTGAAAAGCAGCTAAACCCCATTATAAAAATAAATTACTTTTCAAAACCCATGAAACAAAGACAGTGAAAGAGAGAGAAATTCTTACACAATTCGTTCAGGGTCTGTGATGCAACCTGGATTGACCATATCTAGACCCACAGCTGGATGAGACATAAGGGTGGACACTCTTGGGGCTGAGAGGTTTGGTGAGGTTGGGTGAGCAAACGCAGACCCTTTAAAGTAATACTGCGTGCTACCCATCGCATGGGTCCCAAATCTCCAGGTTCAAGGGCATCTTCCTACATCGAAAACATGCATGAGAAACCCAGAAGATGGTACACCGTGTGATGGGGAAAGGTTTCTAAAACGCACCTCATTTCTCATCTCCTTGTGCTCGGGTTCGCCATTCCAGCCACTTTACTAGCAATCTCCCTACTTGGAGCATCAGCACCTTTAACCTCCTGTTCCGTACAGGTTGCTATTTGTCCTGAGGATGAACGGGAAGACGGAGAACCAATGAGAGACTAGCTCTTGGTGTTGGGACAGGCACAGGTCACTCTATTTTTCCCATCAGGAAGAAGAATTAACCACAGGCTCAGCCTGCCCCCCGGAACCAGAACAGGGCCTGAAGCCATCCTGCGCTTTTGCGGCCAGCTCCCGAAAAAGCGAGTTGTAAAATGGAGCTTCAGGGCACTGCAATTCACAAACCTGCACAGTTATAAATGATAACTCTCGTCCACAAATATATTGAGGGAAGGCAAAGACGAGGAATTGAAATCAAGGCAGAATTGCAGGAAACAGATTTCAGGAGGTAGATTCGAATCGCCTTGAAAGCACATGAAAAGCGGCAAAACGTTGACAATGATGCCCTTGGCCAAAAAGGGCGTATGCGTTTTTTCCTGAATATATTCAGGAAAAAACGCATACGCCCTTTTTGGCCAACCAAGCAACCTGGAAAGGCAAATCAGCGCTACAAAGAAGTCTCGCTTCCCATCGGTCAAAAGGGCCATGCTGAAAAAAGTGTCAAAACCAGAAATGCAGGACAGGCCATGGAGAAATGGGAGCCTTGCTACACTGATGGGCGGGATGTAAATTGCCAACAGCCACTCTGGAGAAGTGTACGGTGTGTCCTGAAACATCGAAAAAACACAGCTTAGAGCGCATAGGGCACTTCCACTCACGGGCGTATAAATTGGGAAAACTAAAAATCAGCAAGACACAAGCACCCCAAAGTTTAGGGCTGCTCTGTTGACAAGGACCTCCACTTCATTCCACCTTAAATATCCCAGGAAAGCGAAAAATGGATAAAAAATTTGAGGTCCATATGTACAATGGATTATCACTCAGCCATGAAATCAATGTCATAAGGCTAGTAGCAGCATGATGAGTGGATTTAGGTCTGACGATTCTAAGTGACATAAGTCACACAGAAAAGGACACTTCTCATAAGGTGTCACTTATAGAGGGAATGTAAAAACCGTTACACTTGAACTGAATTACAAAACAGAACAGAGTCACACATGCAGAAAACACACTATGGCTGCTTAACGGGAAAGGTGAGGTGGGGTGATACATAAAACAAGAGTTTCAAATTAGCTCAGATACCGTTCCATAAACCCAATATGTAACAGACAAGACCTACTCCTTGCTCAGAGAACTGGACTCAACACGCCCGATTCACCGCACAAGAATATATCTGACTAGTAATAATCTTAAAACCTATGTATTGATATCTCTCTGTTAGTGTGTCAAGTGGGTGTAAAGCAGCATAAACACAGCCGTGAAAAGCAGCTAAACCCCATTATAAAAATAAATTACTTTTCAAAACCCATGAAACAAAGACAGTGAAAGAGAGAGAAATTCTTACACAATTCGTTCAGGGTCTGTGATGCAACCTGGATTGACCATATCTAGACCCACAGCTGGATGAGAAATAAGGGTGGACACTCTTGGGGCTGAGAGGTTTGGTGAGGTTGGGTGAGCAAACGCAGACCCTTTAAAGTAATACTGCATGCTACCCATCGCATGGGTCCCAAATCTCCAGGTTCAAGGGCATCTTCCTACATCGAAAACATGCATGAGAAACCTAGAAGATGGTACACCGTGTGATGGGGAAAGGTTTCTAAAACGCACCTCATTTCTCATCTCCTTGTGCTCGGGTTCGCCATTCCAGCCACTTTACTAGCAATCTCCCTACTTGGAGCATCAGCACCTTTAACCTCCTGTTCCGTACAGGTTGCTATTTGTCCTGAGGATGAACGGGAAGACGGGGAACCAATGAGAGACTAGCTCTTGGTGTTGGGACAGGCACAGGTCACTCTATTTTCCCATCAGGAAGAAGAATTAACCACAGGCTCAGCCTGCCCCCCGGAACCAGAACAGGGCCTGAAGCCATCCTGCGCTTTTGCGGCCAGCTCCCGAAAAAGCGAGTTGTAAAATGGAGCTTCAGGGCACTGCAATTCACAAACCTGCACAGTTATAAATGATAACTCTCGTCCACAAATATATTGAGGGAAGGCAAAGACGAGGAATTGAAATCAAGGCAGAATTGCAGGAAACAGATTTCAGGAGGTAGATTCGAATCACCTTGAAAGCACATGAAAAGCGGCAAAACGTTGACAATGATGCCCTTGGCCAAAAAGGGCGTATGCGTTTTTTCCTGAATATATTCAGGAAAAAACGCATACGCCCTTTTTGGCCAACCAAGCAACCTGGAAAGGCAAATCAGCGCTACAAAGAAGTCTCGCTTCCCATCGGTCAAAAGGGCCATGCTGAAAAAAGTGTCAAAACCAGAAATGCAGGACAGGCCATGGAGAAATGGGAGCCTTGCTACACTGATGGGCGGGATGTAAATTGCCAACAGCCACTCTGGAGAAGTGTACGGTGTGTCCTGAAACATCTAAAAAACACAGCTTAGAGAGCATAGGGCACTTCCACGCATGGGGGTATAAAGTGGGAAAATTAAAAATCAGCAAGACACAAGCACCCCAAAGTTTAGGGCTGCTCTGTTGACAAGGACCTCCACTTCATTCCACCTTAAATATCCCAGGAAAGCGAAAAATGGATAAAAAATTTGAGGTCCATATGTACAATGGATTATCACTCAGCCATGAAATCAATGTCATAAGGCTAGTAGCAGCATGATGAGTGGATTTAGGTCCGACGATTCTAAGTGACATAAGTCACACAGAAAAGGACACTTCTCATAAGGTGTCACTTATAGAGGGAATGTAAAAACCGTTACACTTGAACTGAATTACAAAACAGAACAGAGTCACACATGCAGAAAACACACTATGGCTGCTTAACGGGAAAGGTGAGGTGGGGTGATACATAAAACAAGAGTTTCAAATTAGCTCAGATACCGTTCCATAAACCCAATATGTAACAGACAAGACCTACTCCTTGCTCAGAGAACTGGACTCAACACGCCCGATTCACCGCACAAGAATATATCTGACTAGTAATAATCTTAAAACCTATGTATTGATATCTCTCTGTTAGTGTGTCAAGTGGGTGTAAAGCAGCATAAACACAGCCGTGAAAAGCAGCTAAACCCCATTATAAAAATAAATTACTTTTCAAAACCCATGAAACAAAGACAGTGAAAGAGAGAGAAATTCTTACACAATTCGTTCAGGGTCTGTGATGCAACCTGGATTGACCATATCTAGACCCACAGCTGGATGAGACATAAGGGTGGACACTCTTGGGGCTGAGAGGTTTGGTGAGGTTGGGTGAGCAAACGCAGACCCTTTAAAGTAATACTGCGTGCTACCCATCGCATGGGTCCCAAATCTCCAGGTTCAAGGGCATCTTCCTACATCGAAAACATGCATGAGAAACCCAGAAGATGGTACACCGTGTGATGGGGAAAGGTTTCTAAAACGCACCTCATTTCTCATCTCCTTGTGCTCGGGTTCGCCATTCCAGCCACTTTACTAGCAATCTCCCTACTTGGAGCATCAGCACCTTTAACCTCCTGTTCCGTACAGGTTGCTATTTGTCCTGAGGATGAACGGGAAGACGGAGAACCAATGAGAGACTAGCTCTTGGTGTTGGGACAGGCACAGGTCACTCTATTTTCCCATCAGGAAGAAGAATTAACCACAGGCTCAGCCTGCCCCCCGGAACCAGAACAGGGCCTGAAGCCATCCTGCGCTTTTGCGGCCAGCTCCCGAAAAAGCGAGTTGTAAAATGGAGCTTCAGGGCACTGCAATTCACAAACCTGCACAGTTATAAATGATAACTCTCGTCCACAAATATATTGAGGGAAGGCAAAGACGAGGAATTGAAATCAAGGCAGAATTGCAGGAAACAGATTTCAGGAGGTAGATTCGAATCGCCTTGAAAGCACATGAAAAGCGGCAAAACGTTGACAATGATGCCCTTGGCCAAAAAGGGCGTATGCGTTTTTTCCTGAATATATTCAGGAAAAAACGCATACGCCCTTTTTGGCCAACCAAGCAACCTGGAAAGGCAAATCAGCGCTACAAAGAAGTCTCGCTTCCCATCGGTCAAAAGGGCCATGCTGAAAAAAGTGTCAAAACCAGAAATGCAGGACAGGCCATGGAGAAATGGGAGCCTTGCTACACTGATGGGCGGGATGTAAATTGCCAACAGCCACTCTGGAGAAGTGTACGGTGTGTCCTGAAACATCTAAAAAACACAGCTTAGAGAGCATAGGGCACTTCCACGCATGGGGGTATAAAGTGGGAAAATTAAAAATCAGCAAGACACAAGCACCCCAAAGTTTAGGGCTGCTCTGTTGACAAGGACCTCCACTTCATTCCACCTTAAATATCCCAGGAAAGCGAAAAATGGATAAAAAATTTGAGGTCCATATGTACAATGGATTATCACTCAGCCATGAAATCAATGTCATAAGGCTAGTAGCAGCATGATGAGTGGATTTAGGTCCGACGATTCTAAGTGACATAAGTCACACAGAAAAGGACACTTCTCATAAGGTGTCACTTATAGAGGGAATGTAAAAACCGTTACACTTGAACTGAATTACAAAACAGAACAGAGTCACACATGCAGAAAACACACTATGGCTGCTTAACGGGAAAGGTGAGGTGGGGTGATACATAAAACAAGAGTTTCAAATTAGCTCAGATACCGTTCCATAAACCCAATATGTAACAGACAAGACCTACTCCTTGCTCAGAGAACTGGACTCAACACGCCCGATTCACCGCACAAGAATATATCTGACTAGTAATAATCTTAAAACCTATGTATTGATATCTCTCTGTTAGTGTGTCAAGTGGGTGTAAAGCAGCATAAACACAGCCGTGAAAAGCAGCTAAACCCCATTATAAAAATAAATTACTTTTCAAAACCCATGAAACAAAGACAGTGAAAGAGAGAGAAATTCTTACACAATTCGTTCAGGGTCTGTGATGCAACCTGGATTGACCATATCTAGACCCACAGCTGGATGAGACATAAGGGTGGACACTCTTGGGGCTGAGAGGTTTGGTGAGGTTGGGTGAGCAAACGCAGACCCTTTAAAGTAATACTGCGTGCTACCCATCGCATGGGTCCCAAATCTCCAGGTTCAAGGGCATCTTCCTACATCGAAAACATGCATGAGAAACCCAGAAGATGGTACACCGTGTGATGGGGAAAGGTTTCTAAAACGCACCTCATTTCTCATCTCCTTGTGCTCGGGTTCGCCATTCCAGCCACTTTACTAGCAATCTCCCTACTTGGAGCATCAGCACCTTTAACCTCCTGTTCCGTACAGGTTGCTATTTGTCCTGAGGATGAACGGGAAGACGGAGAACCAATGAGAGACTAGCTCTTGGTGTTGGGACAGGCACAGGTCACTCTATTTTCCCATCAGGAAGAAGAATTAACCACAGGCTCAGCCTGCCCCCCGGAACCAGAACAGGGCCTGAAGCCATCCTGCGCTTTTGCGGCCAGCTCCCGAAAAAGCGAGTTGTAAAATGGAGCTTCAGGGCACTGCAATTCACAAACCTGCACAGTTATAAATGATAACTCTCGTCCACAAATATATTGAGGGAAGGCAAAGACGAGGAATTGAAATCAAGGCAGAATTGCAGGAAACAGATTTCAGGAGGTAGATTCGAATCGCCTTGAAAGCACATGAAAAGCGGCAAAACGTTGACAATGATGCCCTTGGCCAAAAAGGGCGTATGCGTTTTTTCCTGAATATATTCAGGAAAAAACGCATACGCCCTTTTTGGCCAACCAAGCAACCTGGAAAGGCAAATCAGCGCTACAAAGAAGTCTCGCTTCCCATCGGTCAAAAGGGCCATGCTGAAAAAAGTGTCAAAACCAGAAATGCAGGACAGGCCATGGAGAAATGGGAGCCTTGCTACACTGATGGGCGGGATGTAAATTGCCAACAGCCACTCTGGAGAAGTGTACGGTGTGTCCTGAAACATCTAAAAAACACAGCTTAGAGAGCATAGGGCACTTCCACGCATGGGGGTATAAAGTGGGAAAATTAAAAATCAGCAAGACACAAGCACCCCAAAGTTTAGGGCTGCTCTGTTGACAAGGACCTCCACTTCATTCCACCTTAAATATCCCAGGAAAGCGAAAAATGGATAAAAAATTTGAGGTCCATATGTACAATGGATTATCACTCAGCCATGAAATCAATGTCATAAGGCTAGTAGCAGCATGATGAGTGGGTTTAGGTCCGACGATTCTAAGTGACATAAGTCACACAGAAAAGGACACTTCTCATAAGGTGTCACTTATAGAGGGAATGTAAAAACCGTTACACTTGAACTGAATTACAAAACAGAACAGAGTCACACATGCAGAAAACACACTATGGCTGCTTAACGGGAAAGGTGAGGTGGGGTGATACATAAAACAAGAGTTTCAAATTAGCTCAGATACCGTTCCATAAACCCAATATGTAACAGACAAGACCTACTCCTTGCTCAGAGAACTGGACTCAACACGCCCGATTCACCGCACAAGAATATATCTGACTAGTAATAATCTTAAAACCTATGTATTGATATCTCTCTGTTAGTGTGTCAAGTGGGTGTAAAGCAGCATAAACACAGCCGTGAAAAGCAGCTAAACCCCATTATAAAAATAAATTACTTTTCAAAACCCATGAAACAAAGACAGTGAAAGAGAGAGAAATTCTTACACAATTCGTTCAGGGTCTGTGATGCAACCTGGATTGACCATATCTAGACCCACAGCTGGATGAGACATAAGGGTGGACACTCTTGGGGCTGAGAGGTTTGGTGAGGTTGGGTGAGCAAACGCAGACCCTTTAAAGTAATACTGCGTGCTACCCATCGCATGGGTCCCAAATCTCCAGGTTCAAGGGCATCTTCCTACATCGAAAACATGCATGAGAAACCCAGAAGATGGTACACCGTGTGATGGGGAAAGGTTTCTAAAACGCACCTGATTTCTCATCTCCTTGTGCTCGGGTTTGCCATTCCAGCCACTTTACTAGCAATCTCCCTACTTGGAGCATCAGCACCTTTAACCTCCTGTTCCGTACAGGTTGCTATTTGTCCTGAGGATGAACGGGAAGACGGAGAACCAATGAGAGACTAGCTCTTGGTGTTGGGACAGGCACAGGTCACTCTATTTTCCCATCAGGAAGAAGAATTAACCACAGGCTCAGCCTGCCCCCCGGAACCAGAACAGGGACTGAAGCCATCCTGCGCTTTTGCGGCCAGCTCCCGAAAAAGCGAGTTGTAAAATGGAGCTTCAGGGCACTGCAATTCACAAACATGCACAGTTATAAATGATAACTCTTGTCCACAAATATATTGAGGGAAGGCAAAGACGAGGAATTGAAATCAAGGCAGAATTGCAGGAAACAGATTTCAGGAGGTAGATTCGAATCGCCTTTAAAGCACATGAAAAGTGGCAAAACGTTGACAATGATGCCCTTGGCCAAAAAGGGCGTATGCGTTTTTTCCTGAATATATTCAGGAAAAAACGCATACGCCCTTTTTGGCCAACCAAGCAACCTGGAAAGGCAAATCAGCGCTACAAAGAAGTCTCGCTTCCCATCGGTCAAAAGGGCCATGCTGAAAAAAGTGTCAAAACCAGAAATGCAGGACAGGCCATGGAGAAATGGGAGCCTTGCTACACTGATGGGCGGGATGTAAATTGCCAACAGCCACTCTGGAGAAGTGTACGGTGTGTCCTGAAACATCTAAAAAACACAGCTTAGAGAGCATAGGGCACTTCCACGCATGGGGGTATAAAGTGGGAAAATTAAAAATCAGCAAGACACAAGCACCCCAAAGTTTAGGGCTGCTCTGTTGACAAGGACCTCCACTTCATTCCACCTTAAATATCCCAGGAAAGCGAAAAATGGATAAAAAATTTGAGGTCCATATGTACAATGGATTATCACTCAGCCATGAAATCAATGTCATAAGGCTAGTAGCAGCATGATGAGTGGGTTTAGGTCCGACGATTCTAAGTGACATAAGTCACACAGAAAAGGACACTTCTCATAAGGTGTCACTTATAGAGGGAATGTAAAAACCGTTACACTTGAACTGAATTACAAAACAGAACAGAGTCACACATGCAGAAAACACACTATGGCTGCTTAACGGGAAAGGTGAGGTGGGGTGATACATAAAACAAGAGTTTCAAATTAGCTCAGATACCGTTCCATAAACCCAATATGTAACAGACAAGACCTACTCCTTGCTCAGAGAACTGGACTCAACACGCCCGATTCACCGCACAAGAATATATCTGACTAGTAATAATCTTAAAACCTATGTATTGATATCTCTCTGTTAGTGTGTCAAGTGGGTGTAAAGCAGCATAAACACAGCCGTGAAAAGCAGCTAAACCCCATTATAAAAATAAATTACTTTTCAAAACCCATGAAACAAAGACAGTGAAAGAGAGAGAAATTCTTACACAATTCGTTCAGGGTCTGTGATGCAACCTGGATTGACCATATCTAGACCCACAGCTGGATGAGACATAAGGGTGGACACTCTTGGGGCTGAGAGGTTTGGTGAGGTTGGGTGAGCAAACGCAGACCCTTTAAAGTAATACTGCGTGCTACCCATCGCATGGGTCCCAAATCTCCAGGTTCAAGGGCATCTTCCTACATCGAAAACATGCATGAGAAACCCAGAAGATGGTACACCGTGTGATGGGGAAAGGTTTCTAAAACGCACCTGATTTCTCATCTCCTTGTGCTCGGGTTCGCCATTCCAGCCACTTTACTAGCAATCTCCCTACTTGGAGCATCAGCACCTTTAACCTCCTGTTCCGTACAGGTTGCTATTTGTCCTGAGGATGAACGGGAAGACGGAGAACCAATGAGAGACTAGCTCTTGGTGTTGGGACAGGCACAGGTCACTCTATTTTCCCATCAGGAAGAAGAATTAACCACAGGCTCAGCCTGCCCCCCGGAACCAGAACAGGGACTGAAGCCATCCTGCGCTTTTGCGGCCAGCTCCCGAAAAAGCGAGTTGTAAAATGGAGCTTCAGGGCACTGCAATTCACAAACATGCACAGTTATAAATGATAACTCTTGTCCACAAATATATTGAGGGAAGGCAAAGACGAGGAATTGAAATCAAGGCAGAATTGCAGGAAACAGATTTCAGGAGGTAGATTCGAATCGCCTTTAAAGCACATGAAAAGTGGCAAAACGTTGACAATGATGCCCTTGGCCAAAAAGGGCGTATGCGTTTTTCCTGAATATATTCAGGAAAAAACGCATACGCCCTTTTTGGCCAACCAAGCAACCTGGAAAGGCAAATCAGCGCTACAAAGAAGTCTCGCTTCCCATCGGTCAAAAGGGCCATGCTGAAAAAAGTGTCAAAACCAGAAATGCAGGACAGGCCATGGAGAAATGGGAGCCTTGCTACACTGATGGGCGGGATGTAAATTGCCAACAGCCACTCTGGAGAAGTGTACGGTGTGTCCTGAAACATCTAAAAAACACAGCTTAGAGAGCATAGGGCACTTCCACGCATGGGGGTATAAAGTGGGAAAATTAAAAATCAGCAAGACACAAGCACCCCAAAGTTTAGGGCTGCTCTGTTGACAAGGACCTCCACTTCATTCCACCTTAAATATCCCAGGAAAGCGAAAAATGGATAAAAAATTTGAGGTCCATATGTACAATGGATTATCACTCAGCCATGAAATCAATGTCATAAGGCTAGTAGCAGCATGATGAGTGGGTTTAGGTCCGACGATTCTAAGTGACATAAGTCACACAGAAAAGGACACTTCTCATAAGGTGTCACTTATAGAGGGAATGTAAAAACCGTTACACTTGAACTGAATTACAAAACAGAACAGAGTCACACATGCAGAAAACACACTATGGCTGCTTAACGGGAAAGGTGAGGTGGGGTGATACATAAAACAAGAGTTTCAAATTAGCTCAGATACCGTTCCATAAACCCAATATGTAACAGACAAGACCTACTCCTTGCTCAGAGAACTGGACTCAACACGCCCGATTCACCGCACAAGAATATATCTGACTAGTAATAATCTTAAAACCTATGTATTGATATCTCTCTGTTAGTGTGTCAAGTGGGTGTAAAGCAGCATAAACACAGCCGTGAAAAGCAGCTAAACCCCATTATAAAAATAAATTACTTTTCAAAACCCATGAAACAAAGACAGTGAAAGAGAGAGAAATTCTTACACAATTCGTTCAGGGTCTGTGATGCAACCTGGATTGACCATATCTAGACCCACAGCTGGATGAGACATAAGGGTGGACACTCTTGGGGCTGAGAGGTTTGGTGAGGTTGGGTGAGCAAACGCAGACCCTTTAAAGTAATACTGCGTGCTACCCATCGCATGGGTCCCAAATCTCCAGGTTCAAGGGCATCTTCCTACATCGAAAACATGCATGAGAAACCCAGAAGATGGTACACCGTGTGATGGGGAAAGGTTTCTAAAACGCACCTGATTTCTCATCTCCTTGTGCTCGGGTTCGCCATTCCAGCCACTTTACTAGCAATCTCCCTACTTGGAGCATCAGCACCTTTAACCTCCTGTTCCGTACAGGTTGCTATTTGTCCTGAGGATGAACGGGAAGACGGAGAACCAATGAGAGACTAGCTCTTGGTGTTGGGACAGGCACAGGTCACTCTATTTTCCCATCAGGAAGAAGAATTAACCACAGGCTCAGCCTGCCCCCCGGAACCAGAACAGGGACTGAAGCCATCCTGCGCTTTTGCGGCCAGCTCCCGAAAAAGCGAGTTGTAAAATGGAGCTTCAGGGCACTGCAATTCACAAACATGCACAGTTATAAATGATAACTCTTGTCCACAAATATATTGAGGGAAGGCAAAGACGAGGAATTGAAATCAAGGCAGAATTGCAGGAAACAGATTTCAGGAGGTAGATTCGAATCGCCTTTAAAGCACATGAAAAGTGGCAAAACGTTGACAATGATGCCCTTGGCCAAAAAGGGCGTATGCGTTTTTTCCTGAATATATTCAGGAAAAAACGCATACGCCCTTTTTGGCCAACCAAGCAACCTGGAAAGGCAAATCAGCGCTACAAAGAAGTCTCGCTTCCCATCGGTCAAAAGGGCCATGCTGAAAAAAGTGTCAAAACCAGAAATGCAGGACAGGCCATGGAGAAATGGGAGCCTTGCTACACTGATGGGCGGGATGTAAATTGCCAACAGCCACTCTGGAGAAGTGTACGGTGTGTCCTGAAACATCTAAAAAACACAGCTTAGAGAGCATAGGGCACTTCCACGCATGGGGGTATAAAGTGGGAAAATTAAAAATCAGCAAGACACAAGCACCCCAAAGTTTAGGGCTGCTCTGTTGACAAGGACCTCCACTTCATTCCACCTTAAATATCCCAGGAAAGCGAAAAATGGATAAAAAATTTGAGGTCCATATGTACAATGGATTATCACTCAGCCATGAAATCAATGTCATAAGGCTAGTAGCAGCATGATGAGTGGGTTTAGGTCCGACGATTCTAAGTGACATAAGTCACACAGAAAAGGACACTTCTCATAAGGTGTCACTTATAGAGGGAATGTAAAAACCGTTACACTTGAACTGAATTACAAAACAGAACAGAGTCACACATGCAGAAAACACACTATGGCTGCTTAACGGGAAAGGTGAGGTGGGGTGATACATAAAACAAGAGTTTCAAATTAGCTCAGATACCGTTCCATAAACCCAATATGTAACAGACAAGACCTACTCCTTGCTCAGAGAACTGGACTCAACACGCCCGATTCACCGCACAAGAATATATCTGACTAGTAATAATCTTAAAACCTATGTATTGATATCTCTCTGTTAGTGTGTCAAGTGGGTGTAAAGCAGCATAAACACAGCCGTGAAAAGCAGCTAAACCCCATTATAAAAATAAATTACTTTTCAAAACCCATGAAACAAAGACAGTGAAAGAGAGAGAAATTCTTACACAATTCGTTCAGGGTCTGTGATGCAACCTGGATTGACCATATCTAGACCCACAGCTGGATGAGACATAAGGGTGGACACTCTTGGGGCTGAGAGGTTTGGTGAGGTTGGGTGAGCAAACGCAGACCCTTTAAAGTAATACTGCGTGCTACCCATCGCATGGGTCCCAAATCTCCAGGTTCAAGGGCATCTTCCTACATCGAAAACATGCATGAGAAACCCAGAAGATGGTACACCGTGTGATGGGGAAAGGTTTCTAAAACGCACCTGATTTCTCATCTCCTTGTGCTCGGGTTCGCCATTCCAGCCACTTTACTAGCAATCTCCCTACTTGGAGCATCAGCACCTTTAACCTCCTGTTCCGTACAGGTTGCTATTTGTCCTGAGGATGAACGGGAAGACGGAGAACCAATGAGAGACTAGCTCTTGGTGTTGGGACAGGCACAGGTCACTCTATTTTCCCATCAGGAAGAAGAATTAACCACAGGCTCAGCCTGCCCCCCGGAACCAGAACAGGGACTGAAGCCATCCTGCGCTTTTGCGGCCAGCTCCCGAAAAAGCGAGTTGTAAAATGGAGCTTCAGGGCACTGCAATTCACAAACATGCACAGTTATAAATGATAACTCTTGTCCACAAATATATTGAGGGAAGGCAAAGACGAGGAATTGAAATCAAGGCAGAATTGCAGGAAACAGATTTCAGGAGGTAGATTCGAATCGCCTTTAAAGCACATGAAAAGTGGCAAAACGTTGACAATGATGCCCTTGGCCAAAAAGGGCGTATGCGTTTTTTCCTGAATATATTCAGGAAAAAACGCATACGCCCTTTTTGGCCAACCAAGCAACCTGGAAAGGCAAATCAGCGCTACAAAGAAGTCTCGCTTCCCATCGGTCAAAAGGGCCATGCTGAAAAAAGTGTCAAAACCAGAAATGCAGGACAGGCCATGGAGAAATGGGAGCCTTGCTACACTGATGGGCGGGATGTAAATTGCCAACAGCCACTCTGGAGAAGTGTACGGTGTGTCCTGAAACATCTAAAAAACACAGCTTAGAGAGCATAGGGCACTTCCACGCATGGGGGTATAAAGTGGGAAAATTAAAAATCAGCAAGACACAAGCACCCCAAAGTTTAGGGCTGCTCTGTTGACAAGGACCTCCACTTCATTCCACCTTAAATATCCCAGGAAAGCGAAAAATGGATAAAAAATTTGAGGTCCATATGTACAATGGATTATCACTCAGCCATGAAATCAATGTCATAAGGCTAGTAGCAGCATGATGAGTGGGTTTAGGTCCGACGATTCTAAGTGACATAAGTCACACAGAAAAGGACACTTCTCATAAGGTGTCACTTATAGAGGGAATGTAAAAACCGTTACACTTGAACTGAATTACAAAACAGAACAGAGTCACACATGCAGAAAACACACTATGGCTGCTTAACGGGAAAGGTGAGGTGGGGTGATACATAAAACAAGAGTTTCAAATTAGCTCAGATACCGTTCCATAAACCCAATATGTAACAGACAAGACCTACTCCTTGCTCAGAGAACTGGACTCAACACGCCCGATTCACCGCACAAGAATATATCTGACTAGTAATAATCTTAAAACCTATGTATTGATATCTCTCTGTTAGTGTGTCAAGTGGGTGTAAAGCAGCATAAACACAGCCGTGAAAAGCAGCTAAACCCCATTATAAAAATAAATTACTTTTCAAAACCCATGAAACAAAGACAGTGAAAGAGAGAGAAATTCTTACACAATTCGTTCAGGGTCTGTGATGCAACCTGGATTGACCATATCTAGACCCACAGCTGGATGAGACATAAGGGTGGACACTCTTGGGGCTGAGAGGTTTGGTGAGGTTGGGTGAGCAAACGCAGACCCTTTAAAGTAATACTGCGTGCTACCCATCGCATGGGTCCCAAATCTCCAGGTTCAAGGGCATCTTCCTACATCGAAAACATGCATGAGAAACCCAGAAGATGGTACACCGTGTGATGGGGAAAGGTTTCTAAAACGCACCTGATTTCTCATCTCCTTGTGCTCGGGTTCGCCATTCCAGCCACTTTACTAGCAATCTCCCTACTTGGAGCATCAGCACCTTTAACCTCCTGTTCCGTACAGGTTGCTATTTGTCCTGAGGATGAACGGGAAGACGGAGAACCAATGAGAGACTAGCTCTTGGTGTTGGGACAGGCACAGGTCACTCTATTTTCCCATCAGGAAGAAGAATTAACCACAGGCTCAGCCTGCCCCCCGGAACCAGAACAGGGCCTGAAGCCATCCTGCGCTTTTGCGGCCAGCTCCCGAAAAAGCGAGGTGTAAAATGGAGCTTCAGGGCACTGCAATTCACAAACCTGCACAGTTATAAATGATAACTCTCGTCCACAAATATATTGAGGGAAGGCAAAGACGAGGAATTGAAATCAAGGCAGAATTGCAGGAAACAGATTTCAGGAGGTAGATTCGAATCGCCTTTAAAGCACATGAAAAGCGGCAAAACGTTGACAATGATGCCCTTGGCCAAAAAGGGCGTATGCGTTTTTTCCTGAATATATTCAGGAAAAAACGCATACGCCCTTTTTGGCCAACCAAGCAACCTGGAAAGGCAAATCAGCGCTACAAAGAAGTCTCGCTTCCCATCGGTCAAAAGGGCCATGCTGAAAAAAGTGTCAAAACCAGAAATGCAGGACAGGCCATGGAGAAATGGGAGCCTTGCTACACTGATGGGCGGGATGTAAATTGCCAACAGCCACTCTGGAGAAGTGTACGGTGTGTCCTGAAACATCTAAAAAACACAGCTTAGAGAGCATAGGGCACTTCCACGCATGGGGGTATAAAGTGGGAAAATTAAAAATCAGCAAGACACAAGCACCCCAAAGTTTAGGGCTGCTCTGTTGACAAGGACCTCCACTTCATTCCACCTTAAATATCCCAGGAAAGCGAAAAATGGATAAAAAATTTGAGGTCCATATGTACAATGGATTATCACTCAGCCATGAAATCAATGTCATAAGGCTAGTAGCAGCATGATGAGTGGGTTTAGGTCCGACGATTCTAAGTGACATAAGTCACACAGAAAAGGACACTTCTCATAAGGTGTCACTTATAGAGGGAATGTAAAAACCGTTACACTTGAACTGAATTACAAAACAGAACAGAGTCGCACATGCAGAAAACACACTATGGCTGCTTAACGGGAAAGGTGAGGTGGGGTGATACATAAAACAAGAGTTTCAAATTAGCTCAGATACCGTTCCATAAACCCAATATGTAACAGACAAGACCTACTCCTTGCTCAGAGAACTGGACTCAACACGCCCGATTCACCGCACAAGAATATATCTGACTAGTAATAATCTTAAAACCTATGTATTGATATCTCTCTGTTAGTGTGTCAAGTGGGTGTAAAGCAGCATAAACACAGCCGTGAAAAGCAGCTAAACCCCATTATAAAAATAAATTACTTTTCAAAACCCATGAAACAAAGACAGTGAAAGAGAGAGAAATTCTTACACAATTCGTTCAGGGTCTGTGATGCAACCTGGATTGACCATATCTAGACCCACAGCTGGATGAGACATAAGGGTGGACACTCTTGGGGCTGAGAGGTTTGGTGAGGTTGGGTGAGCAAACGCAGACCCTTTAAAGTAATACTGCGTGCTACCCATCGCATGGGTCCCAAATCTCCAGGTTCAAGGGCATCTTCCTACATCGAAAACATGCATGAGAAACCCAGAAGATGGTACACCGTGTGATGGGGAAAGGTTTCTAAAACGCACCTGATTTCTCATCTCCTTGTGCTCGGGTTCGCCATTCCAGCCACTTTACTAGCAATCTCCCTACTTGGAGCATCAGCACCTTTAACCTCCTGTTCCGTACAGGTTGCTATTTGTCCTGAGGATGAACGGGAAGACGGAGAACCAATGAGAGACTAGCTCTTGGTGTTGGGACAGGCACAGGTCACTCTATTTTCCCATCAGGAAGAAGAATTAACCACAGGCTCAGCCTGCCCCCCGGAACCAGAACAGGGCCTGAAGCCATCCTGCGCTTTTGCGGCCAGCTCCCGAAAAAGCGAGGTGTAAAATGGAGCTTCAGGGCACTGCAATTCACAAACCTGCACAGTTATAAATGATAACTCTCGTCCACAAATATATTGAGGGAAGGCAAAGACGAGGAATTGAAATCAAGGCAGAATTGCAGGAAACAGATTTCAGGAGGTAGATTCGAATCGCCTTGAAAGCACATGAAAAGCGGCAAAACGTTGACAATGATGCCCTTGGCCAAAAAGGGCGTATGCGTTTTTTCCTGAATATATTCAGGAAAAAACGCATACGCCCTTTTTGGCCAACCAAGCAACCTGGAAAGGCAAATCAGCGCTACAAAGAAGTCTCGCTTCCCATCGGTCAAAAGGGCCATGCTGAAAAAAGTGTCAAAACCAGAAATGCAGGACAGGCCATGGAGAAATGGGAGCCTTGCTACACTGATGGGCGGGATGTAAATTGCCAACAGCCACTCTGGAGAAGTGTACGGTGTGTCCTGAAACATCTAAAAAACACAGCTTAGAGAGCATAGGGCACTTCCACGCATGGGGGTATAAAGTGGGAAAATTTAAAATCAGCAAGACACAAGCACCCCAAAGTTTAGGGCTGCTCTGTTGACAAGGACCTCCACTTCATTCCACCTTAAATATCCCAGGAAAGCGAAAAATGGATAAAAAATTTGAGGTCCATATGTACAATGGATTATCACTCAGCCATGAAATCAATGTCATAAGGCTAGTAGCAGCATGATGAGTGGGTTTAGGTCCGACGATTCTAAGTGACATAAGTCACACAGAAAAGGACACTTCTCATAAGGTGTCACTTATAGAGGGAATGTAAAAACCGTTACACTTGAACTGAATTACAAAACAGAACAGAGTCGCACATGCAGAAAACACACTATGGCTGCTTAACGGGAAAGGTGAGGTGGGGTGATACATAAAACAAGAGTTTCAAATTAGCTCAGATACCGTTCCATAAACCCAATATGTAACAGACAAGACCTACTCCTTGCTCAGAGAACTGGACTCAACACGCCCGATTCACCGCACAAGAATA
Source organism: Balaenoptera physalus (assembly GCF_965194825.1). NCBI lineage: Eukaryota > Metazoa > Chordata > Mammalia > Artiodactyla > Balaenopteridae > Balaenoptera > Balaenoptera physalus. Next base: position 188,856 of record NW_028126160.1, read on the forward strand.
TATCTGACTAGTAATAATCTTAAAACCTATGTATTGATATCTCTCTGTTAGTGTGTCAAGTGGGTGTAAAGCAGCATAAACACAGCCGTGAAAAGCAGCTAAACCCCATTATAAAAATAAATTACTTTTCAAAACCCATGAAACAAAGACAGTGAAAGAGAGAGAAATTCTTACACAATTCGTTCAGGGTCTGTGATGCAACCTGGATTGACCATATCTAGACCCACAGCTGGATGAGACATAAGGGTGGACACTCTTGGGGCTGAGAGGTTTGGTGAGGTTGGGTGAGCAAACGCAGACCCTTTAAAGTAATACTGCGTGCTACCCATCGCATGGGTCCCAAATCTCCAGGTTCAAGGGCATCTTCCTACATCGAAAACATGCATGAGAAACCCAGAAGATGGTACACCGTGTGATGGGGAAAGGTTTCTAAAACGCACCTCACTTCTTCTCTCTTTGTGCTCGGGTTCGCCATTCCAGCCACTTTACTAGCAATCTCCCTACTTGGAGCATCAGCACCTTTAACCTCCTGTTCCGTACAGGTTGCTATTTGTCCTGAGGATGAACGGGAAGACGGAGAACCAATGAGAGACTAGCTCTTGGTGTTGGGACAGGCACAGGTCACTCTATTTTCCCATCAGGAAGAAGAATTAACCACAGGCTCAGCCTGCCCCCCGGAACCAGAACAGGGCCTGAAGCCATCCTGCGCTTTTGCGGCCAGCTCCCGAAAAAGCGAGTTGTAAAATGGAGCTTCAGGGCACTGCAATTCACAAACCTGCACAGTTATAAATGATAACTCTCGTCCACAAATATATTGAGGGAAGGCAAAGACGAGGAATTGAAATCAAGGCAGAATTGCAGGAAACAGATTTCAGGAGGTAGATTCGAATCGCCTTGAAAGCACATGAAAAGCGGCAAAACGTTGACAATGATGCCCTTGGCCAAAAAGGGCGTATGCGTTTTTTCCTGAATATATTCAGGAAAAAACGCATACGCCCTTTTTGGCCAACCAAGCAACCTGGAAAGGCAAATCAGCGCTACAAAGAAGTCTCGCTTCCCATCGGTCAAAAGGGCCATGCTGAAAAAAGTGTCAAAACCAGAAATGCAGGACAGGCCATGGAGAAATGGGAGCCTTGCTACACTGATGGGCGGGATGTAAATTGCCAACAGCCACTCTGGAGAAGTGTACGGTGTGTCCTGAAACATCTAAAAAACACAGCTTAGAGAGCATAGGGCACTTCCACGCATGGGGGTATAAAGTGGGAAAATTAAAAATCAGCAAGACACAAGCACCCCAAAGTTTAGGGCTGCTCTGTTGACAAGGACCTCCACTTCATTCCACCTTAAATATCCCAGGAAAGCGAAAAATGGATAAAAAATTTGAGGTCCATATGTACAATGGATTATCACTCAGCCATGAAATCAATGTCATAAGGCTAGTAGCAGCATGATGAGTGGATTTAGGTCCGACGATTCTAAGTGACATAAGTCACACAGAAAAGGACACTTCTCATAAGGTGTCACTTATAGAGGGAATGTAAAAACCGTTACACTTGAACTGAATTACAAAACAGAACAGAGTCACACATGCAGAAAACACACTATGGCTGCTTAACGGGAAAGGTGAGGTGGGGTGATACATAAAACAAGAGTTTCAAATTAGCTCAGATACCGTTCCATAAACCCAATATGTAACAGACAAGACCTACTCCTTGCTCAGAGAACTGGACTCAACACGCCCGATTCACCGCACAAGAATATATCTGACTAGTAATAATCTTAAAACCTATGTATTGATATCTCTCTGTTAGTGTGTCAAGTGGGTGTAAAGCAGCATAAACACAGCCGTGAAAAGCAGCTAAACCCCATTATAAAAATAAATTACTTTTCAAAACCCATGAAACAAAGACAGTGAAAGAGAGAGAAATTCTTACACAATTCGTTCAGGGTCTGTTATGCAACCTGGATTGACCATATCTAGACCCACAGCTGGATGAGACATAAGGGTGGACACTCTTGGGGCTGAGAGGTTTGGTGAGGTTGGGTGAGCAAACGCAGACCCTTTAAAGTAATACTGCGTGCTACCCATCGCATGGGTCCCAAATCTCCAGGTTCAAGGGCATCTTCCTACATCGAAAACATGCATGAGAAACCCAGAAGATGGTACACCGTGTGATGGGGAAAGGTTTCTAAAACGCACCTCATTTCTCATCTCCTTGTGCTCGGGTTCGCCATTCCAGCCACTTTACTAGCAATCTCCCTACTTGGAGCATCAGCACCTTTAACCTCCTGTTCCGTACAGGTTGCTATTTGTCCTGAGGATGAACGGGAAGACGGAGAACCAATGAGAGACTAGCTCTTGGTGTTGGGACAGGCACAGGTCACTCTATTTTCCCATCAGGAAGAAGAATTAACCACAGGCTCAGCCTGCCCCCCGGAACCAGAACAGGGCCTGAAGCCATCCTGCGCTTTTGCGGCCAGCTCCCGAAAAAGCGAGTTGTAAAATGGAGCTTCAGGGCACTGCAATTCACAAACCTGCACAGTTATAAATGATAACTCTCGTCCACAAATATATTGAGGGAAGGCAAAGACGAGGAATTGAAATCAAGGCAGAATTGCAGGAAACAGATTTCAGGAGGTAGATTCGAATCGCCTTGAAAGCACATGAAAAGCAGCAAAACGTTGACAATGATGCCCTTGGCCAAAAAGGGCGTATGCGTTTTTTCCTGAATATATTCAGGAAAAAACGCATACGCCCTTTTTGGCCAACCAAGCAACCTGGAAAGGCAAATCAGCACTACAAAGAAGTCTCGCTTCCCATCGGTCAAAAGGGCCATGCTGAAAAAAGTGTCAAAACCAGAAATGCAGGACAGGCCATGGAGAAATGGGAGCCTTGCTACACTGATGGGCGGGATGTAAATTGCCAACAGCCACTCTGGAGAAGTGTACGGTGTGTCCTGAAACATCTAAAAAACACAGCTTAGAGAGCATAGGGCACTTCCACGCATGGGGGTATAAAGTGGGAAAATTAAAAATCAGCAAGACACAAGCACCCCAAAGTTTAGGGCTGCTCTGTTGACAAGGACCTCCACTTCATTCCACCTTAAATATCCCAGGAAAGCGAAAAATGGATTAAAAATTTGAGGTCCATATGTACAATGGATTATCACTCAGCCATGAAATCAATGTCATAAGGCTAGTAGCAGCATGATGAGTGGATTTAGGTCCGACGATTCTAAGTGACATAAGTCACACAGAAAAGGACACTTCTCATAAGGTGTCACTTATAGAGGGAATGTAAAAACCGTTACACTTGAACTGAATTACAAAACAGAACAGAGTCACACATGCAGAAAACACACTATGGCTGCTTAACGGGAAAGGTGAGGTGGGGTGATACATAAAACAAGAGTTTCAAATTAGCTCAGATACCGTTCCATAAACCCAATATGTAACAGACAAGACCTACTCCTTGCTCAGAGAACTGGACTCAACACGCCCGATTCACCGCACAAGAATATATCTGACTAGTAATAATCTTAAAACCTATGTATTGATATCTCTCTGTTAGTGTGTCAAGTGGGTGTAAAGCAGCATAAACACAGCCGTGAAAAGCAGCTAAACCCCATTATAAAAATAAATTACTTTTCAAAACCCATGAAACAAAGACAGTGAAAGAGAGAGAAATTCTTACACAATTCGTTCAGGGTCTGTGATGCAACCTGGATTGACCATATCTAGACCCACAGCTGGATGAGACATAAGGGTGGACACTCTTGGGGCTGAGAGGTTTGGTGAGGTTGGGTGAGCAAACGCAGACCCTTTAAAGTAATACTGCGTGCTACCCATCGCATGGGTCCCAAATCTCCAGGTTCAAGGGCATCTTCCTACATCGAAAACATGCATGAGAAACCCAGAAGATGGTACACCGTGTGATGGGGAAAGGTTTCTAATACGCACCTCATTTCTCATCTCCTTGTGCTCGGGTTCGCCATTCCAGCCACTTTACTAGCAATCTCCCTACTTGGAGCATCAGCACCTTTAACCTCCTGTTCCGTACAGGTTGCTATTTGTCCTGAGGATGAACGGGAAGACGGAGAACCAATGAGAGACTAGCTCTTGGTGTTGGGACAGGCACAGGTCACTCTATTTTCCCATCAGGAAGAAGAATTAACCACAGGCTCAGCCTGCCCCCCGGAACCAGAACAGGGCCTGAAGCCATCCTGCGCTTTTGCGGCCAGCTCCCGAAAAAGCGAGTTGTAAAATGGAGCTTCAGGGCACTGCAATTCACAAACCTGCACAGTTATAAATGATAACTCTCGTCCACAAATATATTGAGGGAAGGCAAAGACGAGGAATTGAAATCAAGGCAGAATTGCAGGAAACAGATTTCAGGAGGTAGATTCGAATCGCCTTGAAAGCACATGAAAAGCGGCAAAACGTTGACAATGATGCCCTTGGCCAAAAAGGGCGTATGCGTTTTTTCCTGAATATATTCAGGAAAAAACGCATACGCCCTTTTTGGCCAACCAAGCAACCTGGAAAGGCAAATCAGCGCTACAAAGAAGTCTCGCTTCCCATCGGTCAAAAGGGCCATGCTGAAAAAAGTGTCAAAACCAGAAATGCAGGACAGGCCATGGAGAAATGGGAGCCTTGCTACACTGATGGGCGGGATGTAAATTGCCAACAGCCACTCTGGAGAAGTGTACGGTGTGTCCTGAAACATCTAAAAAACACAGCTTAGAGAGCATAGGGCACTTCCACGCATGGGGGTATAAAGTGGGAAAATTAAAAATCAGCAAGACACAAGCACCCCAAAGTTTAGGGCTGCTCTGTTGACAAGGACCTCCACTTCATTCCACCTTAAATATCCCAGGAAAGCGAAAAATGGATTAAAAATTTGAGGTCCATATGTACAATGGATTATCACTCAGCCATGAAATCAATGTCATAAGGCTAGTAGCAGCATGATGAGTGGATTTAGGTCCGACGATTCTAAGTGACATAAGTCACACAGAAAAGGACACTTCTCATAAGGTGTCACTTATAGAGGGAATGTAAAAACCGTTACACTTGAACTGAATTACAAAACAGAACAGAGTCACACATGCAGAAAACACACTATGGCTGCTTAACGGGAAAGGTGAGGTGGGGTGATACATAAAACAAGAGTTTCAAATTAGCTCAGATACCGTTCCATAAACCCAATATGTAACAGACAAGACCTACTCCTTGCTCAGAGAACTGGACTCAACACGCCCGATTCACCGCACAAGAATATATCTGACTAGTAATAATCTTAAAACCTATGTATTGATATCTCTCTGTTAGTGTGTCAAGTGGGTGTAAAGCAGCATAAACACAGCCGTGAAAAGCAGCTAAACCCCATTATAAAAATAAATTACTTTTCAAAACCCATGAAACAAAGACAGTGAAAGAGAGAGAAATTCTTACACAATTCGTTCAGGGTCTGTGATGCAACCTGGATTGACCATATCTAGACCCACAGCTGGATGAGACATAAGGGTGGACACTCTTGGGGCTGAGAGGTTTGGTGAGGTTGGGTGAGCAAACGCAGACCCTTTAAAGTAATACTGCGTGCTACCCATCGCATGGGTCCCAAATCTCCAGGTTCAAGGGCATCTTCCTACATCGAAAACATGCATGAGAAACCCAGAAGATGGTACACCGTGTGATGGGGAAAGGTTTCTAAAACGCACCTCATTTCTCATCTCCTTGTGCTCGGGTTCGCCATTCCAGCCACTTTACTAGCAATCTCCCTACTTGGAGCATCAGCACCTTTAACCTCCTGTTCCGTACAGGTTGCTATTTGTCCTGAGGATGAACGGGAAGACGGAGAACCAATGAGAGACTAGCTCTTGGTGTTGGGACAGGCACAGGTCACTCTATTTTCCCATCAGGAAGAAGAATTAACCACAGGCTCAGCCTGCCCCCCGGAACCAGAACAGGGCCTGAAGCCATCCTGCGCTTTTGCGGCCAGCTCCCGAAAAAGCGAGTTGTAAAATGGAGCTTCAGGGCACTGCAATTCACAAACCTGCACAGTTATAAATGATAACTCTCGTCCACAAATATATTGAGGGAAGGCAAAGACGAGGAATTGAAATCAAGGCAGAATTGCAGGAAACAGATTTCAGGAGGTAGATTCGAATCGCCTTGAAAGCACATGAAAAGCGGCAAAACGTTGACAATGATGCCCTTGGCCAAAAAGGGCGTATGCGTTTTTTCCTGAATATATTCAGGAAAAAACGCATACGCCCTTTTTGGCCAACCAAGCAACCTGGAAAGGCAAATCAGCGCTACAAAGAAGTCTCGCTTCCCATCGGTCAAAAGGGCCATGCTGAAAAAAGTGTCAAAACCAGAAATGCAGGACAGGCCATGGAGAAATGGGAGCCTTGCTACACTGATGGGCGGGATGTAAATTGCCAACAGCCACTCTGGAGAAGTGTACGGTGTGTCCTGAAACATCTAAAAAACACAGCTTAGAGAGCATAGGGCACTTCCACGCATGGGGGTATAAAGTGGGAAAATTAAAAATCAGCAAGACACAAGCACCCCAAAGTTTAGGGCTGCTCTGTTGACAAGGACCTCCACTTCATTCCACCTTAAATATCCCAGGAAAGCGAAAAATGGATAAAAAATTTGAGGTCCATATGTACAATGGATTATCACTCAGCCATGAAATCAATGTCATAAGGCTAGTAGCAGCATGATGAGTGGGTTTAGGTCCGACGATTCTAAGTGACATAAGTCACACAGAAAAGGACACTTCTCATAAGGTGTCACTTATAGAGGGAATGTAAAAACCGTTACACTTGAACTGAATTACAAAACAGAACAGAGTCACACATGCAGAAAACACACTATGGCTGCTTAACGGGAAAGGTGAGGTGGGGTGATACATAAAACAAGAGTTTCAAATTAGCTCAGATACCGTTCCATAAACCCAATATGTAACAGACAAGACCTACTCCTTGCTCAGAGAACTGGACTCAACACGCCCGATTCACCGCACAAGAATATATCTGACTAGTAATAATCTTAAAACCTATGTATTGATATCTCTCTGTTAGTGTGTCAAGTGGGTGTAAAGCAGCATAAACACAGCCGTGAAAAGCAGCTAAACCCCATTATAAAAATAAATTACTTTTCAAAACCCATGAAACAAAGACAGTGAAAGAGAGAGAAATTCTTACACAATTCGTTCAGGGTCTGTGATGCAACCTGGATTGACCATATCTAGACCCACAGCTGGATGAGACATAAGGGTGGACACTCTTGGGGCTGAGAGGTTTGGTGAGGTTGGGTGAGCAAACGCAGACCCTTTAAAGTAATACTGCGTGCTACCCATCGCATGGGTCCCAAATCTCCAGGTTCAAGGGCATCTTCCTACATCGAAAACATGCATGAGAAACCCAGAAGATGGTACACCGTGTGATGGGGAAAGGTTTCTAAAACGCACCTGATTTCTCATCTCCTTGTGCTCGGGTTCGCCATTCCAGCCACTTTACTAGCAATCTCCCTACTTGGAGCATCAGCACCTTTAACCTCCTGTTCCGTACAGGTTGCTATTTGTCCTGAGGATGAACGGGAAGACGGAGAACCAATGAGAGACTAGCTCTTGGTGTTGGGACAGGCACAGGTCACTCTATTTTCCCATCAGGAAGAAGAATTAACCACAGGCTCAGCCTGCCCCCCGGAACCAGAACAGGGCCTGAAGCCATCCTGCGCTTTTGCGGCCAGCTCCCGAAAAAGCGAGGTGTAAAATGGAGCTTCAGGGCACTGCAATTCACAAACCTGCACAGTTATAAATGATAACTCTCGTCCACAAATATATTGAGGGAAGGCAAAGACGAGGAATTGAAATCAAGGCAGAATTGCAGGAAACAGATTTCAGGAGGTAGATTCGAATCGCCTTGAAAGCACATGAAAAGCGGCAAAACGTTGACAATGATGCCCTTGGCCAAAAAGGGCGTATGCGTTTTTTCCTGAATATATTCAGGAAAAAACGCATACGCCCTTTTTGGCCAACCAAGCAACCTGGAAAGGCAAATCAGCGCTACAAAGAAGTCTCGCTTCCCATCGGTCAAAAGGGCCATGCTGAAAAAAGTGTCAAAACCAGAAATGCAGGACAGGCCATGGAGAAATGGGAGCCTTGCTACACTGATGGGCGGGATGTAAATTGCCAACAGCCACTCTGGAGAAGTGTACGGTGTGTCCTGAAACATCTAAAAAACACAGCTTAGAGAGCATAGGGCACTTCCACGCATGGGGGTATAAAGTGGGAAAATTAAAAATCAGCAAGACACAAGCACCCCAAAGTTTAGGGCTGCTCTGTTGACAAGGACCTCCACTTCATTCCACCTTAAATATCCCAGGAAAGCGAAAAATGGATAAAAAATTTGAGGTCCATATGTACAATGGATTATCACTCAGCCATGAAATCAATGTCATAAGGCTAGTAGCAGCATGATGAGTGGATTTAGGTCCGACGATTCTAAGTGACATAAGTCACACAGAAAAGGACACTTCTCATAAGGTGTCACTTATAGAGGGAATGTAAAAACCGTTACACTTGAACTGAATTACAAAACAGAACAGAGTCACACATGCAGAAAACACACTATGGCTGCTTAACGGGAAAGGTGAGGTGGGGTGATACATAAAACAAGAGTTTCAAATTAGCTCAGATACCGTTCCATAAACCCAATATGTAACAGACAAGACCTACTCCTTGCTCAGAGAACTGGACTCAACACGCCCGATTCACCGCACAAAAATATATCTGACTAGTAATAATCTTAAAACCTATGTATTGATATCTCTCTGTTAGTGTGTCAAGTGGGTGTAAAGCAGCATAAACACAGCCGTGAAAAGCAGCTACACCCCATTATAAAAATAAATTACTTTTCAAAACCCATGAAACAAAGACAGTGAAAGAGAGAGAAATTCTTACACAATTCGTTCAGGGTCTGTGATGCAACCTGGATTGACCATATCTAGACCCACAGCTGGATGAGACATAAGGGTGGACACTCTTGGGGCTGAGAGGTTTGGTGAGGTTGGGTGAGCAAACGCAGACCCTTTAAAGTAATACTGCGTGCTACCCATCGCATGGGTCCCAAATCTCCAGGTTCAAGGGCATCTTCCTACATCGAAAACATGCATGAGAAACCCAGAAGATGGTACACCGTGTGATGGGGAAAGGTTTCTAAAACGCACCTCATTTCTCATCTCCTTGTGCTCGGGTTCGCCATTCCAGCCACTTTACTAGCAATCTCCCTACTTGGAGCATCAGCACCTTTAACCTCCTGTTCCGTACAGGTTGCTATTTGTCCTGAGGATGAACGGGAAGACGGGGAACCAATGAGAGACTAGCTCTTGGTGTTGGGACAGGCACAGGTCACTCTATTTTCCCATCAGGAAGAAGAATTAACCACAGGCTCAGCCTGCCCCCCGGAACCAGAACAGGGCCTGAAGCCATCCTGCGCTTTTGCGGCCAGCTCCCGAAAAAGCGAGTTGTAAAATGGAGCTTCAGGGCACTGCAATTCACAAACCTGCACAGTTATAAATGATAACTCTCGTCCACAAATATATTGAGGGAAGGCAAAGACGAGGAATTGAAATCAAGGCAGAATTGCAGGAAACAGATTTCAGGAGGTAGATTCGAATCGCCTTGAAAGCACATGAAAAGCGGCAAAACGTTGACAATGATGCCCTTGGCCAAAAAGGGCGTATGCGTTTTTTCCTGAATATATTCAGGAAAAAACGCATACGCCCTTTTTGGCCAACCAAGCAACCTGGAAAGGCAAATCAGCGCTACAAAGAAGTCTCGCTTCCCATCGGTCAAAAGGGCCATGCTGAAAAAAGTGTCAAAACCAGAAATGCAGGACAGGCCATGGAGAAATGGGAGCCTTGCTACACTGATGGGCGGGATGTAAATTGCCAACAGCCACTCTGGAGAAGTGTACGGTGTGTCCTGAAACATCTAAAAAACACAGCTTAGAGAGCATAGGGCACTTCCACGCATGGGGGTATAAAGTGGGAAAATTAAAAATCAGCAAGACACAAGCACCCCAAAGTTTAGGGCTGCTCTGTTGACAAGGACCTCCACTTCATTCCACCTTAAATATCCCAGGAAAGCGAAAAATGGATAAAAAATTTGAGGTCCATATGTACAATGGATTATCACTCAGCCATGAAATCAATGTCATAAGGCTAGTAGCAGCATGATGAGTGGATTTAGGTCCGACGATTCTAAGTGACATAAGTCACACAGAAAAGGACACTTCTCATAAGGTGTCACTTATAGAGGGAATGTAAAAACCGTTACACTTGAACTGAATTACAAAACAGAACAGAGTCACACATGCAGAAAACACACTATGGCTGCTTAACGGGAAAGGTGAGGTGGGGTGATACATAAAACAAGAGTTTCAAATTAGCTCAGATACCGTTCCATAAACCCAATATGTAACAGACAAGACCTACTCCTTGCTCAGAGAACTGGACTCAACACGCCCGATTCACCGCACAAAAATATATCTGACTAGTAATAATCTTAAAACCTATGTATTGATATCTCTCTGTTAGTGTGTCAAGTGGGTGTAAAGCAGCATAAACACAGCCGTGAAAAGCAGCTACACCCCATTATAAAAATAAATTACTTTTCAAAACCCATGAAACAAAGACAGTGAAAGAGAGAGAAATTCTTACACAATTCGTTCAGGGTCTGTGATGCAACCTGGATTGACCATATCTAGACCCACAGCTGGATGAGACATAAGGGTGGACACTCTTGGGGCTGAGAGGTTTGGTGAGGTTGGGTGAGCAAACGCAGACCCTTTAAAGTAATACTGCGTGCTACCCATCGCATGGGTCCCAAATCTCCAGGTTCAAGGGCATCTTCCTACATCGAAAACATGCATGAGAAACCCAGAAGATGGTACACCGTGTGATGGGGAAAGGTTTCTAAAACGCACCTCATTTCTCATCTCCTTGTGCTCGGGTTCGCCATTCCAGCCACTTTACTAGCAATCTCCCTACTTGGAGCATCAGCACCTTTAACCTCCTGTTCCGTACAGGTTGCTATTTGTCCTGAGGATGAACGGGAAGACGGGGAACCAATGAGAGACTAGCTCTTGGTGTTGGGACAGGCACAGGTCACTCTATTTTCCCATCAGGAAGAAGAATGAACCACAGGCTCAGCCTGCCCCCCGGAACCAGAACAGGGCCTGAAGCCATCCTGCGCTTTTGCGGCCAGCTCCCGAAAAAGCGAGTTGTAAAATGGAGCTTCAGGGCACTGCAATTCACAAACCTGCACAGTTATAAATGATAACTCTCGTCCACAAATATATTGAGGGAAGGCAAAGACGAGGAATTGAAATCAAGGCAGAATTGCAGGAAACAGATTTCAGGAGGTAGATTCGAATCGCCTTGAAAGCACATGAAAAGCGGCAAAACGTTGACAATGATGCCCTTGGCCAAAAAGGGCGTATGCGTTTTTTCCTGAATATATTCAGGAAAAAACGCATACGCCCTTTTTGGCCAACCAAGCAACCTGGAAAGGCAAATCAGCGCTACAAAGAAGTCTCGCTTCCCATCGGTCAAAAGGGCCATGCTGAAAAAAGTGTCAAAACCAGAAATGCAGGACAGGCCATGGAGAAATGGGAGCCTTGCTACACTGATGGGCGGGATGTAAATTGCCAACAGCCACTCTGGAGAAGTGTACGGTGTGTCCTGAAACATCTAAAAAACACAGCTTAGAGAGCATAGGGCACTTCCACGCATGGGGGTATAAAGTGGGAAAATTAAAAATCAGCAAGACACAAGCACCCCAAAGTTTAGGGCTGCTCTGTTGACAAGGACCTCCACTTCATTCCACCTTAAATATCCCAGGAAAGCGAAAAATGGATTAAAAATTTGAGGTCCATATGTACAATGGATTATCACTCAGCCATGAAATCAATGTCATAAGGCTAGTAGCAGCATGATGAGTGGATTTAGGTCCGACGATTCTAAGTGACATAAGTCACACAGAAAAGGACACTTCTCATAAGGTGTCACTTATAGAGGGAATGTAAAAACCGTTACACTTGAACTGAATTACAAAACAGAACAGAGTCACACATGCAGAAAACACACTATGGCTGCTTAACGGGAAAGGTGAGGTGGGGTGATACATAAAACAAGAGTTTCAAATTAGCTCAGATACCGTTCCATAAACCCAATATGTAACAGACAAGACCTACTCCTTGCTCAGAGAACTGGACTCAACACGCCCGATTCACCGCACAAGAATATATCTGACTAGTAATAATCTTAAAACCTATGTATTGATATCTCTCTGTTAGTGTGTCAAGTGGGTGTAAAGCAGCATAAACACAGCCGTGAAAAGCAGCTAAACCCCATTATAAAAATAAATTACTTTTCAAAACCCATGAAACAAAGACAGTGAAAGAGAGAGAAATTCTTACACAATTCGTTCAGGGTCTGTGATGCAACCTGGATTGACCATATCTAGACCCACAGCTGGATGAGACATAAGGGTGGACACTCTTGGGGCTGAGAGGTTTGGTGAGGTTGGGTGAGCAAACGCAGACCCTTTAAAGTAATACTGCGTGCTACCCATCGCATGGGTCCCAAATCTCCAGGTTCAAGGGCATCTTCCTACATCGAAAACATGCATGAGAAACCCAGAAGATGGTACACCGTGTGATGGGGAAAGGTTTCTAAAACGCACCTCATTTCTCATCTCCTTGTGCTCGGGTTCGCCATTCCAGCCACTTTACTAGCAATCTCCCTACTTGGAGCATCAGCACCTTTAACCTCCTGTTCCGTACAGGTTGCTATTTGTCCTGAGGATGAACGGGAAGACGGGGAACCAATGAGAGACTAGCTCTTGGTGTTGGGACAGGCACAGGTCACTCTATTTTCCCATCAGGAAGAAGAATTAACCACAGGCTCAGCCTGCCCCCCGGAACCAGAACAGGGCCTGAAGCCATCCTGCGCTTTTGCGGCCAGCTCCCGAAAAAGCGAGTTGTAAAATGGAGCTTCAGGGCACTGCAATTCACAAACCTGCACAGTTATAAATGATAACTCTCGTCCACAAATATATTGAGGGAAGGCAAAGACGAGGAATTGAAATCAAGGCAGAATTGCAGGAAACAGATTTCAGGAGGTAGATTCGAATCGCCTTGAAAGCACATGAAAAGCGGCAAAACGTTGACAATGATGCCCTTGGCCAAAAAGGGCGTATGCGTTTTTTCCTGAATATATTCAGGAAAAAACGCATACGCCCTTTTTGGCCAACCAAGCAACCTGGAAAGGCAAATCAGCGCTACAAAGAAGTCTCGCTTCCCATCGGTCAAAAGGGCCATGCTGAAAAAAGTGTCAAAACCAGAAATGCAGGACAGGCCATGGAGAAATGGGAGCCTTGCTACACTGATGGGCGGGATGTAAATTGCCAACAGCCACTCTGGAGAAGTGTACGGTGTGTCCTGAAACATCTAAAAAACACAGCTTAGAGAGCATAGGGCACTTCCACGCATGGGGGTATAAAGTGGGAAAATTAAAAATCAGCAAGACACAAGCACCCCAAAGTTTAGGGCTGCTCTGTTGACAAGGACCTCCACTTCATTCCACCTTAAATATCCCAGGAAAGCGAAAAATGGATTAAAAATTTGAGGTCCATATGTACAATGGATTATCACTCAGCCATGAAATCAATGTCATAAGGCTAGTAGCAGCATGATGAGTGGATTTAGGTCCGACGATTCTAAGTGACATAAGTCACACAGAAAAGGACACTTCTCATAAGGTGTCACTTATAGAGGGAATGTAAAAACCGTTACACTTGAACTGAATTACAAAACAGAACAGAGTCACACATGCAGAAAACACACTATGGCTGCTTAACGGGAAAGGTGAGGTGGGGTGATACATAAAACAAGAGTTTCAAATTAGCTCAGATACCGTTCCATAAACCCAATATGTAACAGACAAGACCTACTCCTTGCTCAGAGAACTGGACTCAACACGCCCGATTCACCGCACAAGAATATATCTGACTAGTAATAATCTTAAAACCTATGTATTGATATCTCTCTGTTAGTGTGTCAAGTGGGTGTAAAGCAGCATAAACACAGCCGTGAAAAGCAGCTAAACCCCATTATAAAAATAAATTACTTTTCAAAACCCATGAAACAAAGACAGTGAAAGAGAGAGAAATTCTTACACAATTCGTTCAGGGTCTGTGATGCAACCTGGATTGACCATATCTAGACCCACAGCTGGATGAGACATAAGGGTGGACACTCTTGGGGCTGAGAGGTTTGGTGAGGTTGGGTGAGCAAACGCAGACCCTTTAAAGTAATACTGCGTGCTACCCATCGCATGGGTCCCAAATCTCCAGGTTCAAGGGCATCTTCCTACATCGAAAACATGCATGAGAAACCCAGAAGATGGTACACCGTGTGATGGGGAAAGGTTTCTAAAACGCACCTCATTTCTCATCTCCTTGTGCTCGGGTTCGCCATTCCAGCCACTTTACTAGCAATCTCCCTACTTGGAGCATCAGCACCTTTAACCTCCTGTTCCGTACAGGTTGCTCTTTGTCCTGAGGATGAACGGGAAGACGGAGAACCAATGAGAGACTAGCTCTTGGTGTTGGGACAGGCACAGGTCACTCTATTTTCCCATCAGGAAGAAGAATTAACCACAGGCTCAGCCTGCCCCCCGGAACCAGAACAGGGCCTGAAGCCATCCTGCGCTTTTGCGGCCAGCTCCCGAAAAAGCGAGTTGTAAAATGGAGCTTCAGGGCACTGCAATTCACAAACCTGCACAGTTATAAATGATAACTCTCGTCCACAAATATATTGAGGGAAGGCAAAGACGAGGAATTGAAATCAAGGCAGAATTGCAGGAAACAGATTTCAGGAGGTAGATTCGAATCGCCTTGAAAGCACATGAAAAGCGGCAAAACGTTGACAATGATGCCCTTGGCCAAAAAGGGCGTATGCGTTTTTTCCTGAATATATTCAGGAAAAAACGCATACGCCCTTTTTGGCCAACCAAGCAACCTGGAAAGGCAAATCAGCGCTACAAAGAAGTCTCGCTTCCCATCGGTCAAAAGGGCCATGCTGAAAAAAGTGTCAAAACCAGAAATGCAGGACAGGCCATGGAGAAATGGGAGCCTTGCTACACTGATGGGCGGGATGTAAATTGCCAACAGCCACTCTGGAGAAGTGTACGGTGTGTCCTGAAACATCTAAAAAACACAGCTTAGAGAGCATAGGGCACTTCCACGCATGGGGGTATAAAGTGGGAAAATTAAAAATCAGCAAGACACAAGCACCCCAAAGTTTAGGGCTGCTCTGTTGACAAGGACCTCCACTTCATTCCACCTTAAATATCCCAGGAAAGCGAAAAATGGATAAAAAATTTGAGGTCCATATGTACAATGGATTATCACTCAGCCATGAAATCAATGTCATAAGGCTAGTAGCAGCATGATGAGTGGATTTAGGTCCGACGATTCTAAGTGACATAAGTCACACAGAAAAGGACACTTCTCATAAGGTGTCACTTATAGAGGGAATGTAAAAACCGTTACACTTGAACTGAATTACAAAACAGAACAGAGTCACACATGCAGAAAACACACTATGGCTGCTTAACGGGAAAGGTGAGGTGGGGTGATACATAAAACAAGAGTTTCAAATTAGCTCAGATACCGTTCCATAAACCCAATATGTAACAGACAAGACCTACTCCTTGCTCAGAGAACTGGACTCAACACGCCCGATTCACCGCACAAGAATATATCTGACTAGTAATAATCTTAAAACCTATGTATTGATATCTCTCTGTTAGTGTGTCAAGTGGGTGTAAAGCAGCATAAACACAGCCGTGAAAAGCAGCTAAACCCCATTATAAAAATAAATTACTTTTCAAAACCCATGAAACAAAGACAGTGAAAGAGAGAGAAATTCTTACACAATTCGTTCAGGGTCTGTGATGCAACCTGGATTGACCATATCTAGACCCACAGCTGGATGAGACATAAGGGTGGACACTCTTGGGGCTGAGAGGTTTGGTGAGGTTGGGTGAGCAAACGCAGACCCTTTAAAGTAATACTGCGTGCTACCCATCGCATGGGTCCCAAATCTCCAGGTTCAAGGGCATCTTCCTACATCAAAAACATGCATGAGAAACCCAGAAGATGGTACACCGTGTGATGGGGAAAGGTTTCTAAAACGCACCTCATTTCTCATCTCCTTGTGCTCGGGTTCGCCATTCCAGCCACTTTACTAGCAATCTCCCCTACTTGGAGCATCAGCACCTTTAACCTCCTGTTCCGTACAGGTTGCTCTTTGTCCTGAGGATGAACGGGAAGACGGAGAACCAATGAGAGACTAGCTCTTGGTGTTGGGACAGGCACAGGTCACTCTATTTTCCCATCAGGAAGAAGAATTAACCACAGGCTCAGCCTGCCCCCCGGAACCAGAACAGGGCCTGAAGCCATCCTGCGCTTTTGCGGCCAGCTCCCGAAAAAGCGAGTTGTAAAATGGAGCTTCAGGGCACTGCAATTCACAAACCTGCACAGTTATAAATGATAACTCTCGTCCACAAATATATTGAGGGAAGGCAAAGACGAGGAATTGAAATCAAGGCAGAATTGCAGGAAACAGATTTCAGGAGGTAGATTCGAATCGCCTTGAAAGCACATGAAAAGCGGCAAAACGTTGACAATGATGCCCTTGGCCAAAAAGGGCGTATGCGTTTTTTCCTGAATATATTCAGGAAAAAACGCATACGCCCTTTTTGGCCAACCAAGCAACCTGGAAAGGCAAATCAGCGCTACAAAGAAGTCTCGCTTCCCATCGGTCAAAAGGGCCATGCTGAAAAAAGTGTCAAAACCAGAAATGCAGGACAGGCCATGGAGAAATGGGAGCCTTGCTACACTGATGGGCGGGATGTAAATTGCCAACAGCCACTCTGGAGAAGTGTACGGTGTGTCCTGAAACATCTAAAAAACACAGCTTAGAGAGCATAGGGCACTTCCACGCATGGGGGTATAAAGTGGGAAAATTAAAAATCAGCAAGACACAAGCACCCCAAAGTTTAGGGCTGCTCTGTTGACAAGGACCTCCACTTCATTCCACCTTAAATATCCCAGGAAAGCGAAAAATGGATAAAAAATTTGAGGTCCATATGTACAATGGATTATCACTCAGCCATGAAATCAATGTCATAAGGCTAGTAGCAGCATGATGAGTGGATTTAGGTCCGACGATTCTAAGTGACATAAGTCACACAGAAAAGGACACTTCTCATAAGGTGTCACTTATAGAGGGAATGTAAAAACCGTTACACTTGAACTGAATTACAAAACAGAACAGAGTCACACATGCAGAAAACACACTATGGCTGCTTAACGGGAAAGGTGAGGTGGGGTGATACATAAAACAAGAGTTTCAAATTAGCTCAGATACCGTTCCATAAACCCAATATGTAACAGACAAGACCTACTCCTTGCTCAGAGAACTGGACTCAACACGCCCGATTCACCGCACAAGAATATATCTGACTAGTAATAATCTTAAAACCTATGTATTGATATCTCTCTGTTAGTGTGTCAAGTGGGTGTAAAGCAGCATAAACACAGCCGTGAAAAGCAGCTAAACCCCATTATAAAAATAAATTACTTTTCAAAACCCATGAAACAAAGACAGTGAAAGAGAGAAAAATTCTTACACAATTCGTTCAGGGTCTGTGATGCAACCTGGATTGACCATATCTAGACCCACAGCTGGATGAGACATAAGGGTGGACACTCTTGGAGCTGAGAGGTTTGGTGAGGTTGGGTGAGCAAACGCAGACCCTTTAAAGTAATACTGCGTGCTACCCATCGCATGGGTCCCAAATCTCCAGGTTCAAGGGCATCTTCCTACATCAAAAACATGCATGAGAAACCCAGAAGATGGTACACCGTGTGATGGGGAAAGGTTTCTAAAACGCACCTCATTTCTCATCTCCTTGTGCTCGGGTTCGCCATTCCAGCCACTTTACTAGCAATCTCCCCTACTTGGAGCATCAGCACCTTTAACCTCCTGTTCCGTACAGGTTGCTCTTTGTCCTGAGGATGAACGGGAAGACGGGGAACCAATGAGAGACTAGCTCTTGGTGTTGGGACAGGCACAGGTCACTCTATTTTCCCATCAGGAAGAAGAATTAACCACAGGCTCAGCCTGCCCCCCGGAACCAGAACAGGGCCTGAAGCCATCCTGCGCTTTTGCGGCCAGCTCCCGAAAAAGCGAGTTGTAAAATGGAGCTTCAGGGCACTGCAATTCACAAACCTGCACAGTTATAAATGATAACTCTCGTCCACAAATATATTGAGGGAAGGCAAAGACGAGGAATTGAAATCAAGGCAGAATTGCAGGAAACAGATTTCAGGAGGTAGATTCGAATCGCCTTTAAAGCACATGAAAAGCGGCAAAACGTTGACAATGATGCCCTTGGCCAAAAAGGGCGTATGCGTTTTTTCCTGAATATATTCAGGAAAAAACGCATACGCCCTTTTTGGCCAACCAAGCAACCTGGAAAGGCAAATCAGCGCTACAAAGAAGTCTCGCTTCCCATCGGTCAAAAGGGCCATGCTGAAAAAAGTGTCAAAACCAGAAATGCAGGACAGGCCATGGAGAAATGGGAGCCTTGGTACACTGATGGGCGGGATGTAAATTGCCAACAGCCACTCTGGAGAAGTGTACGGTGTGTCCTGAAACATCTAAAAAACACAGCTTAGAGAGCATAGGGCACTTCCACGCATGGGGGTATAAAGTGGGAAAATTAAAAATCAACAAGACACAAGCACCCCAAAGTTTAGGGCTGCTCTGTTGACAAGGACCTCCACTTCATTCCACCTTAAATATCCCAGGAAAGCGAAAAATGGATAAAAAATTTGAGGTCCATATGTACAATGGATTATCACTCAGCCATGAAATCAATGTCATAAGGCTAGTAGCAGCATGATGAGTGGATTTAGGTCTGACGATTCTAAGTGACATAAGTCACACAGAAAAGGACACTTCTCATAAGGTGTCACTTATAGAGGGAATGTAAAAACCGTTACACTTGAACTGAATTACAAAACAGAACAGAGTCACACATGCAGAAAACACACTATGGCTGCTTAACGGGAAAGGTGAGGTGGGGTGATACATAAAACAAGAGTTTCAAATTAGCTCAGATACCGTTCCATAAACCCAATATGTAACAGACAAGACCTACTCCTGCTCAGAGAACTGGACTCAACACGCCCGATTCACCGCACAAGAATATATCTGACTAGTAATAATCTTAAAACCTATGTATTGATATCTCTCTGTTAGTGTGTCAAGTGGGTGTAAAGCAGCATAAACACAGCCGTGAAAAGCAGCTAAACCCCATTATAAAAATAAATTACTTTTCAAAACCCATGAAACAAAGACAGTGAAAGAGAGAGAAATTCTTACACAATTCGTTCAGGGTCTGTGATGCAACCTGGATTGACCATATCTAGACCCACAGCTGGATGAGACATAAGGGTGGACACTCTTGGGGCTGAGAGGTTTGGTGAGGTTGGGTGAGCAAACGCAGACCCTTTAAAGTAATACTGCGTGCTACCCATCGCATGGGTCCCAAATCTCCAGGTTCAAGGGCATCTTCCTACATCGAAAACATGCATGAGAAAACCAGAAGATGGTACACCGTGTGATGGGGAAAGGTTTCTAAAACGCACCTCATTTCTCATCTCCTTGTGCTCGGGTTCGCCATTCCAGCCACTTTACTAGCAATCGCCCTACTTGGAGCATCAGCACCTTTAACCTCCTGTTCCGTACAGGTTGCTATTTGTCCTGAGGATGAACGGGAAGACGGGGAACCAATGAGAGACTAGCTCTTGGTGTTGGGACAGGCACAGGTCACTCTATTTTCCCATCAGGAAGAAGAATTAACCACAGGCTCAGCCTGCCCCCCGGAACCAGAACAGGGCCTGAAGCCATCCTGCGCTTTTGCGGCCAGCTCCCGAAAAAGCGAGTTGTAAAATGGAGCTTCAGGGCACTGCAATTCACAAACCTGCACACTTATAAATGATAACTCTCGTCCACAAATATATTGAGGGAAGGCAAAGACGAGGAATTGAAATCAAGGCAGAATTGCAGGAAACAGATTTCAGGAGGTAGATTCGAATCGACTTTAAAGCACATGAAAAGCGGCAAAACGTTGACAATGATGCCCTTGGCCAAAAAGGGCGTATGCGTTTTTTCCTGAATATATTCAGGAAAAAACGCATACGCCCTTTTTGGCCAACCAAGCAACCTGGAAAGGCAAATCAGCGCTACAAAGAAGTCTCGCTTCCCATCGGTCAAAAGGGCCATGCTGAAAAAAGTGTCAAAACCAGAAATGCAGGACAGGCCATGGAGAAATGGGAGCCTTGCTACACTGATGGGCGGGATGTAAACTGCCAACAGCCACTCTGGAGAAGTGTACGGTGTGTCCTGAAACATCTAAAAAACACAGCTTAGAGAGCATAGGGCACTTCCACGCATGGGGGTATAAAGTGGGAAAATTAAAAATCAGCAAGACACAAGCACCCCAAAGTTTAGGGCTGCTCTGTTGACAAGGACCTCCACTTCATTCCACCTTAAATATCCCAGGAAAGCGAAAAATGGATAAAAAATTTGAGGTCCATATGTACAATGGATTATCACTCAGCCATGAAATCAATGTCATAAGGCTAGTAGCAGCATGATGAGTGGATTTAGGTCCGACGATTCTAAGTGACATAAGTCACACAGAAAAGGACACTTCTCATAAGGTGTCACTTATAGAGGGAATGTAAAAACCGTTACACTTGAACTGAATTACAAAACAGAACAGAGTCACACATGCAGAAAACACACTATGGCTGCTTAACGGGAAAGGTGAGGTGGGGTGATACATAAAACAAGAGTTTCAAATTAGCTCAGATACCGTTCCATAAACCCAATATGTAACAGACAAGACCTACTCCTTGCTCAGAGAACTGGACTCAACACGCCCGATTCACCGCACAAGAATATATCTGACTAGTAATAATCTTAAAACCTATGTATTGATATCTCTCTGTTAGTGTGTCAAGTGGGTGTAAAGCAGCATAAACACAGCCGTGAAAAGCAGCTAAACCCCATTATAAAAATAAATTACTTTTCAAAACCCATGAAACAAAGACAGTGAAAGAGAGAGAAATTCTTACACAATTCGTTCAGGGTCTGTGATGCAACCTGGATTGACCATATCTAGACCCACAGCTGGATGAGACATAAGGGTGGACACTCTTGGGGCTGAGAGGTTTGGTGAGGTTGGGTGAGCAAACGCAGACCCTTTAAAGTAATACTGCGTGCTACCCATCGCATGGGTCCCAAATCTCCAGGTTCAAGGGCATCTTCCTACATCGAAAACATGCATGAGAAACCCAGAAGATGGTACACCGTGTGATGGGGAAAGGTTTCTAAAACGCACCTCATTTCTCATCTCCTTGTGCTCGGGTTCGCCATTCCAGCCACTTTACTAGCAATCTCCCCTACTTGGAGCATCAGCACCTTTAACCTCCTGTTCCGTACAGGTTGCTATTTGTCCTGAGGATGAACGGGAAGACGGGGAACCAATGAGAGACTAGCTCTTGTTGTTGGGACAGGCACAGGTCACTCTATTTTCCCATCAGGAAGAAGAATTAACCACAGGCTCAGCCTGCCCCCCGGAACCAGAACAGGGCCTGAAGCCATCCTGCGCTTTTGCGGCCAGCTCCCGAAAAAGCGAGTTGTAAAATGGAGCTTCAGGGCACTGCAATTCACAAACCTGCACAGTTATAAATGATAACTCTCGTCCACAAATATATTGAGGGAAGGCAAAGACGAGGAATTGAAATCAAGGCAGAATTGCAGGAAACAGATTTCAGGAGGTAGATTCGAATCGCCTTTAAAGCACATGAAAAGCGGCAAAACGTTGACAATGATGCCCTTGGCCAAAAAGGGCGTATGCGTTTTTTCCTGAATATATTCAGGAAAAAACGCATACGCCCTTTTTGGCCAACCAAGCAACCTGGAAAGGCAAATCAGCGCTACAAAGAAGTCTCGCTTCCCATCGGTCAAAAGGGCCATGCTGAAAAAAGTGTCAAAACCAGAAATGCAGGACAGGCCATGGAGAAATGGAAGCCTTGCTACACTGATGGGTGGGATGTAAATTGCCAACAGCCACTCTGGAGAAGTGTACGGTGTGTCCTGTAACATCTAAAAAACACAGCTTAGAGAGCATAGGGCACTTCCACGCATGGAGGTATAAAGTGGGAAAATTAAAAATCAGCAAGACACAAGCACCCCAAAGTTTAGGGCTGCTCTGTTGACAAGGACCTCCACTTCATTCCACCTTAAATATCCCAGGAAAGCGAAAAATGGATAAAAAATTTGAGGTCCATATGTACAATGGATTATCACTCAGCCATGAAATCAATGTCATAAGGCTAGTAGCAGCATGATGAGTGGATTTAGGTCCGACGATTCTAAGTGACATAAGTCACACAGAAAAGGACACTTCTCATAAGGTGTCACTTATAGAGGGAATGTAAAAACCGTTACACTTGAACTGAATTACAAAACAGAACAGAGTCACACATGCAGAAAACACACTATGGCTGCTTAACGGGAAAGGTGAGGTGGGGTGATACATAAAACAAGAGTTTCAAATTAGCTCAGATACCGTTCCATAAACCCAATATGTAACAGACAAGACCTACTCCTTGCTCAGAGAACTGGACTCAACACGCCCAATTCACCGCACAAGAATATATCTGACTAGTAATAATCTTAAAACCTATGTATTGATATCTCTCTGTTACTGTGTCAAGTGGGTGTAAAGCAGCATAAACACAGCCGTGAAAAGCAGCTAAACCCCATTATAAAAATAAATTACTTTTCAAAACCCATGAAACAAAGACAGTGAAAGAGAGAGAAATTCTTACACAATTCGTTCAGGGTCTGTGATGCAACCTGGATTGACCATATCTAGACCCACAGCTGGATGAGACATAAGGGTGGACACTCTTGGGGCTGAGAGGTTTGGTGAGGTTGGGTGAGCAAACGCAGACCCTTTAAAGTAATACTGCGTGCTACCCATCGCATGGGTCCCAAATCTCCAGGTTCAAGGGCATCTTCCTACATCGAAAACATGCATGAGAAACCCAGAAGATGGTACACCGTGTGATGGGGAAAGGTTTCTAAAACGCACCTCATTTCTCATCTCCTTGTGTTCGGGTTCGCCATTCCAGCCACTTTACTAGCAATCGCCCTACTTGGAGCATCAGCACCTTTAACCTCCTGTTCCGTACAGGTTGCTATTTGTCCTGAGGATGAACGGGAAGACGGGGAACCAATGAGAGACTAACTCTTGGTGTTGGGACAGGCACAGGTCACTCTATTTTCCCA
Source organism: Balaenoptera physalus (assembly GCF_965194825.1). Classification (NCBI taxonomy): domain Eukaryota; kingdom Metazoa; phylum Chordata; class Mammalia; order Artiodactyla; family Balaenopteridae; genus Balaenoptera; species Balaenoptera physalus. The sequence goes on from NW_028126160.1 coordinate 212,375, forward strand.
TCAGGAAGAAGAATTAACCACAGGCTCAGCCTGCCCCCCGGAACCAGAACAGGGCCTGAAGCCATCCTGCGCTTTTGCGGCCAGCTCCCGAAAAAGCGAGTTGTAAAATGGAGCTTCAGGGCACTGCAATTCACAAACCTGCACAGTTATAAATGATAACTCTCGTCCACAAATATATTGAGGGAAGGCAAAGACGAGGAATTGAAATCAAGGCAGAATTGCAGGAAACAGATTTCAGGAGGTAGATTCGAATCGACTTTAAAGCACATGAAAAGCGGCAAAACGTTGACAATGATGCCCTTGGCCAAAAAGGGCGTATGCGTTTTTTCCTGAATATATTCAGGAAAAAACGCATACGCCCTTTTTGGCCAACCAAGCAACCTGGAAAGGCAAATCAGCGCTACAAAGAAGTCTCGCTTCCCATCGGTCAAAAGGGCCATGCTGAAAAAAGTGTCAAAACCAGAAATGCAGGACAGGCCATGGAGAAATGGGAGCCTTGCTACACTGATGGGCGGGATGTAAACTGCCAACAGCCACTCTGGAGAAGTGTACGGTGTGTCCTGAAACATCTAAAAAACACAGCTTAGAGAGCATAGGGCACTTCCACGCATGGGGGTATAAAGTGGGAAAATTAAAAATCAGCAAGACACAAGCACCCCAAAGTTTAGGGCTGCTCTGTTGACAAGGACCTCCACTTCATTCCACCTTAAATATCCCAGGAAAGCGAAAAATGGATAAAAAATTTGAGGTCCATATGTACAATGGATTATCACTCAGCCATGAAATCAATGTCATAAGGCTAGTAGCAGCATGATGAGTGGATTTAGGTCCGACGATTCTAAGTGACATAAGTCACACAGAAAAGGACACTTCTCATAAGGTGTCACTTATAGAGGGAATGTAAAAACCGTTACACTTGAACTGAATTACAAAACAGAACAGAGTCACACATGCAGAAAACACACTATGGCTGCTTAACGGGAAAGGTGAGGTGGGGTGATACATAAAACAAGAGTTTCAAATTAGCTCAGATACCGTTCCATAAACCCAATATGTAACAGACAAGACCTACTCCTTGCTCAGAGAACTGGACTCAACACGCCCGATTCACCGCACAAGAATATATCTGACTAGTAATAATCTTAAAACCTATGTATTGATATCTCTCTGTTAGTGTGTCAAGTGGGTGTAAAGCAGCATAAACACAGCCGTGAAAAGCAGCTAAACCCCATTATAAAAATAAATTACTTTTCAAAACCCATGAAACAAAGACAGTGAAAGAGAGAGAAATTCTTACACAATTCGTTCAGGGTCTGTGATGCAACCTGGATTGACCATATCTAGACCCACAGCTGGATGAGACATAAGGGTGGACACTCTTGGGGCTGAGAGGTTTGGTGAGGTTGGGTGAGCAAACGCAGACCCTTTAAAGTAATACTGCGTGCTACCCATCGCATGGGTCCCAAATCTCCAGGTTCAAGGGCATCTTCCTACATCGAAAACATGCATGAGAAACCCAGAAGATGGTACACCGTGTGATGGGGAAAGGTTTCTAAAACGCACCTCATTTCTCATCTCCTTGTGCTCGGGTTCGCCATTCCAGCCACTTTACTAGCAATCTCCCCTACTTGGAGCATCAGCACCTTTAACCTCCTGTTCCGTACAGGTTGCTATTTGTCCTGAGGATGAACGGGAAGACGGGGAACCAATGAGAGACTAGCTCTTGTTGTTGGGACAGGCACAGGTCACTCTATTTTCCCATCAGGAAGAAGAATTAACCACAGGCTCAGCCTGCCCCCCGGAACCAGAACAGGGCCTGAAGCCATCCTGCGCTTTTGCGGCCAGCTCCCGAAAAAGCGAGTTGTAAAATGGAGCTTCAGGGCACTGCAATTCACAAACCTGCACAGTTATAAATGATAACTCTCGTCCACAAATATATTGAGGGAAGGCAAAGACGAGGAATTGAAATCAAGGCAGAATTGCAGGAAACAGATTTCAGGAGGTAGATTCGAATCGCCTTTAAAGCACATGAAAAGAGGCAAAACGTTGACAATGATGCCCTTGGCCAAAAAGGGCGTATGCGTTTTTTCCTGAATATATTCAGGAAAAAACGCATACGCCCTTTTTGGCCAACCAAGCAACCTGGAAAGGCAAATCAGCGCTACAAAGAAGTCTCGCTTCCCATCGGTCAAAAGGGCCATGCTGAAAAAAGTGTCAAAACCAGAAATGCAGGACAGGCCATGGAGAAATGGGAGCCTTGCTACACTGATGGGTGGGATGTAAATTGCCAACAGCCACTCTGGAGAAGTGTACGGTGTGTCCTGTAACATCTAAAAAACACAGCTTAGAGAGCATAGGGCACTTCCACGCATGGAGGTATAAAGTGGGAAAATTAAAAATCAGCAAGACACAAGCACCCCAAAGTTTAGGGCTGCTCTGTTGACAAGGACCTCCACTTCATTCCACCTTAAATATCCCAGGAAAGCGAAAAATGGATAAAAAATTTGAGGTCCATATGTACAATGGATTATCACTCAGCCATGAAATCAATGTCATAAGGCTAGTAGCAGCATGATGACTGGATTTAGGTCCGACGATTCTAAGTGACATAAGTCACACAGAAAAGGACACTTCTCATAAGGTGTCACTTATAGAGGGAATGTAAAAACCGTTACACTTGAACTGAATTACAAAACAGAACAGAGTCACACATGCAGAAAACACACTATGGCTGCTTAACGGGAAAGGTGAGGTGGGGTGATACATAAAACAAGAGTTTCAAATTAGCTCAGATACCGTTCCATAAACCCAATATGTAACAGACAAGACCTACTCCTTGCTCAGAGAACTGAACTCAACACGCCCGATTCACAGCACAAGAATATATCTGACTAGTAATAATCTTAAAACCTATGTATTGATATCTCTCTGTTAGTGTGTCAAGTGGGTGTAAAGCGGCATAAACACAGCCGTGAAAAGCAGCTAAACCCCATTATAAAAATAAATTACTTTTCAAAACCCATGAAACAAAGACAGTGAAAGAGAGAGAAATTCTTACACAATTCGTTCAGGGTCTGTGATGCAACCTGGATTGACCATATCTAGACCCACAGCTGGATGAGACATAAGGGTGGACACTCTTGGGGCTGAGAGGTTTGGTGAGGTTGGGTGAGCAAACGCAGACCCTTTAAAGTAATACTGCGTGCTACCCATCGCATGGGTCCCAAATCTCCAGGTTCAAGGGCATCTTCCTACATCGAAAACATGCATGAGAAACCCAGAAGATGGTACACCGTGTGATGGGGAAAGGTTTCTAAAACGCACCTCATTTCTCATCTCCTTGTGCTCGGGTTCGCCATTCCAGCCACTTTACTAGCAATCTCCCTACTTGGAGCATCAGCACCTTTAACCTCCTGTTCCGTACAGGTTGCTATTTGTCCTGAGGATGAACGGGAAGACGGGGAACCAATGAGAGACTAGCTCTTGGTGTTGGGACAGGCACAGGTCACTCTATTTTCCCATCAGGAAGAAGAATTAACCACAGGCTCAGCCTGCCCCCCGGAACCAGAACAGGGCCTGAAGCCATCCTGCGCTTTTGCGGCCAGCTCCCGAAAAAGCGAGTTGTAAAATGGAGCTTCAGGGCACTGCAATTCACAAACCTGCACAGTTATAAATGATAACTCTCGTCCACAAATATATTGAGGGAAGGCAAAGACGAGGAATTGAAATCAAGGCAGAATTGCAGGAAACAGATTTCAGGAGGTAGATTCGAATCGCCTTGAAAGCCAATGAAAAGCGGCAAAACTTTGACAATGATGCCCTTGGCCAAAAAGGGCGTATGCGTTTTTTCCTGAATATATTCAGGAAAAAACGCATACGCCCTTTTTGGCCAACCAAGCAACCTGGAAAGGCAAATCAGCGCTACAAAGAAGTCTCGCTTCCCATCGGTCAAAAGGGCCATGCTGAAAAAAGTGTCAAAACCAGAAATGCAGGACAGGCCATGGAGAAATGGGAGCCTTGCTACACTGATGGGCGGGATGTAAATTGCCAACAGCCACTCTGGAGAAGTGTACGGTGTGTCCTGAAACATCTAAAAAACACAGCTTAGAGAGCATAGGGCACTTCCACGCATGGGGGTATAAAGTGGGAAAATTAAAAATCAGCAAGACACAAGCACCCCAAAGTTTAGGGCTGCTCTGTTGACAAGGACCTCCACTTCATTCCACCTTAAATATCCCAGGAAAGCGAAAAATGGATAAAAAATTTGAGGTCCATATGTACAATGGATTATCACTCAGCCATGAAATCAATGTCATAAGGCTAGTAGCAGCATGATGAGTGGATTTAGGTCCGACGATTCTAAGTGACATAAGTCACACAGAAAAGGACACTTCTCATAAGGTGTCACTTATAGAGGGAATGTAAAAACCGTTACACTTGAACTGAATTACAAAACAGAACAGAGTCACACATGCAGAAAACACACTATGGCTGCTTAACGGGAAAGGTGAGGTGGGGTGATACATAAAACAAGAGTTTCAAATTAGCTCAGATACCGTTCCATAAACCCAATATGTAACAGACAAGACCTACTCCTTGCTCAGAGAACTGGACTCAACACGCCCAATTCACCGCACAAGAATATATCTGACTAGTAATAATCTTAAAACCTATGTATTGATATCTCTCTGTTACTGTGTCAAGTGGGTGTAAAGCAGCATAAACACAGCCGTGAAAAGCAGCTAAACCCCATTATAAAAATAAATTACTTTTCAAAACCCATGAAACAAAGACAGTGAAAGAGAGAGAAATTCTTACACAATTCGTTCAGGGTCTGTGATGCAACCTGGATTGACCATATCTAGACCCACAGCTGGATGAGACATAAGGGTGGACACTCTTGGGGCTGAGAGGTTTGGTGAGGTTGGGTGAGCAAACGCAGACCCTTTAAAGTAATACTGCGTGCTACCCATCGCATGGGTCCCAAATCTCCAGGTTCAAGGGCATCTTCCTACATCGAAAACATGCATGAGAAACCCAGAAGATGGTACACCGTGTGATGGGGAAAGGTTTCTAAAACGCACCTCATTTCTCATCTCCTTGTGCTCGGGTTCGCCATTCCAGCCACTTTACTAGCAATCTCCCCTACTTGGAGCATCAGCACCTTTAACCTCCTGTTCCGTACAGGTTGCTATTTGTCCTGAGGATGAACGGGAAGACGGGGAACCAATGAGAGACTAGCTCTTGGTGTTGGGACAGGCACAGGTCACTCTATTTTCCCATCAGGAAGAAGAATTAACCACAGGCTCAGCCTGCCCCCCGGAACCAGAACAGGGCCTGAAGCCATCCTGCGCTTTTGCGGCCAGCTCCCGAAAAAGCGAGTTGTAAAATGCAGCTTCAGGGCACTGCAATTCACAAACCTGCACAGTTATAAATGATAACTCTCGTCCACAAATATATTGAGGGAAGGCAAAGACGAGGAATTGAAATCAAGGCAGAATTGCAGGAAACAGATTTCAGGAGGTAGATTCGAATCGCCTTGAAAGCACATGAAAAGCGGCAAAACGTTGACAATGATGCCCTTGGCCAAAAAGGGCGTATGCGTTTTTTCCTGAATATATTCAGGAAAAAACGCATACGCCCTTTTTGGCCAACCAAGCAACCTGGAAAGGCAAATCAGCGCTACAAAGAAGTCTCGCTTCCCATCGGTCAAAAGGGCCATGCTGAAAAAAGTGTCAAAACCAGAAATGCAGGACAGGCCATGGAGAAATGGGAGCCTTGGTACACTGATGGGCGGGATGTAAATTGCCAACAGCCACTCTGGAGAAGTGTACGGTGTGTCCTGAAACATCTAAAAAACACAGCTTAGAGAGCATAGGGCACTTCCACGCATGGGGGTATAAAGTGGGAAAATTAAAAATCAACAAGACACAAGCACCCCAAAGTTTAGGGCTGCTCTGTTGACAAGGACCTCCACTTCATTCCACCTTAAATATCCCAGGAAAGCGAAAAATGGATAAAAAATTTGAGGTCCATATGTACAATGGATTATCACTCAGCCATGAAATCAATGTCATAAGGCTAGTAGCAGCATGATGAGTGGATTTAGGTCTGACGATTCTAAGTGACATAAGTCACACAGAAAAGGACACTTCTCATAAGGTGTCACTTATAGAGGGAATGTAAAAACCGTTACACTTGAACTGAATTACAAAACAGAACAGAGTCACACATGCAGAAAACACACTATGGCTGCTTAACGGGAAAGGTGAGGTGGGGTGATACATAAAACAAGAGTTTCAAATTAGCTCAGATACCGTTCCATAAACCCAATATGTAACAGACAAGACCTACTCCTGCTCAGAGAACTGGACTCAACACGCCCGATTCACCGCACAAGAATATATCTGACTAGTAATAATCTTAAAACCTATGTATTTATATCTCTCTGTTAGTGTGTCAAGTGGGTGTAAAGCAGCATAAACACAGCCGTGAAAAGCAGCTAAACCCCATTATAAAAATAAATTACTTTTCAAAACCCATGAAACAAAGACAGTGAAAGAGAGAGAAATTCTTACACAATTCGTTCAGGGTCTGTGATGCAACCTGGATTGACCATATCTAGACCCACAGCTGGATGAGACATAAGGGTGGACACTCTTGGGGCTGAGAGGTTTGGTGAGGTTGGGTGAGCAAACGCAGACCCTTTAAAGTAATACTGCGTGCTACCCATCGCATGGGTCCCAAATCTCCAGGTTCAAGGGCATCTTCCTACATCGAAAACATGCATGAGAAAACCAGAAGATGGTACACCGTGTGATGGGGAAAGGTTTCTAAAACGCACCTCATTTCTCATCTCCTTGTGCTCGGGTTCGCCATTCCAGCCACTTTACTAGCAATCGCCCTACTTGGAGCATCAGCACCTTTAACCTCCTGTTCCGTACAGGTTGCTATTTGTCCTGAGGATGAACGGGAAGACGGGGAACCAATGAGAGACTAGCTCTTGGTGTTGGGACAGGCACAGGTCACTCTATTTTCCCATCAGGAAGAAGAATTAACCACAGGCTCAGCCTGCCCCCCGGAACCAGAACAGGGCCTGAAGCCATCCTGCGCTTTTGCGGCCAGCTCCCGAAAAAGCGAGTTGTAAAATGGAGCTTCAGGGCACTGCAATTCACAAACCTGCACAGTTATAAATGATAACTCTCGTCCACAAATATATTGAGGGAAGGCAAAGACGAGGAATTGAAATCAAGGCAGAATTGCAGGAAACAGATTTCAGGAGGTAGATTCGAATCGACTTTAAAGCACATGAAAAGCGGCAAAACGTTGACAATGATGCCCTTGGCCAAAAAGGGCGTATGCGTTTTTTCCTGAATATATTCAGGAAAAAACGCATACGCCCTTTTTGGCCAACCAAGCAACCTGGAAAGGCAAATCAGCGCTACAAAGAAGTCTCGCTTCCCATCGGTCAAAAGGGCCATGCTGAAAAAAGTGTCAAAACCAGAAATGCAGGACAGGCCATGGAGAAATGGGAGCCTTGCTACACTGATGGGCGGGATGTAAACTGCCAACAGCCACTCTGGAGAAGTGTACGGTGTGTCCTGAAACATCTAAAAAACACAGCTTAGAGAGCATAGGGCACTTCCACGCATGGGGGTATAAAGTGGGAAAATTAAAAATCAGCAAGACACAAGCACCCCAAAGTTTAGGGCTGCTCTGTTGACAAGGACCTCCACTTCATTCCACCTTAAATATCCCAGGAAAGCGAAAAATGGATAAAAAATTTGAGGTCCATATGTACAATGGATTATCACTCAGCCATGAAATCAATGTCATAAGGCTAGTAGCAGCATGATGAGTGGATTTAGGTCCGACGATTCTAAGTGACATAAGTCACACAGAAAAGGACACTTCTCATAAGGTGTCACTTATAGAGGGAATGTAAAAACCGTTACACTTGAACTGAATTACAAAACAGAACAGAGTCACACATGCAGAAAACACACTATGGCTGCTTAACGGGAAAGGTGAGGTGGGGTGATACATAAAACAAGAGTTTCAAATTAGCTCAGATACCGTTCCATAAACCCAATATGTAACAGACAAGACCTACTCCTTGCTCAGAGAACTGGACTCAACACGCCCGATTCACCGCACAAGAATATATCTGACTAGTAATAATCTTAAAACCTATGTATTGATATCTCTCTGTTAGTGTGTCAAGTGGGTGTAAAGCAGCATAAACACAGCCGTGAAAAGCAGCTAAACCCCATTATAAAAATAAATTACTTTTCAAAACCCATGAAACAAAGACAGTGAAAGAGAGAGAAATTCTTACACAATTCGTTCAGGGTCTGTGATGCAACCTGGATTGACCATATCTAGACCCACAGCTGGATGAGACATAAGGGTGGACACTCTTGGGGCTGAGAGGTTTGGTGAGGTTGGGTGAGCAAACGCAGACCCTTTAAAGTAATACTGCGTGCTACCCATCGCATGGGTCCCAAATCTCCAGGTTCAAGGGCATCTTCCTACATCGAAAACATGCATGAGAAACCCAGAAGATGGTACACCGTGTGATGGGGAAAGGTTTCTAAAACGCACCTCATTTCTCATCTCCTTGTGCTCGGGTTCGCCATTCCAGCCACTTTACTAGCAATCTCCCCTACTTGGAGCATCAGCACCTTTAACCTCCTGTTCCGTACAGGTTGCTATTTGTCCTGAGGATGAACGGGAAGACGGGGAACCAATGAGAGACTAGCTCTTGTTGTTGGGACAGGCACAGGTCACTCTATTTTCCCATCAGGAAGAAGAATTAACCACAGGCTCAGCCTGCCCCCCGGAACCAGAACAGGGCCTGAAGCCATCCTGCGCTTTTGCGGCCAGCTCCCGAAAAAGCGAGTTGTAAAATGGAGCTTCAGGGCACTGCAATTCACAAACCTGCACAGTTATAAATGATAACTCTCGTCCACAAATATATTGAGGGAAGGCAAAGACGAGGAATTGAAATCAAGGCAGAATTGCAGGAAACAGATTTCAGGAGGTAGATTCGAATCGCCTTTAAAGCACATGAAAAGCGGCAAAACGTTGACAATGATGCCCTTGGCCAAAAAGGGCGTATGCGTTTTTTCCTGAATATATTCAGGAAAAAACGCATACGCCCTTTTTGGCCAACCAAGCAACCTGGAAAGGCAAATCAGCGCTACAAAGAAGTCTCGCTTCCCATCGGTCAAAAGGGCCATGCTGAAAAAAGTGTCAAAACCAGAAATGCAGGACAGGCCATGGAGAAATGGAAGCCTTGCTACACTGATGGGTGGGATGTAAATTGCCAACAGCCACTCTGGAGAAGTGTACGGTGTGTCCTGTAACATCTAAAAAACACAGCTTAGAGAGCATAGGGCACTTCCACGCATGGAGGTATAAAGTGGGAAAATTAAAAATCAGCAAGACACAAGCACCCCAAAGTTTAGGGCTGCTCTGTTGACAAGGACCTCCACTTCATTCCACCTTAAATATCCCAGGAAAGCGAAAAATGGATAAAAAATTTGAGGTCCATATGTACAATGGATTATCACTCAGCCATGAAATCAATGTCATAAGGCTAGTAGCAGCATGATGAGTGGATTTAGGTCCGACGATTCTAAGTGACATAAGTCACACAGAAAAGGACACTTCTCATAAGGTGTCACTTATAGAGGGAATGTAAAAACCGTTACACTTGAACTGAATTACAAAACAGAACAGAGTCACACATGCAGAAAACACACTATGGCTGCTTAACGGGAAAGGTGAGGTGGGGTGATACATAAAACAAGAGTTTCAAATTAGCTCAGATACCGTTCCATAAACCCAATATGTAACAGACAAGACCTACTCCTTGCTCAGAGAACTGGACTCAACACGCCCAATTCACCGCACAAGAATATATCTGACTAGTAATAATCTTAAAACCTATGTATTGATATCTCTCTGTTACTGTGTCAAGTGGGTGTAAAGCAGCATAAACACAGCCGTGAAAAGCAGCTAAACCCCATTATAAAAATAAATTACTTTTCAAAACCCATGAAACAAAGACAGTGAAAGAGAGAGAAATTCTTACACAATTCGTTCAGGGTCTGTGATGCAACCTGGATTGACCATATCTAGACCCACAGCTGGATGAGACATAAGGGTGGACACTCTTGGGGCTGAGAGGTTTGGTGAGGTTGGGTGAGCAAACGCAGACCCTTTAAAGTAATACTGCGTGCTACCCATCGCATGGGTCCCAAATCTCCAGGTTCAAGGGCATCTTCCTACATCGAAAACATGCATGAGAAACCCAGAAGATGGTACACCGTGTGATGGGGAAAGGTTTCTAAAACGCACCTCATTTCTCATCTCCTTGTGTTCGGGTTCGCCATTCCAGCCACTTTACTAGCAATCGCCCTACTTGGAGCATCAGCACCTTTAACCTCCTGTTCCGTACAGGTTGCTATTTGTCCTGAGGATGAACGGGAAGACGGGGAACCAATGAGAGACTAACTCTTGGTGTTGGGACAGGCACAGGTCACTCTATTTTCCCATCAGGAAGAAGAATTAACCACAGGCTCAGCCTGCCCCCCGGAACCAGAACAGGGCCTGAAGCCATCCTGCGCTTTTGCGGCCAGCTCCCGAAAAAGCGAGTTGTAAAATGGAGCTTCAGGGCACTGCAATTCACAAACCTGCACAGTTATAAATGATAACTCTCGTCCACAAATATATTGAGGGAAGGCAAAGACGAGGAATTGAAATCAAGGCAGAATTGCAGGAAACAGATTTCAGGAGGTAGATTCGAATCGCCTTTAAAGCACATGAAAAGCGGCAAAACGTTGACAATGATGCCCTTGGCCAAAAAGGGCGTATGCGTTTTTTCCTGAATATATTCAGGAAAAAACGCATACGCCCTTTTTGGCCAACCAAGCAACCTGGAAAGGCAAATCAGCGCTACAAAGAAGTCTCGCTTCCCATCGGTCAAAAGGGCCATGCTGAAAAAAGTGTCAAAACCAGAAATGCAGGACAGGCCATGGAGAAATGGGAGCCTTGCTACACTGATGGGTGGGATGTAAATTGCCAACAGCCACTCTGGAGAAGTGTACGGTGTGTCCTGTAACATCTAAAAAACACAGCTTAGAGAGCATAGGGCACTTCCACGCATGGAGGTATAAAGTGGGAAAATTAAAAATCAGCAAGACACAAGCACCCCAAAGTTTAGGGCTGCTCTGTTGACAAGGACCTCCACTTCATTCCACCTTAAATATCCCAGGAAAGCGAAAAATGGATAAAAAATTTGAGGTCCATATGTACAATGGATTATCACTCAGCCATGAAATCAATGTCATAAGGCTAGTAGCAGCATGATGACTGGATTTAGGTCCGACGATTCTAAGTGACATAAGTCACACAGAAAAGGACACTTCTCATAAGGTGTCACTTATAGAGGGAATGTAAAAACCGTTACACTTGAACTGAATTACAAAACAGAACAGAGTCACACATGCAGAAAACACACTATGGCTGCTTAACGGGAAAGGTGAGGTGGGGTGATACATAAAACAAGAGTTTCAAATTAGCTCAGATACCGTTCCATAAACCCAATATGTAACAGACAAGACCTACTCCTTGCTCAGAGAACTGAACTCAACACGCCCGATTCACAGCACAAGAATATATCTGACTAGTAATAATCTTAAAACCTATGTATTGATATCTCTCTGTTAGTGTGTCAAGTGGGTGTAAAGCGGCATAAACACAGCCGTGAAAAGCAGCTAAACCCCATTATAAAAATAAATTACTTTTCAAAACCCATGAAACAAAGACAGTGAAAGAGAGAGAAATTCTTACACAATTCGTTCAGGGTCTGTGATGCAACCTGGATTGACCATATCTAGACCCACAGCTGGATGAGACATAAGGGTGGACACTCTTGGGGCTGAGAGGTTTGGTGAGGTTGGGTGAGCAAACGCAGACCCTTTAAAGTAATACTGCGTGCTACCCATCGCATGGGTCCCAAATCTCCAGGTTCAAGGGCATCTTCCTACATCGAAAACATGCATGAGAAACCCAGAAGATGGTACACCGTGTGATGGGGAAAGGTTTCTAAAACGCACCTCATTTCTCATCTCCTTGTGCTCGGGTTCGCCATTCCAGCCACTTTACTAGCAATCTCCCTACTTGGAGCATCAGCACCTTTAACCTCCTGTTCCGTACAGGTTGCTATTTGTCCTGAGGATGAACGGGAAGACGGGGAACCAATGAGAGACTAGCTCTTGGTGTTGGGACAGGCACAGGTCACTCTATTTTCCCATCAGGAAGAAGAATTAACCACAGGCTCAGCCTGCCCCCCGGAACCAGAACAGGGCCTGAAGCCATCCTGCGCTTTTGCGGCCAGCTCCCGAAAAAGCGAGTTGTAAAATGGAGCTTCAGGGCACTGCAATTCACAAACCTGCACAGTTATAAATGATAACTCTCAGTTATAAATGATAACTCTCGTCCACAAATATATTGAGGGAAGGCAAAGACGAGGAATTGAAATCAAGGCAGAATTGCAGGAAACAGATTTCAGGAGGTAGATTCGAATCGCCTTGAAAGCCAATGAAAAGCGGCAAAACTTTGACAATGATGCCCTTGGCCAAAAAGGGCGTATGCGTTTTTTCCTGAATATATTCAGGAAAAAACGCATACGCCCTTTTTGGCCAACCAAGCAACCTGGAAAGGCAAATCAGCGCTACAAAGAAGTCTCGCTTCCCATCGGTCAAAAGGGCCATGCTGAAAAAAGTGTCAAAACCAGAAATGCAGGCCAGGCCATGGAGAAATGGGAGCCTTGCTACACTGATGGGCGGGATGTAAATTGCCAACAGCCACTCTGGAGAAGTGTACGGTGTGTCCTGAAACATCTAAAAAACACAGCTTAGAGAGCATAGGGCACTTCCACGCATGGGGGTATAAAGTGGGAAAATTAAAAATCAGCAAGACACAAGCACCCCAAAGTTTAGGGCTGCTCTGTTGACAAGGACCTCCACTTCATTCCACCTTAAATATCCCAGGAAAGCGAAAAATGGATAAAAAATTTGAGGTCCATATGTACAATGGATTATCACTCAGCCATGAAATCAATGTCATAAGGCTAGTAGCAGCATGATGAGTGGATTTAGGTCCGACGATTCTAAGTGACATAAGTCACACAGAAAAGGACACTTCTCATAAGGTGTCACTTATAGAGGGAATGTAAAAACCGTTACACTTGAACTGAATTACAAAACAGAACAGAGTCACACATGCAGAAAACACACTATGGCTGCTTAACGGGAAAGGTGAGGTGGGGTGATACATAAAACAAGAGTTTCAAATTAGCTCAGATACCGTTCCATAAACCCAATATGTAACAGACAAGACCTACTCCTTGCTCAGAGAACTGAACTCAACACGCCCGATTCACAGCACAAGAATATATCTGACTAGTAATAATCTTAAAACCTATGTATTGATATCTCTCTGTTAGTGTGTCAAGTGGGTGTAAAGCGGCATAAACACAGCCGTGAAAAGCAGCTAAACCCCATTATAAAAATAAATTACTTTTCAAAACCCATGAAACAAAGACAGTGAAAGAGAGAGAAATTCTTACACAATTCGTTCAGGGTCTGTGATGCAACCTGGATTGACCATATCTAGACCCACAGCTGGATGAGACATAAGGGTGGACACTCTTGGGGCTGAGAGGTTTGGTGAGGTTGGGTGAGCAAACGCAGACCCTTTAAAGTAATACTGCGTGCTACCCATCGCATGGGTCCCAAATCTCCAGGTTCAAGGGCATCTTCCTACATCGAAAACATGCATGAGAAACCCAGAAGATGGTACACCGTGTGATGGGGAAAGGTTTCTAAAACGCACCTCATTTCTCATCTCCTTGTGCTCGGGTTCGCCATTCCAGCCACTTTACTAGCAATCTCCCTACTTGGAGCATCAGCACCTTTAACCTCCTGTTCCGTACAGGTTGCTATTTGTCCTGAGGATGAACGGGAAGACGGGGAACCAATGAGAGACTAGCTCTTGGTGTTGGGACAGGCACAGGTCACTCTATTTTCCCATCAGGAAGAAGAATTAACCACAGGCTCAGCCTGCCCCCCGGAACCAGAACAGGGCCTGAAGCCATCCTGCGCTTTTGCGGCCAGCTCCCGAAAAAGCGAGTTGTAAAATGGAGCTTCAGGGCACTGCAATTCACAAACCTGCACAGTTATAAATGATAACTCTCAGTTATAAATGATAACTCTCGTCCACAAATATATTGAGGGAAGGCAAAGACGAGGAATTGAAATCAAGGCAGAATTGCAGGAAACAGATTTCAGGAGGTAGATTCGAATCGCCTTGAAAGCCAATGAAAAGCGGCAAAACTTTGACAATGATGCCCTTGGCCAAAAAGGGCGTATGCGTTTTTTCCTGAATATATTCAGGAAAAAACGCATACGCCCTTTTTGGCCAACCAAGCAACCTGGAAAGGCAAATCAGCGCTACAAAGAAGTCTCGCTTCCCATCGGTCAAAAGGGCCATGCTGAAAAAAGTGTCAAAACCAGAAATGCAGGCCAGGCCATGGAGAAATGGGAGCCTTGCTACACTGATGGGCGGGATGTAAATTGCCAACAGCCACTCTGGAGAAGTGTACGGTGTGTCCTGAAACATCTAAAAAACACAGCTTAGAGAGCATAGGGCACTTCCACGCATGGGGGTATAAAGTGGGAAAATTAAAAATCAGCAAGACACAAGCACCCCAAAGTTTAGGGCTGCTCTGTTGACAAGGACCTCCACTTCATTCCACCTTAAATATCCCAGGAAAGCGAAAAATGGATAAAAAATTTGAGGTCCATATGTACAATGGATTATCACTCAGCCATGAAATCAATGTCATAAGGCTAGTAGCAGCATGATGAGTGGATTTAGGTCCGACGATTCTAAGTGACATAAGTCACACAGAAAAGGACACTTCTCATAAGGTGTCACTTATAGAGGGAATGTAAAAACCGTTACACTTGAACTGAATTACAAAACAGAACAGAGTCACACATGCAGAAAACACACTATGGCTGCTTAACGGGAAAGGTGAGGTGGGGTGATACATAAAACAAGAGTTTCAAATTAGCTCAGATACCGTTCCATAAACCCAATATGTAACAGACAAGACCTACTCCTTGCTCAGAGAACTGGACTCAACACGCCCAATTCACCGCACAAGAATATATCTGACTAGTAATAATCTTAAAACCTATGTATTGATATCTCTCTGTTACTGTGTCAAGTGGGTGTAAAGCAGCATAAACACAGCCGTGAAAAGCAGCTAAACCCCATTATAAAAATAAATTACTTTTCAAAACCCATGAAACAAAGACAGTGAAAGAGAGAGAAATTCTTACACAATTCGTTCAGGGTCTGTGATGCAACCTGGATTGACCATATCTAGACCCACAGCTGGATGAGACATAAGGGTGGACACTCTTGGGGCTGAGAGGTTTGGTGAGGTTGGGTGAGCAAACGCAGACCCTTTAAAGTAATACTGCGTGCTACCCATCGCATGGGTCCCAAATCTCCAGGTTCAAGGGCATCTTCCTACATCGAAAACATGCATGAGAAACCCAGAAGATGGTACACCGTGTGATGGGGAAAGGTTTCTAAAACGCACCTCATTTCTCATCTCCTTGTGCTCGGGTTCGCCATTCCAGCCACTTTACTAGCAATCTCCCCTACTTGGAGCATCAGCACCTTTAACCTCCTGTTCCGTACAGGTTGCTATTTGTCCTGAGGATGAACGGGAAGACGGGGAACCAATGAGAGACTAGCTCTTGGTGTTGGGACAGGCACAGGTCACTCTATTTTCCCATCAGGAAGAAGAATTAACCACAGGCTCAGCCTGCCCCCCGGAACCAGAACAGGGCCTGAAGCCATCCTGCGCTTTTGCGGCCAGCTCCCGAAAAAGCGAGTTGTAAAATGCAGCTTCAGGGCACTGCAATTCACAAACCTGCACAGTTATAAATGATAACTCTCGTCCACAAATATATTGAGGGAAGGCAAAGACGAGGAATTGAAATCAAGGCAGAATTGCAGGAAACAGATTTCAGGAGGTAGATTCGAATCGCCTTGAAAGCACATGAAAAGCGGCAAAACGTTGACAATGATGCCCTTGGCCAAAAAGGGCGTATGCGTTTTTTCCTGAATATATTCAGGAAAAAACGCATACGCCCTTTTTGGCCAACCAAGCAACCTGGAAAGGCAAATCAGCGCTACAAAGAAGTCTCGCTTCCCATCGGTCAAAAGGGCCATGCTGAAAAAAGTGTCAAAACCAGAAATGCAGGACAGGCCATGGAGAAATGGGAGCCTTGCTACACTGATGGGCGGGATGTAAATTGCCAACAGCCACTCTGGAGAAGTGTACGGTGTGTCCTGAAACATCTAAAAAACACAGCTTAGAGAGCATAGGGCACTTCCACGCATGGGGGTATAAAGTGGGAAAATTAAAAATCATCAAGACACAAGCACCCCAAAGTTTAGGGCTGCTCTGTTGACAAGGACCTCCACTTCATTCCACCTTAAATATCCCAGAAAAGCGAAAAATGGATAAAAAATTTGAGGTCCATATGTACAATGGATTATCACTCAGCCATGAAATCAATGTCATAAGGCTAGTAGCAGCATGATGAGTGGATTTAGGTCCGACGATTCTAAGTGACATAAGTCACACAGAAAAGGACACTTCTCATAAGGTGTCACTTATAGAGGGAATGTAAAAACCGTTACACTTGAACTGAATTACAAAACAGAACAGAGTCACACATGCAGAAAACACACTATGGCTGCTTAACGGGAAAGGTGAGGTGGGGTGATACATAAAACAAGAGTTTCAAATTAGCTCAGATACCGTTCCATAAACCCAATATGTAACAGACAAGACCTACTCCTTGCTCAGAGAACTGGACTCAACACGCCCGATTCACCGCACAAGAATATATCTGACTAGTAATAATCTTAAAACCTATGTATTGATATCTCTCTGTTAGTGTGTCAAGTGGGTGTAAAGCAGCATAAACACAGCCGTGAAAAGCAGCTAAACCCCATTATAAAAATAAATTACTTTTCAAAACCCATGAAACAAAGACAGTGAAAGAGAGAGAAATTCTTACACAATTCGTTCAGGGTCTGTGATGCAACCTGGATTGACCATATCTAGACCCACAGCTGGATGAGACATAAGGGTGGACACTCTTGGGGCTGAGAGGTTTGGTGAGGTTGGGTGAGCAAACGCAGACCCTTTAAAGTAATACTGCGTGCTACCCATCGCATGGGTCCCAAATCTCCAGGTTCAAGGGCATCTTCCTACATCGAAAACATGCATGAGAAACCCAGAAGATGGTACACCGTGTGATGGGGAAAGGTTTCTAAAACGCACCTCATTTCTCATCTCCTTGTGCTCGGGTTCGCCATTCCAGCCACTTTACTAGCAATCTCCCTACTTGGAGCATCAGCACCTTTAACCTCCTGTTCCGTACAGGTTGCTATTTGTCCTGAGGATGAACGGGAAGACGGAGAACCAATGAGAGACTAGCTCTTGGTGTTGGGACAGGCACAGGTCACTCTATTTTCCCATCAGGAAGAAGAATTAACCACAGGCTCAGCCTGCCCCCCGGAACCAGAACAGGGCCTGAAGCCATCCTGCGCTTTTGCGGGCAGCTCCCGAAAAAGCGAGTTGTAAAATGGAGCTTCAGGGCACTGCAATTCACAAACCTGCACAGTTATAAATGATAACTCTCGTCCACAAATATATTGAGGGAAGGCAAAGACGAGGAATTGAAATCAAGGCAGAATTGCAGGAAACAGATTTCAGGAGGTAGATTCGAATCACCTTGAAAGCACATGAAAAGCGGCAAAACGTTGACAATGATGCCCTTGGCCAAAAAGGGCGTATGCGTTTTTTCCTGAATATATTCAGGAAAAAACGCATACGCCCTTTTGGGCCAACCAAGCAACCTGGAAAGGCAAATCAGCGCTACAAAGAAGTCTCGCTTCCCATCGGTCAAAAGGGCCATGCTGAAAAAAGTGTCAAAACCAGAAATGCAGGACAGGCCATGGAGAAATGGGAGCCTTGTTACACTGATGGGCGGGATGTAAATTGCCAACAGCCACTCTGGAGAAGTGTACGGTGTGTCCTGAAACATCTAAAAAACACAGCTTAGAGAGCATAGGGCACTTCCACGCATGGGGGTATAAAGTGGGAAAATTAAAAATCATCAAGACAAAAGCACCCCAAAGTTTAGGGCTGCTCTGTTGACAAGGACCTCCACTTCATTCCACCTTAAATATCCCAGGAAAGCGAAAAATGGATAAAAAATTTGAGGTCCATATGTACAATGGATTATCACTCAGCCATGAAATCAATGTCATAAGGCTAGTAGCAGCATGATGAGTGGATTTAGGTCCGACGATTCTAAGTGACATAAGTCACACAGAAAAGGACACTTCTCATAAGGTGTCACTTATAGAGGGAATGTAAAAACCGTTACACTTGAACTGAATTACAAAACAGAACAGAGTCACACATGCAGAAAACACACTATGGCTGCTTAACGGGAAAGGTGAGGTGGGGTGATACATAAAACAAGAGTTTCAAATTAGCTCAGATACCGTTCCATAAACCCAATATGTAACAGACAAGACCTACTCCTTGCTCAGAGAACTGGACTCAACACGCCCGATTCACCGCACAAGAATATATCTGACTAGTAATAATCTTAAAACCTATGTATTGATATCTCTCTGTTAGTGTGTCAAGTGGGTGTAAAGCGGCATAAACACAGCCGTGAAAAGCAGCTAAACCCCATTATAAAAATAAATTACTTTTCAAAACCCATGAAACAAAGACAGTGAAAGAGAGAGAAATTCTTACACAATTCGTTCAGGGTCTGTGATGCAACCTGGATTGACCATATCTAGACCCACAGCTGGATGAGACATAAGGGTGGACACTCTTGGGGCTGAGAGGTTTGGTGAGGTTGGGTGAGCAAACGCAGACCCTTTAAAGTAATACTGCGTGCTACCCATCGCATGGGTCCCAAATCTCCAGGTTCAAGGGCATCTTCCTACATCGAAAACATGCATGAGAAACCCAGAAGATGGTACACCGTGTGATGGGGAAAGGTTTCTAAAACGCACCTCATTTCTCATCTCCTTGTGCTCGGGTTCGCCATTCCAGCCACTTTACTAGCAATCTCCCTACTTGGAGCATCAGCACCTTTAACCTCCTGTTCCGTACAGGTTGCTATTTGTCCTGAGGATGAACGGGAAGACGGGGAACCAATGAGAGACTAGCTCTTGGTGTTGGGACAGGCACAGGTCACTCTATTTTCCCATCAGGAAGAAGAATTAACCACAGGCTCAGCCTGCCCCCCGGAACCAGAACAGGGCCTGAAGCCATCCTGCGCTTTTGCGGCCAGCTCCCGAAAAAGCGAGTTGTAAAATGGAGCTTCAGGGCACTGCAATTCACAAACCTGCACAGTTATAAATGATAACTCTTGTCCACAAATATATTGAGGGAAGGCAAAGACGAGGAATTGAAATCAAGGCAGAATTGCAGGAAACAGATTTCAGGAGGTAGATTCGAATCGCCTTTAAAGCACATGAAAAGTGGCAAAACGTTGACAATGATGCCCTTGGCCAAAAAGGGCGTATGCGTTTTTTCCTGAATATATTCAGGAAAGAACGCATACGCCCTTTTTGGCCAACCAAGCAACCTGGAAAGGCAAATCAGCGCTACAAAGAAGTCTCGCTTCCCATCGGTCAAAAGGGCCATGCTGAAAAAAGTGTCAAAACCAGAAATGCAGGACAGGCCATGGAGAAATGGGAGCCTTGCTACACTGATGGGCGGGATGTAAATTGCCAACAGCCACTCTGGAGAAGTGTACGGTGTGTCCTGAAACATCTAAAAAACACAGCTTAGAGAGCATAGGGCACTTCCACGCATGGGGGTATAAAGTGGGAAAATTAAAAATCAGCAAGACACAAGCACCCCAAAGTTTAGGGCTGCTCTGTTGACAAGGACCTCCACTTCATTCCACCTTAAATATCCCAGGAAAGCGAAAAATGGATAAAAAATTTGAGGTCCATATGTACAATGGATTATCACTCAGCCATGAAATCAATGTCATAAGGCTAGTAGCAGCATGATGAGTGGATTTAGGTCCGACGATTCTAAGTGACATAAGTCACACAGAAAAGGACACTTCTCATAAGGTGTCACTTATAGAGGGAATGTAAAAACCGTTACACTTGAACTGAATTACAAAACAGAACAGAGTCACACATGCAGAAAACACACTATGGCTGCTTAACGGGAAAGGTGAGGTGGGGTGATACATAAAACAAGAGTTTCAAATTAGCTCAGATACCGTTCCATAAACCCAATATGTAACAGACAAGACCTACTCCTTGCTCAGAGAACTGGACTCAACACGCCCGATTCACCGCACAAGAATATATCTGACTAGTAATAATCTTAAAACCTATGTATTGATATCTCTCTGTTAGTGTGTCAAGTGGGTGTAAAGCAGCATAAACACAGCCGTGAAAAGCAGCTAAACCCCATTATAAAAATAAATTACTTTTCAAAACCCATGAAACAAAGACAGTGAAAGAGAGAGAAATTCTTACACAATTCGTTCAGGGTCTGTGATGCAACCTGGATTGACCATATCTAGACCCACAGCTGGATGAGACATAAGGGTGGACACTCTTGGGGCTGAGAGGTTTGGTGAGGTTGGGTGAGCAAACGCAGACCCTTTAAAGTAATACTGCGTGCTACCCATCGCATGGGTCCCAAATCTCCAGGTTCAAGGGCATCTTCCTACATCGAAAACATGCATGAGAAACCCAGAAGATGGTACACCGTGTGATGGGGAAAGGTTTCTAAAACGCACCTCATTTCTCATCTCCTTGTGCTCGGGTTCGCCATTCCAGCCACTTTACTAGCAATCTCCCTACTTGGAGCATCAGCACCTTTAACCTCCTGTTCCGTACAGGTTGCTATTTGTCCTGAGGATGAACGGGAAGACGGAGAACCAATGAGAGACTAGCTCTTGGTGTTGGGACAGGCACAGGTCACTCTATTTTCCCATCAGGAAGAAGAATTAACCACAGGCTCAGCCTGCCCCCCGGAACCAGAACAGGGCCTGAAGCCATCCTGCGCTTTTGCGGGCAGCTCCCGAAAAAGCGAGTTGTAAAATGCAGCTTCAGGGCACTGCAATTCACAAACCTGCACAGTTATAAATGATAACTCTCGTCCACAAATATATTGAGGGAAGGCAAAGACGAGGAATTGAAATCAAGGCAGAATTGCAGGAAACAGATTTCAGGAGGTAGATTCGAATCACCTTGAAAGCACATGAAAAGCGGCAAAACGTTGACAATGATGCCCTTGGCCAAAAAGGGCGTATGCGTTTTTTCCTGAATATATTCAGGAAAAAACGCATACGCCCTTTTGGGCCAACCAAGCAACCTGGAAAGGCAAATCAGCGCTACAAAGAAGTCTCGCTTCCCATCGGTCAAAAGGGCCATGCTGAAAAAAGTGTCAAAACCAGAAATGCAGGACAGGCCATGGAGAAATGGGAGCCTTGTTACACTGATGGGCGGGATGTAAATTGCCAACAGCCACTCTGGAGAAGTGTACGGTGTGTCCTGAAACATCTAAAAAACACAGCTTAGAGAGCATAGGGCACTTCCACGCATGGGGGTATAAAGTGGGAAAATTAAAAATCATCAAGACAAAAGCACCCCAAAGTTTAGGGCTGCTCTGTTGACAAGGACCTCCACTTCATTCCACCTTAAATATCCCAGGAAAGCGAAAAATGGATAAAAAATTTGAGGTCCATATGTACAATGGATTATCACTCAGCCATGAAATCAATGTCATAAGGCTAGTAGCAGCATGATGAGTGGATTTAGGTCCGACGATTCTAAGTGACATAAGTCACACAGAAAAGGACACTTCTCATAAGGTGTCACTTATAGAGGGAATGTAAAAACCGTTACACTTGAACTGAATTACAAAACAGAACAGAGTCACACATGCAGAAAACACACTATGGCTGCTTAACGGGAAAGGTGAGGTGGGGTGATACATAAAACAAGAGTTTCAAATTAGCTCAGATACCGTTCCATAAACCCAATATGTAACAGACAAGACCTACTCCTTGCTCAGAGAACTGGACTCAACACGCCCGATTCACCGCACAAGAATATATCTGACTAGTAATAATCTTAAAACCTATGTATTGATATCTCTCTGTTAGTGTGTCAAGTGGGTGTAAAGCGGCATAAACACAGCCGTGAAAAGCAGCTAAACCCCATTATAAAAATAAATTACTTTTCAAAACCCATGAAACAAAGACAGTGAAAGAGAGAGAAATTCTTACACAATTCGTTCAGGGTCTGTGATGCAACCTGGATTGACCATATCTAGACCCACAGCTGGATGAGACATAAGGGTGGACACTCTTGGGGCTGAGAGGTTTGGTGAGGTTGGGTGAGCAAACGCAGACCCTTTAAAGTAATACTGCGTGCTACCCATCGCATGGGTCCCAAATCTCCAGGTTCAAGGGCATCTTCCTACATCGAAAACATGCATGAGAAACCCAGAAGATGGTACACCGTGTGATGGGGAAAGGTTTCTAAAACGCACCTCATTTCTCATCTCCTTGTGCTCGGGTTCGCCATTCCAGCCACTTTACTAGCAATCTCCCTACTTGGAGCATCAGCACCTTTAACCTCCTGTTCCGTACAGGTTGCTATTTGTCCTGAGGATGAACGGGAAGACGGGGAACCAATGAGAGACTAGCTCTTGGTGTTGGGACAGGCACAGGTCACTCTATTTTCCCATCAGGAAGAAGAATTAACCACAGGCTCAGCCTGCCCCCCGGAACCAGAACAGGGCCTGAAGCCATCCTGCGCTTTTGCGGCCAGCTCCCGAAAAAGCGAGTTGTAAAATGGAGCTTCAGGGCACTGCAATTCACAAACCTGCACAGTTATAAATGATAACTCTTGTCCACAAATATATTGAGGGAAGGCAAAGACGAGGAATTGAAATCAAGGCAGAATTGCAGGAAACAGATTTCAGGAGGTAGATTCGAATCGCCTTTAAAGCACATGAAAAGTGGCAAAACGTTGACAATGATGCCCTTGGCCAAAAAGGGCGTATGCGTTTTTTCCTGAATATATTCAGGAAAGAACGCATACGCCCTTTTTGGCCAACCAAGCAACCTGGAAAGGCAAATCAGCGCTACAAAGAAGTCTCGCTTCCCATCGGTCAAAAGGGCCATGCTGAAAAAAGTGTCAAAACCAGAAATGCAGGACAGGCCATGGAGAAATGGGAGCCTTGCTACACTGATGGGCGGGATGTAAATTGCCAACAGCCACTCTGGAGAAGTGTACGGTGTGTCCTGAAACATCTAAAAAACACAGCTTAGAGAGCATAGGGCACTTCCACGCATGGGGGTATAAAGTGGGAAAATTAAAAATCAGCAAGACACAAGCACCCCAAAGTTTAGGGCTGCTCTGTTGACAAGGACCTCCACTTCATTCCACCTTAAATATCCCAGGAAAGCGAAAAATGGATAAAAAATTTGAGGTCCATATGTACAATGGATTATCACTCAGCCATGAAATCAATGTCATAAGGCTAGTAGCAGCATGATGAGTGGATTTAGGTCCGACGATTCTAAGTGACATAAGTCACACAGAAAAGGACACTTCTCATAAGGTGTCACTTATAGAGGGAATGTAAAAACCGTTACACTTGAACTGAATTACAAAACAGAACAGAGTCACACATGCAGAAAACACACTATGGCTGCTTAACGGGAAAGGTGAGGTGGGGTGATACATAAAACAAGAGTTTCAAATTAGCTCAGATACCGTTCCATAAACCCAATATGTAACAGACAAGACCTACTCCTTGCTCAGAGAACTGGACTCAACACGCCCGATTCACCGCACAAGAATATATCTGACTAGTAATAATCTTAAAACCTATGTATTGATATCTCTCTGTTAGTGTGTCAAGTGGGTGTAAAGCAGCATAAACACAGCCGTGAAAAGCAGCTAAACCCCATTATAAAAATAAATTACTTTTCAAAACCCATGAAACAAAGACAGTGAAAGAGAGAGAAATTCTTACACAATTCGTTCAGGGTCTGTGATGCAACCTGGATTGACCATATCTAGACCCACAGCTGGATGAGACATAAGGGTGGACACTCTTGGGGCTGAGAGGTTTGGTGAGGTTGGGTGAGCAAACGCAGACCCTTTAAAGTAATACTGCGTGCTACCCATCGCATGGGTCCCAAATCTCCAGGTTCAAGGGCATCTTCCTACATCGAAAACATGCATGAGAAACCCAGAAGATGGTACACCGTGTGATGGGGAAAGGTTTCTAAAACGCACCTCATTTCTCATCTCCTTGTGCTCGGGTTCGCCATTCCAGCCACTTTACTAGCAATCTCCCTACTTGGAGCATCAGCACCTTTAACCTCCTGTTCCGTACAGGTTGCTATTTGTCCTGAGGATGAACGGGAAGACGGAGAACCAATGAGAGACTAGCTCTTGGTGTTGGGACAGGCACAGGTCACTCTATTTTCCCATCAGGAAGAAGAATTAACCACAGGCTCAGCCTGCCCCCCGGAACCAGAACAGGGCCTGAAGCCATCCTGCGCTTTTGCGGCCAGCTCCCGAAAAAGCGAGTTGTAAAATGGAGCTTCAGGGCACTGCAATTCACAAACCTGCACAGTTATAAATGATAACTCTCGTCCACAAATATATTGAGGGAAGGCAAAGACGAGGAATTGAAATCAAGGCAGAATTGCAGGAAACAGATTTCAGGAGGTAGATTCGAATCACCTTGAAAGCACATGAAAAGCGGCAAAACGTTGACAATGATGCCCTTGGCCAAAAAGGGCGTATGCGTTTTTTCCTGAATATATTCAGGAAAAAACGCATACGCCCTTTTTGGCCAACCAAGCAACCTGGAAAGGCAAATCAGCGCTACAAAGAAGTCTCGCTTCCCATCGGTCAAAAGGGCCATGCTGAAAAAAGTGTCAAAACCAGAAATGCAGGACAGGCCATGGAGAAATGGGAGCCTTGTTACACTGATGGGCGGGATGTAAATTGCCAACAGCCACTCTGGAGAAGTGTACGGTGTGTCCTGAAACATCTAAAAAACACAGCTTAGAGAGCATAGGGCACTTCCACGCATGGGGGTATAAAGTGGGAAAATTAAAAATCATCAAGACAAAAGCACCCCAAAGTTTAGGGCTGCTCTGTTGACAAGGACCTCCACTTCATTCCACCTTAAATATCCCAGGAAAGCGAAAAATGGATAAAAAATTTGAGGTCCATATGTACAATGGATTATCACTCAGCCATGAAATCAATGTCATAAGGCTAGTAGCAGCATGATGAGTGGATTTAGGTCCGACGATTCTAAGTGACATAAGTCACACAGAAAAGGACACTTCTCATAAGGTGTCACTTATAGAGGGAATGTAAAAACCGTTACACTTGAACTGAATTACAAAACAGAACAGAGTCACACATGCAGAAAACACACTATGGCTGCTTAACGGGAAAGGTGAGGTGGGGTGATACATAAAACAAGAGTTTCAAATTAGCTCAGATACCGTTCCATAAACCCAATATGTAACAGACAAGACCTACTCCTTGCTCAGAGAACTGGACTCAACACGCCCGATTCACCGCACAAGAATATATCTGACTAGTAATAATCTTAAAACCTATGTATTGATATCTCTCTGTTAGTGTGTCAAGTGGGTGTAAAGCGGCATAAACACAGCCGTGAAAAGCAGCTAAACCCCATTATAAAAATAAATTACTTTTCAAAACCCATGAAACAAAGACAGTGAAAGAGAGAGAAATTCTTACACAATTCGTTCAGGGTCTGTGATGCAACCTGGATTGACCATATCTAGACCCACAGCTGGATGAGACATAAGGGTGGACACTCTTGGGGCTGAGAGGTTTGGTGAGGTTGGGTGAGCAAACGCAGACCCTTTAAAGTAATACTGCGTGCTACCCATCGCATGGGTCCCAAATCTCCAGGTTCAAGGGCATCTTCCTACATCGAAAACATGCATGAGAAACCCAGAAGATGGTACACCGTGTGATGGGGAAAGGTTTCTAAAACGCACCTCATTTCTCATCTCCTTGTGCTCGGGTTCGCCATTCCAGCCACTTTACTAGCAATCTCCCTACTTGGAGCATCAGCACCTTTAACCTCCTGTTCCGTACAGGTTGCTATTTGTCCTGAGGATGAACGGGAAGACGGGGAACCAATGAGAGACTAGCTCTTGGTGTTGGGACAGGCACAGGTCACTCTATTTTCCCATCAGGAAGAAGAATTAACCACAGGCTCAGCCTGCCCCCCGGAACCAGAACAGGGCCTGAAGCCATCCTGCGCTTTTGCGGCCAGCTCCCGAAAAAGCGAGTTGTAAAATGGAGCTTCAGGGCACTGCAATTCACAAACCTGCACAGTTATAAATGATAACTCTTGTCCACAAATATATTGAGGGAAGGCAAAGACGAGGAATTGAAATCAAGGCAGAATTGCAGGAAACAGATTTCAGGAGGTAGATTCGAATCGCCTTTAAAGCACATGAAAAGTGGCAAAACGTTGACAATGATGCCCTTGGCCAAAAAGGGCGTATGCGTTTTTTCCTGAATATATTCAGGAAAGAACGCATACGCCCTTTTTGGCCAACCAAGCAACCTGGAAAGGCAAATCAGCGCTACAAAGAAGTCTCGCTTCCCATCGGTCAAAAGGGCCATGCTGAAAAAAGTGTCAAAACCAGAAATGCAGGACAGGCCATGGAGAAATGGGAGCCTTGCTACACTGATGGGCGGGATGTAAATTGCCAACAGCCACTCTGGAGAAGTGTACGGTGTGTCCTGAAACATCTAAAAAACACAGCTTAGAGAGCATAGGGCACTTCCACGCATGGGGGTATAAAGTGGGAAAATTAAAAATCAGCAAGACACAAGCACCCCAAAGTTTAGGGCTGCTCTGTTGACAAGGACCTCCACTTCATTCCACCTTAAATATCCCAGGAAAGCGAAAAATGGATAAAAAATTTGAGGTCCATATGTACAATGGATTATCACTCAGCCATGAAATCAATGTCATAAGGCTAGTAGCAGCATGATGAGTGGATTTAGGTCCGACGATTCTAAGTGACATAAGTCACACAGAAAAGGACACTTCTCATAAGGTGTCACTTATAGAGGGAATGTAAAAACCGTTACACTTGAACTGAATTACAAAACAGAACAGAGTCACACATGCAGAAAACACACTATGGCTGCTTAACGGGAAAGGTGAGGTGGGGTGATACATAAAACAAGAGTTTCAAATTAGCTCAGATACCGTTCCATAAACCCAATATGTAACAGACAAGACCTACTCCTTGCTCAGAGAACTGGACTCAACACGCCCGATTCACCGCACAAGAATATATCTGACTAGTAATAATCTTAAAACCTATGTATTGATATCTCTCTGTTAGTGTGTCAAGTGGGTGTAAAGCAGCATAAACACAGCCGTGAAAAGCAGCTAAACCCCATTATAAAAATAAATTACTTTTCAAAACCCATGAAACAAAGACAGTGAAAGAGAGAGAAATTCTTACACAATTCGTTCAGGGTCTGTGATGCAACCTGGATTGACCATATCTAGACCCACAGCTGGATGAGACATAAGGGTGGACACTCTTGGGGCTGAGAGGTTTGGTGAGGTTGGGTGAGCAAACGCAGTCCCTTTAAAGTAATACTGCGTGCTACCCATCGCATGGGTCCCAAATCTCCAGGTTCAAGGGCATCTTCCTACATCAAAAACATGCATGAGAAACCCAGAAGATGGTACACCGTGTGATGGGGAAAGGTTTCTAAAACGCACCTCATTTCTCATCTCCTTGTGCTCGGGTTCGCCATTCCAGCCACTTTACTAGCAATCTCCCCTACTTGGAGCATCAGCACCTTTAACCTCCTGTTCCGTACAGGTTGCTATTTGTCCTGAGGATGAACGGGAAGACGGGGAACCAATGAGAGACTAGCTCTTGGTGTTGGGACAGGCACAGGTCACTCTATTTTCCCATCAGGAAGAAGAATTAACCACAGGCTCAGCCTGCCCCCCGGAACCAGAACAGGGCCTGAAGCCATCCTGCGCTTTTGCGGCCAGCTCCCGAAAAAGCGAGTTGTAAAATGGAGCTTCAGGGAACTGCAATTCACAAACCTGCACAGTTATAAATGATAACTCTCGTCCACAAATATATTGAGGGAAGGCAAAGACGAGGAATTGAAATCAAGGCAGAATTGCAGGAAACAGATTTCAGGAGGTAGATTCGAATCGCCTTGAAAGCCAATGAAAAGCGGCAAAACGTTGACAATGATGCCCTTGGCCAAAAAGGGCGTATGCGTTTTTTCCTGAATATATTCAGGAAAAAACGCATACGCCCTTTTTGGCCAGCCAAGCAACCTGGAAAGGCAAATCAGCGCTACAAAGAAGTCTCGCTTCCCATCGGTCAAAAGGGCCATGCTGAAAAAAGTGTCAAAACCAGAAATGCAGGACAGGCCATGGAGAAATGGGAGCCTTGCTACACTGATGGGCGGGATGTAAATTGCCAACAGCCACTCTGGAGAAGTGTACGGTGTGTCCTGAAACATCTAAAAAACACAGCTTAGAGAGCATAGGGCACTTCCACGCATGGGGGTATAAAGTGGGAAAATTAAAAATCAGCAAGACACAAGCACCCCAAAGTTTAGGGCTGCTCTGTTGACAAGGACCTCCACTTCATTCCACCTTAAATATCCCAGGAAAGCGAAAAATGGATAAAAAATTTGAGGTCCATATGTACAATGGATTATCACTCAGCCATGAAATCAATGTCATAAGGCTAGTAGCAGCATGATGAGTGGATTTAGGTCCGACGATTCTAAGTGACATAAGTCACACAGAAAAGGACACTTCTCATAAGGTGTCACTTATAGAGGGAATGTAAAAACCGTTACACTTGAACTGAATTACAAAACAGAACAGAGTCACACATGCAGAAAACACACTATGGCTGCTTAACGGGAAAGGTGAGGTGGGGTGATACATAAAACAAGAGTTTCAAATTAGCTCAGATACCGTTCCTTAAACCCAATATGTAACAGACAAGACCTACTCCTTGCTCAGAGAACTGGACTCAACACGCCCGATTCACCGCACAAGAATATATCTGACTAGTAATAATCTTAAAACCTATGTATTGATATCTCTCTGTTAGTGTGTCAAGTGGGTGTAAAGCAGCATAAACACAGCCGTGAAAAGCAGCTAAACCCCATTATAAAAATAAATTACTTTTCAAAACCCATGAAACAAAGACAGTGAAAGAGAGAGAAATTCTTACACAATTCGTTCAGGCTCTGTGATGCAACCTGGATTGACCATATCTAGACCCACAGCTGGATGAGACATAAGGGTGGACACTCTTGGGGCTGAGAGGTTTGGTGAGGTTGGGTGAGCAAACGCAGACCCTTTAAAGTAATACTGCGTGCTACCCATCGCATGGGTCCCAAATCTCCAGGTTCAAGGGCATCTTCCTACATCGAAAACATGCATGAGAAACCCAGAAGATGGTACACCGTGTGATGGGGAAAGGTTTCTAAAACGCACCTCATTTCTCATCTCCTTGTGCTCGGGTTCGCCATTCCAGCCACTTTACTAGCAATCTCCCCTACTTGGAGCATCAGCACCTTTAACCTCCTGTTCCGTACAGGTTGCTATTTGTCCTGAGGATGAACGGGAAGACGGGGAACCAATGAGAGACTAGCTCTTGGTGTTGGGACAGGCACAGGTCACTCTATTTTCCCATCAGGAAGAAGAATTAACCACAGGCTCAGCCTGCCCCCCGGAACCAGAACAGGGCCTGAAGCCATCCTGCGCTTTTGCGGCCAGCTCCCGAAAAAGCGAGTTGTAAAATGGAGCTTCAGGGCACTGCAATTCACAAACCTGCACAGTTATAAATGATAACTCTCGTCCACAAATATATTGAGGGAAGGCAAAGACGAGGAATTGAAATCAAGGCAGAATTGCAGGAAACAGATTTCAGGAGGTAGATTCGAATCGCCTTGAAAGCCAATGAAAAGCGGCAAAACGTTGACAATGATGCCCTTGGCCAAAAAGGGCGTATGCGTTTTTTCCTGAATATATTCAGGAAAAAACGCATACGCCCTTTTTGGCCAACCAAGCAACCTGGAAAGGCAAATCAGCGCTACAAAGAAGTCTCGCTTCCCATCGGTCAAAAGGGCCATGCTGAAAAAAGTGTCAAAACCAGAAATGCAGGACAGGCCATGGAGAAATGGGAGCCTTGCTACACTGATGGGCGGGATGTAAATTGCCAACAGCCACTCTGGAGAAGTGTACGGTGTGTCCTGAAACATCTAAAAAACACAGCTTAGAGAGCATAGGGCACTTCCACGCATGGGGGTATAAAGTGGGAAAATTAAAAATCAGCAAGACACAAGCACCCCAAAGTTTAGGGCTGCTCTGTTGACAAGGACCTCCACTTCATTCCACCTTAAATATCCCAGGAAAGCGAAAAATGGATAAAAAATTTGAGGTCCATATGTACAATGGATTATCACTCAGCCATGAAATCAATGTCATAAGGCTAGTAGCAGCATGATGAGTGGATTTAGGTCCGACGATTCTAAGTGACATAAGTCACACAGAAAAGGACACTTCTCATAAGGTGTCACTTATAGAGGGAATGTAAAAACCGTTACACTTGAACTGAATTACAAAACAGAACAGAGTCACACATGCAGAAAACACACTATGGCTGCTTAACGGGAAAGGTGAGGTGGGGTGATACATAAAACAAGAGTTTCAAATTAGCTCAGATACCGTTCCATAAACCCAATATGTAACAGACAAGACCTACTCCTTGCTCAGAGAACTGGACTCAACACGCCCGATTCACCGCACAAGAATATATCTGACTAGTAATAATCTTAAAACCTATGAATTGATATCTCTCTGTTAGTGTGTCAAGTGGGTGTAAAGCAGCATAAACACAGCCGTGAAAAGCAGCTAAACCCCATTATAAAAATAAATTACTTTTCAAAACCCATGAAACAAAGACAGTGAAAGAGAGAGAAATTCTTACACAATTCGTTCAGGGTCTGTGATGCAACCTGGATTGACCATATCTAGACCCACAGCTGGATGAGACATAAGGGTGGACACTCTTGGGGCTGAGAGGTTTGGTGAGGTTGGGTGAGCAAACGCAGACCCTTTAAAGTAATACTGCGTGCTACCCATCGCATGGGTCCCAAATCTCCAGGTTCAAGGGCATCTTCCTACATCAAAAACATGCATGAGAAACCCAGAAGATGGTACACCGTGTGATGGGGAAAGGTTTCTAAAACGCACCTCATTTCTCATCTCCTTGTGCTCGGGTTCGCCATTCCAGCCACTTTACTAGCAATCTCCCCTACTTGGAGCATCAGCACCTTTAACCTCCTGTTCCGTACAGGTTGCTATTTGTCCTGAGGATGAACGGGAAGACGGGGAACCAATGAGAGACTAGCTCTTGGTGTTGGGACAGGCACAGGTCACTCTATTTTCCCATCAGGAAGAAGAATTAACCACAGGCTCAGCCTGCCCCCCGGAACCAGAACAGGGCCTGAAGCCATCCTGCGCTTTTGCGGCCAGCTCCCGAAAAAGCGAGTTGTAAAATGGAGCTTCAGGGCACTGCAATTCACAAACCTGCACAGTTATAAATGATAACTCTCGTCCACAAATATATTGAGGGAAGGCAAAGACGAGGAATTGAAATCAAGGCAGAATTGCAGGAAACAGATTTCAGGAGGTAGATTCGAATCGCCTTGAAAGCCAATGAAAAGCGGCAAAACGTTGACAATGATGCCCTTGGCCAAAAAGGGCGTATGCGTTTTTTCCTGAATATATTCAGGAAAAAACGCATACGCCCTTTTTGGCCAACCAAGCAACCTGGAAAGGCAAATCAGCGCTACAAAGAAGTCTCGCTTCCCATCGGTCAAAAGGGCCATGCTGAAAAAAGTGTCAAAACCAGAAATGCAGGACAGGCCATGGAGAAATGGGAGCCTTGCTACACTGATGGGCGGGATGTAAATTGCCAACAGCCACTCTGGAGAAGTGTACGGTGTGTCCTGAAACATCTAAAAAACACAGCTTAGAGAGCATAGGGCACTTCCACGCATGGGGGTATAAAGTGGGAAAATTAAAAATCAGCAAGACACAAGCACCCCAAAGTTTAGGGCTGCTCTGTTGACAAGGACCTCCACTTCATTCCACCTTAAATATCCCAGGAAAGCGAAAAATGGATAAAAAATTTGAGGTCCATATGTACAATGGATTATCACTCAGCCATGAAATCAATGTCATAAGGCTAGTAGCAGCATGATGAGTGGATTTAGGTCCGACGATTCTAAGTGACATAAGTCACACAGAAAAGGACACTTCTCATAAGGTGTCACTTATAGAGGGAATGTAAAAACCGTTACACTTGAACTGAATTACAAAACAGAACAGAGTCACACATGCAGAAAACACACTATGGCTGCTTAACGGGAAAGGTGAGGTGGGGTGATACATAAAACAAGAGTTTCAAATTAGCTCAGATACCGTTCCATAAACCCAATATGTAACAGACAAGACCTACTCCTTGCTCAGAGAACTGGACTCAACACGCCCGATTCACCGCACAAGAATATATCTGACTAGTAATAATCTTAAAACCTATGTATTGATATCTCTCTGTTAGTGTGTCAAGTGGGTGTAAAGCAGCATAAACACAGCCGTGAAAAGCAGCTAAACCCCATTATAAAAATAAATTACTTTTCAAAACCCATGAAACAAAGACAGTGAAAGAGAGAGAAATTCTTACACAATTCGTTCAGGGTCTGTGATGCAACCTGGATTGACCATATCTAGACCCACAGCTGGATGAGACATAAGGGTGGACACTCTTGGGGCTGAGAGCTTTGGTGAGGTTGGGTGAGCAAACGCAGACCCTTTAAAGTAATACTGCGTGCTACCCATCGCATGGGTCCCAAATCTCCAGGTTCAAGGGCATCTTCCTACATCAAAAACATGCATGAGAAACCCAGAAGATGGTACACCGTGTGATGGGGAAAGGTTTCTAAAACGCACCTCATTTCTCATCTCCTTGTGCTCGGGTTCGCCATTCCAGCCACTTTACTAGCAATCTCCCCTACTTGGAGCATCAGCACCTTTAACCTCCTGTTCCGTACAGGTTGCTATTTGTCCTGAGGATGAACGGGAAGACGGGGAACCAATGAGAGACTAGCTCTTGGTGTTGGGACAGGCACAGGTCACTCTATTTTCCCATCAGGAAGAAGAATTAACCACAGGCTCAGCCTGCCCCCCGGAACCAGAACAGGGCCTGAAGCCATCCTGCGCTTTTGCGGCCAGCTCCCGAAAAAGCGAGTTGTAAAATGGAGCTTCAGGGCACTGCAATTCACAAACCTGCACAGTTATAAATGATAACTCTCGTCCACAAATATATTGAGGGAAGGCAAAGACGAGGAATTGAAATCAAGGCAGAATTGCAGGAAACAGATTTCAGGAGGTAGATTCGAATCGCCTTGAAAGCACATGAAAAGCGGCAAAACGTTGACAATGATGCCCTTGGCCAAAAAGGGCGTATGCGTTTTTTCCTGAATATATTCAGGAAAAAACGCATACGCCCTTTTTGGCCAACCAAGCAACCTGGAAAGGCAAATCAGCGCTACAAAGAAGTCTCGCTTCCCATCGGTCAAAAGGGCCATGCTGAAAAAAGTGTCAAAACCAGAAATGCAGGACAGGCCATGGAGAAATGGGAGCCTTGCTACACTGATGGGCGGGATGTAAATTGCCAACAGCCACTCTGGAGAAGTGTACGGTGTGTCCTGAAACATCTAAAAAACACAGCTTAGAGAGCATAGGGCACTTCCACGCATGGGGGTATAAAGTGGGAAAATTAAAAATCATAAAGACACAAGCACCCCAAAGTTTAGGGCTGCTCTGTTGACAAGGACCTCCACTTCATTCCACCTTAAATATCCCAGGAAAGCGAAAAATGGATAAAAAATTTGAGGTCCATATGTACAATGGATTATCACTCAGCCATGAAATCAATGTCATAAGGCTAGTAGCAGCATGATGAGTGGATTTAGGTCCGACGATTCTAAGTGACATAAGTCACACAGAAAAGGACACTTCTCATAAGGTGTCACTTATAGAGGGAATGTAAAAACCGTTACACTTGAACTGAATTACAAAACAGAACAGAGTCACACATGCAGAAAACACACTATGGCTGCTTAACGGGAAAGGTGAGGTGGGGTGATACATAAAACAAGAGTTTCAAATTAGCTCAGATACCGTTCCATAAACCCAATATGTAACAGACAAGACCTACTCCTTGCTCAGAGAACTGGACTCAACACGCCCGATTCACCGCACAAGAATATATCTGACTAGTAATAATCTTAAAACCTATGTATTGATATCTCTCTGTTAGTGTGTCAAGTGGGTGTAAAGCAGCATAAACACAGCCGTGAAAAGCAGCTAAACCCCATTATAAAAATAAATTACTTTTCAAAACCCATGAAACAAAGACAGTGAAAGAGAGAGAAATTCTTACACAATTCGTTCAGGCTCTGTGATGCAACCTGGATTGACCATATCTAGACCCACAGCTGGATGAGACATAAGGGTGGACACTCTTGGGGCTGAGAGGTTTGGTGAGGTTGGGTGAGCAAACGCAGACCCTTTAAAGTAATACTGCGTGCTACCCATCGCATGGGTCCCAAATCTCCAGGTTCAAGGGCATCTTCCTACATCGAAAACATGCATGAGAAACCCAGAAGATGGTACACCGTGTGATGGGGAAAGGTTTCTAAAACGCACCTCATTTCTCATCTCCTTGTGCTCGGGTTCGCCATTCCAGCCACTTTACTAGCAATCTCCCTACTTGGAGCCTCAGCACCTTTAACCTCCTGTTCCGTACAGGTTGCTATTTGTCCTGAGGATGAACGGGAAGACGGAGAACCAATGAGAGACTAGCTCTTGGTGTTGGGACAGGCACAGGTCACTCTATTTTCCCATCAGGAAGAAGAATTAACCACAGGCTCAGCCTGCCCCCCGGAACCAGAACAGGGCCTGAAGCCATCCTGCGCTTTTGCGGGCAGCTCCCGAAAAAGCGAGTTGTAAAATGCAGCTTCAGGGCACTGCAATTCACAAACCTGCACAGTTATAAATGATAACTCTCGTCCACAAATATATTGAGGGAAGGCAAAGACGAGGAATTGAAATCAAGGCAGAATTGCAGGAAACAGATTTCAGGAGGTAGATTCGAATCACCTTGAAAGCACATGAAAAGCGGCAAAACGTTGACAATGATGCCCTTGGCCAAAAAGGGCGTATGCGTTTTTTCCTGAATATATTCAGGAAAAAACGCATACGCCCTTTTTGGCCAACCAAGCAACCTGGAAAGGCAAATCAGCGCTACAAAGAAGTCTCGCTTCCCATCGGTCAAAAGGGCCATGCTGAAAAAAGTGTCAAAACCAGAAATGCAGGACAGGCCATGGAGAAATGGGAGCCTTGTTACACTGATGGGCGGGATGTAAATTGCCAACAGCCACTCTGGAGAAGTGTACGGTGTGTCCTGAAACATCTAAAAAACACAGCTTAGAGAGCATAGGGCACTTCCACGCATGGGGGTATAAAGTGGGAAAATTAAAAATCAGCAAGACACAAGCACCCCAAAGTTTAGGGCTGCTCTGTTGACAAGGACCTCCACTTCATTCCACCTTAAATATCCCAGGAAAGCGAAAAATGGATAAAAAATTTGAGGTCCATATGTACAATGGATTATCACTCAGCCATGAAATCAATGTCATAAGGCTAGTAGCAGCATGATGAGTGGATTTAGGTCCGACGATTCTAAGTGACATAAGTCACACAGAAAAGGACACTTCTCATAAGGTGTCACTTATAGAGGGAATGTAAAAACCGTTACACTTGAACTGAATTACAAAACAGAACAGAGTCACACATGCAGAAAACACACTATGGCTGCTTAACGGGAAAGGTGAGGTGGGGTGATACATAAAACAAGAGTTTCAAATTAGCTCAGATACCGTTCCATAAACCCAATATGTAACAGACAAGACCTACTCCTTGCTCAGAGAACTGGACTCAACACGCCCGATTCACCGCACAAGAATATATCTGACTAGTAATAATCTTAAAACCTATGTATTGATATCTCTCTGTTAGTGTGTCAAGTGGGTGTAAAGCGGCATAAACACAGCCGTGAAAAGCAGCTAAACCCCATTATAAAAATAAATTACTTTTCAAAACCCATGAAACAAAGACAGTGAAAGAGAGAGAAATTCTTACACAATTCGTTCAGGGTCTGTGATGCAACCTGGATTGACCATATCTAGACCCACAGCTGGATGAGACATAAGGGTGGACACTCTTGGGGCTGAGAGCTTTGGTGAGGTTGGGTGAGCAAACGCAGACCCTTTAAAGTAATACTGCGTGCTACCCATCGCATGGGTCCCAAATCTCCAGGTTCAAGGGCATCTTCCTACATCAAAAACATGCATGAGAAACCCAGAAGATGGTACACCGTGTGATGGGGAAAGGTTTCTAAAACGCACCTCATTTCTCATCTCCTTGTGCTCGGGTTCGCCATTCCAGCCACTTTACTAGCAATCTCCCCTACTTGGAGCATCAGCACCTTTAACCTCCTGTTCCGTACAGGTTGCTATTTGTCCTGAGGATGAACGGGAAGACGGGGAACCAATGAGAGACTAGCTCTTGGTGTTGGGACAGGCACAGGTCACTCTATTTTCCCATCAGGAAGAAGAATTAACCACAGGCTCAGCCTGCCCCCCGGAACCAGAACAGGGCCTGAAGCCATCCTGCGCTTTTGCGGCCAGCTCCCG
This sequence comes from Balaenoptera physalus, assembly GCF_965194825.1. Lineage (NCBI taxonomy): Eukaryota > Metazoa > Chordata > Mammalia > Artiodactyla > Balaenopteridae > Balaenoptera > Balaenoptera physalus. The sequence continues at coordinate 249,473 of NW_028126160.1, forward strand.
AAAAAGCGAGTTGTAAAATGGAGCTTCAGGGCACTGCAATTCACAAACCTGCACAGTTATAAATGATAACTCTCGTCCACAAATATATTGAGGGAAGGCAAAGACGAGGAATTGAAATCAAGGCAGAATTGCAGGAAACAGATTTCAGGAGGTAGATTCGAATCGCCTTGAAAGCACATGAAAAGCGGCAAAACGTTGACAATGATGCCCTTGGCCAAAAAGGGCGTATGCGTTTTTTCCTGAATATATTCAGGAAAAAACGCATACGCCCTTTTTGGCCAACCAAGCAACCTGGAAAGGCAAATCAGCGCTACAAAGAAGTCTCGCTTCCCATCGGTCAAAAGGGCCATGCTGAAAAAAGTGTCAAAACCAGAAATGCAGGACAGGCCATGGAGAAATGGGAGCCTTGCTACACTGATGGGCGGGATGTAAATTGCCAACAGCCACTCTGGAGAAGTGTACGGTGTGTCCTGAAACATCTAAAAAACACAGCTTAGAGAGCATAGGGCACTTCCACGCATGGGGGTATAAAGTAGGAAAATTAAAAATCATAAAGACACAAGCACCCCAAAGTTTAGGGCTGCTCTGTTGACAAGGACCTCCACTTCATTCCACCTTAAATATCCCAGGAAAGCGAAAAATGGATAAAAAATTTGAGGTCCATATGTACAATGGATTATCACTCAGCCATGAAATCAATGTCATAAGGCTAGTAGCAGCATGATGAGTGGATTTAGGTCCGACGATTCTAAGTGACATAAGTCACACAGAAAAGGACACTTCTCATAAGGTGTCACTTATAGAGGGAATGTAAAAACCGTTACACTTGAACTGAATTACAAAACAGAACAGAGTCACACATGCAGAAAACACACTATGGCTGCTTAACGGGAAAGGTGAGGTGGGGTGATACATAAAACAAGAGTTTCAAATTAGCTCAGATACCGTTCCATAAACCCAATATGTAACAGACAAGACCTACTCCTTGCTCAGAGAACTGGACTCAACACGCCCGATTCACCGCACAAGAATATATCTGACTAGTAATAATCTTAAAACCTATGTATTGATATCTCTCTGTTAGTGTGTCAAGTGGGTGTAAAGCAGCATAAACACAGCCGTGAAAAGCAGCTAAACCCCATTATAAAAATAAATTACTTTTCAAAACCCATGAAACAAAGACAGTGAAAGAGAGAGAAATTCTTACACAATTCGTTCAGGGTCTGTGATGCAACCTGGATTGACCATATCTAGACCCACAGCTGGATGAGACATAAGGGTGGACACTCTTGGGGCTGAGAGGTTTGGTGAGGTTGGGTGAGCAAACGCAGACCCTTTAAAGTAATACTGCGTGCTACCCATCGCATGGGTCCCAAATCTCCAGGTTCAAGGGCATCTTCCTACATCGAAAACATGCATGAGAAACCCAGAAGATGGTACACCGTGTGATGGGGAAAGGTTTCTAAAACGCACCTCATTTCTCATCTCCTTGTGCTCGGGTTCGCCATTCCAGCCACTTTACTAGCAATCTCCCTACTTGGAGCCTCAGCACCTTTAACCTCCTGTTCCGTACAGGTTGCTATTTGTCCTGAGGATGAACGGGAAGACGGAGAACCAATGAGAGACTAGCTCTTGGTGTTGGGACAGGCACAGGTCACTCTATTTTCCCATCAGGAAGAAGAATTAACCACAGGCTCAGCCTGCCCCCCGGAACCAGAACAGGGCCTGAAGCCATCCTGCGCTTTTGCGGGCAGCTCCCGAAAAAGCGAGTTGTAAAATGCAGCTTCAGGGCACTGCAATTCACAAACCTGCACAGTTATAAATGATAACTCTCGTCCACAAATATATTGAGGGAAGGCAAAGACGAGGAATTGAAATCAAGGCAGAATTGCAGGAAACAGATTTCAGGAGGTAGATTCGAATCACCTTGAAAGCACATGAAAAGCGGCAAAACGTTGACAATGATGCCCTTGGCCAAAAAGGGCGTATGCGTTTTTTCCTGAATATATTCAGGAAAAAACGCATACGCCCTTTTTGGCCAACCAAGCAACCTGGAAAGGCAAATCAGCGCTACAAAGAAGTCTCGCTTCCCATCGGTCAAAAGGGCCATGCTGAAAAAAGTGTCAAAACCAGAAATGCAGGACAGGCCATGGAGAAATGGGAGCCTTGTTACACTGATGGGCGGGATGTAAATTGCCAACAGCCACTCTGGAGAAGTGTACGGTGTGTCCTGAAACATCTAAAAAACACAGCTTAGAGAGCATAGGGCACTTCCACGCATGGGGGTATAAAGTGGGAAAATTAAAAATCAGCAAGACACAAGCACCCCAAAGTTTAGGGCTGCTCTGTTGACAAGGACCTCCACTTCATTCCACCTTAAATATCCCAGGAAAGCGAAAAATGGATAAAAAATTTGAGGTCCATATGTACAATGGATTATCACTCAGCCATGAAATCAATGTCATAAGGCTAGTAGCAGCATGATGAGTGGATTTAGGTCCGACGATTCTAAGTGACATAAGTCACACAGAAAAGGACACTTCTCATAAGGTGTCACTTATAGAGGGAATGTAAAAACCGTTACACTTGAACTGAATTACAAAACAGAACAGAGTCACACATGCAGAAAACACACTATGGCTGCTTAACGGGAAAGGTGAGGTGGGGTGATACATAAAACAAGAGTTTCAAATTAGCTCAGATACCGTTCCATAAACCCAATATGTAACAGACAAGACCTACTCCTTGCTCAGAGAACTGGACTCAACACGCCCGATTCACCGCACAAGAATATATCTGACTAGTAATAATCTTAAAACCTATGTATTGATATCTCTCTGTTAGTGTGTCAAGTGGGTGTAAAGCGGCATAAACACAGCCGTGAAAAGCAGCTAAACCCCATTATAAAAATAAATTACTTTTCAAAACCCATGAAACAAAGACAGTGAAAGAGAGAGAAATTCTTACACAATTCGTTCAGGGTCTGTGATGCAACCTGGATTGACCATATCTAGACCCACAGCTGGATGAGACATAAGGGTGGACACTCTTGGGGCTGAGAGGTTTGGTGAGGTTGGGTGAGCAAACGCAGACCCTTTAAAGTAATACTGCGTGCTACCCATCGCATGGGTCCCAAATCTCCAGGTTCAAGGGCATCTTCCTACATCGAAAACATGCATGAGAAACCCAGAAGATGGTACACCGTGTGATGGGGAAAGGTTTCTAAAACGCACCTCATTTCTCATCTCCTTGTGCTCGGGTTCGCCATTCCAGCCACTTTACTAGCAATCTCCCTACTTGGAGCCTCAGCACCTTTAACCTCCTGTTCCGTACAGGTTGCTATTTGTCCTGAGGATGAACGGGAAGACGGAGAACCAATGAGAGACTAGCTCTTGGTGTTGGGACAGGCACAGGTCACTCTATTTTCCCATCAGGAAGAAGAATTAACCACAGGCTCAGCCTGCCCCCCGGAACCAGAACAGGGCCTGAAGCCATTCTGCGCTTTTGCGGGCAGCTCCCGAAAAAGCGAGTTGTAAAATGCAGCTTCAGGGCACTGCAATTCACAAACCTGCACAGTTATAAATGATAACTCTCGTCCACAAATATATTGAGGGAAGGCAAAGACGAGGAATTGAAATCAAGGCAGAATTGCAGGAAACAGATTTCAGGAGGTAGATTCGAATCACCTTGAAAGCACATGAAAAGCGGCAAAACGTTGACAATGATGCCCTTGGCCAAAAAGGGCGTATGCGTTTTTTCCTGAATATATTCAGGAAAAAACGCATACGCCCTTTTTGGCCAACCAAGCAACCTGGAAAGGCAAATCAGCGCTACAAAGAAGTCTCGCTTCCCATCGGTCAAAAGGGCCATGCTGAAAAAAGTGTCAAAACCAGAAATGCAGGACAGGCCATGGAGAAATGGGAGCCTTGTTACACTGATGGGCGGGATGTAAATTGCCAACAGCCACTCTGGAGAAGTGTACGGTGTGTCCTGAAACATCTAAAAAACACAGCTTAGAGAGCATAGGGCACTTCCACGCATGGGGGTATAAAGTGGGAAAATTAAAAATCATAAAGACACAAGCACCCCAAAGTTTAGGGCTGCTCTGTTGACAAGGACCTCCACTTCATTCCACCTTAAATATCCCAGGAAAGCGAAAAATGGATAAAAAATTTGAGGTCCATACAATCATTGACAGGAAGAACCTGGACTTCACCAAGGAGGATACCCCACATCCAAGGACAGAGGAGAAGCCACAGTGAGACGGTAGGAGGGGCGCAATCAGAGTAAAATCAAATCCCATAACTGCTGGGTGGGTGACTCACAGACTGGCGAACATTTATACCACAGAAATCCACCCACTGGAGTGAAGGTTCTGAGCCCCACGTCAGGCTTCCCAACTTGGGTGTCCGGCTACGGGAGAAGGAATTCCTAGAGAATCAGACTTTGAAGCCTAGTGGGAATTGATTGCAGGACTTTGACAGGACTGGGGGAAACAGAGACCCCACTCTTGGAGGGCACACACAAAGTAATGTGTGCATCGGGACCCAGGGGAAGGAGCAGTGACCCTGGGGGAGACTGAACCAGACCTACCTGCTGGTGTTGGGGGGTCTCCTGCAGAGGCGAGTGGTGGCTCTGTTTCACCGGGGGGATAAGGACACTGGCAGCCGAGGTTCTGGGAAGTTCTCCTTGCCGTGAGCCCTCCCAGAGTCTGCCATTAACCCCACCAAAGAGCACGGGTAGGCTCCAGTGTTGGGTTGCCTCAGGCAAAACAACCAACAGGGAGGGAACCCAGCCCCACCCGTCAACAGTCAAGTGGATTAAGGTTTTACTGAGCTCTGACCGCCACAGCAACAGGGAGGGAACCCAGCCCCACCCATCAACAGTCAAGTGGATTAAGGTTTTACTGAGCTCTGACCGCCACAGCAACAGTCAGCTCTACCCACCACCAGAGCCTACCATCAAGCCTCTTAGATAGCCTCAACCACCAGAGGGCAGAGAGCAGAAGCAAGAAAAACTACAATCCTGCAGCCTGCGGACCAAAAACCACAGTTACAGAAAGATAGAGAAGATGAAAAGGCAGAGGGCTATATACCAGATGAAGGAACAAGAAAAAACCCCAGAAAAACAACTAAATGAAGTGGAGATAGGCAACCTTCCAGAGAAAGAATTCAGAATAATGATAGTGAAGATGATCCAGGACCTCGGAATAAGAATGGAGGCAAAGATTGAGAAGATGCAAGAAATGATTAACAAAGACCTAGAAGAATTAAAGAACAAACAAACAGAGATGACCAATACAATAACTGAAATGAAAACTACACTAGAAGGAATCAATAGCAGAATAACTGAGGCAGAAGAACGGATAAGTGACCTGGAAGACAGAATGGTGGAATTCACTGCTGCGGAACAGACTAAAGAAAAAAGAATGAAAAGAAATGAAGACAGCCTAAGAGACCTCTGGGACAACATTAAACGCAACAACATTCGCATTATAGGGGTCCCAGAAGGAGAAGAGAGAGAGAAAGGACCAGAGAAAATATTTGAAGAGATTATAGTTGAAAACTTCCCTAACATGGGAAAGGAGATAGCCACCCAAGTTCAGGAAGCGCAGAGAGTCCCATACAGAATAAACCCAAGGAGAAACACGCCGAGACACATAGTAATCAAAGTGGCAAAAATTAAAGACAAAGAAAAATTATTGAAAGCAGCAAGGGAAAAACGACAAATAACATACAAGGGAACTCCCATAAGGTTAACAGCTGATTTCTCTGCAGAAACTCTGCAAGCCAGAAGGGAGTGGCATGATATACTTAAAGTGATGAAAGGGAAGAACCTACAACCAAGATTACTCTACCCGGCAAGGATCTCATTTAGATTTGATGGAGAAATCAAAAGCTTTACAGACAAGCAAAAGCTAAGAGAATTCAGCACCACCAAACCAGCTCTACAACAAATGCTAAAGGAACTTCTCTAAGTGGGAAACACAAGAGAAGAAAAGGACCTACAAAAACAAACCCAAAACAATTAAGAAAATGGTCATAGGAACATACATATCGATAATTACCTTAAACGTGAATGGATTAAACGCCCCAACCAAAAGACATAGACTGGCTGAATGGATACAAAAACAGGACCCATATATATGCTGTCTACAAGAGACCCACTTTAGACCTAGGGACACATACAGACTGAAAGTTAGGGGATGGAAAAAGATATTCCATGCAAATGGAAATCAAAAGAAAGCTGGAGTAGCTATACTCATATCAGATAAAATAGACTTTAAAATAAAGAATGTTACAAGAGACAAGGAAGGACACTACATAATGATCCAGGGATCAATCCAAGAAGAAGATATAACAATTATAAATATATATGCACCCAACATAGGAGCACCTCAATACATAAGGCAACTGCTAACAGATATAAAAGAGGAAATCGACAGTAACACAATAATAGTGGGGGACTTTAACACTTCACTTACACCAATGGACAGATCATCCAAAATGAAAATAAATAAGGAAACAGAAGCTTTAAATGACACAATAGACCAGATAGATTTAATTGATATATATAGGACATTCCATCCAAAAACAGCAGATTACACGTTCTTCTCAAGTGCGCACGGAACATTCTCCAGGATAGATCACATCTTGGGTCACAAATCAAGCCTCAGTAAATTTAAGAAAATTGAAATCATACCAAGCATCTTTTCTGACCACAACGCTATGAGATTAGAAATGAATTACAGGGAAAAAAACGTAAAAAAGACAAACACATGGAGGCTAAACAATACGTTACTAAATAACCAAAAGATCACTGAAGAAATCAAAGAGGAAATAAAAAAATACCTAGAGACAAATGACAATGAAAACACGACGACCCAAAACCTATGGGATGCAGCAAAAGCGGTTCTAAGAGGGAAGTTTATAGCTATACAAGCCTACCTAAAGAAACAAGAAAAATCTCAAGTAAACAATCTAACCTTACACCTAAAGAAACTAGAGAAAGAAGAACAAACAAAACCCAAAGTTAGCAGAAGGAAAGAAATCATAAAGATCAGAGCAGAAATAAATGAGATAGAAACAAAGAAAACAATAGCAAAGATCAATAAAACTAAAAGTTGGTTCTTTGAGAAGATAAACAAAATTGATAAGCCATTAGCCAGACTCATCAAGAAAAAGAGGGAGAGGACTCAAATCAATAAAATCAGAAATGAAAAAGGAGAAGTTACAACAGACACCGCAGAAATACAAAACATCCTAAGAGACTACTATAAGCAACTTTATGCCAATAAAATGGACAACCTGGAAGAAATGGACAAATTCTTAGAAAGGTATAACCTTCCAAGACTGAATCAGGAAGAAACAGAAAATATGAACAGACCAATCACAAGTAATGAAATTGAAACTGTGATTAAAAATCTTCCAACAAACAAAAGTCCAGGACCAGATGGCTTCACAGGTGAATTCTATCAAACATTTAGAGAAGAGCTAACACCCATCCTTCTCAAACTCTTCCAAAACATTGCAGAGGAAGGAACACTCCCAAACTCATTCTATGAGGCCACCATCACCCTGATACCAAAACCAGACAAAGACACTACAAAAAAAGAAAATTACAGACCAATATCACTGATGAATATAGATGCAAAAATCCTCAACAAAATACTAGCAAACAGAATCCAACAACACATTAAAAGGATCATACACCACGACCAAGTGGGATTTATCCCAGGGATGCAAGGATTCTTCAATATACGCAAATCAATCAATGTGATACACCATATTAACAAACTGAAGAATAAAAACCATATGATCATCTCAATAGATGCAGAAAAAGCTTTTGACAAAATTCAACACCCATTTATGATAAAAACTCTCCAGAAAGTGGGCATAGAGGGAACCTACCTCAACATAATAAAGGCCATATATGACAAACCCACAGCAAACATCATTCTCAATGGTGAAAAACTGAAAGCATTTCCTCTAAGATCAGGAACGAGACAAGGATGTCCACTCTCACCACTATTATTCAACATAGTTCTGGAAGTCCTAGCCACGGCAATCAGAGAAGAAAAAGAAATAAAAGGAATACAAATTGGAAAAGAGGAAGTAAAACTGTCACTGTTTGCGGATGACATGATACTATACATAGAGAATCCTAAAACTGCCACCAGAAAACTGCTAGAGCTAATTAATGAATATGGTAAAGTTGCAGGATACAAAATGAATGCACAGAAATCTCTTGCATTCCTATACACTAATGATGAAAAATCTGAAAGAGAAATTATGGAAACACTCCCATTTACCATTGCAACAAAAAGAATAAAATACCTAGGAATAAACCTACCTAGGGAGACAAAAGACCTGTATGCAGAAAACTATAAGACACTGATGAAAGAAATTAAAGATGATACCAACAGATGGAGAGATATACCATGTTCTTGGATTGGAAGAATCAACATTGTGAAAATGAGTATACTACCCAAAGCAATCTACAGATTCAATGCAATCCCTATCAAATTACCAATGGCATTTTTTACGGAGCTAGAACAAATCATCTTAAAATTTGTATGGAGACACAAAAGACCCCGAATAGCCAAAGCAGTCTTGAGGCACAAAAATGGAGCTGGAGGAATCAGACTCCCTGACTTCAGACTATACTACAAAGCTACAGTAATCAAGACAATATGGTACTGGCACAAAAACAGAAACATAGATCAATGGAACAAGATAGAAAGCCCAGAGATTAACCCACGCACCTATGGTCAACTAATCTATGACAAAGGAGGCAAAGATATACAATGGAGAAAAGACAGTCTCTTCAATAAGTGGTGCTGGGAAAACTGGACAGCTACATGTAAAAGAATGAAATTAGAATACTCCCTAACACCATACACAAAAATAAACTCAAAATGGATTAGAGACCTAAATATAAGACTGGACACTATAAAACTCTTAGAGGAAAACATAGGAAGAACACTCTTTGACATAAATCACAGCAAGATCTTTTTTGATCCACCTCCTAGAGTAATGGAAATAAAAACAAAAATAAACAAGTGGGACCTAATGAAACTTCAAAGCTTTTGCACAGCAAAGGAAACCATAAACAAGACGAAAAGACAACCCTCAGAATGGGAGAAAATATTTGCAAATGAATCAACGGACAAAGGATTAATCTCCAAAATATATAAACAGCTCATTCAGCTCAATATCAAAGAAACAAACACCCCAATCCAAAAATGGGCAGAAGACCTAAATAGACATTTCTCCAAAGAAGACATACAGACGGCCACGAAGCACATGAAAAGCTGCTCAACATCACTAATTATTAGAGAAATGCAAATCAAAACTACAATGAGGTATCACCTCACTCCTGTTAGAATGGGGATCATCAGAAAATCGACAAACAACAAAGGCTGGAGAGGGTGTGGAGAAAAGGGAACCCTCTTGCACTGTTGGTGGGAATGTAAATTGATACAGCCACTCTGGAGAACAATATGGAGGTTCCTTAAAAAACTAAAAATAGAATTACCATATGACCCAGCAATCCCACTACTGGGCATATACCCAGAGAAAACCGTAATTCAAAAAGACACATGCACCCGAATGTTCATTGCAGCACTATTTACAATAGCCAGGTCATGGAAGCAACCTAAATGCCCATCAACAGACGAATGGATAAAGAAGATGTGGTACATATATACAATGGAATATTACTCAGCCATAAAAAGGAACGAAATTGTGTCATTTGTTGAGACGTGGATGGATCTAGAGACTATCATACAGAGTGAAGTAAGTCAGAAAGAGAAAAACAAATATCATATATTAATGCATGTATGTGGAACCTAGAAAAATGATACAGATGAGCCAGTTTGCAGGGCAGAAGTTGAGACACAGATGTAGAGAATGGACATATGGACACCAAGGGGGGAAAACTGCGGTGAGGTGGGGATGGTGGTGTGCTGAATTGGGCGATTGGGATTGACATGTATACACTGATATGTATAAAATTGATGCCTAATAAGAACCTGCAGTATAAAAAAACAAACAAAACAACTAATACTAAACTTTCATTGGGTTATTTGTATGGAAATATGTTAATATAAATGTTTCAGACATTACATGAAATTCCTAAAAATCTTATATTTGTATTTGTAAGGAAATATGTATGGAAATATGTTAATATAAATGTTTCAGACATTACATGAAATTTCTAAAAATCTTATATTTGTATTTGTATGGAAATATGTATGGAAATATGTTAATATAAATGTTTCAGACATTACATGAAATTTCTAAAAATCTTATATGTTCTGGTATAATGTTATAAGTAATAATCCTAGTTATTACTTTAAAATGTATATCTCAGAAATAACTAATTTTCTTGTCAACTGCATTATTATGAACTTTCACCAAATCTTTTACCGTGGTCATTTTTAAGTCTTTTGTCATTTACAGACAGTTCTGGGTGTACTCTGATGATTTTGCAAATATGTTTCTATAAAAGGGTTTCATCTTCAAGAAATTCATGGAAAAGACTCTGACAAGTACAGGTTTCTGGTAACTGACTGTACTGCTGAACTGAATGAATAAGCATTTTCAGAACTCTGATGAAAAACTGATGAACTCATAAAAGTGCTAACAAAAGATCAAGATGAAAAAAAACAATTAATTACATGGGACTGAGTGAACTGATGAGGATGAGTATAATTTTTGTGACTTTCTCTCTGAATTAAAAAAAAAAAAATCCCACAAGGACTCAGAGGCAAAGAATATACAAATCAATTTTCACTGCAAAGTAAAGGAGCTGTTACAGTGGAGGATTACTGGACTGAATGTCAATATTATGACATAGTATGAGTGTGTTTCATGTTTGGTAATTGCAATCATTGTTGCTTTTGTTGTGGTCATCCATGTACAATGCTTGGTGTCAGTCTATTTATCTCTTGTAAAAATAAAATACAGTGTGTGTGTGTGAAAAAAAAAAAAAAAAAAAAAAAAAACCACACACAAGATTACCCCCACCATAAAAAAAAAAAAAAAAAAAAAAAAAAAAAAATTTGAGGTCCATATGTACAATGGATTATCACTCAGCCATGAAATCAATGTCATAAGGCTAGTAGCAGCATGATGAGTGGATTTAGGTCCGACGATTCTAAGTGACATAAGTCACACAGAAAAGGACACTTCTCATAAGGTGTCACTTATAGAGGGAATGTAAAAACCGTTACACTTGAACTGAATTACAAAACAGAACAGAGTCACACATGCAGAAAACACACTATGGCTGCTTAACGGGAAAGGTGAGGTGGGGTGATACATAAAACAAGAGTTTCAAATTAGCTCAGATACCGTTCCATAAACCCAATATGTAACAGACAAGACCTACTCCTTGCTCAGAGAACTGGACTCAACACGCCCGATTCACCGCACAAGAATATATCTGACTAGTAATAATCTTAAAACCTATGTATTGATATCTCTCTGTTAGTGTGTCAAGTGGGTGTAAAGCAGCATAAACACAGCCGTGAAAAGCAGCTAAACCCCATTATAAAAATAAATTACTTTTCAAAACCCATGAAACAAAGACAGTGAAAGAGAGAGAAATTCTTACACAATTCGTTCAGGGTCTGTGATGCAACCTGGATTGACCATATCTAGACCCACAGCTGGATGAGACATAAGGGTGGACACTCTTGGGGCTGAGAGGTTTGGTGAGGTTGGGTGAGCAAACACAGACCCTTTAAAGTAATACTGCGTGCTACCCATCGCATGGGTCCCAAATCTCCAGGTTCAAGGGCATCTTCCTACATCGAAAACATGCATGAGAAACCCAGAAGATGGTACACCGTGTGATGGGGAAAGGTTTCTAAAACGCACCTCATTTCTCATCTCCTTGTGCTCGGGTTCGCCATTCCAGCCACTTTACTAGCAATCTCCCTACTTGGAGCCTCAGCAACTTTAACCTCCTGTTCCGTACAGGTTGCTATTTGTCCTGAGGATGAACGGGAAGACGGAGAACCAATGAGAGACTAGCTCTTGGTGTTGGGACAGGCACAGGTCACTCTATTTTCCCATCAGGAAGAAGAATTAACCACAGGCTCAGCCTGCCCCCCGGAACCAGAACAGGGCCTGAAGCCATCCTGCGCTTTTGCGGGCAGCTCCCGAAAAAGCGAGTTGTAAAATGCAGCTTCAGGGCACTGCAATTCACAAACCTGCACAGTTATAAATGATAACTCTCGTCCACAAATATATTGAGGGAAGGCAAAGACGAGGAATTGAAATCAAGGCAGAATTGCAGGAAACAGATTTCAGGAGGTAGATTCGAATCACCTTGAAAGCACATGAAAAGCGGCAAAACGTTGACAATGATGCCCTTGGCCAAAAAGGGCGTATGCGTTTTTTCCTGAATATATTCAGGAAAAAACGCATACGCCCTTTTTGGCCAACCAAGCAACCTGGAAAGGCAAATCAGCGCTACAAAGAAGTCTCGCTTCCCATCGGTCAAAAGGGCCATGCTGAAAAAAGTGTCAAAACCAGAAATGCAGGACAGGCCATGGAGAAATGGGAGCCTTGTTACACTGATGGGCGGGATGTAAATTGCCAACAGCCACTCTGGAGAAGTGTACGGTGTGTCCTGAAACATCTAAAAAACACAGCTTAGAGAGCATAGGGCACTTCCACGCATGGGGGTATAAAGTGGGAAAATTAAAAATCAGCAAGACACAAGCACCCCAAAGTTTAGGGCTGCTCTGTTGACAAGGACCTCCACTTCATTCCACCTTAAATATCCCAGGAAAGCGAAAAATGGATAAAAAATTTGAGGTCCATATGTACAATGGATTATCACTCAGCCATGAAATCAATGTCATAAGGCTAGTAGCAGCATGATGAGTGGATTTAGGTCCGACGATTCTAAGTGACATAAGTCACACAGAAAAGGACACTTCTCATAAGGTGTCACTTATAGAGGGAATGTAAAAACCGTTACACTTGAACTGAATTACAAAACAGAACAGAGTCACACATGCAGAAAACACACTATGGCTGCTTAACGGGAAAGGTGAGGTGGGGTGATACATAAAACAAGAGTTTCAAATTAGCTCAGATACCGTTCCATAAACCCAATATGTAACAGACAAGACCTACTCCTTGCTCAGAGAACTGAACTCAACACGCCCGATTCACCGCACAAGAATATATCTGACTAGTAATAATCTTAAAACCTATGTATTGATATCTCTCTGTTAGTGTGTCAAGTGGGTGTAAAGCAGCATAAACACAGCCGTGAAAAGCAGCTAAACCCCATTATAAAAATAAATTACTTTTCAAAACCCATGAAACAAAGACAGTGAAAGAGAGAGAAATTCTTACACAATTCGTTCAGGGTCTGTGATGCAACCTGGATTGACCATATCTAGACCCACAGCTGGATGAGACATAAGGGTGGACACTCTTGGGGCTGAGAGCTTTGGTGAGGTTGGGTGAGCAAACGCAGACCCTTTAAAGTAATACTGCGTGCTACCCATCGCATGGGTCCCAAATCTCCAGGTTCAAGGGCATCTTCCTACATCAAAAACATGCATGAGAAACCCAGAAGATGGTACACCGTGTGATGGGGAAAGGTTTCTAAAACGCACCTCATTTCTCATCTCCTTGTGCTCGGGTTCGCCATTCCAGCCACTTTACTAGCAATCTCCCCTACTTGGAGCATCAGCACCTTTAACCTCCTGTTCCGTACAGGTTGCTATTTGTCCTGAGGATGAACGGGAAGACGGGGAACCAATGAGAGACTAGCTCTTGGTGTTGGGACAGGCACAGGTCACTCTATTTTCCCATCAGGAAGAAGAATTAACCACAGGCTCAGCCTGCCCCCCGGAACCAGAACAGGGCCTGAAGCCATCCTGCGCTTTTGCGGCCAGCTCCCGAAAAAGCGAGTTGTAAAATGGAGCTTCAGGGCACTGCAATTCACAAACCTGCACAGTTATAAATGATAACTCTCGTCCACAAATATATTGAGGGAAGGCAAAGACGAGGAATTGAAATCAAGGCAGAATTGCAGGAAACAGATTTCAGGAGGTAGATTCGAATCGCCTTGAAAGCACATGAAAAGCGGCAAAACGTTGACAATGATGCCCTTGGCCAAAAAGGGCGTATGCGTTTTTTCCTGAATATATTCAGGAAAAAACGCATACGCCCTTTTTGGCCAACCAAGCAACCTGGAAAGGCAAATCAGCGCTACAAAGAAGTCTCGCTTCCCATCGGTCAAAAGGGCCATGCTGAAAAAAGTGTCAAAACCAGAAATGCAGGACAGGCCATGGAGAAATGGGAGCCTTGCTACACTGATGGGCGGGATGTAAATTGCCAACAGCCACTCTGGAGAAGTGTACGGTGTGTCCTGAAACATCTAAAAAACACAGCTTAGAGAGCATAGGGCACTTCCACGCATGGGGGTATAAAGTGGGAAAATTAAAAATCATAAAGACACAAGCACCCCAAAGTTTAGGGCTGCTCTGTTGACAAGGACCTCCACTTCATTCCACCTTAAATATCCCAGGAAAGCGAAAAATGGATAAAAAATTTGAGGTCCATATGTACAATGGATTATCACTCAGCCATGAAATCAATGTCATAAGGCTAGTAGCAGCATGATGAGTGGATTTAGGTCCGACGATTCTAAGTGACATAAGTCACACAGAAAAGGACACTTCTCATAAGGTGTCACTTATAGAGGGAATGTAAAAACCGTTACACTTGAACTGAATTACAAAACAGAACAGAGTCACACATGCAGAAAACACACTATGGCTGCTTAACGGGAAAGGTGAGGTGGGGTGATACATAAAACAAGAGTTTCAAATTAGCTCAGATACCGTTCCATAAACCCAATATGTAACAGACAAGACCTACTCCTTGCTCAGAGAACTGGACTCAACACGCCCGATTCACCGCACAAGAATATATCTGACTAGTAATAATCTTAAAACCTATGTATTGATATCTCTCTGTTAGTGTGTCAAGTGGGTGTAAAGCAGCATAAACACAGCCGTGAAAAGCAGCTAAACCCCATTATAAAAATAAATTACTTTTCAAAACCCATGAAACAAAGACAGTGAAAGAGAGAGAAATTCTTACACAATTCGTTCAGGGTCTGTGATGCAACCTGGATTGACCATATCTAGACCCACAGCTGGATGAGACATAAGGGTGGACACTCTTGGGGCTGAGAGGTTTGGTGAGGTTGGGTGAGCAAACACAGACCCTTTAAAGTAATACTGCGTGCTACCCATCGCATGGGTCCCAAATCTCCAGGTTCAAGGGCATCTTCCTACATCGAAAACATGCATGAGAAACCCAGAAGATGGTACACCGTGTGATGGGGAAAGGTTTCTAAAACGCACCTCATTTCTCATCTCCTTGTGCTCGGGTTCGCCATTCCAGCCACTTTACTAGCAATCTCCCTACTTGGAGCCTCAGCACCTTTAACCTCCTGTTCCGTACAGGTTGCTATTTGTCCTGAGGATGAACGGGAAGACGGAGAACCAATGAGAGACTAGCTCTTGGTGTTGGGACAGGCACAGGTCACTCTATTTTCCCATCAGGAAGAAGAATTAACCACAGGCTCAGCCTGCCCCCCGGAACCAGAACAGGGCCTGAAGCCATCCTGCGCTTTTGCGGGCAGCTCCCGAAAAAGCGAGTTGTAAAATGCAGCTTCAGGGCACTGCAATTCACAAACCTGCACAGTTATAAATGATAACTCTCGTCCACAAATATATTGAGGGAAGGCAAAGACGAGGAATTGAAATCAAGGCAGAATTGCAGGAAACAGATTTCAGGAGGTAGATTCGAATCACCTTGAAAGCACATGAAAAGCGGCAAAACGTTGACAATGATGCCCTTGGCCAAAAAGGGCGTATGCGTTTTTTCCTGAATATATTCAGGAAAAAACGCATACGCCCTTTTTGGCCAACCAAGCAACCTGGAAAGGCAAATCAGCGCTACAAAGAAGTCTCGCTTCCCATCGGTCAAAAGGGCCATGCTGAAAAAAGTGTCAAAGCCAGAAATGCAGGACAGGCCATGGAGAAATGGGAGCCTTGTTACACTGATGGGCGGGATGTAAATTGCCAACAGCCACTCTGGAGAAGTGTACGGTGTGTCCTGAAACATCTAAAAAACACAGCTTAGAGAGCATAGGGCACTTCCACGCATGGGGGTATAAAGTGGGAAAATTAAAAATCAGCAAGACACAAGCACCCCAAAGTTTAGGGCTGCTCTGTTGACAAGGACCTCCACTTCATTCCACCTTAAATATCCCAGGAAAGCGAAAAATGGATAAAAAATTTGAGGTCCATATGTACAATGGATTATCACTCAGCCATGAAATCAATGTCATAAGGCTAGTAGCAGCATGATGAGTGGATTTAGGTCCGACGATTCTAAGTGACATAAGTCACACAGAAAAGGACACTTCTCATAAGGTGTCACTTATAGAGGGAATGTAAAAACCGTTACACTTGAACTGAATTACAAAACAGAACAGAGTCACACATGCAGAAAACACACTATGGCTGCTTAACGGGAAAGGTGAGGTGGGGTGATACATAAAACAAGAGTTTCAAATTAGCTCAGATACCGTTCCATAAACCCAATATGTAACAGACAAGACCTACTCCTTGCTCAGAGAACTGAACTCAACACGCCCGATTCACCGCACAAGAATATATCTGACTAGTAATAATCTTAAAACCTATGTATTGATATCTCTCTGTTAGTGTGTCAAGTGGGTGTAAAGCAGCATAAACACAGCCGTGAAAAGCAGCTAAACCCCATTATAAAAATAAATTACTTTTCAAAACCCATGAAACAAAGACAGTGAAAGAGAGAGAAATTCTTACACAATTCGTTCAGGGTCTGTGATGCAACCTGGATTGACCATATCTAGACCCACAGCTGGATGAGACATAAGGGTGGACACTCTTGGGGCTGAGAGCTTTGGTGAGGTTGGGTGAGCAAACGCAGACCCTTTAAAGTAATACTGCGTGCTACCCATCGCATGGGTCCCAAATCTCCAGGTTCAAGGGCATCTTCCTACATCAAAAACATGCATGAGAAACCCAGAAGATGGTACACCGTGTGATGGGGAAAGGTTTCTAAAACGCACCTCATTTCTCATCTCCTTGTGCTCGGGTTCGCCATTCCAGCCACTTTACTAGCAATCTCCCCTACTTGGAGCATCAGCACCTTTAACCTCCTGTTCCGTACAGGTTGCTATTTGTCCTGAGGATGAACGGGAAGACGGGGAACCAATGAGAGACTAGCTCTTGGTGTTGGGACAGGCACAGGTCACTCTATTTTCCCATCAGGAAGAAGAATTAACCACAGGCTCAGCCTGCCCCCCGGAACCAGAACAGGGCCTGAAGCCATCCTGCGCTTTTGCGGCCAGCTCCCGAAAAAGCGAGTTGTAAAATGGAGCTTCAGGGCACTGCAATTCACAAACCTGCACAGTTATAAATGATAACTCTCGTCCACAAATATATTGAGGGAAGGCAAAGACGAGGAATTGAAATCAAGGCAGAATTGCAGGAAACAGATTTCAGGAGGTAGATTCGAATCGCCTTGAAAGCACATGAAAAGCGGCAAAACGTTGACAATGATGCCCTTGGCCAAAAAGGGCGTATGCGTTTTTTCCTGAATATATTCAGGAAAAAACGCATACGCCCTTTTTGGCCAACCAAGCAACCTGGAAAGGCAAATCAGCGCTACAAAGAAGTCTCGCTTCCCATCGGTCAAAAGGGCCATGCTGAAAAAAGTGTCAAAACCAGAAATGCAGGACAGGCCATGGAGAAATGGGAGCCTTGCTACACTGATGGGCGGGATGTAAATTGCCAACAGCCACTCTGGAGAAGTGTACGGTGTGTCCTGAAACATCTAAAAAACACAGCTTAGAGAGCATAGGGCACTTCCACGCATGGGGGTATAAAGTGGGAAAATTAAAAATCATAAAGACACAAGCACCCCAAAGTTTAGGGCTGCTCTGTTGACAAGGACCTCCACTTCATTCCACCTTAAATATCCCAGGAAAGCGAAAAATGGATAAAAAATTTGAGGTCCATATGTACAATGGATTATCACTCAGCCATGAAATCAATGTCATAAGGCTAGTAGCAGCATGATGAGTGGATTTAGGTCCGACGATTCTAAGTGACATAAGTCACACAGAAAAGGACACTTCTCATAAGGTGTCACTTATAGAGGGAATGTAAAAACCGTTACACTTGAACTGAATTACAAAACAGAACAGAGTCACACATGCAGAAAACACACTATGGCTGCTTAACGGGAAAGGTGAGGTGGGGTGATACATAAAACAAGAGTTTCAAATTAGCTCAGATACCGTTCCATAAACCCAATATGTAACAGACAAGACCTACTCCTTGCTCAGAGAACTGGACTCAACACGCCCGATTCACCGCACAAGAATATATCTGACTAGTAATAATCTTAAAACCTATGTATTGATATCTCTCTGTTAGTGTGTCAAGTGGGTGTAAAGCAGCATAAACACAGCCGTGAAAAGCAGCTAAACCCCATTATAAAAATAAATTACTTTTCAAAACCCATGAAACAAAGACAGTGAAAGAGAGAGAAATTCTTACACAATTCGTTCAGGGTCTGTGATGCAACCTGGATTGACCATATCTAGACCCACAGCTGGATGAGACATAAGGGTGGACACTCTTGGGGCTGAGAGGTTTGGTGAGGTTGGGTGAGCAAACACAGACCCTTTAAAGTAATACTGCGTGCTACCCATCGCATGGGTCCCAAATCTCCAGGTTCAAGGGCATCTTCCTACATCGAAAACATGCATGAGAAACCCAGAAGATGGTACACCGTGTGATGGGGAAAGGTTTCTAAAACGCACCTCATTTCTCATCTCCTTGTGCTCGGGTTCGCCATTCCAGCCACTTTACTAGCAATCTCCCTACTTGGAGCCTCAGCACCTTTAACCTCCTGTTCCGTACAGGTTGCTATTTGTCCTGAGGATGAACGGGAAGACGGAGAACCAATGAGAGACTAGCTCTTGGTGTTGGGACAGGCACAGGTCACTCTATTTTCCCATCAGGAAGAAGAATTAACCACAGGCTCAGCCTGCCCCCCGGAACCAGAACAGGGCCTGAAGCCATCCTGCGCTTTTGCGGGCAGCTCCCGAAAAAGCGAGTTGTAAAATGCAGCTTCAGGGCACTGCAATTCACAAACCTGCACAGTTATAAATGATAACTCTCGTCCACAAATATATTGAGGGAAGGCAAAGACGAGGAATTGAAATCAAGGCAGAATTGCAGGAAACAGATTTCAGGAGGTAGATTCGAATCACCTTGAAAGCACATGAAAAGCGGCAAAACGTTGACAATGATGCCCTTGGCCAAAAAGGGCGTATGCGTTTTTTCCTGAATATATTCAGGAAAAAACGCATACGCCCTTTTTGGCCAACCAAGCAACCTGGAAAGGCAAATCAGCGCTACAAAGAAGTCTCGCTTCCCATCGGTCAAAAGGGCCATGCTGAAAAAAGTGTCAAAACCAGAAATGCAGGACAGGCCATGGAGAAATGGGAGCCTTGTTACACTGATGGGCGGGATGTAAATTGCCAACAGCCACTCTGGAGAAGTGTACGGTGTGTCCTGAAACATCTAAAAAACACAGCTTAGAGAGCATAGGGCACTTCCACGCATGGGGGTATAAAGTGGGAAAATTAAAAATCAGCAAGACACAAGCACCCCAAAGTTTAGGGCTGCTCTGTTGACAAGGACCTCCACTTCATTCCACCTTAAATATCCCAGGAAAGCGAAAAATGGATAAAAAATTTGAGGTCCATATGTACAATGGATTATCACTCAGCCATGAAATCAATGTCATAAGGCTAGTAGCAGCATGATGAGTGGATTTAGGTCCGACGATTCTAAGTGACATAAGTCACACAGAAAAGGACACTTCTCATAAGGTGTCACTTATAGAGGGAATGTAAAAACCGTTACACTTGAACTGAATTACAAAACAGAACAGAGTCACACATGCAGAAAACACACTATGGCTGCTTAACGGGAAAGGTGAGGTGGGGTGATACATAAAACAAGAGTTTCAAATTAGCTCAGATACCGTTCCATAAACCCAATATGTAACAGACAAGACCTACTCCTTGCTCAGAGAACTGGACTCAACACGCCCGATTCACCGCACAAGAATATATCTGACTAGTAATAATCTTAAAACCTATGTATTGATATCTCTCTGTTAGTGTGTCAAGTGGGTGTAAAGCAGCATAAACACAGCCGTGAAAAGCAGCTAAACCCCATTATAAAAATAAATTACTTTTCAAAACCCATGAAACAAAGACAGTGAAAGAGAGAGAAATTCTTACACAATTCGTTCAGGCTCTGTGATGCAACCTGGATTGACCATATCTAGACCCACAGCTGGATGAGACATAAGGGTGGACACTCTTGGGGCTGAGAGGTTTGGTGAGGTTGGGTGAGCAAACGCAGACCCTTTAAAGTAATACTGCGTGCTACCCATCGCATGGGTCCCAAATCTCCAGGTTCAAGGGCATCTTCCTACATCAAAAACATGCATGAGAAACCCAGAAGATGGTACACCGTGTGATGGGGAAAGGTTTCTAAAACGCACCTCATTTCTCATCTCCTTGTGCTCGGGTTCGCCATTCCAGCCACTTTACTAGCAATCTCCCCTACTTGGAGCATCAGCACCTTTAACCTCCTGTTCCGTACAGGTTGCTATTTGTCCTGAGGATGAACGGGAAGACGGGGAACCAATGAGAGACTAGCTCTTGGTGTTGGGACAGGCACAGGTCACTCTATTTTCCCATCAGGAAGAAGAATTAACCACAGGCTCAGCCTGCCCCCCGGAACCAGAACAGGGCCTGAAGCCATCCTGCGCTTTTGCGGCCAGCTCCCGAAAAAGCGAGTTGTAAAATGGAGCTTCAGGGCACTGCAATTCACAAACCTGCACAGTTATAAATGATAACTCTTGTCCACAAATATATTGAGGGAAGGCAAAGACGAGGAATTGAAATCAAGGCAGAATTGCAGGAAACAGATTTCAGGAGGTAGATTCGAATCGCCTTTAAAGCACATGAAAAGTGGCAAAACGTTGACAATGATGCCCTTGGCCAAAAAGGGCGTATGCGTTTTTTCCTGAATATATTCAGGAAAAAACGCATACGCCCTTTTTGGCCAACCAAGCAACCTGGAAAGGCAAATCAGCGCTACAAAGAAGTCTCGCTTACCATCGGTCAAAAGGGCCATGCTGAAAAAAGTGTCAAAACCAGAAATGCAGGACAGGCCATGGAGAAAAGGGAGCCTTGCTACACTGATGGGCGGGATGTAAATTGCCAACAGCCACTCTGGAGAAGTGTACGGTGTGTCCTGAAACATCTAAAAAACACAGCTTAGAGAGCATAGGGCACTTCCACGCATGGGGGTATAAAGTGGGAAAATTAAAAATCAGCAAGACACAAGCACCCCAAAGTTTAGGGCTGCTCTGTTGACAAGGACCTCCACTTCATTCCACCTTAAATATCCCAGGAAAGCGAAAAATGGATAAAAAATTTGAGGTCCATATGTACAATGGATTATCACTCAGCCATGAAATCAATGTCATAAGGCTAGTAGCAGCATGATGAGTGGATTTAGGTCCGACGATTCTAAGTGACATAAGTCACACAGAAAAGGACACTTCTCATAAGGTGTCACTTATAGAGGGAATGTAAAAACCGTTACACTTGAACTGAATTACAAAACAGAACAGAGTCACACATGCAGAAAACACACTATGGCTGCTTAATGGGAAAGGTGAGGTGGGGTGATACATAAAACAAGAGTTTCAAATTAGCTCAGATACCGTTCCATAAACCCAATATGTAACAGACAAGACCTACTCCTTGCTCAGAGAACTGAACTCAACACGCCCGATTCACCGCACAAGAATATATCTGACTAGTAATAATCTTAAAACCTATGTATTGATATCTCTCTGTTAGTGTGTCAAGTGGGTGTAAAGCGGCATAAACACAGCCGTGAAAAGCAGCTAAACCCCATTATAAAAATAAATTACTTTTCAAAACCCATGAAACAAAGACAGTGAAAGAGAGAGAAATTCTTACACAATTCGTTCAGGGTCTGTGATGCAACCTGGATTGACCATATCTAGACCCACAGCTGGATGAGACATAAGGGTGGACACTCTTGGGGCTGAGAGGTTTGGTGAGGTTGGGTGAGCAAACGCAGACCCTTTAAAGTAATACTGCGTGCTACCCATCGCATGGGTCCCAAATCTCCAGGTTCAAGGGCATCTTCCTACATCGAAAACATGCATGAGAAACCCAGAAGATGGTACACCGTGTGATGGGGAAAGGTTTCTAAAACGCACCTCATTTCTCATCTCCTTGTGCTCGGGTTCGCCATTCCAGCCACTTTACTAGCAATCTCCCTACTTGGAGCATCAGCACCTTTAACCTCCTGTTCCGTACAGGTTGCTATTTGTCCTGAGGATGAACGGGAAGACGGGGAACCAATGAGAGACTAGCTCTTGGTGTTGGGACAGGCACAGGTCACTCTATTTTCCCATCAGGAAGAAGAATTAACCACAGGCTCAGCCTGCCCCCCGGAACCAGAACAGGGCCTGAAGCCATCCTGCGCTTTTGCGGCCAGCTCCCGAAAAAGCGAGTTGTAAAATGGAGCTTCAGGGCACTGCAATTCACAAACCTGCACAGTTATAAATGATAACTCTCGTCCACAAATATATTGAGGGAAGGCAAAGACGAGGAATTGAAATCAAGGCAGAATTGCAGGAAACAGATTTCAGGAGGTAGATTCGAATCGCCTTGAAAGCCAATGAAAAGCGGCAAAACGTTGACAATGATGCCCTTGGCCAAAAAGGGCGTATGCGTTTTTTCCTGAATATATTCAGGAAAAAACGCATACGCCCTTTTTGGCCAACCAAGCAACCTGGAAAGGCAAATCAGCGCTACAAAGAAGTCTCGCTTCCCATCGGTCAAAAGGGCCATGCTGAAAAAAGTGTCAAAACCAGAAATGCAGGACAGGCCATGGAGAAATGGGAGCCTTGCTACACTGATGGGCGGGATGTAAATTGCCAACAGCCACTCTGGAGAAGTGTACGGTGTGTCCTGAAACATCTAAAAAACACAGCTTAGAGAGCATAGGGCACTTCCACGCATGGGGGTATAAAGTGGGAAAATTAAAAATCAGCAAGACACAAGCACACCAAAGTTTAGGGCTGCTCTGTTGACAAGGACCTCCACTTCATTCCACCTTAAATATCCCAGGAAAGCGAAAAATGGATAAAAAATTTGAGGTCCATATGTCCAATGGATTATCACTCAGCCATGAAATCAATGTCATAAGGCTAGTAGCAGCATGATGAGTGGATTTAGGTCCGACGATTCTAAGTGACATAAGTCACACAGAAAAGGACACTTCTCATAAGGTGTCACTTATAGAGGGAATGTAAAAACCGTTACACTTGAACTGAATTACAAAACAGAACAGAGTCACACATGCAGAAAACACACTATGGCTGCTTAACGGGAAAGGTGAGGTGGGGTGATACATAAAACAAGAGTTTCAAATTAGCTCAGATACCGTTCCATAAACCCAATATGTAACAGACAAGACCTACTCCTTGCTCAGAGAACTGGACTCAACACGCCCGATTCACCGCACAAGAATATATCTGACTAGTAATAATCTTAAAACCTATGTATTGATATCTCTCTGTTAGTGTGTCAAGTGGGTGTAAAGCAGCATAAACACAGCCGTGAAAAGCAGCTAAACCCCATTATAAAAATAAATTACTTTTCAAAACCCATGAAACAAAGACAGTGAAAGAGAGAGAAATTCTTACACAATTCGTTCAGGGTCTGTGATGCAACCTGGATTGACCATATCTAGACCCACAGCTGGATGAGACATAAGGGTGGACACTCTTGGGGCTGAGAGGTTTGGTGAGGTTGGGTGAGCAAACGCAGACCCTTTAAAGTAATACTGCGTGCTACCCATCGCATGGGTCCCAAATCTCCAGGTTCAAGGGCATCTTCCTACATCGAAAACATGCATGAGAAACCCAGAAGATGGTACACCGTGTGATGGGGTAAGGTTTCTAAAACGCACCTCATTTCTCATCTCCTTGTGCTCGGGTTCGCCATTCCAGCCACTTTACTAGCAATCTCCCTACTTGGAGCATCAGCACCTTTAACCTCCTGTTCCGTACAGGTTGCTATTTGTCCTGAGGATGAACGGGAAGACGGAGAACCAATGAGAAACTAGCTCTTGGTGTTGGGACAGGCACAGGTCACTCTATTTTCCCATCAGGAAGAAGAATTAACCACAGGCTCAGCCTGCCCCCCGGAACCAGAACAGGGCCTGAAGCCATCCTGCGCTTTTGCGGCCAGCTCCCGAAAAAGCGAGTTATAAAATGGAGCTTCAGGGCAGTGCAATTCACAAACCTGCACTGTTATAAATGATAACTCTCGTCCACAAATATATTGAGGGAAGGCAAAGACGAGGAATTGAAATCAAGGCAGAATTGCAGGAAACAGATTTCAGGAGGTAGATTCGAATCACCTTGAAAGCACATGAAAAGCGGCAAAACTTTGACAATGATGCCCTTGGCCAAAAAGGGCGTATGCGTTTTTTCCTGAATATATTCAGGAAAAAACGCATACGCCCTTTTTGGCCAACCAAGCAACCTGGAAAGGCAAATCAGCGCTACAAAGAAGTCTCGCTTCCCATCGGTCAAAAGGGCCATGCTGAAAAAAGTGTCAAAACCAGAAATGCAGGACAGGCCATGGAGAAATGGGAGCCTTGCTACACTGATGGGCGGGATGTAAATTGCCAACAGCCACTCTGGAGAAGTGTACGGTGTGTCCTGAAACATCTAAAAAACACAGCTTAGAGAGCATAGGGCACTTCCACGCATGGGGGTATAAAGTGGGAAAATTAAAAATCATCAAGACACAAGCACCCCAAAGTTTAGGGCTGCTCTGTTGACAAGGACCTCCACTTCATTCCACCTTAAATATCCCAGGAAAGCGAAAAATGGATAAAAAATTTGAGGTCCATATGTACAATGGATTATCACTCAGCCATGAAATCAATGTCATAAGGCTAGTAGCAGCATGATGAGTGGATTTAGGTCCGACGATTCTAAGTGACATAAGTCACACAGAAAAGGACACTTCTCATAAGGTGTCACTTATAGAGGGAATGTAAAAACCGTTACACTTGAACTGAATTACAAAACAGAACAGAGTCACACATGCAGAAAACACACTATGGCTGCTTAACGGGAAACGTGAGGTGGGGTGATACATAAAACAAGAGTTTCAAATTAGCTCAGATACCGTTCCATAAACCCAATATGTAACAGACAAGACCTACTCCTTGCTCAGAGAACTGGACTCAACACGCCCGATTCACCGCACAAGAATATATCTGACTAGTAATAATCTTAAAACCTATGTATTGATATCTCTCTGTTAGTGTGTCAAGTGGGTGTAAAGCGGCATAAACACAGCCGTGAAAAGCAGCTAAACCCCATTATAAAAATAAATTACTTTTCAAAACCCATGAAACAAAGACAGTGAAAGAGAGAGAAATTCTTACACAATTCGTTCAGGGTCTGTGATGCAACCTGGATTGACCATATCTAGACCCACAGCTGGATGAGACATAAGGGTGGACACTCTTGGGGCTGAGAGGTTTGGTGAGGTTGGGTGAGCAAACGCAGACCCTTTAAAGTAATACTGCGTGCTACCCATCCCATGGGTCCCAAATCTCCAGGTTCAAGGGCATCTTCCTACATCGAAAACATGCATGAGAAACCCAGAAGATGGTACACCGTGTGATGGGGAAAGGTTTCTAAAACACACCTCATTTCTCATCTCCTTGTGCTCGGGTTCGCCATTCCAGCCACTTTACTAGCAATCTCCCTAATTGGAGCATCAGCACCTTTAACCTCCTGTTCCGTACAGGTTGCTATTTGTCCTGAGGATGAACGGGAAGACGGGGAACCAATGAGAGACTAGCTCTTGGTGTTGGGACAGGCACAGGTCACTCTTTTTTCCTATCAGGAAGAAGAATTAACCACAGGCTCAGCCTGCCCCCCGGAACCAGAACAGGGCCTGAAGCCATCCTGCGCTTTTGTGGCCAGCTCCCGAAAAAGCGAGTTGTAAAATGGAGCTTCAGGGCACTGCAATTCACAAACCTGCACAGTTATAAATGATAACTCTTGTCCACAAATATATTGAGGGAAGGCAAAGACGAGGAATTGAAATCAAGGCAGAATTGCAGGAAACAGATTTCAGGAGGTAGATTCGAATCGCCTTTAAAGCACATGAAAAGTGGCAAAACGTTGACAATGATGCCCTTGGCCAAAAAGGGCGTATGCGTTTTTTCCTGAATATATTCAGGAAAAAACGCATACGCCCTTTTTGGCCAACCAAGCAACCTGGAAAGGCAAATCAGCGCTACAAAGAAGTCTCGCTTCCCATCGGTCAAAAGGGCCATGCTGAAAAAAGTGTCAAAACCAGAAATGCAGGACAGGCCATGGAGAAATGGGAGCCTTGCTACACTGATGGGCGGGATGTAAATTGCCAACAGCCACTCTGGAGAAGTGTACGGTGTGTCCTGAAACATCTAAAAAACACAGCTTAGAGAGCATAGGGCACTTCCACGCATGGGGGTATAAAGTGGGAAAATTAAAAATCAGCAAGACACAAGCACCCCAAAGTTTAGGGCTGCTCTGTTGACAAGGACCTCCACTTCATTCCACCTTAAATATCCCAGGAAAGCGAAAAATGGATAAAAAATTTGAGGTCCATATGTACAATGGATTATCACTCAGCCATGAAATCAATGTCATAAGGCTAGTAGCAGCATGATGAGTGGATTTAGGTCCGACGATTCTAAGTGACATAAGTCACACAGAAAAGGACACTTCTCATAAGGTGTCACTTATAGAGGGAATGTAAAAACCGTTACACTTGAACTGAATTACAAAACAGAACAGAGTCACACATGCAGAAAACACACTATGGCTGCTTAACGGGAAAGGTGAGGTGGGGTGATACATAAAACAAGAGTTTCAAATTAGCTCAGATACCGTTCCATAAACCCAATATGTAACAGACAAGACCTACTCCTTGCTCAGAGAACTGGACTCAACACGCCCGATTCACCGCACAAGAATATATCTGACTAGTAATAATCTTAAAACCTATGTATTGATATCTCTCTGTTAGTGTGTCAAGTGGGTGTAAAGCAGCATAAACACAGCCGTGAAAAGCAGCTAAACCCCATTATAAAAATAAATTACTTTTCAAAACCCATGAAACAAAGACAGTGAAAGAGAGAGAAATTCTTACACAATTCGTTCAGGGTCTGTGATGCAACCTGGATTGACCATATCTAGACCCACAGCTGGATGAGACATAAGGGTGGACACTCTTGGGGCTGAGAGGTTTGGTGAGGTTGGGTGAGCAAACGCAGACCCTTTAAAGTAATACTGCGTGCTACCCATCGCATGGGTCCCAAATCTCCAGGTTCTAGGGCATCTTCCTACATCGAAAACATGCATGAGAAACCCAGAAGATGGTACACCGTGTGATGGGGAAAGGTTTCTAAAACGCACCTCATTTCTCATCTCCTTGTGCTCGGGTTCGCCATTCCAGCCACTTTACTAGCAATCTCCCTACTTGGAGCATCAGCACCTTTAACCTCCTGTTCCGTACAGGTTGCTATTTGTCCTGAGGATGAACGGGAAGACGGGGAACCAATGAGAGACTAGCTCTTGGTGTTGGGACAGGCACAGGTCACTCTATTTTCCCATCAGGAAGAAGAATTAACCACAGGCTCAGCCTGCCCCCCGGAAGCAGAACAGGGCCTGAAGCCATCCTGCGCTTTTGCGGCCAGCTCCCGAAAAAGCGAGTTGTAAAATGGAGCTTCAGGGCACTGCAATTCACAAACCTGCACAGTTATAAATGATAACTCTTGTCCACAAATATATTGAGGGAAGGCAAAGACGAGGAATTGAAATCAAGGCAGAATTGCAGGAAACAGATTTCAGGAGGTAGATTCGAATCGCCTTTAAAGCACATGAAAAGTGGCAAAACGTTGACAATGATGCCCTTGGCCAAAAAGGGCGTATGCGTTTTTTCCTGAATATATTCAGGAAAAAACGCATACGCCCTTTTTGGCCAACCAAGCAACCTGGAAAGGCAAATCAGCGCTACAAAGAAGTCTCGCTTCCCATCGGTCAAAAGGGCCATGCTGAAAAAAGTGTCAAAACCAGAAATGCAGGACAGGCCATGGAGAAATGGGAGCCTTGCTACACTGATGGGCGGGATGTAAATTGCCAACAGCCACTCTGGAGAAGTGTACGGTGTGTCCTGAAACATCTAAAAAACACAGCTTAGAGAGCATAGGGCACTTCCACGCATGGGGGTATAAAGTGGGAAAATTAAAAATCAGCAAGACACAAGCACCCCAAAGTTTAGGGCTGCTCTGTTGACAAGGACCTCCACTTCATTCCACCTTAAATATCCCAGGAAAGCGAAAAATGGATAAAAAATTTGAGGTCCATATGTACAATGGATTATCACTCAGCCATGAAATCAATGTCATAAGGCTAGTAGCAGCATGATGAGTGGATTTAGGTCCGACGATTCTAAGTGACATAAGTCACACAGAAAAGGACACTTCTCATAAGGTGTCACTTATAGAGGGAATGTAAAAACCGTTACACTTGAACTGAATTACAAAACAGAACAGAGTCACACATGCAGAAAACACACTATGGCTGCTTAACGGGAAAGGTGAGGTGGGGTGATACATAAAACAAGAGTTTCAAATTAGCTCAGATACCGTTCCATAAACCCAATATGTAACAGACAAGACCTACTCCTTGCTCAGAGAACTGGACTCAACACGCCCGATTCACCGCACAAGAATATATCTGACTAGTAATAATCTTAAAACCTATGTATTGATATCTCTCTGTTAGTGTGTCAAGTGGGTGTAAAGCAGCATAAACACAGCCGTGAAAAGCAGCTAAACCCCATTATAAAAATAAATTACTTTTCAAAACCCATGAAACAAAGACAGTGAAAGAGAGAGAAATTCTTACACAATTCGTTCAGGGTCTGTGATGCAACCTGGATTGACCATATCTAGACCCACAGCTGGATGAGACATAAGGGTGGACACTCTTGGGGCTGAGAGGTTTGGTGAGGTTGGGTGAGCAAACGCAGACCCTTTAAAGTAATACTGCGTGCTACCCATCGCATGGGTCCCAAATCTCCAGGTTCAAGGGCATCTTCCTACATCGAAAACATGCATGAGAAACCCAGAAGATGGTACACCGTGTGATGGGGAAAGGTTTCTAAAACGCACCTCATTTCTCATCTCCTTGTGCTCGGGTTCGCCATTCCAGCCACTTTACTAG
Source organism: Balaenoptera physalus (assembly GCF_965194825.1). Lineage (NCBI taxonomy): Eukaryota > Metazoa > Chordata > Mammalia > Artiodactyla > Balaenopteridae > Balaenoptera > Balaenoptera physalus. The sequence goes on from NW_028126160.1 coordinate 279,013, forward strand.
CAATCTCCCTACTTGGAGCATCAGCACCTTTAACCTCCTGTTCCGTACAGGTTGCTATTTGTCCTGAGGATGAACGGGAAGACGGGGAACCAATGAGAGACTAGCTCTTGGTGTTGGGACAGGCACAGGTCACTCTATTTTCCCATCAGGAAGAAGAATTAACCACAGGCTCAGCCTGCCCCCCGGAAGCAGAACAGGGCCTGAAGCCATCCTGCGCTTTTGCGGCCAGCTCCCGAAAAAGCGAGTTGTAAAATGGAGCTTCAGGGCACTGCAATTCACAAACCTGCACAGTTATAAATGATAACTCTTGTCCACAAATATATTGAGGGAAGGCAAAGACGAGGAATTGAAATCAAGGCAGAATTGCAGGAAACAGATTTCAGGAGGTAGATTCGAATCGCCTTTAAAGCACATGAAAAGTGGCAAAACGTTGACAATGATGCCCTTGGCCAAAAAGGGCGTATGCGTTTTTTCCTGAATATATTCAGGAAAAAACGCATACGCCCTTTTTGGCCAACCAAGCAACCTGGAAAGGCAAATCAGCGCTACAAAGAAGTCTCGCTTCCCATCGGTCAAAAGGGCCATGCTGAAAAAAGTGTCAAAACCAGAAATGCAGGACAGGCCATGGAGAAATGGGAGCCTTGCTACACTGATGGGCGGGATGTAAATTGCCAACAGCCACTCTGGAGAAGTGTACGGTGTGTCCTGAAACATCTAAAAAACACAGCTTAGAGAGCATAGGGCACTTCCACGCATGGGGGTATAAAGTGGGAAAATTAAAAATCATCAAGACACAAGCACCCCAAAGTTTAGGGCTGCTCTGTTGACAAGGACCTCCACTTCATTCCACCTTAAATATCCCAGGAAAGCGAAAAATGGATAAAAAATTTGAGGTCCATATGTACAATGGATTATCACTCAGCCATGAAATCAATGTCATAAGGCTAGTAGCAGCATGATGAGTGGATTTAGGTCCGACGATTCTAAGTGACATAAGTCACACAGAAAAGGACACTTCTCATAAGGTGTCACTTATAGAGGGAATGTAAAAACCGTTACACTTGAACTGAATTACAAAACAGAACAGAGTCACACATGCAGAAAACACACTATGGCTGCTTAACGGGAAAGGTGAGGTGGGGTGATACATAAAACAAGAGTTTCAAATTAGCTCAGATACCGTTCCATAAACCCAATATGTAACAGACAAGACCTACTCCTTGCTCAGAGAACTGGACTCAACACGCCCGATTCACCGCACAAGAATATATCTGACTAGTAATAATCTTAAAACCTATGTATTGATATCTCTCTGTTAGTGTGTCAAGTGGGTGTAAAGCGGCATAAACACAGCCGTGAAAAGCAGCTAAACCCCATTATAAAAATAAATTACTTTTCAAAACCCATGAAACAAAGACAGTGAAAGAGAGAGAAATTCTTACACAATTCGTTCAGGGTCTGTGATGCAACCTGGATTGACCATATCTAGACCCACAGCTGGATGAGACATAAGGGTGGACACTCTTGGGGCTGAGAGGTTTGGTGAGGTTGGGTGAGCAAACGCAGACCCTTTAAAGTAATACTGCGTGCTACCCATCCCATGGGTCCCAAATCTCCAGGTTCAAGGGCATCTTCCTACATCGAAAACATGCATGAGAAACCCAGAAGATGGTACACCGTGTGATGGGGAAAGGTTTCTAAAACACACCTCATTTCTCATCTCCTTGTGCTCGGGTTCGCCATTCCAGCCACTTTACTAGCAATCTCCCTACTTGGAGCATCAGCACCTTTAACCTCCTGTTCCGTACAGGTTGCTATTTGTCCTGAGGATGAACGGGAAGACGGGGAACCAATGAGAGACTAGCTCTTGGTGTTGGGACAGGCACAGGTCACTCTTTTTTCCTATCAGGAAGAAGAATTAACCACAGGCTCAGCCTGCCCCCCGGAAGCAGAACAGGGCCTGAAGCCATCCTGCGCTTTTGCGGCCAGCTCCCGAAAAAGCGAGTTGTAAAATGGAGCTTCAGGGCACTGCAATTCACAAACCTGCACAGTTATAAATGATAACTCTTGTCCACAAATATATTGAGGGAAGGCAAAGACGAGGAATTGAAATCAAGGCAGAATTGCAGGAAACAGATTTCAGGAGGTAGATTCGAATCGCCTTTAAAGCACATGAAAAGTGGCAAAACGTTGACAATGATGCCCTTGGCCAAAAAGGGCGTATGCGTTTTTTCCTGAATATATTCAGGAAAAAACGCATACGCCCTTTTTGGCCAACCAAGCAACCTGGAAAGGCAAATCAGCGCTACAAAGAAGTCTCGCTTCCCATCGGTCAAAAGGGCCATGCTGAAAAAAGTGTCAAAACCAGAAATGCAGGACAGGCCATGGAGAAATGGGAGCCTTGCTACACTGATGGGCGGGATGTAAATTGCCAACAGCCACTCTGGAGAAGTGTACGGTGTGTCCTGAAACATCTAAAAAACACAGCTTAGAGAGCATAGGGCACTTCCACGCATGGGGGTATAAAGTGGGAAAATTAAAAATCAGCAAGACACAAGCACCCCAAAGTTTAGGGCTGCTCTGTTGACAAGGACCTCCACTTCATTCCACCTTAAATATCCCAGGAAAGCGAAAAATGGATAAAAAATTTGAGGTCCATATGTACAATGGATTATCACTCAGCCATGAAATCAATGTCATAAGGCTAGTAGCAGCATGATGAGTGGATTTAGGTCCGACGATTCTAAGTGACATAAGTCACACAGAAAAGGACACTTCTCATAAGGTGTCACTTATAGAGGGAATGTAAAAACCGTTACACTTGAACTGAATTACAAAACAGAACAGAGTCACACATGCAGAAAACACACTATGGCTGCTTAACGGGAAAGGTGAGGTGGGGTGATACATAAAACAAGAGTTTCAAATTAGCTCAGATACCGTTCCATAAACCCAATATGTAACAGACAAGACCTACTCCTTGCTCAGAGAACTGGACTCAACACGCCCGATTCACCGCACAAGAATATATCTGACTAGTAATAATCTTAAAACCTATGTATTGATATCTCTCTGTTAGTGTGTCAAGTGGGTGTAAAGCAGCATAAACACAGCCGTGAAAAGCAGCTACACCCCATTATAAAAATAAATTACTTTTCAAAACCCATGAAACAAAGACAGTGAAAGAGAGAGAAATTCTTACACAATTCGTTCAGGGTCTGTGATGCAACCTGGATTGACCATATCTAGACCCACAGCTGGATGAGACATAAGGGTGGACACTCTTGGGGCTGAGAGGTTTGGTGAGGTTGGGTGAGCAAACGCAGACCCTTTAAAGTAATACTGCGTGCTACCCATCGCATGGGTCCCAAATCTCCAGGTTCAAGGGCATCTTCCTACATCAAAAACATGCATGAGAAACCCAGAAGATGGTACACCGTGTGATGGGGAAAGGTTTCTAAAAGGCACCTCATTTCTCATCTCCTTGTGCTCGGGTTCGCCATTCCAGCCACTTTACTAGCAATCTCCCCTACTTGGAGCATCAGCACCTTTAACCTCCTGTTCCGTACAGGTTGCTATTTGTCCTGAGGATGAACGGGAAGACGGGGAACCAATGAGAGACTAGCTCTTGGTGTTGGGACAGGCACAGGTCACTCTATTTTCCCATCAGGAAGAAGAATGAACCACAGGCTCAGCCTGCCCCCCGGAACCAGAACAGGGCCTGAAGCCATCCTGCGCTTTTGCGGCCAGCTCCCGAAAAAGCGAGTTGTAAAATGGAGCTTCAGGGCACTGCAATTCACAAACCTGCACAGTTATAAATGATAACTCTCGTCCACAAATATATTGAGGGAAGGCAAAGACGAGGAATTGAAATCAAGGCAGAATTGCAGGAAACAGATTTCAGGAGGTAGATTCGAATCGCCTTGAAAGCACATGAAAAGCGGGAAAACGTTGACAATGAAGCCCTTGGCCAAAAAGGGCGTATGCGTTTTTTCCTGAATATATTCAGGAAAAAACGCATACGCCCTTTTTGGCCAACCAAGCAACCTGGAAAGGCAAATCAGCGCTACAAAGAAGTCTCGCTTCCCATCGGTCAAAAGGGCCATGCTGAAAAAAGTGTCAAAACCAGAAATGCAGGACAGGCCATGGAGAAATGGGAGCCTTGCTACACTGATGGGTGGGATGTAAATTGCCAACAGCCACTCTGGAGAAGTGTACGGTGTGTCCTGAAACATCTAAAAAACACAGCTTAGAGAGCATAGGGCACTTCCACGCATGGAGGTATAAAGTGGGAAAATTAAAAATCAGCAAGACACAAGCTCCCCAAAGTTTAGGGCTGCTCTGTTGACAAGGACCTCCACTTCATTCCACCTTAAATATCCCAGGAAAGCGAAAAATGGATAAAAAATTTGAGGTCCATATGTACAATGGATTATCACTCAGCCATGAAATCAATGTCATAAGGCTAGTAGCAGCATGATGAGTGGATTTAGGTCTGACGATTCTAAGTGACATAAGTCACACAGAAAAGGACACTTCTCATAAGGTGTCACTTATAGAGGGAATGTAAAAACCGTTACACTTGAACTGAATTACAAAACAGAACAGAGTCACACATGCAGAAAACACACTATGGCTGCTTAACGGGAAAGGTGAGGTGGGGTGATACATAAAACAAGAGTTTCAAATTAGCTCAGATACCGTTCCATAAACCCAATATGTAACAGACAAGACCTACTCCTTGCTCAGAGAACTGGACTCAACACGCCCGATTCACCGCACAAGAATATATCTGACTAGTAATAATCTTAAAACCTATGTATTGATATCTCTCTGTTAGTGTGTCAAGTGGGTGTAAAGCAGCATAAACACAGCCGTGAAAAGCAGCTAAACCCCATTATAAAAATAAATTACTTTTCAAAACCCATGAAACAAAGACAGTGAAAGAGAGAGAAATTCTTACACAATTCGTTCAGGGTCTGTGATGCAACCTGGATTGACCATATCTAGACCCACAGCTGGATGAGACATAAGGGTGGACACTCTTGGGGCTGAGAGGTTTGGTGAGGTTGGGTGAGCAAACGCAGACCCTTTAAAGTAATACTGCGTGCTACCCATCGCATGGGTCCCAAATCTCCAGGTTCAAGGGCATCTTCCTACATCGAAAACATGCATGAGAAACCCAGAAGATGGTACACCGTGTGATGGGGAAAGGTTTCTAAAACGCACCTCATTTCTCATCTCCTTGTGCTCGGGTTCGCCATTCCAGCCACTTTACTAGCAATCTCCCTACTTGGAGCATCAGCACCTTTAACCTCCTGTTCCGTACAGGTTGCTATTTGTCCTGAGGATGAACGGGAAGACGGGGAACCAATGAGAGACTAGCTCTTGGTGTTGGGACAGGCACAGGTCACTCTATTTTCCCATCAGGAAGAAGAATTAACCACAGGCTCAGCCTGCCCCCCGGAACCAGAACAGGGCCTGAAGCCATCCTGCGCTTTTGCGGCCAGCTCCCGAAAAAGCGAGTTGTAAAATGGAGCTTCAGGGCACTGCAATTCACAAACCTGCACAGTTATAAATGATAACTCTCGTCCACAAATATATTGAGGGAAGGCAAAGACGAGGAATTGAAATCAAGGCAGAATTGCAGGAAACAGATTTCAGGAGGTAGATTCGAATCGCCTTGAAAGCACATGAAAAGCGGCAAAACGTTGACAATGATGCCCTTGGCCAAAAAGGGCGTATGCGTTTTTTCCTGAATATATTCAGGAAAAAACGCATACGCCCTTTTTGGCCAACCAAGCAACCTGGAAAGGCAAATCAGCGCTACAAAGAAGTCTCGCTTCCCATCGGTCAAAAGGGCCATGCTGAAAAAAGTGTCAAAACCAGAAATGCAGGACAGGCCATGGAGAAATGGGAGCCTTGCTACACTGATGGGTGGGATGTAAATTGCCAACAGCCACTCTGGAGAAGTGTACGGTGTGTCCTGAAACATCTAAAAAACACAGCTTAGAGAGCATAGGGCACTTCCACGCATGGGGGTATAAAGTGGGAAAATTAAAAATCATCAAGACACAAGCACCCCAAAGTTTAGGGCTGCTCTGTTGACAAGGACCTCCACTTCATTCCACCTTAAATATCCCAGGAAAGCGAAAAATGGATAAAAAATTTGAGGTCCATATGTACAATGGATTATCACTCAGCCATGAAATCAATGTCATAAGGCTAGTAGCAGCATGATGAGTGGATTTAGGTCCGACGATTCTAAGTGACATAAGTCACACAGAAAAGGACACTTCTCATAAGGTGTCACTTATATAGGGAATGTAAAAACCGTTACACTTGAACTGAATTACAAAACAGAACAGAGTCACACATGCAGAAAACACACTATGGCTGCTTAACGGGAAAGGTGAGGTGGGGTGATACATAAAACAAGAGTTTCAAATTAGCTCAGATACCGTTCCATAAACCCAATATGTAACAGACAAGACCTACTCCTTGCTCAGAGAACTGGACTCAACACGCTCGATTCACCGCACAAGAATATATCTGACTAGTAATAATCTTAAAACCTATGTATTGATATCTCTCTGTTAGTGTGTCAAGTGGGTGTAAAGCGGCATAAACACAGCCGTGAAAAGCAGCTAAACCCCATTATAAAAATAAATTACTTTTCAAAACCCATGAAACAAAGACAGTGAAAGAGAGAGAAATTCTTACACAATTCGTTCAGGGTCTGTGATGCAACCTGGATTGACCATATCTAGACCCACAGCTGGATGAGACATAAGGGTGGACACTCTTGGGGCTGAGAGGTTTGGTGAGGTTGGGTGAGCAAACGCAGACCCTTTAAAGTAATACTGCGTGCTACCCATCGCATGGGTCCCAAATCTCCAGGTTCAAGGGCATCTTCCTACATCGAAAACATGCATGAGAAACCCAGAAGATGGTACACCGTGTGATGGGGAAAGGTTTCTAAAACGCACCTCATTTCTCATCTCCTTGTGCTCGGGTTCGCCATTCCAGCCACTTTACTAGCAATCTCCCTACTTGGAGCATCAGCACCTTTAACCTCCTGTTCCGTACAGGTTGCTCTTTGTCCTGAGGATGAACGGGAAGACGGAGAACCAATGAGAGACTAGCTCTTGGTGTTGGGACAGGCACAGGTCACTCTATTTTCCCATCAGGAAGAAGAATTAACCACAGGCTCAGCCTGCCCCCCGGAACCAGAACAGGGCCTGAAGCCATCCTGCGCTTTTGCGGCCAGCTCCCGAAAAAGCGAGTTGTAAAATGGAGCTTCAGGGCACTGCAATTCACAAACCTGCACAGTTATAAATGATAACTCTCGTCCACAAATATATTGAGGGAAGGCAAAGACGAGGAATTGAAATCAAGGCAGAATTGCAGGAAACAGATTTCAGGAGGTAGATTCGAATCGCCTTGAAAGCACATGAAAAGCGGCAAAACGTTGACAATGATGCCCTTGGCCAAAAAGGGCGTATGCGTTTTTTCCGGAATATATTCAGGAAAAAACGCATACGCCCTTTTTGGCCAACCAAGCAACCTGGAAAGGCAAATCAGCGCTACAAAGAAGTCTCGCTTCCCATCGGTCAAAAGGGCCATGCTGAAAAAAGTGTCAAAACCAGAAATGCAGGACAGTCCATGGAGAAATGGGAGCCTTGCTACACTGATGGGCGGGATGTAAATTGCCAACAGCCACTCTGGAGAAGTGTACGGTGTGTCCTGAAACATCTAAAAAACACAGCTTAGAGAGCATAGGGCACTTCCACGCATGGGGGTATAAAGTGGGAAAATTAAAAATCAGCAAGACACAAGCACCCCAAAGTTTAGGGCTGCTCTGTTGACAAGGACCTCCACTTCATTCCACCTTAAATATCCCAGGAAAGCGAAAAATGGATAAAAAATTTGAGGTCCATATGTACAATGGATTATCACTCAGCCATGAAATCAATGTCATAAGGCTAGTAGCAGCATGATGAGTGGATTTAGGTCCGACGATTCTAAGTGACATAAGTCACACAGAAAAGGACACTTCTCATAAGGTGTCACTTATAGAGGGAATGTAAAAACCGTTACACTTGAACTGAATTACAAAACAGAACAGAGTCACACATGCAGAAAACACACTATGGCTGCTTAACGGGAAAGGTGAGGTGGGGTGATACATAAAACAAGAGTTTCAAATTAGCTCAGATACCGTTCCATAAACCCAATATGTAACAGACAAGACCTACTCCTTGCTCAGAGAACTGGACTCAACACGCCCGATTCACCGCACAAGAATATATCTGACTAGTAATAATCTTAAAACCTATGTATTGATATCTCTCTGTTAGTGTGTCAAGTGGGTGTAAAGCAGCATAAACACAGCCGTGAAAAGCAGCTAAACCCCATTATAAAAATAAATTACTTTTCAAAACCCATGAAACAAAGACAGTGAAAGAGAGAGAAATTCTTACACAATTCGTTCAGGGTCTGTGATGCAACCTGGATTGACCATATCTAGACCCACAGCTGGATGAGACATAAGGGTGGACACTCTTGGGGCTGAGAGGTTTGGTGAGGTTGGGTGAGCAAACGCAGACCCTTTAAAGTAATACTGCGTGCTACCCATCGCATGGGTCCCAAATCTCCAGGTTCAAGGGCATCTTCCTACATCAAAAACATGCATGAGAAACCCAGAAGATGGTACACCGTGTGATGGGGAAAGGTTTCTAAAACGCACCTCATTTCTCATCTCCTTGTGCTCGGGTTCGCCATTCCAGCCACTTTACTAGCAATCTCCCCTACTTGGAGCATCAGCACCTTTAACCTCCTGTTCCGTACAGGTTGCTCTTTGTCCTGAGGATGAACGGGAAGACGGGGAACCAATGAGAGACTAGCTCTTGGTGTTGGGACAGGCACAGGTCACTCTATTTTCCCATCAGGAAGAAGAATTAACCACAGGCTCAGCCTGCCCCCCGGAACCAGAACAGGGCCTGAAGCCATCCTGCGCTTTTGCGGCCAGCTCCCGAAAAAGCGAGTTGTAAAATGGAGCTTCAGGGCACTGCAATTCACAAACCTGCACAGTTATAAATGATAACTCTCGTCCACAAATATATTGAGGGAAGGCAAAGACGAGGAATTGAAATCAAGGCAGAATTGCAGGAAACAGATTTCAGGAGGTAGATTCGAATCGCCTTGAAAGCACATGAAAAGCGGCAAAACGTTGACAATGATGCCCTTGGCCAAAAAGGGCGTATGCGTTTTTTCCTGAATATATTCAGGAAAAAACGCATACGCCCTTTTTGGCCAACCAAGCAACCTGGAAAGGCAAATCAGCGCTACAAAGAAGTCTCGCTTCCCATCGGTCAAAAGGGCCATGCTGAAAAAAGTGTCAAAACCAGAAATGCAGGACAGGCCATGGAGAAATGGGAGCCTTGCTACACTGATGGGCGGGATGTAAATTGCCAACAGCCACTCTGGAGAAGTGTACGGTGTGTCCTGAAACATCTAAAAAACACAGCTTAGAGAGCATAGGGCACTTCCACGCATGGGGGTATAAAGTGGGAAAATTAAAAATCAGCAAGACACAAGCACCCCAAAGTTTAGGGCTGCTCTGTTGACAAGGACCTCCACTTCATTCCACCTTAAATATCCCAGGAAAGCGAAAAATGGATAAAAAATTTGAGGTCCATATGTACAATGGATTATCACTCAGCCATGAAATCAATGTCGTAAGGCTAGTAGCAGCATGATGAGTGGATTTAGGTCCGACGATTCTAAGTGACATAAGTCACACAGAAAAGGACACTTCTCATAAGGTGTCACTTATAGAGGGAATGTAAAAACCGTTACACTTGAACTGAATTACAAAACAGAACAGAGTCACACATGCAGAAAACACACTATGGCTGCTTAACGGGAAAGGTGAGGTGGGGTGATACATAAAACAAGAGTTTCAAATTAGCTCAGATACCGTTCCATAAACCCAATATGTAACAGACAAGACCTACTCCTTGCTCAGAGAACTGGACTCAACACGCCCGATTCACCGCACAAGAATATATCTGACTAGTAATAATCTTAAAACCTATGTATTGATATCTCTCTGTTAGTGTGTCAAGTGGGTGTAAAGCAGCATAAACACAGCCGTGAAAAGCAGCTAAACCCCATTATAAAAATAAATTACTTTTCAAAACCCATGAAACAAAGACAGTGAAAGAGAGAGAAATTCTTACACAATTCGTTCAGGGTCTGTGATGCAACCTGGATTGACCATATCTAGACCCACAGCTGGATGAGACATAAGGGTGGACACTCTTGGGGCTGAGAGGTTTGGTGAGGTTGGGTGAGCAAACGCAGACCCTTTAAAGTAATACTGCGTGCTACCCATCGCATGGGTCCCAAATCTCCAGGTTCAAGGGCATCTTCCTACATCGAAAACATGCATGAGAAACCCAGAAGATGGTACACCGTGTGATGGGGAAAGGTTTCTAAAACGCACCTCATTTCTCATCTCCTTGTGCTCGGGTTCGCCATTCCAGCCACTTTACTAGCAATCTCCCTACTTGGAGCATCAGCACCTTTAACCTCCTGTTCCGTACAGGTTGCTATTTGTCCTGAGGATGAACGGGAAGACGGGGAACCAATGAGAGACTAGCTCTTGGTGTTGGGACAGGCACAGGTCACTCTATTTTCCCATCAGGAAGAAGAATTAACCACAGGCTCAGCCTGTCCCCCGGAACCAGAACAGGGCCTGAAGCCATCCTGCGGTTTTGCGGCCAGCTCCCGAAAAAGCGAGTTGTAAAATGGAGCTTCAGGGCACTGCAATTCACAAACCTGCACAGTTATAAATGATAACTCTCGTCCACAAATATATTGAGGGAAGGCAAAGACGAGGAATTGAAATCAAGGCAGAATTGCAGGAAACAGATTTCAGGAGGTAGATTCGAATCGCCTTGAAAGCACATGAAAAGCGGCAAAACGTTGACAATGATGCCCTTGGCCAAAAAGGGCGTATGCGTTTTTTCCTGAATATATTCAGGAAAAAACGCATACGCCCTTTTTGGCCAACCAAGCAACCTGGAAAGGCAAATCAGCGCTACAAAGAAGTCTCGCTTCCCATCGGTCAAAAGGGCCATGCTGAAAAAAGTGTCAAAACCAGAAATGCAGGACAGGCCATGGAGAAATGGGAGCCTTGCTACACTGATGGGCGGGATGTAAATTGCCAACAGCCACTCTGGAGAAGTGTACGGTGTGTCCTGAAACATCTAAAAAACACAGCTTAGAGAGCATAGGGCACTTCCACGCATGGGGGTATAAAGTGGGAAAATTAAAAATCAGCAAGACACAAGCACCCCAAAGTTTAGGGCTGCTCTGTTGACAAGGACCTCCACTTCATTCCACCTTAAATATCCCAGGAAAGCTAAAAATGGATAAAAAATTTGAGGTCCATATGTACAATGGATTATCACTCAGCCATGAAATCAATGTCGTAAGGCTAGTAGCAGCATGATGAGTGGATTTAGGTCCGACGATTCTAAGTGACATAAGTCACACAGAAAAGGACACTTCTCATAAGGTGTCACTTATAGAGGGAATGTAAAAACCGTTACACTTGAACTGAATTACAAAACAGAACAGAGTCACACATGCAGAAAACACACTATGGCTGCTTAACGGGAAAGGTGAGGTGGGGTGATACATAAAACAAGAGTTTCAAATTAGCTCAGATACCGTTCCATAAACCCAATATGTAACAGACAAGACCTACTCCTTGCTCAGAGAACTGGACTCAACACGCCCGATTCACCGCACAAGAATATATCTGACTAGTAATAATCTTAAAACCTATGTATTGATATCTCTCTGTTAGTGTGTCAAGTGGGTGTAAAGCAGCATAAACACAGCCGTGAAAAGCAGCTAAACCCCATTATAAAAATAAATTACTTTTCAAAACCCATGAAACAAAGACAGTGAAAGAGAGAGAAATTCTTACACAATTCGTTCAGGGTCTGTGATGCAACCTGGATTGACCATATCTAGACCCACAGCTGGATGAGACATAAGGGTGGACACTCTTGGGGCTGAGAGGTTTGGTGAGGTTGGGTGAGCAAACGCAGACCCTTTAAAGTAATACTGCGTGCTACCCATCGCATGGGTCCCAAATCTCCAGGTTCAAGGGCATCTTCCTACATCAAAAACATGCATGAGAAACCCAGAAGATGGTACACCGTGTGATGGGGAAAGGTTTCTAAAACGCACCTCATTTCTCATCTCCTTGTGCTCGGATTCGCCATTCCAGCCACTTTACTAGCAATCTCCCCTACTTGGAGCATCAGCACCTTTAACCTCCTGTTCCGTACAGGTTGCTATTTGTCCTAAGGATGAACGGGAAGACGGGGAACCAATGAGAGACTAGCTCTTGGTGTTGGGACAGGCACAGGTCACTCTATTTTCCCATCAGGAAGAAGAATTAACCACAGGCTCAGCCTGCCCCCCGGAACCAGAACAGGGCCTGAAGCCATCCTGCGCTTTTGCGGCCAGCTCCCGAAAAAGCGAGTTGTAAAATGGAGATTCAGGGCACTGCAATTCACAAACCTGCACAGTTATAAATGATAACTCTCGTCCACAAATATATTGAGGGAAGGCAAAGACGAGGAATTGAAATCAAGGCAGAATTGCAGGAAACAGATTTCAGGAGGTAGATTCGAATCGCCTTTAAAGCACATGAAAAGCGGCAAAACGTTGACAATGATGCCCTTGGCCAAAAAGGGCGTATGCGTTTTTTCCTGAATATATTCAGGAAAAAACGCATACGCCCTTTTTGGCCAACCAAGCAACCTGGAAAGGCAAATCAGCGCTACAAAGAAGTCTCGCTTCCCATCGGTCAAAAGGGCCATGCTGAAAAAAGTGTCAAAACCAGAAATGCAGGACAGGCCATGGAGAAATGGGAGCCTTGCTACACTGATGGGTGGGATGTAAATTGCCAACAGCCACTCTGGAGAAGTGTACGGTGTGTCCTGTAACATCTAAAAAACACAGCTTAGAGAGCATAGGGCACTTCCACGCATGGAGGTATAAAGTGGGAAAATTAAAAATCAGCAAGACACAAGCACCCCAAAGTTTAGGGCTGCTCTGTTGACAAGGACCTCCACTTCATTCCACCTTAAATATCCCAGGAAAGCGAAAAATGGATAAAAAATTTGAGGTCCATATGTACAATGGATTATCACTCAGCCATGAAATCAATGTCATAAGGCTAGTAGCAGCATGATGAGTGGATTTAGGTCCGACGATTCTAAGTGACATAAGTCACACAGAAAAGGACACTTCTCATAAGGTGTCACTTATAGAGGGAATGTAAAAACCGTTACACTTGAACTGAATTACAAAACAGAACAGAGTCACACATGCAGAAAACACACTATGGCTGCTTAACGGGAAAGGTGAGGTGGGGTGATACATAAAACAAGAGTTTCAAATTAGCTCAGATACCGTTCCATAAACCCAATATGTAACAGACAAGACCTACTCCTTGCTCAGAGAACTGAACTCAACACGCCCAATTCACCGCACAAGAATATATCTGACTAGTAATAATCTTAAAACCTATGTATTGATATCTCTCTGTTAGTGTGTCAAGTGGGTGTAAAGCGGCATAAACACAGCCGTGAAAAGCAGCTAAACCCCATTATAAAAAGAAATTACTTTTCAAAACCCATGAAACAAAGACAGTGAAAGAGAGAGAAATTCTTACACAATTCGTTCAGGGTCTGTGATGCAACCTGGATTGACCATATCTAGACCCACAGCTGGATGAGACATAAGGGTGGACACTCTTGGGGCTGAGAGGTTTGGTGAGGTTGGGTGAGCAAACGCAGACCCTTTAAAGTAATACTGCGTGCTACCCATCGCATGGGTCCCAAATCTCCAGGTTCAAGGGCATCTTCCTACATCGAAAACATGCATGAGAAACCCAGAAGATGGTACACCGTGTGATGGGGAAAGGTTTCTAAAACGCACCTCATTTCTCATCTCCTTGTGCTCGGGTTCGCCATTCCAGCCACTTTACTAGCAATCTCCCTACTTGGAGCATCAGCACCTTTAACCTCCTGTTCCGTACAGGTTGCTATTTGTCCTGAGGATGAACGGGAAGACGGGGAACCAATGAGAGACTAGCTCTTGGTGTTGGGACAGGCACAGGTCACTCTATTTTCCCATCAGGAAGAAGAATTAACCACAGGCTCAGCCTGCCCCCCGGAACCAGAACAGGGCCTGAAGCCATCCTGCGCTTTTGCGGCCAGCTCCCGAAAAAGCGAGTTGTAAAATGGAGCTTCAGGGCACTGCAATTCACAAACCTGCACAGTTATAAATGATAACTCTCGTCCACAAATATATTGAGGGAAGGCAAAGACGAGGAATTGAAATCAAGGCAGAATTGCAGGAAACAGATTTCAGGAGGTAGATTCGAATCGCCTTGAAAGCCAATGAAAAGCGGCAAAACGTTGACAATGATGCCCTTGGCCGAAAAGGGCGTATGCGTTTTTTCCTGAATATATTCAGGAAAAAACGCATACGCCCTTTTTGGCCAACCAAGCAACCTGGAAAGGCAAATCAGCGCTACAAAGAAGTCTCGCTTCCCATCGGTCAAAAGGGCCATGCTGAAAAAAGTGTCAAAACCAGAAATGCAGGACAGGCCATGGAGAAATGGGAGCCTTGCTACACTGATGGGCGGGATGTAAATTGCCAACAGCCACTCTGGAGAAGTGTACGGTGTGTCCTGAAACATCTAAAAAACACAGCTTAGAGAGCATAGGGCACTTCCACGCATGGGGGTATAAAGTGGGAAAATTAAAAATCAGCAAGACACAAGCACCCCAAAGTTTAGGGCTGCTCTGTTGACAAGGACCTCCACTTCATTCCACCTTAAATATCCCAGGAAAGCGAAAAATGGATAAAAAATTTGAGGTCCATATGTACAATGGATTATCACTCAGCCATGAAATCAATGTCATAAGGCTAGTAGCAGCATGATGAGTGGATTTAGGTCCGACGATTCTAAGTGACATAAGTCACACAGAAAAGGACACTTCTCATAAGGTGTCACTTATAGAGGGAATGTAAAAACCGTTACACTTGAACTGAATTACAAAACAGAACAGAGTCACACATGCAGAAAACACACTATGGCTGCTTAACGGGAAAGGTGAGGTGGGGTGATACATAAAACAAGAGTTTCAAATTAGCTCAGATACCGTTCCATAAACCCAATATGTAACAGACAAGACCTACTCCTTGCTCAGAGAACTGGACTCAACACGCCCGATTCACCGCACAAGAATATATCTGACTAGTAATAATCTTAAAACCTATGTATTGATATCTCTCTGTTAGTGTGTCAAGTGGGTGTAAAGCAGCATAAACACAGCCGTGAAAAGCAGCTAAACCCCATTATAAAAATAAATTACTTTTAAAAACCCATGAAACAAAGACAGTGAAAGAGAGAGAAATTCTTACACAATTCGTTCAGGGTCTGTGATGCAACCTGGATTGACCATATCTAGACCCACAGCTGGATGAGACATAAGGGTGGACACTCTTGGGGCTGAGAGGTTTGGTGAGGTTGGGTGAGCAAACGCAGACCCTTTAAAGTAATACTGCGTGCTACCCATCCCATGGGTCCCAAATCTCCAGGTTCAAGGGCATCTTCCTACATCGAAAACATGCATGAGAAACCCAGAAGATGGTACACCGTGTGATGGGGAAAGGTTTCTAAAACGCACCTCATTTCTCATCTCCTTGTGCTCGGGTTCGCCATTCCAGCCACTTTACTAGCAATCTCCCTACTTGGAGCATCAGCACCTTTAACCTCCTGTTCCGTACAGGTTGCTATTTGTCCTGAGGATGAACGGGAAGACGGAGAACCAATGAGAGACTAGCTCTTGGTGTTGGGACAGGCACAGGTCACTCTATTTTCCCATCAGGAAGAAGAATTAACCACAGGCTCAGCCTGCCCCCCGGAACCAGAACAGGGCCTGAAGCCATCCTGCGCTTTTGCGGCCAGCTCCCGAAAAAGCGAGTTATAAAATGGAGCTTCAGGGCACTGCAATTCACAAACCTGCACTGTTATAAATGATAACTCTCGTCCACAAATATATTGAGGGAAGGCAAAGACGAGGAATTGAAATCAAGGCAGAATTGCAGGAAACAGATTTCAGGAGGTAGATTCGAATCACCTTGAAAGCACATGAAAAGCGGCAAAACGTTGACAATGATGCCCTTGGCCAAAAAGGGCGTATGCGTTTTTTCCTGAATATATTCAGGAAAAAACGCATACGTCCTTTTTGGCCAACCAAGCAACCTGGAAAGGCAAATCAGCGCTACAAAGAAGTCTCGCTTCCCATCGGTCAAAAGGGCCATGCTGAAAAAAGTGTCAAAACCAGAAATGCAGGACAGGCCATGGAGAAATGGGAGCCTTGCTACACTGATGGGCGGGATGTAAATTGCCAACAGCCACTCTGGAGAAGTGTACGGTGTGTCCTGAAACATCTAAAAAACACAGCTTAGAGAGCATAGGGCACTTCCACGCATGGGGGTATAAAGTGGGAAAATTAAAAATCATCAAGACACAAGCACCCCAAAGTTTAGGGCTGCTCTGTTGACAAGGACCTCCACTTCATTCCACCTTAAATATCCCAGGAAAGCGAAAAATGGATAAAAAATTTGAGGTCCATATGTACAATGGATTATCACTCAGCCATGAAATCAATGTCATAAGGCTAGTAGCAGCATGATGAGTGGATTTAGGTCCGACGATTCTAAGTGACATAAGTCACACAGAAAAGGACACTTCTCATAAGGTGTCACTTATAGAGGGAATGTAAAAACCGTTACACTTGAACTGAATTACAAAACAGAACAGAGTCACACATGCAGAAAACACACTATGGCTGCTTAACGGGAAAGGTGAGGTGGGGTGATACATAAAACAAGAGTTTCAAATTAGCTCAGATACCGTTCCATAAACCCAATATGTAACAGACAAGACCTACTCCTTGCTCAGAGAACTGGACTCAACACGCCCGATTCACCGCACAAGAATATATCTGACTAGTAATAATCTTAAAACCTATGTATTGATATCTCTCTGTTAGTGTGTCAAGTGGGTGTAAAGCGGCATAAACACAGCCGTGAAAAGCAGCTAAACCCCATTATAAAAATAAATTACTTTTAAAAACCCATGAAACAAAGACAGTGAAAGAGAGAGAAATTCTTACACAATTCGTTCAGGGTCTGTGATGCAACCTGGATTGACCATATCTAGACCCACAGCTGGATGAGACATAAGGGTGGACACTCTTGGGGCTGAGAGGTTTGGTGAGGTTGGGTGAGCAAACGCAGACCCTTTAAAGTAATACTGCGTGCTACCCATCCCATGGGTCCCAAATCTCCAGTTTCAAGGGCATCTTCCTACATCGAAAACATGCATGAGAAACCCAGAAGATGGTACACCGTGTGATGGGGAAAGGTTTCTAAAACGCACCTCATTTCTCATCTCCTTGTGCTCGGGTTCGCCATTCCAGCCACTTTACTAGCAATCTCCCTACTTGGAGCATCAGCACCTTTAACCTCCTGTTCCGTACAGGTTGCTATTTGTCCTGAGGATGAACGGGAAGACGGGGAACCAATGAGAGACTAGCTCTTGGTGTTGGGACAGGCACAGGTCACTCTTTTTTCCTATCAGGAAGAAGAATTAACCACAGGCTCAGCCTGCCCCCCGGAACCAGAACAGGGCCTGAAGCCATCCTGCGCTTTTGTGGCCAGCTCCCGAAAAAGCGAGTTGTAAAATGGAGCTTCAGGGCACTGCAATTCACAAACCTGCACTGTTATAAATGATAACTCTCGTCCACAAATATATTGAGGGAAGGCAAAGACGAGGAATTGAAATCAAGGCAGAATTGCAGGAAACAGATTTCAGGAGGTAGATTCGAATCACCTTGAAAGCACATGAAAAGCGGCAAAACGTTGACAATGATGCCCTTGGCCAAAAAGGGCGTATGCGTTTTTTCCTGAATATATTCAGGAAAAAACGCATACGTCCTTTTTGGCCAACCAAGCAACCTGGAAAGGCAAATCAGCGCTACAAAGAAGTCTCGCTTCCCATCGGTCAAAAGGGCCATGCTGAAAAAAGTGTCAAAACCAGAAATGCAGGACAGGCCATGGAGAAATGGGAGCCTTGCTACACTGATGGGCGGGATGTAAATTGCCAACAGCCACTCTGGAGAAGTGTACGGTGTGTCCTGAAACATCTAAAAAACACAGCTTAGAGAGCATAGGGCACTTCCACGCATGGGGGTATAAAGTGGGAAAATTAAAAATCATCAAGACACAAGCACCCCAAAGTTTAGGGCTGCTCTGTTGACAAGGACCTCCACTTCATTCCACCTTAAATATCCCAGGAAAGCGAAAAATGGATAAAAAATTTGAGGTCCATATGTACAATGGATTATCACTCAGCCATGAAATCAATGTCATAAGGCTAGTAGCAGCATGATGAGTGGATTTAGGTCCGACGATTCTAAGTGACATAAGTCACACAGAAAAGGACACTTCTCATAAGGTGTCACTTATAGAGGGAATGTAAAAACCGTTACACTTGAACTGAATTACAAAACAGAACAGAGTCACACATGCAGAAAACACACTATGGCTGCTTAACGGGAAAGGTGAGGTGGGGTGATACATAAAACAAGAGTTTCAAATTAGCTCAGATACCGTTCCATAAACCCAATATGTAACAGACAAGACCTACTCCTTGCTCAGAGAACTGGACTCAACACGCCCGATTCACCGCACAAGAATATATCTGACTAGTAATAATCTTAAAACCTATGTATTGATATCTCTCTGTTAGTGTGTCAAGTGGGTGTAAAGCGGCATAAACACAGCCGTGAAAAGCAGCTAAACCCCATTATAAAAATAAATTACTTTTAAAAACCCATGAAACAAAGACAGTGAAAGAGAGAGAAATTCTTACACAATTCGTTCAGGGTCTGTGATGCAACCTGGATTGACCATATCTAGACCCACAGCTGGATGAGACATAAGGGTGGACACTCTTGGGGCTGAGAGGTTTGGTGAGGTTGGGTGAGCAAACGCAGACCCTTTAAAGTAATACTGCGTGCTACCCATCCCATGGGTCCCAAATCTCCAGGTTCAAGGGCATCTTCCTACATCGAAAACATGCATGAGAAACCCAGAAGATGGTACACCGTGTGATGGGGAAAGGTTTCTAAAACGCACCTCATTTCTCATCTCCTTGTGCTCGGGTTCGCCATTCCAGCCACTTTACTAGCAATCTCCCTACTTGGAGCATCAGCACCTTTAACCTCCTGTTCCGTACAGGTTGCTATTTGTCCTGAGGATGAACGGGAAGACGGGGAACCAATGAGAGACTAGCTCTTGGTGTTGGGACAGGCACAGGTCACTCTTTTTTCCTATCAGGAAGAAGAATTAACCACAGGCTCAGCCTGCCCCCCGGAACCAGAACAGGGCCTGAAGCCATCCTGCGCTTTTGTGGCCAGCTCCCGAAAAAGCGAGTTGTAAAATGGAGCTTCAGGGCACTGCAATTCACAAACCTGCACTGTTATAAATGATAACTCTCGTCCACAAATATATTGAGGGAAGGCAAAGACGAGGAATTGAAATCAAGGCAGAATTGCAGGAAACAGATTTCAGGAGGTAGAGTCGAATCGCCTTGAAAGCCAATGAAAAGCGGCAAAACGTTGACAATGATGCCCTTGGCCGAAAAGGGCGTATGCGTTTTTTCCTGAATATATTCAGGAAAAAACGCATACGCCCTTTTTGGCCAACCAAGCAACCTGGAAAGGCAAATCAGCGCTACAAAGAAGTCTCGCTTCCCATCGGTCAAAAGGGCCATGCTGAAAAAAGTGTCAAAACCAGAAATGCAGGACAGGCCATGGAGAAATGGGAGCCTTGCTACACTGATGGGCGGGATGTAAATTGCCAACAGCCACTCTGGAGAAGTGTACGGTGTGTCCTGAAACATCTAAAAAACACAGCTTAGAGAGCATAGGGCACTTCCACGCATGGGGGTATAAAGTGGGAAAATTAAAAATCAGCAAGACACAAGCACCCCAAAGTTTAGGGCTGCTCTGTTGACAAGGACCTCCACTTCATTCCACCTTAAATATCCCAGGAAAGCGAAAAATGGATAAAAAATTTGAGGTCCATATGTACAATGGATTATCACTCAGCCATGAAATCAATGTCATAAGGCTAGTAGCAGCATGATGAGTGGATTTAGGTCCGACGATTCTAAGTGACATAAGTCACACAGAAAAGGACACTTCTCATAAGGTGTCACTTATAGAGGGAATGTAAAAACCGTTACACTTGAACTGAATTACAAAACAGAACAGAGTCACACATGCAGAAAACACACTATGGCTGCTTAACGGGAAAGGTGAGGTGGGGTGATACATAAAACAAGAGTTTCAAATTAGCTCAGATACCGTTCCATAAACCCAATATGTAACAGACAAGACCTACTCCTTGCTCAGAGAACTGGACTCAACACGCCCGATTCACCGCACAAGAATATATCTGACTAGTAATAATCTTAAAACCTATGTATTGATATCTCTCTGTTAGTGTGTCAAGTGGGTGTAAAGCAGCATAAACACAGCCGTGAAAAGCAGCTAAACCCCATTATAAAAATAAATTACTTTTAAAAACCCATGAAACAAAGACAGTGAAAGAGAGAGAAATTCTTACACAATTCGTTCAGGGTCTGTGATGCAACCTGGATTGACCATATCTAGACCCACAGCTGGATGAGACATAAGGGTGGACACTCTTGGGGCTGAGAGGTTTGGTGAGGTTGGGTGAGCAAACGCAGACCCTTTAAAGTAATACTGCGTGCTACCCATCCCATGGGTCCCAAATCTCCAGGTTCAAGGGCATCTTCCTACATCGAAAACATGCATGAGAAACCCAGAAGATGGTACACCGTGTGATGGGGAAAGGTTTCTAAAACGCACCTCATTTCTCATCTCCTTGTGCTCGGGTTCGCCATTCCAGCCACTTTACTAGCAATCTCCCTACTTGGAGCATCAGCACCTTTAACCTCCTGTTCCGTACAGGTTGCTATTTGTCCTGAGGATGAACGGGAAGACGGAGAACCAATGAGAGACTAGCTCTTGGTGTTGGGACAGGCACAGGTCACTCTATTTTCCCATCAGGAAGAAGAATTAACCACAGGCTCAGCCTGCCCCCCGGAACCAGAACAGGGCCTGAAGCCATCCTGCGCTTTTGCGGCCAGCTCCCGAAAAAGCGAGTTATAAAATGGAGCTTCAGGGCACTGCAATTCACAAACCTGCACTGTTATAAATGATAACTCTCGTCCACAAATATATTGAGGGAAGGCAAAGACGAGGAATTGAAATCAAGGCAGAATTGCAGGAAACAGATTTCAGGAGGTAGATTCGAATCACCTTGAAAGCACATGAAAAGCGGCAAAACGTTGACAATGATGCCCTTGGCCAAAAAGGGCGTATGCGTTTTTTCCTGAATATATTCAGGAAAAAACGCATACGTCCTTTTTGGCCAACCAAGCAACCTGGAAAGGCAAATCAGCGCTCCAAAGAAGTCTCGCTTCCCATCGGTCAAAAGGGCCATGCTGAAAAAAGTGTCAAAACCAGAAATGCAGGACAGGCCATGGAGAAATGGGAGCCTTGCTACACTGATGGGCGGGATGTAAATTGCCAACAGCCACTCTGGAGAAGTGTACGGTGTGTCCTGAAACATCTAAAAAACACAGCTTAGAGAGCATAGGGCACTTCCACGCATGGGGGTATAAAGTGGGAAAATTAAAAATCATCAAGACACAAGCACCCCAAAGTTTAGGGCTGCTCTGTTGACAAGGACCTCCACTTCATTCCACCTTAAATATCCCAGGAAAGCGAAAAATGGATAAAAAATTTGAGGTCCATATGTACAATGGATTATCACTCAGCCATGAAATCAATGTCATAAGGCTAGTAGCAGCATGATGAGTGGATTTAGGTCCGACGATTCTAAGTGACATAAGTCACACGGAAAAGGACACTTCTCATAAGGTGTCACTTATAGAGGGAATGTAAAAACCGTTACACTTGAACTGAATTACAAAACAGAACAGAGTCACACATGCAGAAAACACACTATGGCTGCTTAACGGGAAAGGTGAGGTGGGGTGATACATAAAACAAGAGTTTCAAATTAGCTCAGATACCGTTCCATAAACCCAATATGTAACAGACAAGACCTACTCCTTGCTCAGAGAACTGGACTCAACACGCCCGATTCACCGCACAAGAATATATCTGACTAGTAATAATCTTAAAACCTATGTATTGATATCTCTCTGTTAGTGTGTCAAGTGGGTGTAAAGCGGCATAAACACAGCCGTGAAAAGCAGCTAAACCCCATTATAAAAATAAATTACTTTTAAAAACCCATGAAACAAAGACAGTGAAAGAGAGAGAAATTCTTACACAATTCGTTCAGGGTCTGTGATGCAACCTGGATTGACCATATCTAGACCCACAGCTGGATGAGACATAAGGGTGGACACTCTTGGGGCTGAGAGGTTTGGTGAGGTTGGGTGAGCAAACGCAGACCCTTTAAAGTAATACTGCGTGCTACCCATCCCATGGGTCCCAAATCTCCAGGTTCAAGGGCATCTTCCTACATCGAAAACATGCATGAGAAACCCAGAAGATGGTACACCGTGTGATGGGGAAAGGTTTCTAAAACGCACCTCATTTCTCATCTCCTTGTGCTCGGGTTCGCCATTCCAGCCACTTTACTAGCAATCTCCCTACTTGGAGCATCAGCACCTTTAACCTCCTGTTCCGTACAGGTTGCTATTTGTCCTGAGGATGAACGGGAAGACGGGGAACCAATGAGAGACTAGCTCTTGGTGTTGGGACAGGCACAGGTCACTCTTTTTTCCTATCAGGAAGAAGAATTAACCACAGGCTCAGCCTGCCCCCCGGAACCAGAACAGGGCCTGAAGCCATCCTGCGCTTTTGTGGCCAGCTCCCGAAAAAGCGAGTTGTAAAATGGAGCTTCAGGGCACTGCAATTCACAAACCTGCACTGTTATAAATGATAACTCTCGTCCACAAATATATTGAGGGAAGGCAAAGACGAGGAATTGAAATCAAGGCAGAATTGCAGGAAACAGATTTCAGGAGGTAGATTCGAATCACCTTGAAAGCACATGAAAAGCGGCAAAACGTTGACAATGATGCCCTTGGCCAAAAAGGGCGTATGCGTTTTTTCCTGAATATATTCAGGAAAAAACGCATACGTCCTTTTTGGCCAACCAAGCAACCTGGAAAGGCAAATCAGCGCTACAAAGAAGTCTCGCTTCCCATCGGTCAAAAGGGCCATGCTGAAAAAAGTGTCAAAACCAGAAATGCAGGACAGGCCATGGAGAAATGGGAGCCTTGCTACACTGATGGGCGGGATGTAAATTGCCAACAGCCACTCTGGAGAAGTGTACGGTGTGTCCTGAAACATCTAAAAAACACAGCTTAGAGAGCATAGGGCACTTCCACGCATGGGGGTATAAAGTGGGAAAATTAAAAATCATCAAGACACAAGCACCCCAAAGTTTAGGGCTGCTCTGTTGACAAGGACCTCCACTTCATTCCACCTTAAATATCCCAGGAAAGCGAAAAATGGATAAAAAATTTGAGGTCCATATGTACAATGGATTATCACTCAGCCATGAAATCAATGTCATAAGGCTAGTAGCAGCATGATGAGTGGATTTAGGTCCGACGATTCTAAGTGACATAAGTCACACAGAAAAGGACACTTCTCATAAGGTGTCACTTATAGAGGGAATGTAAAAACCGTTACACTTGAACTGAATTACAAAACAGAACAGAGTCACACATGCAGAAAACACACTATGGCTGCTTAACGGGAAAGGTGAGGTGGGGTGATACATAAAACAAGAGTTTCAAATTAGCTCAGATACCGTTCCATAAACCCAATATGTAACAGACAAGACCTACTCCTTGCTCAGAGAACTGGACTCAACACGCCCGATTCACCGCACAAGAATATATCTGACTAGTAATAATCTTAAAACCTATGTATTGATATCTCTCTGTTAGTGTGTCAAGTGGGTGTAAAGCGGCATAAACACAGCCGTGAAAAGCAGCTAAACCCCATTATAAAAATAAATTACTTTTAAAAACCCATGAAACAAAGACAGTGAAAGAGAGAGAAATTCTTACACAATTCGTTCAGGGTCTGTGATGCAACCTGGATTGACCATATCTAGACCCACAGCTGGATGAGACATAAGGGTGGACACTCTTGGGGCTGAGAGGTTTGGTGAGGTTGGGTGAGCAAACGCAGACCCTTTAAAGTAATACTGCGTGCTACCCATCCCATGGGTCCCAAATCTCCAGGTTCAAGGGCATCTTCCTACATCGAAAACATGCATGAGAAACCCAGAAGATGGTACACCGTGTGATGGGGAAAGGTTTCTAAAACGCACCTCATTTCTCATCTCCTTGTGCTCGGGTTCGCCATTCCAGCCACTTTACTAGCAATCTCCCTACTTGGAGCATCAGCACCTTTAACCTCCTGTTCCGTACAGGTTGCTATTTGTCCTGAGGATGAACGGGAAGACGGGGAACCAATGAGAGACTAGCTCTTGGTGTTGGGACAGGCACAGGTCACTCTTTTTTCCTATCAGGAAGAAGAATTAACCACAGGCTCAGCCTGCCCCCCGGAACCAGAACAGGGCCTGAAGCCATCCTGCGCTTTTGTGGCCAGCTCCCGAAAAAGCGAGTTGTAAAATGGAGCTTCAGGGCACTGCAATTCACAAACCTGCACTGTTATAAATGATAACTCTCGTCCACAAATATATTGAGGGAAGGCAAAGACGAGGAATTGAAATCAAGGCAGAATTGCAGGAAACAGATTTCAGGAGGTAGATTCGAATCACCTTGAAAGCACATGAAAAGCGGCAAAACGTTGACAATGATGCCCTTGGCCAAAAAGGGCGTATGCGTTTTTTCCTGAATATATTCAGGAAAAAACGCATACGTCCTTTTTGGCCAACCAAGCAACCTGGAAAGGCAAATCAGCGCTACAAAGAAGTCTCGCTTCCCATCGGTCAAAAGGGCCATGCTGAAAAAAGTGTCAAAACCAGAAATGCAGGAGAGGCCATGGAGAAATGGGAGCCTTGCTACACTGATGGGCGGGATGTAAATTGCCAACAGCCACTCTGGAGAAGTGTACGGTGTGTCCTGAAACATCTAAAAAACACAGCTTAGAGAGCATAGGGCACTTCCACGCATGGGGGTATAAAGTGGGAAAATTAAAAATCATCAAGACACAAGCACCCCAAAGTTTAGGGCTGCTCTGTTGACAAGGACCTCCACTTCATTCCACCTTAAATATCCCAGGAAAGCGAAAAATGGATAAAAAATTTGAGGTCCATATGTACAATGGATTATCACTCAGCCATGAAATCAATGTCATAAGGCTAGTAGCAGCATGATGAGTGGATTTAGGTCCGACGATTCTAAGTGACATAAGTCACACAGAAAAGGACACTTCTCATAAGGTGTCACTTATAGAGGGAATGTAAAAACCGTTACACTTGAACTGAATTACAAAACAGAACAGAGTCACACATGCAGAAAACACACTATGGCTGCTTAACGGGAAAGGTGAGGTGGGGTGATACATAAAACAAGAGTTTCAAATTAGCTCAGATACCGTTCCATAAACCCAATATGTAACAGACAAGACCTACTCCTTGCTCAGAGAACTGGACTCAACACGCCCGATTCACCGCACAAGAATATATCTGACTAGTAATAATCTTAAAACCTATGTATTGATATCTCTCTGTTAGTGTGTCAAGTGGGTGTAAAGCAGCATAAACACAGCCGTGAAAAGCAGCTAAACCCCATTATAAAAATAAATTACTTTTAAAAACCCATGAAACAAAGACAGTGAAAGAGAGAGAAATTCTTACACAATTCGTTCAGGGTCTGTGATGCAACCTGGATTGACCATATCTAGACCCACAGCTGGATGAGACATAAGGGTGGACACTCTTGGGGCTGAGAGGTTTGGTGAGGTTGGGTGAGCAAACGCAGACCCTTTAAAGTAATACTGCGTGCTACCCATCGCATGGGTCCCAAATCTCCAGGTTCAAGGGCATCTTCCTACATCAAAAACATGCATGAGAAACCCAGAAGATGGTACACCGTGTGATGGGGAAAGGTTTCTAAAACGCACCTCATTTCTCATCTCCTTGTGCTCGGGTTCGCCATTCCAGCCACTTTACTAGCAATCTCCCCTACTTGGAGCATCAGCACCTTTAACCTCCTGTTCCGTACAGGTTGCTATTTGTCCTGAGGATGAACGGGAAGACGGGGAACCAATGAGAGACTAGCTCTTGGTGTTGGGACAGGCACAGGTCACTCTATTTTCCCATCAGGAAGAAGAATTAACCACAGGCTCAGCCTGCCCCCCGGAACCAGAACAGGGCCTGAAGCCATCCTGCGCTTTTGCGGCCAGCTCCCGAAAAAGCGAGTTGTAAAATGGAGCTTCAGGGCACTGCAATTCACAAACCTGCACAGTTATAAATGATAACTCTCGTCCACAAATATATTGAGGGAAGGCAAAGACGAGGAATTGAAATCAAGGCAGAATTGCAGGAAACAGATTTCAGGAGGTAGATTCGAATCGCCTTTAAAGCACATGAAAAGCGGCAAAACGTTGACAATGATGCCCTTGGCCAAAAAGGGCGTATGCGTTTTTTCCTGAATATATTCAGGAAAAAACGCATACGCCCTTTTTGGCCAACCAAGCAACCTGGAAAGGCAAATCAGCGCTACAAAGAAGTCTCGCTTCCCATCGGTCAAAAGGGCCATGCTGAAAAAAGTGTCAAAACCAGAAATGCAGGACAGGCCATGGAGAAATGGGAGCCTTGCTACACTGATGGGCGGGATGTAAATTGCCAACAGCCACTCTGGAGAAGTGTACGGTGTGTCCTGAAACATCTAAAAAACACAGCTTAGAGAGCATAGGGCACTTCCACGCATGGGGGTATAAAGTGGGAAAATTAAAAATCAGCAAGACACAAGCACCCCAAAGTTTAGGGCTGCTCTGTTGACAAGGACCTCCACTTCATTCCACCTTAAATATCCCAGGAAAGCGAAAAATGGATAAAAAATTTGAGGTCCATATGTACAATGGATTATCACTCAGCCATGAAATCAATGTCATAAGGCTAGTAGCAGCATGATGAGTGGATTTAGGTCCGACGATTCTAAGTGACATAAGTCACACAGAAAAGGACACTTCTCATAAGGTGTCACTTATAGAGGGAATGTAAAAACCGTTACACTTGAACTGAATTACAAAACAGAACAGAGTCACACATGCAGAAAACACACTATGGCTGCTTAACGGGAAAGGTGAGGTGGGGTGATACATAAAACAAGAGTTTCAAATTAGCTCAGATACCGTTCCATAAACCCAATATGTAACAGACAAGACCTACTCCTTGCTCAGAGAACTGGACTCAACACGCCCGATTCACCGCACAAGAATATATCTGACTAGTAATAATCTTAAAACCTATGTATTGATATCTCTCTGTTAGTGTGTCAAGTGGGTGTAAAGCAGCATAAACACAGCCGTGAAAAGCAGCTAAACCCCATTATAAAAATAAATTACTTTTCAAAACCCATGAAACAAAGACAGTGAAAGAGAGAGAAATTCTTACACAATTCGTTCAGGGTCTGTGATGCAACCTGGATTGACCATATCTAGACCCACAGCTGGATGAGACATAAGGGTGGACACTCTTGGGGCTGAGAGGTTTGGTGAGGTTGGGTGAGCAAACGCAGACCCTTTAAAGTAATACTGCGTGCTACCCATCGCATGGGTCCCAAATCTCCAGGTTCAAGGGCATCTTCCTACATCGAAAACATGCATGAGAAACCCAGAAGATGGTACACCGTGTGATGGGGAAAGGTTTCTAAAACGCACCTCATTTCTCATCTCCTTGTGCTCGGGTTCGCCATTCCAGCCACTTTACTAGCAATCTCCCTACTTGGAGCATCAGCACCTTTAACCTCCTGTTCCGTACAGGTTGCTATTTGTCCTGAGGATGAACGGGAAGACGGGGAACCAATGAGAGACTAGCTCTTGGTGTTGGGACAGGCACAGGTCACTCTATTTTCCCATCAGGAAGAAGAATTAACCACAGGCTCAGCCTGCCCCCCGGAAGCAGAACAGGGCCTGAAGCCATCCTGCGCTTTTGCGGCCAGCTCCCGAAAAAGCGAGTTGTAAAATGGAGCTTCAGGGCACTGCAATTCACAAACCTGCACAGTTATAAATGATAACTCTTGTCCACAAATATATTGAGGGAAGGCAAAGACGAGGAATTGAAATCAAGGCAGAATTGCAGGAAACAGATTTCAGGAGGTAGATTCGAATCGCCTTTAAAGCACATGAAAAGTGGCAAAACGTTGACAATGATGCCCTTGGCCAAAAAGGGCGTATGCGTTTTTTCCTGAATATATTCAGGAAAAAACGCATACGCCCTTTTTGGCCAACCAAGCAACCTGGAAAGGCAAATCAGCGCTACAAAGAAGTCTCGCTTCCCATCGGTCAAAAGGGCCATGCTGAAAAAAGTGTCAAAACCAGAAATGCAGGACAGGCCATGGAGAAATGGGAGCCTTGCTACACTGATGGGCGGGATGTAAATTGCCAACAGCCACTCTGGAGAAGTGTACGGTGTGTCCTGAAACATCTAAAAAACACAGCTTAGAGAGCATAGGGCACTTCCACGCATGGGGGTATAAAGTGGGAAAATTAAAAATCAGCAAGACACAAGCACCCCAAAGTTTAGGGCTGCTCTGTTGACAAGGACCTCCACTTCATTCCACCTTAAATATCCCAGGAAAGCGAAAAATGGATAAAAAATTTGAGGTCCATATGTACAATGGATTATCACTCAGCCATGAAATCAATGTCATAAGGCTAGTAGCAGCATGATGAGTGGATTTAGGTCCGACGATTCTAAGTGACATAAGTCACACAGAAAAGGACACTTCTCATAAGGTGTCACTTATAGAGGGAATGTAAAAACCGTTACACTTGAACTGAATTACAAAACAGAACAGAGTCACACATGCAGAAAACACACTATGGCTGCTTAACGGGAAAGGTGAGGTGGGGTGATACATAAAACAAGAGTTTCAAATTAGCTCAGATACCGTTCCATAAACCCAATATGTAACAGACAAGACCTACTCCTTGCTCAGAGAACTGGACTCAACACGCCCGATTCACCGCACAAGAATATATCTGACTAGTAATAATCTTAAAACCTATGTATTGATATCTCTCTGTTAGTGTGTCAAGTGGGTGTAAAGCAGCATAAACACAGCCGTGAAAAGCAGCTAAACCCCATTATAAAAATAAATTACTTTTCAAAACCCATGAAACAAAGACAGTGAAAGAGAGAGAAATACTTACACAATTCGTTCAGGGTCTGTGATGCAACCTGGATTGACCATATCTAGACCCACAGCTGGATGAGACATAAGGGTGGACACTCTTGGGGCTGAGAGGTTTGGTGAGGTTGGGTGAGCAAACGCAGACCCTTTAAAGTAATACTGCGTGCTACCCATCGCATGGGTCCCAAATCTCCAGGTTCAAGGGCATCTTCCTACATCAAAAACATGCATGAGAAACCCAGAAGATGGTACACCGTGTGATGGGGAAAGGTTTCTAAAACGCACCTCATTTCTCATCTCCTTGTGCTCGGGTTCGCCATTCCAGCCACTTTACTAGCAATCTCCCCTACTTGGAGCATCAGCACCTTTAACCTCCTGTTCCGTACAGGTTGCTATTTGTCCTGAGGATGAACGGGAAGACGGGGAACCAATGAGAGACTAGCTCTTGGTGTTGGGACAGGCACAGGTCACTCTATTTTCCCATCAGGAAGAAGAATTAACCACAGGCTCAGCCTGCCCCCCGGAACCAGAACAGGGCCTGAAGCCATCCTGCGCTTTTGCGGCCAGCTCCCGAAAAAGCGAGTTGTAAAATGGAGCTTCAGGGCACTGCAATTCACAAACCTGCACAGTTATAAATGATAACTCTCGTCCACAAATATATTGAGGGAAGGCAAAGACGAGGAATTGAAATCAAGGCAGAATTGCAGGAAACAGATTTCAGGAGGTAGATTCGAATCGCCTTGAAAGCACATGAAAAGCGGGAAAACGTTGACAATGATGCCCTTGGCCAAAAAGGGCGTATGCGTTTTTTCCTGAATATATTCAGGAAAAAACGCATACGCCCTTTTTGGCCAACCAAGCAACCTGGAAAGGCAAATCAGCGCTACAAAGAAGTCTCGCTTCCCATCGGTCAAAAGGGCCATGCTGAAAAAAGTGTCAAAACCAGAAATGCAGGACAGGCCATGGAGAAATGGGAGCCTTGCTACACTGATGGGTGGGATGTAAATTGCCAACAGCCACTCTGGAGAAGTGTACGGTGTGTCCTGAAACATCTAAAAAACACAGCTTAGAGAGCATAGGGCACTTCCACGCATGGAGGTATAAAGTGGGAAAATTAAAAATCAGCAAGACACAAGCTCCCCAAAGTTTAGGGCTGCTCTGTTGACAAGGACCTCCACTTCATTCCACCTTAAATATCCCAGGAAAGCGAAAAATGGATAAAAAATTTGAGGTCCATATGTACAATGGATTATCACTCAGCCATGAAATCAATGTCATAAGGCTAGTAGCAGCATGATGAGTGGATTTAGGTCCGACGATTCTAAGTGACATAAGTCACACAGAAAAGGACACTTCTCATAAGGTGTCACTTATAGAGGGAATGTAAAAACCGTTACACTTGAACTGAATTACAAAACAGAACAGAGTCACACATGCAGAAAACACACTATGGCTGCTTAACGGGAAAGGTGAGGTGGGGTGATACATAAAACAAGAGTTTCAAATTAGCTCAGATACCGTTCCATAAACCCAATATGTAACAGACAAGACCTACTCCTTGCTCAGAGAACTGGACTCAACACGCCCGATTCACCGCACAAGAATATATCTGACTAGTAATAATCTTAAAACCTATGTATTGATATCTCTCTGTTAGTGTGTCAAGTGGGTGTAAAGCAGCATAAACACAGCCGTGAAAAGCAGCTAAACCCCATTATAAAAATAAATTACTTTTCAAAACCCATGAAACAAAGACAGTGAAAGAGAGAGAAATTCTTACACAATTCGTTCAGGCTCTGTGATGCAACCTGGATTGACCATATCTAGACCCACAGCTGGATGAGACATAAGGGTGGACACTCTTGGGGCTGAGAGGTTTGGTGAGGTTGGGTGAGCAAACGCAGACCCTTTAAAGTAATACTGCGTGCTACCCATCGCATGGGTCCCAAATCTCCAGGTTCAAGGGCATCTTCCTACATCGAAAACATGCATGAGAAACCCAGAAGATGGTACACCGTGTGATGGGGAAAGGTTTCTAAAACGCACCTCATTTCTCATCTCCTTGTGCTCGGGTTCGCCATTCCAGCCACTTTACTAGCAATCTCCCTACTTGGAGCATCAGCACCTTTAACCTCCTGTTCCGTACAGGTTGCTATTTGTCCTGAGGATGAACGGGAAGACGGGGAACCAATGAGAGACTAGCTCTTGGTGTTGGGACAGGCACAGGTCACTCTATTTTCCCATCAGGAAGAAGAATTAACCACAGGCTCAGCCTGCCCCCCGGAACCAGAACAGGGCCTGAAGCCATCCTGCGCTTTTGCGGCCAGCTCCCGAAAAAGCGAGTTGTAAAATGGAGCTTCAGGGCACTGCAATTCACAAACCTGCACAGTTATAAATGATAACTCTCGTCCACAAATATATTGAGGGAAGGCAAAGACGAGGAATTGAAATCAAGGCAGAATTGCAGGAAACAGATTTCAGGAGGTAGATTCGAATCGCCTTGAAAGCACATGAAAAGCGGCAAAACGTTGACAATGATGCCCTTGGCCAAAAAGGGCGTATGCGTTTTTTCCTGAATATATTCAGGAAAAAACGCATACGCCCTTTTTGGCCAACCAAGCAACCTGGAAAGGCAAATCAGCGCTACAAAGAAGTCTCGCTTCCCATCGGTCAAAAGGGCCATGCTGAAAAAAGTGTCAAAACCAGAAATGCAGGACAGGCCATGGAGAAATGGGAGCCTTGCTACACTGATGGGTGGGATGTAAATTGCCAACAGCCACTCTGGAGAAGTGTACGGTGTGTCCTGAAACATCTAAGAAACACAGCTTAGAGAGCATAGGGCACTTCCACGCATGGGGGGATAAAGTGGGAAAATTGAAAATCAGCAAGACACAAGCACCCCAAAGTTTAGGGCTGCTCTGTTGACAAGTACCTCCACTTCATTCCACCTTAAA
This sequence comes from Balaenoptera physalus, assembly GCF_965194825.1. NCBI lineage: Eukaryota > Metazoa > Chordata > Mammalia > Artiodactyla > Balaenopteridae > Balaenoptera > Balaenoptera physalus. The sequence goes on from NW_028126160.1 coordinate 311,554, forward strand.
TATCCCAGGAAAGCGAAAAATGGATAAAAAAGTTGTGGTCCTTATGTACAATGGAATATCACTCAGCCATGAAATCAATGTCATAAGGCTAGTAGCAGCATGATGAGTGGATTTAGGTAAGACGATTCTAAGTGAAATAAGTCACACAGAAAAGGACACTTCTCATAAGGTGTCACTTATAGAGGGAATGTAAAAACCGTTACACTTGAACTGAATTACAAAACAGAACAGGGTCACACATGCAGAAAACACACTATGGCTGCTTAACGGGAAAGGTGAGGTGGGGTGATACATAAAACAAGAGTTTCAAATTAGCTCAGATACCGTTCCATAAACCCAATATGTAATAGACAAGACCTACTCCTTGCTCAGAGAACTGGACTCAACACGCCCGATTCACCGCACAAGAATATATCTGACTAGTAATAATCTTAAAACCTATGTATTGATATCTCTCTGTTAGTGTGTCAAGTGGGTGTAAAGCGGCATAAACACAGCCGTGAAAAGCAGCTAAACCCCATTATAAAAATAAATTACTTTTAAAAACCCATGAAACAAAGACAGGGAAAGAGAGAGAAATTCTTACACAATTCGTTCAGGGGCTGTGATGCAACCTGGATTGACCATATCTAGACCCACAGCTGGATGAGACATAAGGGTGGACACTCTTGGGGCTGAGAGGTTTGGTGAGGTTGGGTGAGCAAACGCAGACCCTTTAAAGTAATACTGCGTGCTACCCATCGCATGGGTCCCAAATCTCCAGGTTCAAGGGCATCTTCCTACATCGAAAACATGCATGAGAAACCCAGAAGATGGTACACCGTGTGATGGGGAAAGGTTTCTAAAACGCACCTCATTTCTCATCTCCTTGTGCTCGGGTTCGCCATTCCAGCCACTTTACTAGCAATCTCCCTACTTGGAGCATCAGCACCTTTAACCTCCTGTTCCGTACAGGTTGCAATTTGTCCTGAGGATGAACGGGAAGACGGGGAACCAATGAGAGACTAGCTCTTGGTGTTGGGACAGGCACAGGTCACTCTATTTTCCCATTAGGAAGAAGAATTAACCACAGGCTCAGCCTGCCCCCCGGAACCAGAACAGGGCCTGAAGCCATCCTGCGCTTTTGCGGCCAGCTCCCAAAAACGCGACTTGTAAAATGGAGCTTCAGGGCACTGCAATTCACAAAGCTGCAGAGTTATAAATGATAACTCTCGTCCACAAATATATTGAGGGAAGGCAAAGAAGAGGATTTGAAATCAAGGCAAAATTGCAGGAAACAGATTTCAGGAGGTAGATTCGAATCGCCTTTAAAGCACATGAAAAGCGGCAAAACGTTGACAATGATGCCCTTGGCCAAAAAGGGCGTATGCGTTTTTTCCTGAATATATTCAGGAAAAAACGCATACGCCCTTTTTGGCCAACCAAGCAACCTGGAAAGGCAAATCAGCGCTACAAAGAAGTCTCGCTTCCCATCGGTCAAAAGGGCCATGCTGAAAAAAGTGTCAAAACCAGAAATGCAGGACAGGCCATGGAGAAATGGGAGCCTTGCTACACTGATGGGCGGGATGTAAATTGCCAACAGCCACTCTGGAGAAGTGTACGGTGTGTCCTGAAACATCTAAAAAACACAGCTTAGAGAGCATAGGGCACTTCCACGCATGGGGGGATAAAGTGGGAAAATTGAAAATCAGCAAGACACAAGCACCCCAAAGTTTAGGGCTGCTCTGTTGACAAGGACCTCCACTTCATTCCACCTTAAATATCCCAGGAAAGCGAAAAATGGATCAAAAAGTTGTGGTCCTTATGTACAATGGAATAACACTCAGCCATGAAATCAATGTCATAAGGCTAGTAGCAGCATGATGAGTGGATTTAGGTAAGACGATTCTAAGTGAAATAAGTCACACAGAAAAGGACACTTCTCATAAGGTGTCACTTATAGAGGGAATGTAAAAACCGTTACACTTGAACTGAATTACAAAACAGAACAGAGTCACACATGCAGAAAACACACTATGGCTGCTTAACGGGAAAGGTGAGGTGGGGTGATACATAAAACAAGAGTTTCAAATTAGCTCAGATACCGTTCCATAAACCCAATATGTAATAGACAAGACCTACTCCTTGCTCAGAGAACTGGACTCAACACGCCCGATTCACCGCACAAGAATATATCTGACTAGTAATAATCTTAAAACCTATGTATTGATATCTCTCTGTTAGTGTGTCAAGTGGGTGTAAAGCGGCATAAACACAGCCGTGAAAAGCAGCTAAACCCCATTATAAAAATAAATTACTTTTAAAAACCCATGAAACAAAGACAGGGAAAGAGAGAGAAATTCTTACACAATTCGTTCAGGGGCTGTGATGCAACCTGGATTGACCATATCTAGACCCACAGCTGGATGAGACATAAGGGTGGACACTCTTGGGGCTGAGAGGTTTGGTGAGGTTGGGTGAGCAAACGCAGACCCTTTAAAGTAATACTGCGTGCTACCCATCGCATGGATCCCAAATCTCCAGGTTCAAGGGCATCTTCCTACATCGAAAACATGCATGAGAAACCCAGAAGATGGTACACCGTGTGATGGGGAAAGGTTTCTAAAACGCACCTCATTTCTCATCTCCTTGTGCTCGGGTTCGCCATTCCAGCCACTTTACTAGCAATCTCCCTACTTGGAGCATCAGCACCTTTAACCTCCTGTTCCGTACAGGTTGCAATTTGTCCTGAGGATGAACGGGAAGACGGGGAACCAATGAGAGACTAGCTCTTGGTGTTGGGACAGGCACAGGTCACTCTATTTTCCCATCAGGAAGAAGAATTAACCACAGGCTCAGCCTGCCCCCCGGAACCAGAACAGGGCCTGAAGCCATCCTGCGCTTTTGCGGCCAGCTCCCCAAAATGCGACTTGTAAAATGGAGCTTCAGGGCACTGCAATTCACAAACCTGCAGAGTTATAAATGATAACTCTCGTCCACAAATATATTGAGGGAAGGCAAAGAAGAGGATTTGAAATCAAGGCAGAATAGCAGGAAACAGAATTCAGGAGGTAGATTCGAATCGCCTTTAAAGCACATGAAAAGCGGCAAAACGTTGACAATGATGCCCTTGGCCAAAAAGGGCGTATGCGTTTTTTCCTGAATATATTCAGGAAAAAACGCATACGCCCTTTTTGGCCAACCAAGCAACCTGGAAAGGCAAATCAGCGCTCCAAAGAAGTCTCGCTTCCCATCATTCAAAAGGGCCATGCTGAAAAAAGTGTCAAAACCAGAAATGCAGGACAGGCCATGGAGAAATGGGAGCCTTGCTACACTGATGGGCGGGATGTAAATCGCCAACAGCCACTCTGGAGAAGTGTACGGTGTGTCCTGAAACATCTAAAAAACACAGCTTAGAGAGCATAGGGCACTTCCACGCATGGGGGGATAAAGAGGGAAAATTGAAAATCAGCAAGACACAAGCACCCCAAAGTTTAGGGCTGCTCTGTTGACAAGGACCTCCACTTCATTCCACCTTAAATATCCCAGGAAAGCGAAAAATGGATCAAAAAGTTGTGGTCCTTATGTACAATGAAATATCACTCAGCCATGAAATCAATGTCATAAGGCTAGTAGCAGCATGATGAGTGGATTTAGGTAAGACGATTCTAAGTGAAATAAGTCACACAGAAAAGGACACTTCTCATAAGGTGTCACTTATAGAGGGAATGTAAAAACCGTTACACTTGAACTGAATTACAAAACAGAACAGAGTCACACATGCAGAAAACACACTATGGCTGCTTAACGGGAAAGGTGAGGTGGGGTGATACATAAAACAAGAGTTTCAAATTAGCTCAGATACCGTTCCATAAACCCAATATGTAATAGACAAGACCTACTCCTTGCTCAGAGAACTGGACTCAACACGCCCGATTCACCGCACAAGAATATATCTGACTAGTAATAATCTTAAAACCTATATATTGATATCTCTCTGTTAGTGTGTCAAGTGGGTGTAAAGCGGCATAAACACAGCCGTGAAAAGCAGCTAAACCCCATTATAAAAATAAATTACTTTTAAAAACCCATGAAACAAAGACAGGGAAAGAGAGAGAAATTCTTACACAATTCGTTCAGGGGCTGTGATGCAACCTGGATTGACCATATCTAGACCCACAGCTGGATGAGACATAAGGGTGGACACTCTTGGGGCTGAGAGGTTTGGTGAGGTTGGGTGAGCAGACCCTTTAAAGTAATACTGCGTGCTACCATCGCATGGGTCCCAAATCTCCAGGTTCAAGGGCATCTTCCTACATCGAAAACATGCATGAGAAACCCAGAAGATGGTACACCGTGTGATGGGGAAAGGTTTCTAAAACGCACCTCATTTCTCATCTCCTTTTGCTCGGGTTCGCCATTCCAGCCACTTTACTAGCAATCTCCCTACTTGGAGCATCAGCACCTTTAACCTCCTGTTCCGTACAGGTTGCAATTTGTCCTGAGGATGAACGGGAAGACGGGGAACCAATGAGAGACTAGCTCTTGGTGTTGGGACAGGCACAGGTCACTCTATTTTCCCATCAGGAAGAAGAATTAACCACAGGCTCAGCCTGCCCCCCGGAACCAGAACAGGGCCTGAAGCCATCCTGCGCTTTTGCGGCCAGCTCCCAAAAATGCGACTTGTAAAATGGAGCTTCAGGGCACTGCAATTCACAAACCTGCAGAGTTATAAATGATAACTCTCGTCCACAAATATATTGAGGGAAGGCAAAGAAGAGGATTTGAAATCAAGGCAGAATTGCAAGAAACAGATTTCAGGAGGTAGATTCGAATCGCCTTTAAAGCACATGAAAAGCGGCAAAACGTTGACAATGATGCCCTTGGCCAAAAAGGGCGTATGCGTTTTTTCCTGAATATATTCAGGAAAAAACGCATACGCCCTTTTTGGCCAACCAAGCAACCTGGAAAGGCAAATCAGCGCTACAAAGAAGTCTCGCTTCCCATCGGTCAAAAGGGCCATGCTGAAAAAAGTGTCAAAACCAGAAATGGAGGACAGGCCATGGAGAAATGGGAGCCTTGCTACACTGATGGGTGGGATGTAAATTGCCAACAGCCACTCTGGAGAAGTGTACGGTGTGTCCTGAAACATCTAAGAAACACAGCTTAGAGAGCATAGGGCACTTCCACGCATGGGGAGATAAAGTGGGAAAATTGAAAATCAGCAAGACACAAGCACCCCAAAGTTTAGGGCTGCTCTGTTGACAAGGACCTCCACTTCATTCCACCTTAAATATCCCAGGAAAGCGAAAAATGGATAAAAAAGTTATGGTCCTTATGTACAATGGAATATCACTCAGCCATGAAATCAATGTCATAAGGCTAGTAGCAGCATGATGAGTGGATTTAGGTAAGACGATTCTAAGTGAAATAAGTCACACAGAAAAGGACACTTCTCATAAGGTGTCACTTATAGAGGGAATGTAAAAACCGTTACACTTGAACTGAATTACAAAACAGAACAGAGTCACACATGCAGAAAACACACTATGGCTGCTTAACGGGAAAGGTGAGGTGGGGTGATACATAAAACAAGAGTTTCAAATTAGCTCAGATACCGTTCCATAAACCCAATATGTAATAGACAAGACCTACTCCTTGCTCAGAGAACTGGACTCAACACGCCCGATTCACCGCACAAGAATATATCTGACTAGTAATAATCTTAAAACCTATGTATTGATATCTCTCTGTTAGTGTGTCAAGTGGGTGTAAAGCGGCATAAACACAGCCGTGAAAAGCAGCTAAACCCCATTATAAAAATAAATTACTTTTAAAAACCCATGAAACAAAGACAGGGAAAGAGAGAGAAATTCTTACACAATTCGTTTAGGGGCTGTGATGCAACCTGGATTGACCATATCTAGACCCACAGCTGGATGAGACATAAGGGTGGACACTCTTGGGGCTGAGAGGTTTGGTGAGGTTGGGTGAGCAAACGCAGACCCTTTAAAGTAATACTGCGTGCTACCCATCGCATGGATCCCAAATCTCCAGGTTCAAGGGCATCTTCCTACATCGAAAACATGCATGAGAAACCCAGAAGATGGTACACCGTGTGATGGGGAAAGGTTTCTAAAACGCACCTCATTTCTCATCTCCTTGTGCTCGGGTTCGCCATTCCAGCCACTTTACTAGCAATCTCCCTACTTGGAGCATCAGCACCTTTAACCTCCTGTTCCGTACAGGTTGCAATTTGTCCTGAGGATGAACGGGAAGACGGGGAACCAATGAGAGACTAGCTCTTGGTGTTGGGACAGGCACAGGTCACTCTATTTTCCCATCAGGAAGAAGAATTAACCACAGGCTCAGCCTGCCCCCCGGAACCAGAACAGGGCCTGAAGCCATCCTGCGCTTTTGCGGCCAGCTCCCCAAAATGCGACTTGTAAAATGGAGCTTCAGGGCACTGCAATTCACAAACCTGCAGAGTTATAAATGATAACTCTCGTCCACAAATATATTGAGGGAAGGCAAAGAAGAGGATTTGAAATCAAGGCAGAATAGCAGGAAACAGAATTCAGGAGGTAGATTCGAATCGCCTTTAAAGCACATGAAAAGCGGCAAAACGTTGACAATGATGCCCTTGGCCAAAAAGGGCGTATGCGTTTTTTCCTGAATATATTCAGGAAAAAACGCATACGCCCTTTTTGGCCAACCAAGCAACCTGGAAAGGCAAATCAGCGCTCCAAAGAAGTCTCGCTTCCCATCATTCAAAAGGGCCATGCTGAAAAAAGTGTCAAAACCAGAAATGCAGGACAGGCCATGGAGAAATGGGAGCCTTGCTACACTGATGGGTGGGATGTAAATCACCAACAGCCACTCTGGAGAAGTGTACGGTGTGTCCTGAAACATCTAAAAAACACAGCTTAGAGAGCATAGGGCACTTCCACGCATGGGGGGATAAAGAGGGAAAATTGAAAATCAGCAAGACACAAGCACCCCAAAGTTTAGGGCTGCTCTGTTGACAAGGACCTCCACTTCATTCCACCTTAAATATCCCAGGAAAGCGAAAAATGGATCAAAAAGTTGTGGTCCTTATGTACAATGAAATATCACTCAGCCATGAAATCAATGTCATAAGGCTAGTAGCAGCATGATGAGTGGATTTAGGTAAGACGATTCTAAGTGAAATAAGTCACACAGAAAAGGACACTTCTCATAAGGTGTCACTTATAGAGGGAATGTAAAAACCGTTACACTTGAACTGAATTACAAAACAGAACAGAGTCACACATGCAGAAAACACACTATGGCTGCTTAACGGGAAAGGTGAGGTGGGGTGATACATAAAACAAGAGTTTCAAATTAGCTCAGATACCGTTCCATAAACCCAATATGTAATAGACAAGACCTACTCCTTGCTCAGAGAACTGGACTCAACACGCCCGATTCACCGCACAAGAATATATCTGACTAGTAATAATCTTAAAACCTATGTATTGATATCTCTCTGTTAGTGTGTCAAGTGGGTGTAAAGCGGCATAAACACAGCCGTGAAAAGCAGCTAAACCCCATTATAAAAATAAATTACTTTTAAAAACCCATGAAACAAAGACAGGGAAAGAGAGAGAAATTCTTACACAATTCGTTCAGGGTCTGTGATGCAACCTGGATTGACCATATCTAGACCCACAGCTGGATGAGACATAAGGGTGGACACTCTTGGGGCTGAGAGGTTTGGTGAGGTTGGGTGAGCAAACGCAGACCCTTTAAAGTAATACTGCGTGCTACCCATCGCATGGGTCCCAAATCTCCAGGTTCAAGGGCATCTTCCTACATCGAAAACATGCATGAGAAACCCAGAAGATGGTACACCGTGTGATGGGGAAAGGTTTCTAAAACGCACCTCATTTCTCATCTCCTTGTGCTCGGGTTCGCCATTCCAGCCACTTTACTAGCAATCTCCCTACTTGGAGCATCAGCACCTTTAACCTCCTGTTCCGTACAGGTTGCTATTTGTCCTGAGGATGAACGGGAAGACGGGGAACCAATGAGAGACTAGCTCTTGGTGTTGGGACAGGCACAGGTCACTCTATTTTCCCATCAGGAAGAAGAATTAACCACAGGCTCAGCCTGCCCCCCGGAACCAGAACAGGGCCTGAAGCCATCCTGCGCTTTTGCGGCCAGCTCCCGAAAAAGCGAGTTGTAAAATGGAGCTTCAGGGCACTGCAATTCACAAACCTGCACAGTTATAAATGATAACTCTCGTCCACAAATATATTGAGGGAAGGCAAAGACGAGGAATTGAAATCAAGGCAGAATTGCAGGAAACAGATTTCAGGAGGTAGATTCGAATCGCCTTGAAAGCACATGAAAAGCGGCAAAACGTTGACAATGATGCCCTTGGCCAAAAAGGGCGTATGCGTTTTTTCCTGAATATATTCAGGAAAAAACGCATACGCCCTTTTTGGCCAACCAAGCAACCTGGAAAGGCAAATCAGCGCTACAAAGAAGTCTCGCTTCCCATCGGTCAAAAGGGCCATGCTGAAAAAAGTGTCAAAACCAGAAATGCAGGACAGGCCATGGAGAAATGGGAGCCTTGCTACACTGATGGGTGGGATGTAAATTGCCAACAGCCACTCTGGAGAAGTGTACGGTGTGTCCTGAAACATCTAAAAAACACAGCTTAGAGAGCATAGGGCACTTCCACGCATGGGGGTATAAAGTGGGAAAATTAAAAATCATCAAGACACAAGCACCCCAAAGTTTAGGGCTGCTCTGTTGACAAGGACCTCCACTTCATTCCACCTTAAATATCCCAGGAAAGCGAAAAATGGATAAAAAATTTGAGGTCCATATGTACAATGGATTATCACTCAGCCATGAAATCAATGTCATAAGGCTAGTAGCAGCATGATGAGTGGATTTAGGTCCGACGATTCTAAGTGACATAAGTCACACAGAAAAGGACACTTCTCATAAGGTGTCACTTATAGAGGGAATGTAAAAACCGTTACACTTGAACTGAATTACAAAACAGAACAGAGTCACACATGCAGAAAACACACTATGGCTGCTTAACGGGAAAGGTGAGGTGGGGTGATACATAAAACAAGAGTTTCAAATTAGCTCAGATACCGTTCCATAAACCCAATATGTAACAGACAAGACCTACTCCTTGCTCAGAGAACTGGACTCAACACGCCCGATTCACCGCACAAGAATATATCTGACTAGTAATAATCTTAAAACCTATGTATTGATATCTCTCTGTTAGTGTGTCAAGTGGGTGTAAAGCGGCATAAACACAGCCGTGAAAAGCAGCTAAACCCCATTATAAAAATAAATTACTTTTCAAAACCCATGAAACAAAGACAGTGAAAGAGAGAGAAATTCTTACACAATTCGTTCAGGGTCTGTGATGCAACCTGGATTGACCATATCTAGACCCACAGCTGGATGAGACATAAGGGTGGACACTCTTGGGGCTGAGAGGTTTGGTGAGGTTGGGTGAGCAAACGCAGACCCTTTAAAGTAATACTGCGTGCTACCCATCGCATGGGTCCCAAATCTCCAGGTTCAAGGGCATCTTCCTACATCGAAAACATGCATGAGAAACCCAGAAGATGGTACACCGTGTGATGGGGAATGGTTTCTAAAACGCACCTCATTTCTCATCTCCTTGTGCTCGGGTTCGCCATTCCAGCCACTTTACTAGCAATCTCCCTACTTGGAGCATCAGCACCTTTAACCTCCTGTTCCGTACAGGTTGCTATTTGTCCTGAGGATGAACGGGAAGACGGGGAACCAATGAGAGACTAGCTCTTGGTGTTGGGACAGGCACAGGTCACTCTATTTTCCCATCAGGAAGAAGAATTAACCACAGGCTCAGCCTGCCCCCCGGAACCAGAACAGGGCCTGAAGCCATCCTGCGCTTTTGTGGCCAGCTCCCGAAAAAGCGAGTTGTAAAATGGAGCTTCAGGGCACTGCAATTCACAAACCTGCACAGTTATAAATGATAACTCTCGTCCACAAATATATTGAGGGAAGGCAAAGACGAGGAATTGAAATCAAGGCAGAATTGCAGGAAACAGATTTCAGGAGGTAGATTCGAATCGCCTTGAAAGCACATGAAAAGCGGCAAAACGTTGACAATGATGCCCTTGGCCAAAAAGGGCGTATGCGTTTTTTCCTGAATATATTCAGGAAAAAACGCATACGCCCTTTTTGGCCAACCAAGCAACCTGGAAAGGCAAATCAGCGCTACAAAGAAGTCTCGCTTCCCATCGGTCAAAAGGGCCATGCTGAAAAAAGTGTCAAAACCAGAAATGCAGGACAGGCCATGGAGAAATGGGAGCCTTGCTACACTGATGGGCGGGATGTAAATTGCCAACAGCCACTCTGGAGAAGTGTACGGTGTGTCCTGAAACATCTAAAAAACACAGCTTAGAGAGCATAGGGCACTTCCACGCATGGGGGTATAAAGTGGGAAAATTAAAAATCAGCAAGACACAAGCACCCCAAAGTTTAGGGCTGCTCTGTTGACAAGGACCTCCACTTCATTCCACCTTAAATATCCCAGGAAAGCGAAAAATGGATAAAAAATTTGAGGTCCATATGTACAATGGATTATCACTCAGCCATGAAATCAATGTCATAAGGCTAGTAGCAGCATGATGAGTGGATTTAGGTCCGACGATTCTAAGTGACATAAGTCACACAGAAAAGGACACTTCTCATAAGGTGTCACTTATAGAGGGAATGTAAAAACCGTTACACTTGAACTGAATTACAAAACAGAACAGAGTCACACATGCAGAAAACACACTATGGCTGCTTAACGGGAAAGGTGAGGTGGGGTGATACATAAAACAAGAGTTTCAAATTAGCTCAGATACCGTTCCATAAACCCAATATGTAATAGACAAGACCTACTCCTTGCTCAGAGAACTGGACTCAACACGCCCGATTCACCGCACAAGAATATATCTGACTAGTAATAATCTTAAAACCTATGTATTGATATCTCTCTGTTAGTGTGTCAAGTGGGTGTAAAGCGGCATAAACACAGCCGTGAAAAGCAGCTAAACCCCATTATAAAAATAAATTACTTTTAAAAACCCATGAAACAAAGACAGGGAAAGAGAGAGAAATTCTTACACAATTCGTTCAGGGTCTGTGATGCAACCTGGATTGACCATATCTAGACCCACAGCTGGATGAGACATAAGGGTGGACACTCTTGGGGCTGAGAGGTTTGGTGAGGTTGGGTGAGCAAACGCAGACCCTTTAAAGTAATACTGCGTGCTACCCATCGCATGGGTCCCAAATCTCCAGGTTCAAGGGCATCTTCCTACATCGAAAACATGCATGAGAAACCCAGAAGATGGTACACCGTGTGATGGGGAAAGGTTTCTAAAACGCACCTCATTTCTCATCTCCTTGTGCTCGGGTTCGCCATTCCAGCCACTTTACTAGCAATCTCCCTACTTGGAGCATCAGCACCTTTAACCTCCTGTTCCGTACAGGTTGCTATTTGTCCTGAGGATGAACGGGAAGACGGGGAACCAATGAGAGACTAGCTCTTGGTGTTGGGACAGGCACAGGTCACTCTATTTTCCCATCAGGAAGAAGAATTAACCACAGGCTCAGCCTGCCCCCCGGAACCAGAACAGGGCCTGAAGCCATCCTGCGCTTTTGCGGCCAGCTCCCGAAAAAGCGAGTTGTAAAATGGAGCTTCAGGGCACTGCAATTCACAAACCTGCACAGTTATAAATGATAACTCTCGTCCACAAATATATTGAGGGAAGGCAAAGACGAGGAATTGAAATCAAGGCAGAATTGCAGGAAACAGATTTCAGGAGGTAGATTCGAATCGCCTTGAAAGCACATGAAAAGCGGCAAAACGTTGACAATGATGCCCTTGGCCAAAAAGGGCGTATGCGTTTTTTCCTGAATATATTCAGGAAAAAACGCATACGCCCTTTTTGGCCAACCAAGCAACCTGGAAAGGCAAATCAGCGCTACAAAGAAGTCTCGCTTCCCATCGGTCAAAAGGGCCATGCTGAAAAAAGTGTCAAAACCAGAAATGCAGGACAGGCCATGGAGAAATGGGAGCCTTGCTACACTGATGGGTGGGATGTAAATTGCCAACAGCCACTCTGGAGAAGTGTACGGTGTGTCCTGAAACATCTAAAAAACACAGCTTAGAGAGCATAGGGCACTTCCACGCATGGGGGTATAAAGTGGGAAAATTAAAAATCATCAAGACACAAGCACCCCAAAGTTTAGGGCTGCTCTGTTGACAAGGACCTCCACTTCATTCCACCTTAAATATCCCAGGAAAGCGAAAAATGGATAAAAAATTTGAGGTCCATATGTACAATGGATTATCACTCAGCCATGAAATCAATGTCATAAGGCTAGTAGCAGCATGATGAGTGGATTTAGGTCCGACGATTCTAAGTGACATAAGTCACACAGAAAAGGACACTTCTCATAAGGTGTCACTTATAGAGGGAATGTAAAAACCGTTACACTTGAACTGAATTACAAAACAGAACAGAGTCACACATGCAGAAAACACACTATGGCTGCTTAACGGGAAAGGTGAGGTGGGGTGATACATAAAACAAGAGTTTCAAATTAGCTCAGATACCGTTCCATAAACCCAATATGTAACAGACAAGACCTACTCCTTGCTCAGAGAACTGGACTCAACACGCCCGATTCACCGCACAAGAATATATCTGACTAGTAATAATCTTAAAACCTATGTATTGATATCTCTCTGTTAGTGTGTCAAGTGGGTGTAAAGCGGCATAAACACAGCCGTGAAAAGCAGCTAAACCCCATTATAAAAATAAATTACTTTTCAAAACCCATGAAACAAAGACAGTGAAAGAGAGAGAAATTCTTACACAATTCGTTCAGGGTCTGTGATGCAACCTGGATTGACCATATCTAGACCCACAGCTGGATGAGACATAAGGGTGGACACTCTTGGGGCTGAGAGGTTTGGTGAGGTTGGGTGAGCAAACGCAGACCCTTTAAAGTAATACTGCGTGCTACCCATCGCATGGGTCCCAAATCTCCAGGTTCAAGGGCATCTTCCTACATCGAAAACATGCATGAGAAACCCAGAAGATGGTACACCGTGTGATGGGGAATGGTTTCTAAAACGCACCTCATTTCTCATCTCCTTGTGCTCGGGTTCGCCATTCCAGCCACTTTACTAGCAATCTCCCTACTTGGAGCATCAGCACCTTTAACCTCCTGTTCCGTACAGGTTGCTATTTGTCCTGAGGATGAACGGGAAGACGGGGAACCAATGAGAGACTAGCTCTTGGTGTTGGGACAGGCACAGGTCACTCTATTTTCCCATCAGGAAGAAGAATTAACCACAGGCTCAGCCTGCCCCCCGGAACCAGAACAGGGCCTGAAGCCATCCTGCGCTTTTGTGGCCAGCTCCCGAAAAAGCGAGTTGTAAAATGGAGCTTCAGGGCACTGCAATTCACAAACCTGCACAGTTATAAATGATAACTCTCGTCCACAAATATATTGAGGGAAGGCAAAGACGAGGAATTGAAATCAAGGCAGAATTGCAGGAAACAGATTTCAGGAGGTAGATTCGAATCGCCTTGAAAGCACATGAAAAGCGGCAAAACGTTGACAATGATGCCCTTGGCCAAAAAGGGCGTATGCGTTTTTTCCTGAATATATTCAGGAAAAAACGCATACGCCCTTTTTGGCCAACCAAGCAACCTGGAAAGGCAAATCAGCGCTACAAAGAAGTCTCGCTTCCCATCGGTCAAAAGGGCCATGCTGAAAAAAGTGTCAAAACCAGAAATGCAGGACAGGCCATGGAGAAATGGGAGCCTTGCTACACTGATGGGCGGGATGTAAATTGCCAACAGCCACTCTGGAGAAGTGTACGGTGTGTCCTGAAACATCTAAAAAACACAGCTTAGAGAGCATAGGGCACTTCCACGCATGGGGGTATAAAGTGGGAAAATTAAAAATCAGCAAGACACAAGCACCCCAAAGTTTAGGGCTGCTCTGTTGACAAGGACCTCCACTTCATTCCACCTTAAATATCCCAGGAAAGCGAAAAATGGATAAAAAATTTGAGGTCCATATGTACAATGGATTATCACTCAGCCATGAAATCAATGTCATAAGGCTAGTAGCAGCATGATGAGTGGATTTAGGTCCGACGATTCTAAGTGACATAAGTCACACAGAAAAGGACACTTCTCATAAGGTGTCACTTATAGAGGGAATGTAAAAACCGTTACACTTGAACTGAATTACAAAACAGAACAGAGTCACACATGCAGAAAACACACTATGGCTGCTTAACGGGAAAGGTGAGGTGGGGTGATACATAAAACAAGAGTTTCAAATTAGCTCAGATACCGTTCCATAAACCCAATATGTAATAGACAAGACCTACTCCTTGCTCAGAGAACTGGACTCAACACGCCCGATTCACCGCACAAGAATATATCTGACTAGTAATAATCTTAAAACCTATGTATTGATATCTCTCTGTTAGTGTGTCAAGTGGGTGTAAAGCGGCATAAACACAGCCGTGAAAAGCAGCTAAACCCCATTATAAAAATAAATTACTTTTAAAAACCCATGAAACAAAGACAGGGAAAGAGAGAGAAATTCTTACACAATTCGTTCAGGGTCTGTGATGCAACCTGGATTGACCATATCTAGACCCACAGCTGGATGAGACATAAGGGTGGACACTCTTGGGGCTGAGAGGTTTGGTGAGGTTGGGTGAGCAAACGCAGACCCTTTAAAGTAATACTGCGTGCTACCCATCGCATGGGTCCCAAATCTCCAGGTTCAAGGGCATCTTCCTACATCGAAAACATGCATGAGAAACCCAGAAGATGGTACACCGTGTGATGGGGAAAGGTTTCTAAAACGCACCTCATTTCTCATCTCCTTGTGCTCGGGTTCGCCATTCCAGCCACTTTACTAGCAATCTCCCTACTTGGAGCATCAGCACCTTTAACCTCCTGTTCCGTACAGGTTGCTATTTGTCCTGAGGATGAACGGGAAGACGGGGAACCAATGAGAGACTAGCTCTTGGTGTTGGGACAGGCACAGGTCACTCTATTTTCCCATCAGGAAGAAGAATTAACCACAGGCTCAGCCTGCCCCCCGGAACCAGAACAGGGCCTGAAGCCATCCTGCGCTTTTGCGGCCAGCTCCCGAAAAAGCGAGTTGTAAAATGGAGCTTCAGGGCACTGCAATTCACAAACCTGCACAGTTATAAATGATAACTCTCGTCCACAAATATATTGAGGGAAGGCAAAGACGAGGAATTGAAATCAAGGCAGAATTGCAGGAAACAGATTTCAGGAGGTAGATTCGAATCACCTTGAAAGCACATGAAAAGCGGCAAAACGTTGACAATGATGCCCTTGGCCAAAAAGGGCGTATGCGTTTTTTCCTGAATATATTCAGGAAAAAACGCATACGCCCTTTTTGGCCAACCAAGCAACCTGGAAAGGCAAATCAGCGCTACAAAGAAGTCTCGCTTCCCATCGGTCAAAAGGGCCATGCTGAAAAAAGTGTCAAAACCAGAAATGCAGGACAGGCCATGGAGAAATGGGAGCCTTGCTACACTGATGGGCGGGATGTAAATTGCCAACAGCCACTCTGGAGAAGTGTACGGTGTGTCCTGAAACATCTAAAAAACACAGCTTAGAGAGCATAGGGCACTTCCACGCATGGAGGTATAAAGTGGGAAAATTAAAAATCAGCAAGACACAAGCTCCCCAAAGTTTAGGGCTGCTCTGTTGACAAGGACCTCCACTTCATTCCACCTTAAATATCCCAGGAAAGCGAAAAATGGATAAAAAATTTGAGGTCCATATGTACAATGGATTATCACTCAGCCATGAAATCAATGTCATAAGGCTAGTAGCAGCATGATGAGTGGATTTAGGTCCGACGATTCTAAGTGACATAAGTCACACAGAAAAGGACACTTCTCATAAGGTGTCACTTATAGAGGGAATGTAAAAACCGTTACACTTGAACTGAATTACAAAACAGAACAGAGTCACACATGCAGAAAACACACTATGGCTGCTTAACGGGAAAGGTGAGGTGGGGTGATACATAAAACAAGAGTTTCAAATTAGCTCAGATACCGTTCCATAAACCCAATATGTAACAGACAAGACCTACTCCTTGCTCAGAGAACTGGACTCAACACGCCCGATTCACCGCACAAGAACATATCTGACTAGTAATAATCTTAAAACCTATGTATTGATATCTCTCTGTTAGTGTGTCAAGTGGGTGTAAAGCGGCATAAACACAGCCGTGAAAAGCAGCTAAACCCCATTATAAAAATAAATTACTTTTCAAAACCCATGAAACAAAGACAGTGAAAGAGAGAGAAATTCTTACACAATTCGTTCAGGGTCTGTGATGCAACCTGGATTGACCATATCTAGACCCACAGCTGGATGAGACATAAGGGTGGACACTCTTGGGGCTGAGAGGTTTGGTGAGGTTGGGTGAGCAAACGCAGACCCTTTAAAGTAATACTGCGTGCTACCCATCCCATGGGTCCCAAATCTCCAGGTTCAAGGGCATCTTCCTACATCGAAAACATGCATGAGAAACCCAGAAGATGGTACACCGTGTGATGGGGAAAGGTTTCTAAAACGCACCTCATTTCTCATCTCCTTGTGCTCGGGTTCGCCATTCCAGCCACTTTACTAGCAATCTCCCTACTTGGAGCATCAGCACCTTTAACCTCCTGTTCCGTACAGGTTGCTATTTGTCCTGAGGATGAACGGGAAGACGGGGAACCAATGAGAGACTAGCTCTTGGTGTTGGGACAGGCACAGGTCACTCTATTTTCCCATCAGGAAGAAGAATTAACCACAGGCTCAGCCTGCCCCCCGGAACCAGAACAGGGCCTGAAGCCATCCTGCGCTTTTGCGGCCAGCTCCCGAAAAAGCGAGTTGTAAAATGGAGCTTCAGGGCACTGCAATTCACAAACCTGCACAGTTATAAATGATAACTCTCGTCCACAAATATATTGAGGGAAGGCAAAGACGAGGAATTGAAATCAAGGCAGAATTGCAGGAAACAGATTTCAGGAGGTAGATTCGAATCACCTTGAAAGCACATGAAAAGCGGCAAAACGTTGACAATGATGCCCTTGGCCAAAAAGGGCGTATGCGTTTTTTCCTGAATATATTCAGGAAAAAACGCATACGCCCTTTTTGGCCAACCAAGCAACCTGGAAAGGCAAATCAGCGCTACAAAGAAGTCTCGCTTCCCATCGGTCAAAAGGGCCATGCTGAAAAAAGTGTCAAAACCAGAAATGCAGGACAGGCCATGGAGAAATGGGAGCCTTGCTACACTGATGGGCGGGATGTAAATTGCCAACAGCCACTCTGGAGAAGTGTACGGTGTGTCCTGAAACATCTAAAAAACACAGCTTAGAGAGCATAGGGCACTTCCACGCATGGGGGTATAAAGTGGGAAAATTAAAAATCAGCAAGACACAAGCACCCCAAAGTTTAGGGCTGCTCTGTTGACAAGGACCTCCACTTCATTCCACCTTAAATATCCCAGGAAAGCGAAAAATGGATAAAAAATTTGAGGTCCATATGTACAATGGATTATCACTCAGCCATGAAATCAATGTCATAAGGCTAGTAGCAGCATGATGAGTGGATTTAGGTCCGACGATTCTAAGTGACATAAGTCACACAGAAAAGGACACTTCTCATAAGGTGTCACTTATAGAGGGAATGTAAAAACCGTTACACTTGAACTGAATTACAAAACAGAACAGAGTCACACATGCAGAAAACACACTATGGCTGCTTAACGGGAAAGGTGAGGTGGGGTGATACATAAAACAAGAGTTTCAAATTAGCTCAGATACCGTTCCATAAACCCAATATGTAACAGACAAGACCTACTCCTTGCTCAGAGAACTGGACTCAACACGCCCGATTCACCGCACAAGAATATATCTGACTAGTAATAATCTTAAAACCTATGTATTGATATCTCTCTGTTAGTGTGTCAAGTGGGTGTAAAGCAGCATAAACACAGCCGTGAAAAGCAGCTAAACCCCATTATAAAAATAAATTACTTTTCAAAACCCATGAAACAAAGACAGTGAAAGAGAGAGAAATTCTTACACAATTCGTTCAGGGTCTGTGATGCAACCTGGATTGACCATATCTAGACCCACAGCTGGATGAGACATAAGGGTGGACACTCTTGGGGCTGAGAGGTTTGGTGAGGTTGGGTGAGCAAACGCAGACCCTTTAAAGTAATACTGCGTGCTACCCATCGCATGGGTCCCAAATCTCCAGGTTCAAGGGCATCTTCCTACATCGAAAACATGCATGAGAAACCCAGAAGATGGTACACCGTGTGATGGGGAAAGGTTTCTAAAACGCACCTCATTTCTCATCTCCTTGTGCTCGGGTTCGCCATTCCAGCCACTTTACTAGCAATCTCCCTACTTGGAGCATCAGCACCTTTAACCTCCTGTTCCGTACAGGTTGCAATTTGTCCTGAGGATGAACGGGAAGACGGGGAACCAATGAGAGACTAGCTCTTGGTGTTGGGACAGGCACAGGTCACTCTATTTTCCCATCAGGAAGAAGAATTAACCACAGGCTCAGCCTGCCCCCCGGAACCAGAACAGGGCCTGAAGCCATCCTGCGCTTTTGCGGCCAGCTCCCGAAAAAGCGAGTTGTAAAATGGAGCTTCAGGGCACTGCAATTCACAAACCTGCACAGTTATAAATGATAACTCTTGTCCACAAATATATTGAGGGAAGGCAAAGACGAGGAATTGAAATCAAGGCAGAATTGCAGGAAACAGATTTCAGGAGGTAGATTCGAATCGCCTTTAAAGCACATGAAAAGTGGCAAAACGTTGACAATGATGCCCTTGGCCAAAAAGGGCGTATGCGTTTTTTCCTGAATATATTCAGGAAAAAACGCATACGCCCTTTTTGGCCAACCAAGCAACCTGGAAAGGCAAATCAGCGCTACAAAGAAGTCTCGCTTCCCATCGGTCAAAAGGGCCATGCTGAAAAAAGTGTCAAAACCAGAAATGCAGGACAGGCCATGGAGAAATGGGAGCCTTGCTACACTGATGGGCGGGATGTAAATTGCCAACAGCCACTCTGGAGAAGTGTACGGTGTGTCCTGAAACATCTAAAAAACACAGCTTAGAGAGCATAGGGCACTTCCACGCATGGGGGTATAAAGTGGGAAAATTAAAAATCATCAAGACACAAGCACCCCAAAGTTTAGGGCTGCTCTGTTGACAAGGACCTCCACTTCATTCCACCTTAAATATCCCAGGAAAGCGAAAAATGGATAAAAAATTTGAGGTCCATATGTACAATGGATTATCACTCAGCCATGAAATCAATGTCATAAGGCTAGTAGCAGCATGATGAGTGGATTTAGGTCCGACGATTCTAAGTGACATAAGTCACACAGAAAAGGACACTTCTCATAAGGTGTCACTTATAGAGGGAATGTAAAAACCGTTACACTTGAACTGAATTACAAAACAGAACAGAGTCACACATGCAGAAAACACACTATGGCTGCTTAACGGGAAAGGTGAGGTGGGGTGATACATAAAACAAGAGTTTCAAATTAGCTCAGATACCGTTCCATAAACCCAATATGTAACAGACAAGACCTACTCCTTGCTCAGAGAACTGGACTCAACACGCCCGATTCACCGCACAAGAATATATCTGACTAGTAATAATCTTAAAACCTATGTATTGATATCTCTCTGTTAGTGTGTCAAGTGGGTGTAAAGCAGCATAAACACAGCCGTGAAAAGCAGCTAAACCCCATTATAAAAATAAATTACTTTTCAAAACCCATGAAACAAAGACAGTGAAAGAGAGAGAAATTCTTACACAATTCGTTCAGGCTCTGTGATGCAACCTGGATTGACCATATCTAGACCCACAGCTGGATGAGACATAAGGGTGGACACTCTTGGGGCTGAGAGGTTTGGTGAGGTTGGGTGAGCAAACGCAGACCCTTTAAAGTAATACTGCGTGCTACCCATCGCATGGGTCCCAAATCTCCAGGTTCAAGGGCATCTTCCTACATCAAAAACATGCATGAGAAACCCAGAAGATGGTACACCGTGTGATGGGGAAAGGTTTCTAAAAGGCACCTCATTTCTCATCTCCTTGTGCTCGGGTTCGCCATTCCAGCCACTTTACTAGCAATCTCCCCTACTTGGAGCATCAGCACCTTTAACCTCCTGTTCCGTACAGGTTGCTATTTGTCCTGAGGATGAACGGGAAGACGGGGAACCAATGAGAGACTAGCTCTTGGTGTTGGGACAGGCACAGGTCACTCTATTTTCCCATCAGGAAGAAGAATTAACCACAGGCTCAGCCTGCCCCCCGGAACCAGAACAGGGCCTGAAGCCATCCTGCGCTTTTGCGGCCAGCTCCCGAAAAAGCGAGTTGTAAAATGGAGCTTCAGGGCACTGCAATTCACAAACCTGCACACTTATAAATGATAACTCTCGTCCACAAATATATTGAGGGAAGGCAAAGACGAGGAATTGAAATCAAGGCAGAATTGCAGGAAACAGATTTCAGGAGGTAGATTCGAATCGCCTTGAAAGCACATGAAAAGCGGCAAAACGTTGACAATGATGCCCTTGGCCAAAAAGGGCGTATGCGTTTTTTCCTGAATATATTCAGGAAAAAACGCATACGCCCTTTTTGGCCAACCAAGCAACCTGGAAAGGCAAATCAGCGCTACAAAGAAGTCTCGCTTCCCATCGGTCAAAAGGGCCATGCTGAAAAAAGTGTCAAAACCAGAAATGCAGGACAGGCCATGGAGAAATGGGAGCCTTGCTACACTGATGGGTGGGATGTAAATTGCCAACAGCCACTCTGGAGAAGTGTACGGTGTGTCCTGAAACATCTAAAAAACACAGCTTAGAGAGCATAGGGCACTTCCACGCATGGAGGTATAAAGTGGGAAAATTAAAAATCAGCAAGACACAAGCTCCCCAAAGTTTAGGGCTGCTCTGTTGACAAGGACCTCCACTTCATTCCACCTTAAATATCCCAGGAAAGCGAAAAATGGATAAAAAATTTGAGATCCATATGTACAATGGATTATCACTCAGCCATGAAATCAATGTCATAAGGCTAGTAGCAGCATGATGAGTGGATTTAGGTCCGACGATTCTAAGTGACATAAGTCACACAGAAAAGGACACTTCTCATAAGATGTCACTTATAGAGGGAATGTAAAAACCGTTACACTTGAACTGAATTACAAAACAGAACAGAGTCACACATGCAGAAAACACACTATGGCTGCTTAACGGGAAAGGTGAGGTGGGGTGATACATAAAACAAGAGTTTCAAATTAGCTCAGATACCGTTCCATAAACCCAATATGTAACAGACAAGACCTACTCCTTGCTCAGAGAACTGGACTCAACACGCCCGATTCACCGCACAAGAATATATCTGACTAGTAATAATCTTAAAACCTATGTATTGATATCTCTCTGTTAGTGTGTCAAGTGGGTGTAAAGCAGCATAAATACAGCCGTGAAAAGCAGCTAAACCCCATTATAAAAATAAATTACTTTTCAAAACCCATGAAACAAAGACAGTGAAAGAGAGAGAAATTCTTACACAATTCGTTCAGGCTCTGTGATGCAACCTGGATTGACCATATCTAGACCCACAGCTGGATGAGACATAAGGGTGGACACTCTTGGGGCTGAGAGGTTTGGTGAGGTTGGGTGAGCAAACGCAGACCCTTTAAAGTAATACTGCGTGCTACCCATCGCATGGGTCCCAAATCTCCAGGTTCAAGGGCATCTTCCTACCTCGAAAACATGCATGAGAAACCCAGAAGATGGTACACCGTGTGATGGGGAAAGGTTTCTAAAACGCACCTCATTTCTCATCTCCTTGTGCTCGGGTTCGCCATTCCAGCCACTTTACTAGCAATCTCCCTACTTGGAGCATCAGCACCTTTAACCTCCTGTTCCGTACAGGTTGCTATTTGTCCTGAGGATGAACGGGAAGACGGGGAACCAATGAGAGACTAGCTCTTGGTGTTGGGACAGGCACAGGTCACTCTATTTTCCCATCAGGAAGAAGAATTAACCACAGGCTCAGCCTGCCCCCCGGAACCAGAACAGGGCCTGAAGCCATCCTGCGCTTTTGCGGCCAGCTCCCGAAAAAGCGAGTTGTAAAATGGAGCTTCAGGGCACTGCAATTCACAAACCTGCACAGTTATAAATGATAACTCTCGTCCACAAATATATTGAGGGAAGGCAAAGACGAGGAATTGAAATCAAGGCAGAATTGCAGGAAACAGATTTCAGGAGGTAGATTCGAATCGCCTTGAAAGCACATGAAAAGCGGCAAAACGTTGACAATGATGCCCTTGGCCAAAAAGGGCGTATGCGTTTTTTCCTGAATATATTCAGGAAAAAACGCATACGCCCTTTTTGGCCAACCAAGCAACCTGGAAAGGCAAATCAGCGCTACAAAGAAGTCTCGCTTCCCATCGGTCAAAAGGGCCATGCTGAAAAAAGTGTCAAAACCAGAAATGCAGGACAGGCCATGGAGAAATGGGAGCCTTGCTACACTGATGGGCGGGATGTAAATTGCCAACAGCCACTCTGGAGAAGTGTACGGTGTGTCCTGAAACATCTAAAAAACACAGCTTAGAGAGCATAGGGCACTTCCACGCATGAGGGTATAAAGTGGGAAAATTAAAAATCATCAAGACACAAGCACCCCAAAGTTTAGGGCTGCTCTGTTGACAAGGACCTCCACTTCATTCCACCTTAAATATCCCAGGAAAGCGAAAAATGGATAAAAAATTTGAGGTCCATATGTACAATGGATTATCACTCAGCCATGAAATCAATGTCATAAGGCTAGTAGCAGCATGATGAGTGGATTTAGGTCCGACGATTCTAAGTGACATAAGTCACACAGAAAAGGACACTTCTCATAAGGTGTCACTTATAGAGGGAATGTAAAAACCGTTACACTTGAACTGAATTACAAAACAGAACAGAGTCACACATGCAGAAAACACACTATGGCTGCTTAACGGGAAAGGTGAGGTGGGGTGATACATAAAACAAGAGTTTCAAATTAGCTCAGATACCGTTCCATAAACCCAATATGTAACAGACAAGACCTACTCCTTGCTCAGAGAACTGGACTCAACACGCCCGATTCACCGCACAAGAATATATCTGACTAGTAATAATCTTAAAACCTATGTATTGATATCTCTCTGTTAGTGTGTCAAGTGGGTGTAAAGCAGCATAAACACAGCCGTGAAAAGCAGCTAAACCCCATTATAAAAATAAATTACTTTTCAAAACCCATGAAACAAAGACAGTGAAAGAGAGAGAAATTCTTACACAATTCGTTCAGGGTCTGTGATGCAACCTGGATTGACCATATCTAGACCCACAGCTGGATGAGACATAAGGGTGGACACTCTTGGGGCTGAGAGGTTTGGTGAGGTTGGGTGAGCAAACGCAGACCCTTTAAAGTAATACTGCGTGCTACCCATCGCATGGGTCCCAAATCTCCAGGTTCAAGGGCATCTTCCTACATCGAAAACATGCATGAGAAACCCAGAAGATGGTACACCGTGTGATGGGGAAAGGTTTCTAAAACGCACCTCATTTCTCATCTCCTTGTGCTCGGGTTCGCCATTCCAGCCACTTTACTAGCAATCTCCCTACTTGGAGCATCAGCACCTTTAACCTCCTGTTCCGTACAGGTTGCTATTTGTCCTGAGGATGAACGGGAAGACGGGGAACCAATGAGAGACTAGCTCTTGGTGTTGGGACAGGCACAGGTCACTCTATTTTCCCATCAGGAAGAAGAATTAACCACAGGCTCAGCCTGCCCCCCGGAACCAGAACAGGGCCTGAAGCCATCCTGCGCTTTTGCGGCCAGCTCCCGAAAAAGCGAGTTGTAAAATGGAGCTTCAGGGCACTGCAATGCACAAACCTGCACAGTTATAAATGATAACTCTCGTCCACAAATATATTGAGGGAAGGCAAAGACGAGGAATTGAAATCAAGGCAGAATTGCAGGAAACAGATTTCAGGAGGTAGATTCGAATCGCCTTGAAAGCACATGAAAAGCGGCAAAACGTTGACAATGATGCCCTTGGCCAAAAAGGGCGTATGCGTTTTTTCCTGAATATATTCAGGAAAAAACGCATACGCCCTTTTTGGCCAACCAAGCAACCTGGAAAGGCAAATCAGCGCTCCAAAGAAGTCTCGCTTCCCATTGGTCAAAAGGGCCATGCTGAAAAAAGTGTCAAAACCAGAAATGCAGGACAGGCCATGGAGAAATGGGAGCCTTGCTACACTGATGGGCGGGATGTAAATTGCCAACAGCCACTCTGGAGAAGTGTACGGTGTGTCCTGAAACATCTAAAAAACACAGCTTAGAGAGCATAGGGCACTTCCACGCATGGGGGTATAAAGTGGGAAAATTAAAAATCATAAAGACACAAGCACCCCAAAGTTTAGGGCTGCTCTGTTGACAAGGACCTCCACTTCATTCCACCTTAAATATCCCAGGAAAGCGAAAAATGGATAAAAAATTTGAGGTCCATATGTACAATGGATTATCACTCAGCCATGAAATCAATGTCATAAGGCTAGTAGCAGCATGATGAGTGGATTTAGGTCCGACGATTCTAAGTGACATAAGTCACACAGAAAAGGACACTTCTCATAAGGTGTCACTTATAGAGGGAATGTAAAAACCGTTACACTTGAACTGAATTACAAAACAGAACAGAGTCACACATGCAGAAAACACACTATGGCTGCTTAACGGGAAAGGTGAGGTGGGGTGATACATAAAACAAGAGTTTCAAATTAGCTCAGATACCGTTCCATAAACCCAATATGTAACAGACAAGACCTACTCCTTGCTCAGAGAACTGGACTCAACACGCCCGATTCACCGCACAAGAATATATCTGACTAGTAATAATCTTAAAACCTATGTATTGATATCTCTCTGTTAGTGTGTCAAGTGGGTGTAAAGCAGCATAAACACAGCCGTGAAAAGCAGCTAAACCCCATTATAAAAATAAATTACGTTTCAAAACCCATGAAACAAAGACAGTGAAAGAGAGAGAAATTCTTACACAATTCGTTCAGGGTCTGTGATGCAACCTGGATTGACCATATCTAGACCCACAGCTGGATGAGACATAAGGGTGGACACTCTTGGGGCTGAGAGGTTTGGTGAGGTTGGGTGAGCAAACGCAGACCCTTTAAAGTAATACTGCGTGCTACCCATCGCATGGGTCCCAAATCTCCAGGTTCAAGGGCATCTTCCTACATCAAAAACATGCATGAGAAACCCAGAAGATGGTACACCGTGTGATGGGGAAAGGTTTCTAAAAGGCACCTCATTTCTCATCTCCTTGTGCTCGGGTTCGCCATTCCAGCCACTTTACTAGCAATCTCCCCTACTTGGAGCATCAGCACCTTTAACCTCCTGTTCCGTACAGGTTGCTATTTGTCCTGAGGATGAACGGGAAGACGGGGAACCAATGAGAGACTAGCTCTTGGTGTTGGGACAGGCACAGGTCACTCTATTTTCCCATCAGGAAGAAGAATTAACCACAGGCTCAGCCTGCCCCCCGGAACCAGAACAGGGCCTGAAGCCATCCTGCGCTTTTGCGGCCAGCTCCCGAAAAAGCGAGTTGTAAAATGGAGCTTCAGGGCACTGCAATTCACAAACCTGCACACTTATAAATGATAACTCTCGTCCACAAATATATTGAGGGAAGGCAAAGACGAGGAATTGAAATCAAGGCAGAATTGCAGGAAACAGATTTCAGGAGGTAGATTCGAATCGCCTTTAAAGCACATGAAAAGCGGCAAAACTTTGACAATGATGCCCTTGGCCAAAAAGAGCGTATGCGTTTTTTCCTGAATATATTCAGGAAAAAACGCATACGCCCTTTTTGGCCAACCAAGCAACCTGGAAAGGCAAATCAGCGCTACAAAGAAGTCTCGCTTCCCATCGGTCAAAAGGGCCATGCTGAAAAAAGTGTCAAAACCAGAAATGCAGGACAGGCCATGGAGAAATGGGAGCCTTGCTACACTGATGGGCGGGATGTAAATTGCCAACAGCCACTCTGGAGAAGTGTACGGTGTGTCCTGAAACATCTAAAAAACACAGCTTAGAGAGCATAGGGCACTTCCACGCATGGGGGTATAAAGTGGGAAAATTAAAAATCATCAAGACACAAGCACCCCAAAGTTTAGGGCTGCTCTGTTGACAAGGACCTCCACTTCATTCCACCTTAAATATCCCAGGAAAGCGAAAAATGGATAAAAAATTTGAGGTCCATATGTACAATGGATTATCACTCAGCCATGAAATCAATGTCATAAGGCTAGTAGCAGCATGATGAGTGGATTTAGGTCCGACGATTCTAAGTGACATAAGTCACACAGAAAAGGACACTTCTCATAAGGTGTCACTTATAGAGGGAATGTAAAAACCGTTACACTTGAACTGAATTACAAAACAGAACAGAGTCACACATGCAGAAAACACACTATGGCTGCTTAACGGGAAAGGTGAGGTGGGGTGATACATAAAACAAGAGTTTCAAATTAGCTCAGATACCGTTCCATAAACCCAATATGTAACAGACAAGACCTACTCCTTGCTCAGAGAACTGGACTCAACACGCCCGATTCACCGCACAAGAATATATCTGACTAGTAATAATCTTAAAACCTATGTATTGATATCTCTCTGTTAGTGTGTCAAGTGGGTGTAAAGCAGCATAAACACAGCCGTGAAAAGCAGCTAAACCCCATTATAAAAATAAATTACTTTTCAAAACCCATGAAACAAAGACAGTGAAAGAGAGAGAAATTCTTACACAATTCGTTCAGGCTCTGTGATGCAACCTGGATTGACCATATCTAGACCCACAGCTGGATGAGACATAAGGGTGGACACTCTTGGGGCTGAGAGGTTTGGTGAGGTTGGGTGAGCAAACGCAGACCCTTTAAAGTAATACTGCGTGCTACCCATCGCATGGGTCCCAAATCTCCAGGTTCAAGGGCATCTTCCTACATCAAAAACATGCATGAGAAACCCAGAAGATGGTACACCGTGTGATGGGGAAAGGTTTCTAAAAGGCACCTCATTTCTCATCTCCTTGTGCTCGGGTTCGCCATTCCAGCCACTTTACTAGCAATCTCCCCTACTTGGAGCATCAGCACCTTTAACCTCCTGTTCCGTACAGGTTGCTATTTGTCCTGAGGATGAACGGGAAGACGGGGAACCAATGAGAGACTAGCTCTTGGTGTTGGGACAGGCACAGGTCACTCTATTTTCCCATCAGGAAGAAGAATTAACCACAGGCTCAGCCTGCCCCCCGGAACCAGAACAGGGCCTGAAGCCATCCTGCGCTTTTGCGGCCAGCTCCCGAAAAAGCGAGTTGTAAAATGGAGCTTCAGGGCACTGCAATTCACAAACCTGCACACTTATAAATGATAACTCTCGTCCACAAATATATTGAGGGAAGGCAAAGACGAGGAATTGAAATCAAGGCAGAATTGCAGGAAACAGATTTCAGGAGGTAGATTCGAATCGCCTTGAAAGCACATGAAAAGCGGCAAAACGTTGACAATGATGCCCTTGGCCAAAAAGGGCGTATGCGTTTTTTCCTGAATATATTCAGGAAAAAACGCATACGCCCTTTTTGGCCAACCAAGCAACCTGGAAAGGCAAATCAGCGCTACAAAGAAGTCTCGCTTCCCATCGGTCAAAAGGGCCATGCTGAAAAAAGTGTCAAAACCAGAAATGCAGGACAGGCCATGGAGAAATGGGAGCCTTGCTACACTGATGGGTGGGATGTAAATTGCCAACAGCCACTCTGGAGAAGTGTACGGTGTGTCCTGAAACATCTAAAAAACACAGCTTAGAGAGCATAGGGCACTTCCACGCATGGAGGTATAAAGTGGGAAAATTAAAAATCAGCAAGACACAAGCTCCCCAAAGTTTAGGGCTGCTCTGTTGACAAGGACCTCCACTTCATTCCACCTTAAATATCCCAGGAAAGCGAAAAATGGATAAAAAATTTGAGATCCATATGTACAATGGATTATCACTCAGCCATGAAATCAATGTCATAAGGCTAGTAGCAGCATGATGAGTGGATTTAGGTCCGACGATTCTAAGTGACATAAGTCACACAGAAAAGGACACTTCTCATAAGATGTCACTTATAGAGGGAATGTAAAAACCGTTACACTTGAACTGAATTACAAAACAGAACAGAGTCACACATGCAGAAAACACACTATGGCTGCTTAACGGGAAAGGTGAGGTGGGGTGATACATAAAACAAGAGTTTCAAATTAGCTCAGATACCGTTCCATAAACCCAATATGTAACAGACAAGACCTACTCCTTGCTCAGAGAACTGGACTCAACACGCCCGATTCACCGCACAAGAATATATCTGACTAGTAATAATCTTAAAACCTATGTATTGATATCTCTCTGTTAGTGTGTCAAGTGGGTGTAAAGCAGCATAAACACAGCCGTGAAAAGCAGCTAAACCCCATTATAAAAATAAATTACTTTTCAAAACCCATGAAACAAAGACAGTGAAAGAGAGAGAAATTCTTACACAATTCGTTCAGGCTCTGTGATGCAACCTGGATTGACCATATCTAGACCCACAGCTGGATGAGACATAAGGGTGGACACTCTTGGGGCTGAGAGGTTTGGTGAGGTTGGGTGAGCAAACGCAGACCCTTTAAAGTAATACTGCGTGCTACCCATCGCATGGGTCCCAAATCTCCAGGTTCAAGGGCATCTTCCTACCTCGAAAACATGCATGAGAAACCCAGAAGATGGTACACCGTGTGATGGGGAAAGGTTTCTAAAACGCACCTCATTTCTCATCTCCTTGTGCTCGGGTTCGCCATTCCAGCCACTTTACTAGCAATCTCCCTACTTGGAGCATCAGCACCTTTAACCTCCTGTTCCGTACAGGTTGCTATTTGTCCTGAGGATGAACGGGAAGACGGGGAACCAATGAGAGACTAGCTCTTGGTGTTGGGACAGGCACAGGTCACTCTATTTTCCCATCAGGAAGAAGAATTAACCACAGGCTCAGCCTGCCCCCCGGAACCAGAACAGGGCCTGAAGCCATCCTGCGCTTTTGCGGCCAGCTCCCGAAAAAGCGAGTTGTAAAATGGAGCTTCAGGGCACTGCAATTCACAAACCTGCACAGTTATAAATGATAACTCTCGTCCACAAATATATTGAGGGAAGGCAAAGACGAGGAATTGAAATCAAGGCAGAATTGCAGGAAACAGATTTCAGGAGGTAGATTCGAATCGCCTTGAAAGCACATGAAAAGCGGCAAAACGTTGACAATGATGCCCTTGGCCAAAAAGGGCGTATGCGTTTTTTCCTGAATATATTCAGGAAAAAACGCATACGCCCTTTTTGGCCAACCAAGCAACCTGGAAAGGCAAATCAGCGCTACAAAGAAGTCTCGCTTCCCATCGGTCAAAAGGGCCATGCTGAAAAAAGTGTCAAAACCAGAAATGCAGGACAGGCCATGGAGAAATGGGAGCCTTGCTACACTGATGGGCGGGATGTAAATTGCCAACAGCCACTCTGGAGAAGTGTACGGTGTGTCCTGAAACATCTAAAAAACACAGCTTAGAGAGCATAGGGCACTTCCACGCATGAGGGTATAAAGTGGGAAAATTAAAAATCATCAAGACACAAGCACCCCAAAGTTTAGGGCTGCTCTGTTGACAAGGACCTCCACTTCATTCCACCTTAAATATCCCAGGAAAGCGAAAAATGGATAAAAAATTTGAGGTCCATATGTACAATGGATTATCACTCAGCCATGAAATCAATGTCATAAGGCTAGTAGCAGCATGATGAGTGGATTTAGGTCCGACGATTCTAAGTGACATAAGTCACACAGAAAAGGACACTTCTCATAAGGTGTCACTTATAGAGGGAATGTAAAAACCGTTACACTTGAACTGAATTACAAAACAGAACAGAGTCACACATGCAGAAAACACACTATGGCTGCTTAACGGGAAAGGTGAGGTGGGGTGATACATAAAACAAGAGTTTCAAATTAGCTCAGATACCGTTCCATAAACCCAATATGTAACAGACAAGACCTACTCCTTGCTCAGAGAACTGGACTCAACACGCCCGATTCACCGCACAAGAATATATCTGACTAGTAATAATCTTAAAACCTATGTATTGATATCTCTCTGTTAGTGTGTCAAGTGGGTGTAAAGCAGCATAAACACAGCCGTGAAAAGCAGCTAAACCCCATTATAAAAATAAATTACTTTTCAAAACCCATGAAACAAAGACAGTGAAAGAGAGAGAAATTCTTACACAATTCGTTCAGGGTCTGTGATGCAACCTGGATTGACCATATCTAGACCCACAGCTGGATGAGACATAAGGGTGGACACTCTTGGGGCTGAGAGGTTTGGTGAGGTTGGGTGAGCAAACGCAGACCCTTTAAAGTAATACTGCGTGCTACCCATCGCATGGGTCCCAAATCTCCAGGTTCAAGGGCATCTTCCTACATCGAAAACATGCATGAGAAACCCAGAAGATGGTACACCGTGTGATGGGGAAAGGTTTCTAAAACGCACCTCATTTCTCATCTCCTTGTGCTCGGGTTCGCCATTCCAGCCACTTTACTAGCAATCTCCCTACTTGGAGCATCAGCACCTTTAACCTCCTGTTCCGTACAGGTTGCTATTTGTCCTGAGGATGAACGGGAAGACGGGGAACCAATGAGAGACTAGCTCTTGGTGTTGGGACAGGCACAGGTCACTCTATTTTCCCATCAGGAAGAAGAATTAACCACAGGCTCAGCCTGCCCCCCGGAACCAGAACAGGGCCTGAAGCCATCCTGCGCTTTTGCGGCCAGCTCCCGAAAAAGCGAGTTGTAAAATGGAGCTTCAGGGCACTGCAATGCACAAACCTGCACAGTTATAAATGATAACTCTCGTCCACAAATATATTGAGGGAAGGCAAAGACGAGGAATTGAAATCAAGGCAGAATTGCAGGAAACAGATTTCAGGAGGTAGATTCGAATCGCCTTGAAAGCACATGAAAAGCGGCAAAACGTTGACAATGATGCCCTTGGCCAAAAAGGGCGTATGCGTTTTTTCCTGAATATATTCAGGAAAAAACGCATACGCCCTTTTTGGCCAACCAAGCAACCTGGAAAGGCAAATCAGCGCTCCAAAGAAGTCTCGCTTCCCATTGGTCAAAAGGGCCATGCTGAAAAAAGTGTCAAAACCAGAAATGCAGGACAGGCCATGGAGAAATGGGAGCCTTGCTACACTGATGGGCGGGATGTAAATTGCCAACAGCCACTCTGGAGAAGTGTACGGTGTGTCCTGAAACATCTAAAAAACACAGCTTAGAGAGCATAGGGCACTTCCACGCATGGGGGTATAAAGTGGGAAAATTAAAAATCATAAAGACACAAGCACCCCAAAGTTTAGGGCTGCTCTGTTGACAAGGACCTCCACTTCATTCCACCTTAAATATCCCAGGAAAGCGAAAAATGGATAAAAAATTTGAGGTCCATATGTACAATGGATTATCACTCAGCCATGAAATCAATGTCATAAGGCTAGTAGCAGCATGATGAGTGGATTTAGGTCCGACGATTCTAAGTGACATAAGTCACACAGAAAAGGACACTTCTCATAAGGTGTCACTTATAGAGGGAATGTAAAAACCGTTACACTTGAACTGAATTACAAAACAGAACAGAGTCACACATGCAGAAAACACACTATGGCTGCTTAACGGGAAAGGTGAGGTGGGGTGATACATAAAACAAGAGTTTCAAATTAGCTCAGATACCGTTCCATAAACCCAATATGTAACAGACAAGACCTACTCCTTGCTCAGAGAACTGGACTCAACACGCCCGATTCACCGCACAAGAATATATCTGACTAGTAATAATCTTAAAACCTATGTATTGATATCTCTCTGTTAGTGTGTCAAGTGGGTGTAAAGCAGCATAAACACAGCCGTGAAAAGCAGCTAAACCCCATTATAAAAATAAATTACGTTTCAAAACCCATGAAACAAAGACAGTGAAAGAGAGAGAAATTCTTACACAATTCGTTCAGGGTCTGTGATGCAACCTGGATTGACCATATCTAGACCCACAGCTGGATGAGACATAAGGGTGGACACTCTTGGGGCTGAGAGGTTTGGTGAGGTTGGGTGAGCAAACGCAGACCCTTTAAAGTAATACTGCGTGCTACCCATCGCATGGGTCCCAAATCTCCAGGTTCAAGGGCATCTTCCTACATCAAAAACATGCATGAGAAACCCAGAAGATGGTACACCGTGTGATGGGGAAAGGTTTCTAAAAGGCACCTCATTTCTCATCTCCTTGTGCTCGGGTTCGCCATTCCAGCCACTTTACTAGCAATCTCCCCTACTTGGAGCATCAGCACCTTTAACCTCCTGTTCCGTACAGGTTGCTATTTGTCCTGAGGATGAACGGGAAGACGGGGAACCAATGAGAGACTAGCTCTTGGTGTTGGGACAGGCACAGGTCACTCTATTTTCCCATCAGGAAGAAGAATTAACCACAGGCTCAGCCTGCCCCCCGGAACCAGAACAGGGCCTGAAGCCATCCTGCGCTTTTGCGGCCAGCTCCCGAAAAAGCGAGTTGTAAAATGGAGCTTCAGGGCACTGCAATTCACAAACCTGCACACTTATAAATGATAACTCTCGTCCACAAATATATTGAGGGAAGGCAAAGACGAGGAATTGAAATCAAGGCAGAATTGCAGGAAACAGATTTCAGGAGGTAGATTCGAATCGCCTTTAAAGCACATGAAAAGCGGCAAAACTTTGACAATGATGCCCTTGGCCAAAAAGAGCGTATGCGTTTTTTCCTGAATATATTCAGGAAAAAACGCATACGCCCTTTTTGGCCAACCAAGCAACCTGGAAAGGCAAATCAGCGCTACAAAGAAGTCTCGCTTCCCATCGGTCAAAAGGGCCATGCTGAAAAAAGTGTCAAAACCAGAAATGCAGGACAGGCCATGGAGAAATGGGAGCCTTGCTACACTGATGGGTGGGATGTAAATTGCCAACAGCCACTCTGGAGAAGTGTACGGTGTGTCCTGAAACATCTAAAAAACACAGCTTAGAGAGCATAGGGCACTTCCACGCATGGAGGTATAAAGTGGGAAAATTAAAAATCAGCAAGACACAAGCTCCCCAAAGTTTAGGGCTGCTCTGTTGACAAGGACCTCCACTTCATTCCACCTTAAATATCCCAGGAAAGCGAAAAATGGATAAAAAATTTGAGGTCCATATGTACAATGGATTATCACTCAGCCATGAAATCAATGTCATAAGGCTAGTAGCAGCATGATGAGTGGATTTAGGTCCGACGATTCTAAGTGACATAAGTCACACAGAAAAGGACACTTCTCATAAGGTGTCACTTATAGAGGGAATGTAAAAACCGTTACACTTGAACTGAATTACAAAACAGAACAGAGTCACACATGCAGAAAACACACTATGGCTGCTTAACGGGAAAGGTGAGGTGGGGTGATACATAAAACAAGAGTTTCAAATTAGCTCAGATACCGTTCCATAAACCCAATATGTAACAGACAAGACCTACTCCTTGCTCAGAGAACTGGACTCAACACGCCCGATTCACCGCACAAGAATATATCTGACTAGTAATAATCTTAAAACCTATGTATTGATATCTCTCTGTTAGTGTGTCAAGTGGGTGTAAAGCAGCATAAACACAGCCGTGAAAAGCAGCTAAACCCCATTATAAAAATAAATTACGTTTCAAAACCCATGAAACAAAGACAGTGAAAGAGAGAGAAATTCTTACACAATTCGTTCAGGGTCTGTGATGCAACCTGGATTGACCATATCTAGACCCACAGCTGGATGAGACATAAGGGTGGACACTCTTGGGGCTGAGAGGTTTGGTGAGGTTGGGTGAGCAAACGCAGACCCTTTAAAGTAATACTGCGTGCTACCCATCGCATGGGTCCCAAATCTCCAGGTTCAAGGGCATCTTCCTACATCAAAAACATGCATGAGAAACCCAGAAGATGGTACACCGTGTGATGGGGAAAGGTTTCTAAAAGGCACCTCATTTCTCATCTCCTTGTGCTCGGGTTCGCCATTCCAGCCACTTTACTAGCAATCTCCCCTACTTGGAGCATCAGCACCTTTAACCTCCTGTTCCGTACAGGTTGCTATTTGTCCTGAGGATGAACGGGAAGACGGGGAACCAATGAGAGACTAGCTCTTGGTGTTGGGACAGGCACAGGTCACTCTATTTTCCCATCAGGAAGAAGAATTAACCACAGGCTCAGCCTGCCCCCCGGAACCAGAACAGGGCCTGAAGCCATCCTGCGCTTTTGCGGCCAGCTCCCGAAAAAGCGAGTTGTAAAATGGAGCTTCAGGGCACTGCAATTCACAAACCTGCACACTTATAAATGATAACTCTCGTCCACAAATATATTGAGGGAAGGCAAAGACGAGGAATTGAAATCAAGGCAGAATTGCAGGAAACAGATTTCAGGAGGTAGATTCGAATCGCCTTGAAAGCACATGAAAAGCGGCAAAACGTTGACAATGATGCCCTTGGCCAAAAAGGGCGTATGCGTTTTTTCCTGAATATATTCAGGAAAAAACGCATACGCCCGTTTTGGCCAACCAAGCAACCTGGAAAGGCAAATCAGCGCTCCAAAGAAGTCTCGCTTCCCATCGGTCAAAAGGGCCATGCTGAAAAAAGTGTCAAAACCAGAAATGCAGGACAGGCCATGGAGAAATGGGAGCCTTGCTACACTGATGGGCGGGATGTAAATTGCCAACAGCCACTCTGGAGAAGTGTACGGTGTGTCCTGAAACATCTAAAAAACACAGCTTAGAGAGCATAGGGCACTTCCACGC
The DNA here is from genome assembly GCF_965194825.1 of Balaenoptera physalus. Taxonomy (NCBI): domain Eukaryota; kingdom Metazoa; phylum Chordata; class Mammalia; order Artiodactyla; family Balaenopteridae; genus Balaenoptera; species Balaenoptera physalus. The sequence goes on from NW_028126160.1 coordinate 346,650, forward strand.
ATGGGGGTATAAAGTGGGAAAATTAAAAATCATAAAGACACAAGCACCCCAAAGTTTAGGGCTGCTCTGTTGACAAGGACCTCCACTTCATTCCACCTTAAATATCCCAGGAAAGCGAAAAATGGATAAAAAATTTGAGGTCCATATGTACAATGGATTATCACTCAGCCATGAAATCAATGTCATAAGGCTAGTAGCAGCATGATGAGTGGATTTAGGTCCGACGATTCTAAGTGACATAAGTCACACAGAAAAGGACACTTCTCATAAGGTGTCACTTATAGAGGGAATGTAAAAACCGTTACACTTGAACTGAATTACAAAACAGAACAGAGTCACACATGCAGAAAACACACTATGGCTGCTTAACGGGAAAGGTGAGGTGGGGTGATACATAAAACAAGAGTTTCAAATTAGCTCAGATACCGTTCCATAAACCCAATATGTAACAGACAAGACCTACTCCTTGCTCAGAGAACTGGACTCAACACGCCCGATTCACCGCACAAGAATATATCTGACTAGTAATAATCTTAAAACCTATGTATTGATATCTCTCTGTTAGTGTGTCAAGTGGGTGTAAAGCAGCATAAACACAGCCGTGAAAAGCAGCTAAACCCCATTATAAAAATAAATTACTTTTCAAAACCCATGAAACAAAGACAGTGAAAGAGAGAGAAATTCTTACACAATTCGTTCAGGGTCTGTGATGCAACCTGGATTGACCATATCTAGACCCACAGCTGGATGAGACATAAGGGTGGACACTCTTGGGGCTGAGAGGTTTGGTGAGGTTGGGTGAGCAAACGCAGACCCTTTAAAGTAATACTGCGTGCTACCCATCGCATGGGTCCCAAATCTCCAGGTTCAAGGGCATCTTCCTACATCAAAAACATGCATGAGAAACCCAGAAGATGGTACACCGTGTGATGGGGAAAGGTTTCTAAAACGCACCTCATTTCTCATCTCCTTGTGCTCGGGTTCGCCATTCCAGCCACTTTACTAGCAATCTCCCCTACTTGGAGCATCAGCACCTTTAACCTCCTGTTCCGTACAGGTTGCTATTTGTCCTGAGGATGAACGGGAAGACGGGGAACCAATGAGAGACTAGCTCTTGGTGTTGGGACAGGCACAGGTCACTCTATTTTCCCATCAGGAAGAAGAATTAACCACAGGCTCAGCCTGCCCCCCGGAACCAGAACAGGGCCTGAAGCCATCCTGCGCTTTTGCGGCCAGCTCCCGAAAAAGCGAGTTGTAAAATGGAGCTTCAGGGCACTGCAATTCACAAACCTGCACAGTTATAAATGATAACTCTTGTCCACAAATATATTGAGGGAAGGCAAAGACGAGGAATTGAAATCAAGGCAGAATTGCAGGAAACAGATTTCAGGAGGTAGATTCGAATCGCCTTTAAAGCACATGAAAAGTGGCAAAACGTTGACAATGATGCCCTTGGCCAAAAAGGGCGTATGCGTTTTTTCCTGAATATATTCAGGAAAAAACGCATACGCCCTTTTTGGCCAACCAAGCAACCTGGAAAGGCAAATCAGCGCTACAAAGAAGTCTCGCTTCCCATCGGTCAAAAGGGCCATGCTGAAAAAAGTGTCAAAACCAGAAATGCAGGACAGGCCATGGAGAAATGGGAGCCTTGCTACACTGATGGGCGGGATGTAAATTGCCAACAGCCACTCTGGAGAAGTGTACGGTGTGTCCTGAAACATCTAAAAAACACAGCTTAGAGAGCATAGGGCACTTCCACGCATGGGGATATAAAGTGGGAAAATTAAAAATCAGCAAGACACAAGCACCCCAAAGTTTAGGGCTGCTCTGTTGACAAGGACCTCCACTTCATTCCACCTTAAATATCCCAGGAAAGCGAAAAATGGATAAAAAATTTGAGGTCCATATGTACAATGGATTATCACTAAGCCATGAAATCAATGTCATAAGGCTAGTAGCAGCATGATGAGTGGATTTAGGTCCGACGATTCTAAGTGACATAAGTCACACAGAAAAGGACACTTCTCATAAGGTGTCACTTATAGAGGGAATGTAAAAACCGTTACACTTGAACTGAATTACAAAACAGAACAGAGTCACACATGCAGAAAACACACTATGGCTGCTTAACGGGAAAGGTGAGGTGGGGTGATACATAAAACAAGAGTTTCAAATTAGCTCAGATACCGTTCCATAAACCCAATATGTAACAGACAAGACCTACTCCTTGCTCAGAGAACTGGACTCAACACGCCCGATTCACCGCACAAGAATATATCTGACTAGTAATAATCTTAAAACCTATGTATTGATATCTCTCTGTTAGTGTGTCAAGTGGGTGTAAAGCAGCATAAACACAGCCGTGAAAAGCAGCTAAACCCCATTATAAAAATAAATTACTTTTCAAAACCCATGAAACAAAGACAGTGAAAGAGAGAGAAATTCTTACACAATTCGTTCAGGGTCTGTGATGCAACCTGGATTGACCATATCTAGACCCACAGCTGGATGAGACATAAGGGTGGACACTCTTGGGGCTGAGAGGTTTGGTGAGGTTGGGTGAGCAAACGCAGACCCTTTAAAGTAATACTGCGTGCTACCCATCGCATGGGTCCCAAATCTCCAGGTTCAAGGGCATCTTCCTACATCAAAAACATGCATGAGAAACCCAGAAGATGGTACACCGTGTGATGGGGAAAGGTTTCTAAAACGCACCTCATTTCTCATCTCCTTGTGCTCGGGTTCGCCATTCCAGCCACTTTACTAGCAATCTCCCCTACTTGGAGCATCAGCACCTTTAACCTCCTGTTCCGTACAGGTTGCTATTTGTCCTGAGGATGAACGGGAAGACGGGGAACCAATGAGAGACTAGCTCTTGGTGTTGGGACAGGCACAGGTCACTCTATTTTCCCATCAGGAAGAAGAATTAACCACAGGCTCAGCCTGCCCCCCGGAACCAGAACAGGGCCTGAAGCCATCCTGCGCTTTTGCGGCCAGCTCCCGAAAAAGCGAGTTGTAAAATGGAGCTTCAGGGCACTGCAATTCACAAACCTGCACAGTTATAAATGATAACTCTTGTCCACAAATATATTGAGGGAAGGCAAAGACGAGGAATTGAAATCAAGGCAGAATTGCAGGAAACAGATTTCAGGAGGTAGATTCGAATCGCCTTTAAAGCACATGAAAAGTGGCAAAACGTTGACAATGATGCCCTTGGCCAAAAAGGGCGTATGCGTTTTTTCCTGAATATATTCAGGAAAAAACGCATACGCCCTTTTTGGCCAACCAAGCAACCTGGAAAGGCAAATCAGCGCTACAAAGAAGTCTCGCTTCCCATCGGTCAAAAGGGCCATGCTGAAAAAAGTGTCAAAACCAGAAATGCAGGACAGGCCATGGAGAAATGGGAGCCTTGCTACACTGATGGGCGGGATGTAAATTGCCAACAGCCACTCTGGAGAAGTGTACGGTGTGTCCTGAAACATCTAAAAAACACAGCTTAGAGAGCATAGGGCACTTCCACGCATGGGGGTATAAAGTGGGAAAATTAAAAATCAGCAAGACACAAGCACCCCAAAGTTTAGGGCTGCTCTGTTGACAAGGACCTCCACTTCATTCCACCTTAAATATCCCAGGAAAGCGAAAAATGGATAAAAAATTTGAGGTCCATATGTACAATGGATTATCACTCAGCCATGAAATCAATGTCATAAGGCTAGTAGCAGCATGATGAGTGGATTTAGGTCCGACGATTCTAAGTGACATAAGTCACACAGAAAAGGACACTTCTCATAAGGTGTCACTTATAGAGGGAATGTAAAAACCGTTACACTTGAACTGAATTACAAAACAGAACAGAGTCACACATGCAGAAAACACACTATGGCTGCTTAACGGGAAAGGTGAGGTGGGGTGATACATAAAACAAGAGTTTCAAATTAGCTCAGATACCGTTCCATAAACCCAATATGTAACAGACAAGACCTACTCCTTGCTCAGAGAACTGGACTCAACACGCCCGATTCACCGCACAAGAATATATCTGACTAGTAATAATCTTAAAACCTATGTATTGATATCTCTCTGTTAGTGTGTCAAGTGGGTGTAAAGCGGCATAAACACAGCCGTGAAAAGCAGCTAAACCCCATTATAAAAATAAATTACTTTTCAAAACCCATGAAACAAAGACAGTGAAAGAGAGAGAAATTCTTACACAATTCGTTCAGGCTCTGTGATGCAACCTGGATTGACCATATCTAGACCCACAGCTGGATGAGACATAAGGGTGGACACTCTTGGGGCTGAGAGGTTTGGTGAGGTTGGGTGAGCAAACGCAGACCCTTTAAAGTAATACTGCGTGCTACCCATCGCATGGGTCCCAAATCTCCAGGTTCAAGGGCATCTTCCTACATCGAAAACATGCATGAGAAACCCAGAAGATGGTACACCGTGTGATGGGGAAAGGTTTCTAAAACGCACCTCATTTCTCATCTCCTTGTGCTCGGGTTCGCCATTCCAGCCACTTTACTAGCAATCTCCCTACTTGGAGCATCAGCACCTTTAACCTCCTGTTCCGTACAGGTTGCTATTTGTCCTGAGGATGAACGGGAAGACGGGGAACCAATGAGAGACTAGCTCTTGGTGTTGGGACAGGCACAGGTCACTCTATTTTCCCATCAGGAAGAAGAATTAACCACAGGCTCAGCCTGCCCCCCGGAACCAGAACAGGGCCTGAAGCCATCCTGCGCTTTTGCGGCCAGCTCCCGAAAAAGCGAGTTGTAAAATGGAGCTTCAGGGCACTGCAATTCACAAACCTGCACTGTTATAAATGATAACTCTCGTCCACAAATATATTGAGGGAAGGTAAAGACGAGGAATTGAAATCAAGGCAGAATTGCAGGAAACAGCTTTCAGGAGGTAGATTCGAATCACCTTGAAAGCACATGAAAAGCGGCAAAACGTTGACAATGATGCCCTTGGCCAAAAAGGGCGTATGTGTTTTTTCCTGAATATATTCAGGAAAAAACGCATACGCCCTTTTTGGCCAACCAAGCAACCTGGAAAGGCAAATCAGCGCTACAAAGAAGTCTCGCTTCCCATCGGTCAAAAGGGCCATGCTGAAAAAAGTGTCAAAACCAGAAATGCAGGACAGGCCATGGAGAAATGGGAGCCTTGCTACACTGATGGGCGGGATGTAAATTGCCAACAGCCACTCTGGAGAAGTGTACGGTGTGTCCTGAAACATCTAAAAAACACAGCTTAGAGAGCATAGGGCACTTCCACGCATGGGGGTATAAAGTGGGAAAATTAAAAATCATCAAGACACAAGCACCCCAAAGTTTAGGGCTGCTCTGTTGACAAGGACCTCCACTTCATTCCACCTTAAATATCCCAGGAAAGCGAAAAATGGATAAAAAATTTGAGGTCCATATGTACAATGGATTATCACTCAGCCATGAAATCAATGTCATAAGGCTAGTAGCAGCATGATGAGTGGATTTAGGTCCGACGATTCTAAGTGACATAAGTCACACAGAAAAGGACACTTCTCATAAGGTGTCACTTATAGAGGGAATGTAAAAACCGTTACACTTGAACTGAATTACAAAACAGAACAGCGTCACACATGCAGAAAACACACTATGGCTGCTTAACGGGAAAGGTGAGGTGGGGTGATACATAAAACAAGAGTTTCAAATTAGCTCAGATACCGTTCCATAAACCCAATATGTAACAGACAAGACCTACTCCTTGCTCAGAGAACTGGACTCAACACGCCCGATTCACCGCACAAGAATATATCTGACTAGTAATAATCTTAAAACCTATGTATTGATATCTCTCTGTTAGTGTGTCAAGTGGGTGTAAAGCAGCATAAACACAGCCGTGAAAAGCAGCTAAACCCCATTATAAAAATAAATTACTTTTCAAAACCCATGAAACAAAGACAGTGAAAGAGAGAGAAATTCTTACACAATTCGTTCAGGGTCTGTGATGCAACCTGGATTGACCATATCTAGACCCACAGCTGGATGAGACATAAGGGTGGACACTCTTGGGGCTGAGAGGTTTGGTGAGGTTGGGTGAGCAAACGCAGACCCTTTAAAGTAATACTGCGTGCTACCCATCGCATGGGTCCCAAATCTCCAGGTTCAAGGGCATCTTCCTACATCAAAAACATGCATGAGAAACCCAGAAGATGGTACACCGTGTGATGGGGAAAGGTTTCTAAAAGGCACCTCATTTCTCATCTCCTTGTGCTCGGGTTCGCCATTCCAGCCACTTTACTAGCAATCTCCCCTACTTGGAGCATCAGCACCTTTAACCTCCTGTTCCGTACAGGTTGCTATTTGTCCTGAGGATGAACGGGAAGACGGGGAACCAATGAGAGACTAGCTCTTGGTGTTGGGACAGGCACAGGTCACTCTATTTTCCCATCAGGAAGAAGAATTAACCACAGGCTCAGCCTGCCCCCCGGAACCAGAACAGGGCCTGAAGCCATCCTGCGCTTTTGCGGCCAGCTCCCGAAAAAGCGAGTTGTAAAATGGAGCTTCAGGGCACTGCAATTCACAAACCTGCACAGTTATAAATGATAACTCTCGTCCACAAATATATTGAGGGAAGGCAAAGACGAGGAATTGAAATCAAGGCAGAATTGCAGGAAACAGATTTCAGGAGGTAGATTCGAATCGCCTTGAAAGCACATGAAAAGCGGCAAAACGTTGACAATGATGCCCTTGGCCAAAAAGGGCGTATGCGTTTTTTCCTGAATATATTCAGGAAAAAACGCATACGCCCTTTTTGGCCAACCAAGCAACCTGGAAAGGCAAATCAGCGCTACAAAGAAGTCTCGCTTCCCATCGGTCAAAAGGGCCATGCTGAAAAAAGTGTCAAAACCAGAAATGCAGGACAGGCCATGGAGAAATGGGAGCCTTGCTACACTGATGGGCGGGATGTAAATTGCCAACAGCCACTCTGGAGAAGTGTACGGTGTGTCCTGAAACATCTAAAAAACACAGCTTAGAGAGCATAGGGCACTTCCACGCATGGAGGTATAAAGTGGGAAAATTAAAAATCAGCAAGACACAAGCTCCCCAAAGTTTAGGGCTGCTCTGTTGACAAGGACCTCCACTTCATTCCACCTTAAATATCCCAGGAAAGCGAAAAATGGATAAAAAATTTGAGGTCCATATGTACAATGGATTATCACTCAGCCATGAAATCAATGTCATAAGGCTAGTAGCAGCATGATGAGTGGATTTAGGTCCGACGATTCTAAGTGACATAAGTCACACAGAAAAGGACACTTCTCATAAGGTGTCACTTATAGAGGGAATGTAAAAACCGTTACACTTGAACTGAATTACAAAACAGAACAGAGTCACACATGCAGAAAACACACTATGGCTGCTTAACGGGAAAGGTGAGGTGGGGTGATACATAAAACAAGAGTTTCAAATTAGCTCAGATACCGTTCCATAAACCCAATATGTAACAGACAAGACCTACTCCTTGCTCAGAGAACTGGACTCAACACGCCCGATTCACCGCACAAGAATATATCTGACTAGTAATAATCTTAAAACCTATGTATTGATATCTCTCTGTTAGTGTGTCAAGTGGGTGTAAAGCAGCATAAACACAGCCGTGAAAAGCAGCTAAACCCCATTATAAAAATAAATTACTTTTCAAAACCCATGAAACAAAGACAGTGAAAGAGAGAGAAATTCTTACACAATTCGTTCAGGGTCTGTGATGCAACCTGGATTGACCATATCTAGACCCACAGCTGGATGAGACATAAGGGTGGACACTCTTGGGGCTGAGAGGTTTGGTGAGGTTGGGTGAGCAAACGCAGACCCTTTAAAGTAATACTGCGTGGTACCCATCGCATGGGTCCCAAATCTCCAGGTTCAAGGGCATCTTCCTACATCGAAAACATGCATGAGAAACCCAGAAGATGGTACACCGTGTGATGGGGAAAGGTTTCTAAAAGGCACCTCATTTCTCATCTCCTTGTGCTCGGGTTCGCATTCCAGCCACTTTACTAGCAATCTCTCTACATGGAGCATCAGCACCTTTAACCTCCTGTTCCGTACAGGTTGCTATTTGTCCTGAGGATGAACGGGAAGACGGGGAACCAATGAGAGACTAGCTCTTGGTGTTGGGACAGGCACAGGTCACTCTATTTTCCCATCAGGAAGAAGAATTAACCACAGGCTCAGCCTGCCCCCCGGAACCAGAACAGGGCCTGAAGCCATCCTGCGCTTTTGCGGCCAGCTCCCGAAAAAGCGAGTTGTAAAATGGAGCTTCAGGGCACTGCAATTCACAAACCTGCACAGTTATAAATGATAACTCTCGTCCACAAATATATTGAGGGAAGGCAAAGACGAGGAATTGAAATCAAGGCAGAATTGCAGGAAACAGATTTCAGGAGGTAGATTCGAATCGCCTTGAAAGCACATGAAAAGCGGCAAAACGTTGACAATGATGCCCTTGGCCAAAAAGGGCGTATGCGTTTTTTCCTGAATATATTCAGGAAAAAACGCATACGCCCTTTTTGGCCAACCAAGCAACCTGGAAAGGCAAATCAGCGCTACAAAGAAGTCTCGCTTCCCATCGGTCAAAAGGGCCATGCTGAAAAAAGTGTCAAAACCAGAAATGCAGGACAGGCCATGGAGAAATGGGAGCCTTGCTACACTGATGGGTGGGATGTAAATTGCCAACAGCCACTCTGGAGAAGTGTACGGTGTGTCCTGAAACATCTAAAAAACACAGCTTAGAGAGCATAGGGCACTTCCACGCATGGGGGTATAAAGTGGGAAAATTAAAAATCATCAAGACACATGCACCCCAAAGTTTAGGGCTGCTCTGTTGACAAGGACCTCCACTTCATTCCACCTTAAATATCCCAGGAAAGCGAAAAATGGATAAAAAATTTGAGGTCCATATGTACAATGGATTATCACTCAGCCATGAAATCAATGTCATAAGGCTAGTAGCAGCATGATGAGTGGATTTAGGTCCGACGATTCTAAGTGACATAAGTCACACAGAAAAGGACACTTCTCATAAGGTGTCACTTATAGAGGGAATGTAAAAACCGTTACACTTGAACTGAATTACAAAACAGAACAGAGTCACACATGCAGAAAACACACTATGGCTGCTTAACGGGAAAGGTGAGGTGGGGTGATACATAAAACAAGAGTTTCAAATTAGCTCAGATACCATTCCATAAACCCAATATGTAACAGACAAGACCTACTCCTTGCTCAGAGAACTGGACTCAACACGCCCGATTCACCGCACAAGAATATATCTGACTAGTAATAATCTTAAAACCTATGTATTGATATCTCTCTGTTAGTGTGTCAAGTGGGTGTAAAGCGGCATAAACACAGCCGTGAAAAGCAGCTAAACCCCATTATAAAAATAAATTACTTTTCAAAACCCATGAAACAAAGACAGTGAAAGAGAGAGAAATTCTTACACAATTCGTTCAGGCTCTGTGATGCAACCTGGATTGACCATATCTAGACCCACAGCTGGATGAGACATAAGGGTGGACACTCTTGGGGCTGAGAGGTTTGGTGAGGTTGGGTGAGCAAACGCAGACCCTTTAAAGTAATACTGCGTGCTACCCATCGCATGGGTCCCAAATCTCCAGGTTCAAGGGCATCTTCCTACATCGAAAACATGCATGAGAAACCCAGAAGATGGTACACCGTGTGATGGGGAAAGGTTTCTAAAAGGCACCTCATTTCTCATCTCCTTGTGCTCGGGTTCGCCATTCCAGCCACTTTACTAGCAATCTCCCTACATGGAGCATCAGCACCTTTAACCTCCTGTTCCGTACAGGTTGCTATTTGTCCTGAGGATGAACGGGAAGACGGGGAACCAATGAGAGACTAGCTCTTGGTGTTGGGACAGGCACAGGTCACTCTATTTTCCCATCAGGAAGAAGAATTAACCACAGTCTCAGCCTGCCCCCCGGAACCAGAACAGGGCCTGAAGCCATCCTGCGCTTTTGCGGCCAGCTCCCGAAAAAGCGAGTTGTAAAATGGAGCTTCAGGGCACTGCAATTCACAAACCTGCACAGTTATAAATGATAACTCTCGTCCACAAATATATTGAGGGAAGGCAAAGACGAGGAATTGAAATCAAGGCAGAATTGCAGGAAACAGATTTCAGGAGGTAGATTCGAATCGCCTTGAAAGCACATGAAAAGCGGCAAAACGTTGACAATGATGCCCTTGGCCAAAAAGGGCGTATGCGTTTTTTCCTGAATATATTCAGGAAAAAACGCATACGCCCTTTTTGGCCAACCAAGCAACCTGGAAAGGCAAATCAGCGCTACAAAGAAGTCTCGCTTCCCATCGGTCAAAAGGGCCATGCTGAAAAAAGTGTCAAAACCAGAAATGCAGGACAGGCCATGGAGAAATGGGAGCCTTGCTACACTGATGGGCGGGATGTAAATTGCCAACAGCCACTCTGGAGAAGTGTACGGTGTGTCCTGAAACATCTAAAAAACACAGCTTAGAGAGCATAGGGCACTTCCACGCATGGGGGTATAAAGTGGGAAAATTAAAAATCATCAAGACACATGCACCCCAAAGTTTAGGGCTGCTCTGTTGACAAGGACCTCCACTTCATTCCACCTTAAATATCCCAGGAAAGCGAAAAATGGATAAAAAATTTGAGGTCCATATGTACAATGGATTATCACTCAGCCATGAAATCAATGTCATAAGGCTAGTAGCAGCATGATGAGTGGATTTAGGTCCGACGATTCTAAGTGACATAAGTCACACAGAAAAGGACACTTCTCATAAGGTGTCACTTATAGAGGGAATGTAAAAACCGTTACACTTGAACTGAATTACAAAACAGAACAGAGTCACACATGCAGAAAACACACTATGGCTGCTTAACGGGAAAGGTGAGGTGGGGTGATACATAAAACAAGAGTTTCAAATTAGCTCAGATACCGTTCCATAAACCCAATATGTAACAGACAAGACCTACTCCTTGCTCAGAGAACTGGACTCAACACGCCCGATTCACCGCACAAGAATATATCTGACTAGTAATAATCTTAAAACCTATGTATTGATATCTCTCTGTTAGTGTGTCAAGTGGGTGTAAAGCGGCATAAACACAGCCGTGAAAAGCAGCTAAACCCCATTATAAAAATAAATTACTTTTCAAAACCCATGAAACAAAGACAGTGAAAGAGAGAGAAATTCTTACACAATTCGTTCAGGGTCTGTGATGCAACCTGGATTGACCATATCTAGACCCACAGCTGGATGAGACATAAGGGTGGACACTCTTGGGGCTGAGAGGTTTGGTGAGGTTGGGTGAGCAAATGCAGACCCTTTAAAGTAATACTGCGTGCTACCCATCGCATGGGTCCCAAATCTCCAGGTTCAAGGGCATCTTCCTACATCGAAAACATGCATGAGAAACCCAGAAGATGGTACACCGTGTGATGGGGAATGGTTTCTAAAACGCACCTCATTTCTCATCTCCTTGTGCTCGGGTTCGCCATTCCAGCCACTTTACTAGCAATCTCCCTACTTGGAGCATCAGCACCTTTAACCTCCTGTTCCGTACAGGTTGCTATTTGTCCTGAGGATGAACGGGAAGACGGGGAACCAATGAGAGACTAGCTCTTGGTGTTGGGACAGGCACAGGTCACTCTATTTTCCCATCAGGAAGAAGAATTAACCACAGCCTCAGCCTGCCCCCCGGAACCAGAACAGGGCCTGAAGCCATCCTGCGCTTTTGCGGCCAGCTCCCGAAAAAGCGAGTTGTAAAATGGAGCTTCAGGGCACTGCAATTCACAAACCTGCACAGTTATAAATGATAACTCTCGTCCACAAATATATTGAGGGAAGTCAAAGACGAGGAATTGAAATCAAGGCAGAATTGCAGGAAACAGATTTCAGGAGGTAGATTCGAATCGCCTTGAAAGCACATGAAAAGCGGCAAAACGTTGACAATGATGCCCTTGGCCAAAAAGGGCGTATGCGTTTTTTCCTGAATATATTCAGGAAAAAACGCATACGCCCGTTTTGGCCAACCAAGCAACCTGGAAAGGCAAATCAGCGCTACAAAGAAGTCTCGCTTCCCATCGGTCAAAAGGGCCATGCTGAAAAAAGTGTCAAAACCAGAAATGCAGGACAGGCCATGGAGAAATGGGAGCCTTGCTACACTGATGGGCGGGATGTAAATTGCCAACAGCCACTCTGGAGAAGTGTACGGTGTGTCCTGAAACATCTAAAAAACACAGCTTAGAGAGCATAGGGCACTTCCACGCATGGGGGTATAAAGTGGGAAAATTAAAAATCAGCAAGACACAAGCACCCCAAAGTTTAGGGCTGCTCTGTTGACAAGGACCTCCACTTCATTCCACCTTAAATATCCCAGGAAAGCGAAAAATGGATAAAAAATTTGAGGTCCATATGTACAATGGATTATCACTCAGCCATGAAATCAATGTCATAAGGCTAGTAGCAGCATGATGAGTGGATTTAGGTCCGACGATTCTAAGTGACATAAGTCACACAGAAAAGGACACTTCTCATAAGGTGTCACTTATAGAGGGAATGTAAAAACCGTTACACTTGAACTGAATTACAAAACAGAACAGAGTCACACATGCAGAAAACACACTATGGCTGCTTAACGGGAAAGGTGAGGTGGGGTGATACATAAAACAAGAGTTTCAAATTAGCTCAGATACCGTTCCATAAACCCAATATGTAACAGACAAGACCTACTCCTTGCTCAGAGAACTGGACTCAACACGCCCGATTCACCGCACAAGAATATATCTGACTAGTAATAATCTTAAAACCTATGTATTGATATCTCTCTGTTAGTGTGTCAAGTGGGTGTAAAGCAGCATAAACACAGCCGTGAAAAGCAGCTAAACCCCATTATAAAAATAAATTACTTTTCAAAACCCATGAAACAAAGACAGTGAAAGAGAGAGAAATTCTTACACAATTCGTTCAGGGTCTGTGATGCAACCTGGATTGACCATATCTAGACCCACAGCTGGATGAGACATAAGGGTGGACACTCTTGGGGCTGAGAGGTTTGGTGAGGTTGGGTGAGCAAACGCAGACCCTTTAAAGTAATACTGCGTGCTACCCATCGCATGGGTCCCAAATCTCCAGGTTCAAGGGCATCTTCCTACATCGAAAACATGCATGAGAAACCCAGAAGATGGTACACCGTGTGATGGGGAAAGGTTTCTAAAACGCACCTCATTTCTCATCTCCTTGTGCTCGGGTTCGCCATTCCAGCCACTTTACTAGCAATCTCCCTACTTGGAGCATCAGCACCTTTAACCTCCTGTTCCGTACAGGTTGCTATTTGTCCTGAGGATGAACGGGAAGACGGGGAACCAATGAGAGACTAGCTCTTGGTGTTGGGACAGGCACAGGTCACTCTATTTTCCCATCAGGAAGAAGAATTAACCACAGGCTCAGCCTGCCCCCCGGAACCAGAACAGGGCCTGAAGCCATCCTGCGCTTTTGTGGCCAGCTCCCGAAAAAGCGAGTTGTAAAATGGAGCTTCAGGGCACTGCAATTCACAAACCTGCACAGTTATAAATGATAACTCTCGTCCACAAATATATTGAGGGAAGGCAAAGACGAGGAATTGAAATCAAGGCAGAATTGCAGGAAACAGATTTCAGGAGGTAGATTCGAATCGCCTTGAAAGCACATGAAAAGCGGCAAAACGTTGACAATGATGCCCTTGGCCAAAAAGGGCGTATGCGTTTTTTCCTGAATATATTCAGGAAAAAACGCATACGCCCTTTTTGGCCAACCAAGCAACCTGGAAAGGCAAATCAGCGCTACAAAGAAGTCTCGCTTCCCATCGGTCAAAAGGGCCATGCTGAAAAAAGTGTCAAAACCAGAAATGCAGGACAGGCCATGGAGAAATGGGAGCCTTGCTACACTGATGGGCGGGATGTAAATTGCCAACAGCCACTCTGGAGAAGTGTACGGTGTGTCCTGAAACATCTAAAAAACACAGCTTAGAGAGCATAGGGCACTTCCACGCATGGGGGTATAAAGTGGGAAAATTAAAAATCAGCAAGACACAAGCACCCCAAAGTTTAGGGCTGCTCTGTTGACAAGGACCTCCACTTCATTCCACCTTAAATATCCCAGGAAAGCGAAAAATGGATAAAAAATTTGAGGTCCATATGTACAATGGATTATCACTCAGCCATGAAATCAATGTCATAAGGCTAGTAGCAGCATGATGAGTGGATTTAGGTCCGACGATTCTAAGTGACATAAGTCACACAGAAAAGGACACTTCTCATAAGGTGTCACTTATAGAGGGAATGTAAAAACCGTTACACTTGAACTGAATTACAAAACAGAACAGAGTCACACATGCAGAAAACACACTATGGCTGCTTAACGGGAAAGGTGAGGTGGGGTGATACATAAAACAAGAGTTTCAAATTAGCTCAGATACCGTTCCATAAACCCAATATGTAACAGACAAGACCTACTCCTTGCTCAGAGAACTGGACTCAACACGCCCGATTCACCGCACAAGAATATATCTGACTAGTAATAATCTTAAAACCTATGTATTGATATCTCTCTGTTAGTGTGTCAAGTGGGTGTAAAGCGGCATAAACACAGCCGTGAAAAGCAGCTAAACCCCATTATAAAAATAAATTACTTTTCAAAACCCATGAAACAAAGACAGTGAAAGAGAGAGAAATTCTTACACAATTCGTTCAGGGTCTGTGATGCAACCTGGATTGACCATATCTAGACCCACAGCTGGATGAGACATAAGGGTGGACACTCTTGGGGCTGAGAGGTTTGGTGAGGTTGGGTGAGCAAACGCAGACCCTTTAAAGTAATACTGCGTGCTACCCATCGCATGGGTCCCAAATCTCCAGGTTCAAGGGCATCTTCCTACATCGAAAACATGCATGAGAAACCCAGAAGATGGTACACCGTGTGATGGGGAAAGGTTTCTAAAACGCACCTCATTTCTCATCTCCTTGTGCTCGGGTTCGCCATTCCAGCCACTTTACTAGCAATCTCCCTACTTGGAGCATCAGCACCTTTAACCTCCTGTTCCGTACAGGTTGCTATTTGTCCTGAGGATGAACGGGAAGACGGGGAACCAATGAGAGACTAGCTCTTGGTGTTGGGACAGGCACAGGTCACTCTATTTTCCCATCAGGAAGAAGAATTAACCACAGGCTCAGCCTGCCCCCCGGAACCAGAACAGGGCCTGAAGCCATCCTGCGCTTTTGCGGCCAGCTCCCGAAAAAGCGAGTTGTAAAATGGAGCTTCAGGGCACTGCAATTCACAAACCTGCACAGTTATAAATGATAACTCTCGTCCACAAATATATTGAGGGAAGGCAAAGACGAGGAATTGAAATCAAGGCAGAATTGCAGGAAACAGATTTCAGGAGGTAGATTCGAATCGCCTTGAAAGCACATGAAAAGCGGCAAAACGTTGACAATGATGCCCTTGGCCAAAAAGGGCGTATGCGTTTTTTCCTGAATATATTCAGGAAAAAACGCATACGCCCTTTTTGGCCAACCAAGCAACCTGGAAAGGCAAATCAGCGCTACAAAGAAGTCTCGCTTCCCATCGGTCAAAAGGGCCATGCTGAAAAAAGTGTCAAAACCAGAAATGCAGGACAGGCCATGGAGAAATGGGAGCCTTGCTACACTGATGGGTGGGATGTAAATTGCCAACAGCCACTCTGGAGAAGTGTACGGTGTGTCCTGAAACATCTAAAAAACACAGCTTAGAGAGCATAGGGCACTTCCACGCATGGGGGTATAAAGTGGGAAAATTAAAAATCATCAAGACACATGCACCCCAAAGTTTAGGGCTGCTCTGTTGACAAGGACCTCCACTTCATTCCACCTTAAATATCCCAGGAAAGCGAAAAATGGATAAAAAATTTGAGGTCCATATGTACAATGGATTATCACTCAGCCATGAAATCAATGTCATAAGGCTAGTAGCAGCATGATGAGTGGATTTAGGTCCGACGATTCTAAGTGACATAAGTCACACAGAAAAGGACACTTCTCATAAGGTGTCACTTATAGAGGGAATGTAAAAACCGTTACACTTGAACTGAATTACAA
This sequence comes from Balaenoptera physalus, assembly GCF_965194825.1. Classification (NCBI taxonomy): domain Eukaryota; kingdom Metazoa; phylum Chordata; class Mammalia; order Artiodactyla; family Balaenopteridae; genus Balaenoptera; species Balaenoptera physalus. The sequence continues at coordinate 362,815 of NW_028126160.1, forward strand.
AACAGAACAGAGTCACACATGCAGAAAACACACTATGGCTGCTTAACGGGAAAGGTGAGGTGGGGTGATACATAAAACAAGAGTTTCAAATTAGCTCAGATACCGTTCCATAAACCCAATATGTAACAGACAAGACCTACTCCTTGCTCAGAGAACTGAACTCAACACGCCCGATTCACCGCACAAGAATATATCTGACTAGTAATAATCTTAAAACCTATGTATTGATATCTCTCTGTTAGTGTGTCAAGTGGGTGTAAAGCGGCATAAACACAGCCGTGAAAAGCAGCTAAACCCCATTATAAAAATAAATTACTTTTCAAAACCCATGAAACAAAGACAGTGAAAGAGAGAGAAATTCTTACACAATTCGTTCAGGGTCTGTGATGCAACCTGGATTGACCATATCTAGACCCACAGCTGGATGAGACATAAGGGTGGACACTCTTGGGGCTGAGAGGTTTGGTGAGGTTGGGTGAGCAAACGCAGACCCTTTAAAGTAATACTGCGTGCTACCCATCGCATGGGTCCCAAATCTCCAGGTTCAAGGGCATCTTCCTACATCGAAAACATGCATGAGAAACCCAGAAGATGGTACACCGTGTGATGGGGAAAGGTTTCTAAAACGCACCTCATTTCTCATCTCCTTGTGCTCGGGTTCGCCATTCCAGCCACTTTACTAGCAATCTCCCTACTTGGAGCATCAGCACCTTTAACCTCCTGTTCCGTACAGGTTGCTATTTGTCCTGAGGATGAACGGGAAGACGGGGAACCAATGAGAGACTAGCTCTTGGTGTTGGGACAGGCACAGGTCACTCTATTTTCCCATCAGGAAGAAGAATTAACCACAGGCTCAGCCTGCCCCCCGGAACCAGAACAGGGCCTGAAGCCATCCTGCGCTTTTGCGGCCAGCTCCCGAAAAAGCGAGTTGTAAAATGGAGCTTCAGGGCACTGCAATTCACAAACCTGCACAGTTATAAATGATAACTCTCGTCCACAAATATATTGAGGGAAGGCAAAGACGAGGAATTGAAATCAAGGCAGAATTGCAGGAAACAGATTTCAGGAGGTAGATTCGAATCGCCTTGAAAGCCAATGAAAAGCGGCAAAACGTTGACAATGATGCCCTTGGCCAAAAAGGGCGTATGCGTTTTTTCCTGAATATATTCAGGAAAAAACGCATACGCCCTTTTTGGCCAACCAAGCAACCTGGAAAGGCAAATCAGCGCTACAAAGAAGTCTCGCTTCCCATCGGTCAAAAGGGCCATGCTGAAAAAAGTGTCAAAACCAGAAATGCAGGACAGGCCATGGAGAAATGGGAGCCTTGCTACACTGATGGGCGGGATGTAAATTGCCAACAGCCACTCTGGAGAAGTGTACGGTGTGTCCTGAAACATCTAAAAAACACAGCTTAGAGAGCATAGGGCACTTCCACGCATGGGGGTATAAAGTGGGAAAATTAAAAATCAGCAAGACACAAGCACCCCAAAGTTTAGGGCTGCTCTGTTGACAAGGACCTCCACTTCATTCCACCTTAAATATCCCAGGAAAGCGAAAAATGGATAAAAAATTTGAGGTCCATATGCACAATGGATTATCACTCAGCCATGAAATCAATGTCATAAGGCTAGTAGCAGCATGATGAGTGGATTTAGGTCCGACGATTCTAAGTGACATAAGTCACACAGAAAAGGACACTTCTCATAAGGTGTCACTTATAGAGGGAATGTAAAAACCGTTACACTTGAACTGAATTACAAAACAGAACAGAGTCACACATGCAGAAAACACACTATGGCTGCTTAACGGGAAAGGTGAGGTGGGGTGATACATAAAACAAGAGTTTCAAATTAGCTCAGATACCGTTCCATAAACCCAATATGTAACAGACAAGACCTACTCCTTGCTCAGAGAACTGGACTCAACACGCCCGATTCACCGCACAAGAATATATCTGACTAGTAATAATCTTAAAACCTATGTATTGATATCTCTCTGTTAGTGTGTCAAGTGGGTGTAAAGCAGCATAAACACAGCCGTGAAAAGCAGCTAAACCCCATTATAAAAATAAATTACTTTTCAAAACCCATGAAACAAAGACAGTGAAAGAGAGAGAAATTCTTACACAATTCGTTCAGGGTCTGTGATGCAACCTGGATTGACCATATCTAGACCCACAGCTGGATGAGACATAAGGGTGGACACTCTTGGGGCTGAGAGGTTTGGTGAGGTTGGGTGAGCAAACGCAGACCCTTTAAAGTAATACTGCGTGCTACCCATCGCATGGGTCCCAAATCTCCAGGTTCAAGGGCATCTTCCTACATCAAAAACATGCATGAGAAACCCAGAAGATGGTACACCGTGTGATGGGGAAAGGTTTCTAAAAGGCACCTCATTTCTCATCTCCTTGTGCTCGGGTTCGCCATTCCAGCCACTTTACTAGCAATCTCCCCTACTTGGAGCATCAGCACCTTTAACCTCCTGTTCCGTACAGGTTGCTATTTGTCCTGAGGATGAACGGGAAGACGGGGAACCAATGAGAGACTAGCTCTTGGTGTTGGGACAGGCACAGGTCACTCTATTTTCCCATCAGGAAGAAGAATTAACCACAGGCTCAGCCTGCCCCCCGGAACCAGAACAGGGCCTGAAGCCATCCTGCGCTTTTGCGGCCAGCTCCCGAAAAAGCGAGTTGTAAAATGGAGCTTCAGGGCACTGCAATTCACAAACCTGCACAGTTATAAATGATAACTCTCGTCCACAAATATATTGAGGGAAGGCAAAGACGAGGAATTGAAATCAAGGCAGAATTGCAGGAAACAGATTTCAGGAGGTAGATTCGAATCGCCTTGAAAGCCAATGAAAAGCGGCAAAACGTTGACAATGATGCCCTTGGCCAAAAAGGGCGTATGCGTTTTTTCCTGAATATATTCAGGAAAAAACGCATACGCCCTTTTTGGCCAACCAAGCAACCTGGAAAGGCAAATCAGCGCTACAAAGAAGTCTCGCTTCCCATCGGTCAAAAGGGCCATGCTGAAAAAAGTGTCAAAACCAGAAATGCAGGACAGGCCATGGAGAAATGGGAGCCTTGCTACACTGATGGGCGGGATGTAAATTGCCAACAGCCACTCTGGAGAAGTGTACGGTGTGTCCTGAAACATCTAAAAAACACAGCTTAGAGAGCATAGGGCACTTCCACGCATGGGGGTATAAAGTGGGAAAATTAAAAATCAGCAAGACACAAGCACCCCAAAGTTTAGGGCTGCTCTGTTGACAAGGACCTCCACTTCATTCCACCTTAAATATCCCAGGAAAGCGAAAAATGGATAAAAAATTTGAGGTCCATATGCACAATGGATTATCACTCAGCCATGAAATCAATGTCATAAGGCTAGTAGCAGCATGATGAGTGGATTTAGGTCCGACGATTCTAAGTGACATAAGTCACACAGAAAAGGACACTTCTCATAAGGTGTCACTTATAGAGGGAATGTAAAAACCGTTACACTTGAACTGAATTACAAAACAGAACAGAGTCACACATGCAGAAAACACACTATGGCTGCTTAACGGGAAAGGTGAGGTGGGGTGATACATAAAACAAGAGTTTCAAATTAGCTCAGATACCGTTCCATAAACCCAATATGTAACAGACAAGACCTACTCCTTGCTCAGAGAACTGAACTCAACACGCCCGATTCACCGCACAAGAATATATCTGACTAGTAATAATCTTAAAACCTATGTATTGATATCTCTCTGTTAGTGTGTCAAGTGGGTGTAAAGCGGCATAAACACAGCCGTGAAAAGCAGCTAAACCCCATTATAAAAATAAATTACTTTTCAAAACCCATGAAACAAAGACAGTGAAAGAGAGAGAAATTCTTACACAATTCGTTCAGGGTCTGTGATGCAACCTGGATTGACCATATCTAGACCCACAGCTGGATGAGACATAAGGGTGGACACTCTTGGGGCTGAGAGGTTTGGTGAGGTTGGGTGAGCAAACGCAGACCCTTTAAAGTAATACTGCGTGCTACCCATCGCATGGGTCCCAAATCTCCAGGTTCAAGGGCATCTTCCTACATCGAAAACATGCATGAGAAACCCAGAAGATGGTACACCGTGTGATGGGGAAAGGTTTCTAAAACGCACCTCATTTCTCATCTCCTTGTGCTCGGGTTCGCCATTCCAGCCACTTTACTAGCAATCTCCCTACTTGGAGCATCAGCACCTTTAACCTCCTGTTCCGTACAGGTTGCTATTTGTCCTGAGGATGAACGGGAAGACGGGGAACCAATGAGAGACTAGCTCTTGGTGTTGGGACAGGCACAGGTCACTCTATTTTCCCATCAGGAAGAAGAATTAACCACAGGCTCAGCCTGCCCCCCGGAACCAGAACAGGGCCTGAAGCCATCCTGCGCTTTTGCGGCCAGCTCCCGAAAAAGCGAGTTGTAAAATGGAGCTTCAGGGCACTGCAATTCACAAACCTGCACACTTATAAATGATAACTCTCGTCCACAAATATATTGAGGGAAGGCAAAGACGAGGAATTGAAATCAAGGCAGAATTGCAGGAAACAGATTTCAGGAGGTAGATTCGAATCGCCTTGAAAGCCAATGAAAAGCGGCAAAACGTTGACAATGATGCCCTTGGCCAAAAAGGGCGTATGCGTTTTTTCCTGAATATATTCAGGAAAAAACGCATACGCCCTTTTTGGCCAACCAAGCAACCTGGAAAGGCAAATCAGCGCTACAAAGAAGTCTCGCTTCCCATCGGTCAAAAGGGCCATGCTGAAAAAAGTGTCAAAACCAGAAATGCAGGACAGGCCATGGAGAAATGGGAGCCTTGCTACACTGATGGGCGGGATGTAAATTGCCAACAGCCACTCTGGAGAAGTGTACGGTGTGTCCTGAAACATCTAAAAAACACAGCTTAGAGAGCATAGGGCACTTCCACGCATGGGGGTATAAAGTGGGAAAATTAAAAATCAGCAAGACACAAGCACCCCAAAGTTTAGGGCTGCTCTGTTGACAAGGACCTCCACTTCATTCCACCTTAAATATCCCAGGAAAGCGAAAAATGGATAAAAAATTTGAGGTCCATATGCACAATGGATTATCACTCAGCCATGAAATCAATGTCATAAGGCTAGTAGCAGCATGATGAGTGGATTTAGGTCCGACGATTCTAAGTGACATAAGTCACACAGAAAAGGACACTTCTCATAAGGTGTCACTTATAGAGGGAATGTAAAAACCGTTACACTTGAACTGAATTACAAAACAGAACAGAGTCACACATGCAGAAAACACACTATGGCTGCTTAACGGGAAAGGTGAGGTGGGGTGATACATAAAACAAGAGTTTCAAATTAGCTCAGATACCATTCCATAAAACCAATATGTAACAGACAAGACCTACTCCTTGCTCAGAGAACTGGACTCAACACGCCCGATTCACCGCACAAGAATATATGTGACTAGTAATAATCTTAAAACCTATGTATTGATATCTCTCTGTTAGTGTGTCAAGTGGGTGTAAAGCAGCATAAACACAGCCGTGAAAAGCAGCTAAACCCCATTATAAAAATAAATTACTTTTCAAAACCCATGAAACAAAGACAGTGAAAGAGAGAGAAATTCTTACACAATTCGTTCAGGGTCTGTGATGCAACCTGGATTGACCATATCTAGACCCACAGCTGGATGAGACATAAGGGTGGACACTCTTGGGGCTGAGAGGTTTGGTGAGGTTGGGTGAGCAAACGCAGACCCTTTAAAGTAATACTGCGTGCTACCCATCGCATGGGTCCCAAATCTCCAGGTTCAAGGGCATCTTCCTACATCAAAAACATGCATGAGAAACCCAGAAGATGGTACACCGTGTGATGGGGAAAGGTTTCTAAAAGGCACCTCATTTCTCATCTCCTTGTGCTCGGGTTCGCCATTCCAGCCACTTTACTAGCAATCTCCCCTACTTGGAGCATCAGCACCTTTAACCTCCTGTTCCGTACAGGTTGCTATTTGTCCTGAGGATGAACGGGAAGACGGGGAACCAATGAGAGACTAGCTCTTGGTGTTGGGACAGGCACAGGTCACTCTATTTTCCCATCAGGAAGAAGAATTAACCACAGGCTCAGCCTGCCCCCCGGAACCAGAACAGGGCCTGAAGCCATCCTGCGCTTTTGCGGCCAGCTCCCGAAAAAGCGAGTTGTAAAATGGAGCTTCAGGGCACTGCAATTCACAAACCTGCACACTTATAAATGATAACTCTCGTCCACAAATATATTGAGGGAAGGCAAAGACGAGGAATTGAAATCAAGGCAGAATTGCAGGAAACAGATTTCAGGAGGTAGATTCGAATCGCCTTGAAAGCACATGAAAAGCGGCAAAACGTTGACAATGATGCCCTTGGCCAAAAAGGGCGTATGCGTTTTTTCCTGAATATATTCAGGAAAAAACGCATACGCCCTTTTTGGCCAACCAAGCAACCTGGAAAGGCAAATCAGCGCTACAAAGAAGTCTCGCTTCCCATCGGTCAAAAGGGCCATGCTGAAAAAAGTGTCAAAACCAGAAATGCAGGACAGGCCATGGAGAAATGGGAGCCTTGCTACACTGATGGGCGGGATGTAAATTGCCAACAGCCACTCTGGAGAAGTGTACGGTGTGTCCTGAAACATCTAAAAAACACAGCTTAGAGAGCATAGGGCACTTCCACGCATGGGGGTATAAAGTGGGAAAATTAAAAATCAGCAAGACACAAGCACCCCAAAGTTTAGGGCTGCTCTGTTGACAAGGACCTCCACTTCATTCCACCTTAAATATCCCAGGAAAGCGAAAAATGGATAAAAAATTTGAGGTCCATATGTACAATGGATTATCACTCAGCCATGAAATCAATGTCATAAGGCTAGTAGCAGCATGATGAGTGGATTTAGGTCCGACGATTCTAAGTGAAATAAGTCACACAGAAAAGGACACTTCTCATAAGGTGTCACTTATAGAGGGAATGTAAAAACCGTTACACTTGAACTGAATTACAAAACAGAACAGAGTCACACATGCAGAAAACACACTATGGCTGCTTAACGGGAAAGGTGAGGTGGGGTGATACATAAAACAAGAGTTTCAAATTAGCTCAGATACCGTTCCATAAACCCAATATGTAACAGACAAGACCTACTCCTTGCTCAGAGAACTGGACTCAACACGCCCGATTCACCGCACAAGAATATATCTGACTAGTAATAATCTTAAAACCTATGTATTGATATCTCTCTGTTAGTGTGTCAAGTGGGTGTAAAGCAGCATAAACACAGCCGTGAAAAGCAGCTAAACCCCATTATAAAAATAAATTACTTTTCAAAACCCATGAAACAAAGACAGTGAAAGAGAGAGAAATTCTTACACAATTCGTTCAGGGTCTGTGATGCAACCTGGATTGACCATATCTAGACCCACAGCTGGATGAGACATAAGGGTGGACACTCTTGGGGCTGAGAGGTTTGGTGAGGTTGGGTGAGCAAACGCAGACCCTTTAAAGTAATACTGCGTGCTACCCATCGCATGGGTCCCAAATCTCCAGGTTCAAGGGCATCTTCCTACATCGAAAACATGCATGAGAAACCCAGAAGATGGTACACCGTGTGATGGGGAAAGGTTTCTAAAACGCACCTCATTTCTCATCTCCTTGTGCTCGGGTTCGCCATTCCAGCCACTTTACTAGCAATCTCCCTACTTGGAGCATCAGCACCTTTAACCTCCTGTTCCGTACAGGTTGCTATTTGTCCTGAGGATGAACGGGAAGACGGGGAACCAATGAGAGACTAGCTCTTGGTGTTGGGACAGGCACAGGTCACTCTTTTTTCCTATCAGGAAGAAGAATTAACCACAGGCTCAGCCTGCCCCCCGGAACCAGAACAGGGCCTGAAGCCATCCTGCGCTTTTGCGGCCAGCTCCCGAAAAAGCGAGTTGTAAAATGGAGCTTCAGGGCACTGCAATTCACAAACCTGCACACTTATAAATGATAACTCTCGTCCACAAATATATTGAGGGAAGGCAAAGACGAGGAATTGAAATCAAGGCAGAATTGCAGGAAACAGATTTCAGGAGGTAGATTCGAATCGCCTTGAAAGCCAATGAAAAGCGGCAAAACGTTGACAATGATGCCCTTGGCCAAAAAGGGCGTATGCGTTTTTTCCTGAATATATTCAGGAAAAAACGCATACGCCCTTTTTGGCCAACCAAGCAACCTGGAAAGGCAAATCAGCGCTACAAAGAAGTCTCGCTTCCCATCGGTCAAAAGGGCCATGCTGAAAAAAGTGTCAAAACCAGAAATGCAGGACAGGCCATGGAGAAATGGGAGCCTTGCTTCACTGATGGGCGGGATGTAAATTGCCAACAGCCACTCTGGAGAAGTGTACGGTGTGTCCTGAAACATCTAAAAAACACAGCTTAGAGAGCATAGGGCACTTCCACGCATGGGGGTATAAAGTGGGAAAATTAAAAATCAGCAAGACACAAGCACCCCAAAGTTTAGGGCTGCTCTGTTGACAAGGACCTCCACTTCATTCCACCTTAAATATCCCAGGAAAGCGAAAAATGGATAAAAAATTTGAGGTCCATATGTACAATGGATTATCACTCAGCCATGAAATCAATGTCATAAGGCTAGTAGCAGCATGATGAGTGGATTTAGGTCCGACGATTCTAAGTGACATAAGTCACACAGAAAAGGACACTTCTCATAAGGTGTCACTTATAGAGGGAATGTAAAAACCGTTACACTTGAACTGAATTACAAAACAGAACAGAGTCACACATGCAGAAAACACACTATGGCTGCTTAACGGGAAAGGTGAGGTGGGGTGATACATAAAACAAGAGTTTCAAATTAGCTCAGATACCGTTCCATAAACCCAATATGTAACAGACAAGACCTACTCCTTGCTCAGAGAACTGGACTCAACACGCCCGATTCACCGCACAAGAATATATCTGACTAGTAATAATCTTAAAACCTATGTATTGATATCTCTCTGTTAGTGTGTCAAGTGGGTGTAAAGCAGCATAAACACAGCCGTGAAAAGCAGCTAAACCCCATTATAAAAATAAATTACTTTTCAAAACCCATGAAACAAAGACAGTGAAAGAGAGAGAAATTCTTACACAATTCGTTCAGGCTCTGTGATGCAACCTGGATTGACCATATCTAGACCCACAGCTGGATGAGACATAAGGGTGGACACTCTTGGGGCTGAGAGGTTTGGTGAGGTTGGGTGAGCAAACGCAGACCCTTTAAAGTAATACTGCGTGCTACCCATCGCATGGGTCCCAAATCTCCAGGTTCAAGGGCATCTTCCTACATCAAAAACATGCATGAGAAACCCAGAAGATGGTACACCGTGTGATGGGGAAAGGTTTCTAAAAGGCACCTCATTTCTCATCTCCTTGTGCTCGGGTTCGCCATTCCAGCCACTTTACTAGCAATCTCCCCTACTTGGAGCATCAGCACCTTTAACCTCCTGTTCCGTACAGGTTGCTATTTGTCCTGAGGATGAACGGGAAGACGGGGAACCAATGAGAGACTAGCTCTTGGTGTTGGGACAGGCACAGGTCACTCTATTTTCCCATCAGGAAGAAGAATTAACCACAGGCTCAGCCTGCCCCCCGGAACCAGAACAGGGCCTGAAGCCATCCTGCGCTTTTGCGGCCAGCTCCCGAAAAAGCGAGTTGTAAAATGGAGCTTCAGGGCACTGCAATTCACAAACCTGCACACTTATAAATGATAACTCTCGTCCACAAATATATTGAGGGAAGGCAAAGACGAGGAATTGAAATCAAGGCAGAATTGCAGGAAACAGATTTCAGGAGGTAGATTCGAATCGCCTTGAAAGCACATGAAAAGCGGCAAAACGTTGACAATGATGCCCTTGGCCAAAAAGGGCGTATGCGTTTTTTCCTGAATATATTCAGGAAAAAACGCATACGCCCTTTTTGGCCAACCAAGCAACCTGGAAAGGCAAATCAGCGCTACAAAGAAGTCTCGCTTCCCATCGGTCAAAAGGGCCATGCTGAAAAAAGTGTCAAAACCAGAAATGCAGGACAGGCCATGGAGAAATGGGAGCCTTGCTACACTGATGGGTGGGATGTAAATTGCCAACAGCCACTCTGGAGAAGTGTACGGTGTGTCCTGAAACATCTAAAAAACACAGCTTAGAGAGCATAGGGCACTTCCACGCATGGAGGTATAAAGTGGGAAAATTAAAAATCAGCAAGACACAAGCTCCCCAAAGTTTAGGGCTGCTCTGTTGACAAGGACCTCCACTTCATTCCACCTTAAATATCCCAGGAAAGCGAAAAATGGATAAAAAATTTGAGGTCCATATGTACAATGGATTATCACTCAGCCATGAAATCAATGTCATAAGGCTAGTAGCAGCATGATGAGTGGATTTAGGTCCGACGATTCTAAGTGACATAAGTCACACAGAAAAGGACACTTCTCATAAGGTGTCACTTATAGAGGGAATGTAAAAACCGTTACACTTGAACTGAATTACAAAACAGAACAGAGTCACACATGCAGAAAACACACTATGGCTGCTTAACGGGAAAGGTGAGGTGGGGTGATACATAAAACAAGAGTTTCAAATTAGCTCAGATACCGTTCCATAAACCCAATATGTAACAGACAAGACCTACTCCTTGCTCAGAGAACTGGACTCAACACGCCCGATTCACCGCACAAGAATATATCTGACTAGTAATAATCTTAAAACCTATGTATTGATATCTCTCTGTTAGTGTGTCAAGTGGGTGTAAAGCAGCATAAACACAGCCGTGAAAAGCAGCTAAACCCCATTATAAAAATAAATTACTTTTCAAAACCCATGAAACAAAGACAGTGAAAGAGAGAGAAATTCTTACACAATTCGTTCAGGCTCTGTGATGCAACCTGGATTGACCATATCTAGACCCACAGCTGGATGAGACATAAGGGTGGACACTCTTGGGGCTGAGAGGTTTGGTGAGGTTGGGTGAGCAAACGCAGACCCTTTAAAGTAATACTGCGTGCTACCCATCGCATGGGTCCCAAATCTCCAGGTTCAAGGGCATCTTCCTACATCGAAAACATGCATGAGAAACCCAGAAGATGGTACACCGTGTGATGGGGAAAGGTTTCTAAAACGCACCTCATTTCTCATCTCCTTGTGCTCGGGTTCGCCATTCCAGCCACTTTACTAGCAATCTCCCTACTTGGAGCATCAGCACCTTTAACCTCCTGTTCCGTACAGGTTGCTATTTGTCCTGAGGATGAACGGGAAGACGGGGAACCAATGAGAGACTAGCTCTTGGTGTTGGGACAGGCACAGGTCACTCTATTTTCCCATCAGGAAGAAGAATTAACCACAGGCTCAGCCTGCCCCCCGGAACCAGAACAGGGCCTGAAGCCATCCTGCGCTTTTGCGGCCAGCTCCCGAAAAAGCGAGTTGTAAAATGGAGCTTCAGGGCACTGCAATTCACAAACCTGCACACTTATAAATGATAACTCTCGTCCACAAATATATTGAGGGAAGGCAAAGACGAGGAATTGAAATCAAGGCAGAATTGCAGGAAACAGATTTCAGGAGGTAGATTCGAATCGCCTTGAAAGCACATGAAAAGCGGCAAAACGTTGACAATGATGCCCTTGGCCAAAAAGGGCGTATGCGTTTTTTTCCTGAATATATTCAGGAAAAAACGCATACGCCCTTTTTGGCCAACCAAGCAACCTGGAAAGGCAAATCAGCGCTACAAAGAAGTCTCGCTTCCCATCGGTCAAAAGGGCCATGCTGAAAAAAGTGTCAAAACCAGAAATGCAGGACAGGCCATGGAGAAATGGGAGCCTTGCTACACTGATGGGCGGGATGTAAATTGCCAACAGCCACTCTGGAGAAGTGTACGGTGTGTCCTGAAACATCTAAAAAACACAGCTTAGAGAGCATAGGGCACTTCCACGCATGAGGGTATAAAGTGGGAAAATTAAAAATCATCAAGACACAAGCACCCCAAAGTTTAGGGCTGCTCTGTTGACAAGGACCTCCACTTCATTCCACCTTAAATATCCCAGGAAAGCGAAAAATGGATAAAAAATTTGAGGTCCATATGTACAATGGATTATCACTCAGCCATGAAATCAATGTCATAAGGCTAGTAGCAGCATGATGAGTGGATTTAGGTCAGACGATTCTAAGTGACATAAGTCACACAGAAAAGGACACTTCTCATAAGGTGTCACTTATAGAGGGAATGTAAAAACCGTTACACTTGAACTGAATTACAAAACAGAACAGAGTCACACATGCAGAAAACACACTATGGCTGCTTAACGGGAAAGGTGAGGTGGGGTGATACATAAAACAAGAGTTTCAAATTAGCTCAGATACCGTTCCATAAACCCAATATGTAACAGACAAGACCTACTCCTTGCTCAGAGAACTGGACTCAACACGCCCGATTCACCGCACAAGAATATATCTGACTAGTAATAATCTTAAAACCTATGTATTGATATCTCTCTGTTAGTGTGTCAAGTGGGTGTAAAGCAGCATAAACACAGCCGTGAAAAGCAGCTAAACCCCATTATAAAAATAAATTACTTTTCAAAACCCATGAAACAAAGACAGTGAAAGAGAGAGAAATTCTTACACAATTCGTTCAGGGTCTGTGATGCAACCTGGATTGACCATATCTAGACCCACAGCTGGATGAGACATAAGGGTGGACACTCTTGGGGCTGAGAGGTTTGGTGAGGTTGGGTGAGCAAACGCAGACCCTTTAAAGTAATACTGCGTGCTACCCATCGCATGGGTCCCAAATCTCCAGGTTCAAGGGCATCTTCCTACATCGAAAACATGCATGAGAAACCCAGAAGATGGTACACCGTGTGATGGGGAAAGGTTTCTAAAAGGCACCTCATTTCTCATCTCCTTGTGCTCGGGTTCGCCATTCCAGCCACTTTACTAGCAATCTCCCTACTTGGAGCATCAGCACCTTTAACCTCCTGTTCCGTACAGGTTGCTATTTGTCCTGAGGATGAACGGGAAGACGGGGAACCAATGAGAGACTAGCTCTTGGTGTTGGGACAGGCACAGGTCACTCTATTTTCCCATCAGGAAGAAGAATTAACCACAGGCTCAGCCTGCCCCCCGGAACCAGAACAGGGCCTGAAGCCATCCTGCGCTTTTGCGGCCAGCTCCCGAAAAAGCGAGTTGTAAAATGGAGCTTCAGGGCACTGCAATTCACAAACCTGCACACTTATAAATGATAACTCTCGTCCACAAATATATTGAGGGAAGGCAAAGACGAGGAATTGAAATCAAGGCAGAATTGCAGGAAACAGATTTCAGGAGGTAGATTCGAATCGCCTTGAAAGCACATGAAAAGCGGCAAAACGTTGACAATGATGCCCTTGGCCAAAAAGGGCGTATGCGTTTTTTCCTGAATATATTCAGGAAAAAACGCATACGCCCTTTTTGGCCAACCAAGCAACCTGGAAAGGCAAATCAGCGCTACAAAGAAGTCTCGCTTCCCATCGGTCAAAAGGGCCATGCTGAAAAAAGTGTCAAAACCAGAAATGCAGGACAGGCCATGGAGAAATGGGAGCCTTGCTACACTGATGGGCGGGATGTAAATTGCCAACAGCCACTCTGGAGAAGTGTACGGTGTGTCCTGAAACATCTAAAAAACACAGCTTAGAGAGCATAGGGCACTTCCACGCATGGGGGTATAAAGTGGGAAAATTAAAAATCATAAAGACACAAGCACCCCAAAGTTTAGGGCTGCTCTGTTGACAAGGACCTCCACTTCATTCCACCTTAAATATCCCAGGAAAGCGAAAAATGGATAAAAAATTTGAGGTCCATATGTACAATGGATTATCACTCAGCCATGAAATCAATGTCATAAGGCTAGTAGCAGCATGATGAGTGGATTTAGGTCCGACGATTCTAAGTGAAATAAGTCACACAGAAAAGGACACTTCTCATAAGGTGTCACTTATAGAGGGAATGTAAAAACCGTTACACTTGAACTGAATTACAAAACAGAACAGAGTCACACATGCAGAAAACACACTATGGCTGCTTAACGGGAAAGGTGAGGTGGGGTGATACATAAAACAAGAGTTTCAAATTAGCTCAGATACCGTTCCATAAACCCAATATGTAACAGACAAGACCTACTCCTTGCTCAGAGAACTGGACTCAACACGCCCGATTCACCGCACAAGAATATATCTGACTAGTAATAATCTTAAAACCTATGTATTGATATCTCTCTGTTAGTGTGTCAAGTGGGTGTAAAGCAGCATAAACACAGCCGTGAAAAGCAGCTAAACCCCATTATAAAAATAAATTACTTTTCAAAACCCATGAAACAAAGACAGTGAAAGAGAGAGAAATTCTTACACAATTCGTTCAGGGTCTGTGATGCAACCTGGATTGACCATATCTAGACCCACAGCTGGATGAGACATAAGGGTGGACACTCTTGGGGCTGAGAGGTTTGGTGAGGTTGGGTGAGCAAACGCAGACCCTTTAAAGTAATACTGCGTGCTACCCATCGCATGGGTCCCAAATCTCCAGGTTCAAGGGCATCTTCCTACATCAAAAACATGCATGAGAAACCCAGAAGATGGTACACCGTGTGATGGGGAAAGGTTTCTAAAAGGCACCTCATTTCTCATCTCCTTGTGCTCGGGTTCGCCATTCCAGCCACTTTACTAGCAATCTCCCCTACTTGGAGCATCAGCACCTTTAACCTCCTGTTCCGTACAGGTTGCTATTTGTCCTGAGGATGAACGGGAAGACGGGGAACCAATGAGAGACTAGCTCTTGGTGTTGGGACAGGCACAGGTCACTCTATTTTCCCATCAGGAAGAAGAATTAACCACAGGCTCAGCCTGCCCCCCGGAACCAGAACAGGGCCTGAAGCCATCCTGCGCTTTTGCGGCCAGCTCCCGAAAAAGCGAGTTGTAAAATGGAGCTTCAGGGCACTGCAATTCACAAACCTGCACACTTATAAATGATAACTCTCGTCCACAAATATATTGAGGGAAGGCAAAGACGAGGAATTGAAATCAAGGCAGAATTGCAGGAAACAGATTTCAGGAGGTAGATTCGAATCGCCTTTAAAGCACATGAAAAGCGGCAAAACTTTGACAATGATGCCCTTGGCCAAAAAGGGCGTATGCGTTTTTTCCTGAATATATTCAGGAAAAAACGCATACGCCCTTTTTGGCCAACCAAGCAACCTGGAAAGGCAAATCAGCGCTACAAAGAAGTCTCGCTTCCCATCGGTCAAAAGGGCCATGCTGAAAAAAGTGTCAAAACCAGAAATGCAGGACAGGCCATGGAGAAATGGGAGCCTTGCTACACTGATGGGTGGGATGTAAATTGCCAACAGCCACTCTGGAGAAGTGTACGGTGTGTCCTGAAACATGTAAAAAACACTGCTTAGAGAGCATAGGGCACTTCCACGCATGGAGGTATAAAGTGGGAAAATTAAAAATCAGCAAGACACAAGCTCCCCAAAGTTTAGGGCTGCTCTGTTGACAAGGACCTCCACTTCATTCCACCTTAAATATCCCAGGAAAGCGAAAAATGGATAAAAAATTTGAGGTCCATATGTACAATGGATTATCACTCAGCCATGAAATCAATGTCATAAGGCTAGTAGCAGCATGATGAGTGGATTTAGGTCCGACGATTCTAAGTGACATAAGTCACACAGAAAAGGACACTTCTCATAAGGTGTCACTTATAGAGGGAATGTAAAAACCGTTACACTTGAACTGAATTACAAAACAGAACAGAGTCACACATGCAGAAAACACACTATGGCTGCTTAACGGGAAAGGTGAGGTGGGGTGATACATAAAACAAGAGTTTCAAATTAGCTCAGATACCGTTCCATAAACCCAATATGTAACAGACAAGACCTACTCCTTGCTCAGAGAACTGGACTCAACACGCCCGATTCACCGCACAAGAATATATCTGACTAGTAATAATCTTAAAACCTATGTATTGATATCTCTCTGTTAGTGTGTCAAGTGGGTGTAAAGCAGCATAAACACAGCCATGAAAAGCAGCTAAACCCCATTATAAAAATAAATTACTTTTCAAAACCCATGAAACAAAGACAGTGAAAGAGAGAGAAATTCTTACACAATTCGTTCAGGGTCTGTGATGCAACCTGGATTGACCATATCTAGACTCACAGCTGGATGAGACATAAGGGTGGACACTCTTGGGGCTGAGAGGTTTGGTGAGGTTGGGTGAGCAAACGCAGACCCTTTAAAGTAATACTGCGTGCTACCCATCGCATGGGTCCCAAATCTCCAGGTTCAAGGGCATCTTCCTACATCGAAAACATGCATGAGAAACCCAGAAGATGGTACACCGTGTGATGGGGAAAGGTTTCTAAAACGCACCTCATTTCTCATCTCCTTGTGCTCGGGTTCGCCATTCCAGCCACTTTACTAGCAATCTCCCTACTTGGAGCATCAGCACCTTTAACCTCCTGTTCCGTACAGGTTGCTATTTGTCCTGAGGATGAACGGGAAGACGGGGAACCAATGAGAGACTAGCTCTTGGTGTTGGGACAGGCACAGGTCACTCTATTTTCCCATCAGGAAGAAGAATTAACCACAGGCTCAGCCTGCCCCCCGGAACCAGAACAGGGCCTGAAGCCATCCTGCGCTTTTGCGGCCAGCTCCCGAAAAAGCGAGTTGTAAAATGGAGCTTCAGGGCACTGCAATTCACAAACCTGCACAGTTATAAATGATAACTCTCGTCCACAAATATATTGAGGGAAGGCAAAGACGAGGAATTGAAATCAAGGCAGAATTGCAGGAAACAGATTTCAGGAGGTAGATTCGAATCGCCTTTAAAGCACATGAAAAGCGGCAAAACGTTGACAATGATGCCCTTGGCCAAAAAGGGCGTATGCGTTTTTTCCTGAATATATTCAGGAAAAAACGCATACGCCCTTTTTGGCCAACCAAGCAACCTGGAAAGGCAAATCAGCGCTACAAAGAAGTCTCGCTTCCCATCGGTCAAAAGGGCCATGCTGAAAAAAGTGTCAAAACCAGAAATGCAGGACAGGCCATGGAGAAATGGGAGCCTTGCTACACTGATGGGCGGGATGTAAATTGCCAACAGCCACTCTGGAGAAGTGTACGGTGTGTCCTGAAACATCTAAAAAACACAGCTTAGAGAGCATAGGGCACTTCCACGCATG
The DNA here is from genome assembly GCF_965194825.1 of Balaenoptera physalus. Classification (NCBI taxonomy): domain Eukaryota; kingdom Metazoa; phylum Chordata; class Mammalia; order Artiodactyla; family Balaenopteridae; genus Balaenoptera; species Balaenoptera physalus. The sequence goes on from NW_028126160.1 coordinate 380,100, forward strand.
GGGGTATAAAGTGGGAAAATTAAAAATCAGCAAGACACAAGCACCCCAAAGTTTAGGGCTGCTCTGTTGACAAGGACCTCCACTTCATTCCACCTTAAATATCCCAGGAAAGCGAAAAATGGATAAAAAATTTGAGGTCCATATGTACAATGGATTATCACTCAGCCATGAAATCAATGTCATAAGGCTAGTAGCAGCATGATGAGTGGATTTAGGTCCGACGATTCTAAGTGACATAAGTCACACAGAAAAGGACACTTCTCATAAGGTGTCACTTATAGAGGGAATGTAAAAACCGTTACACTTGAACTGAATTACAAAACAGAACAGAGTCACACATGCAGAAAACACACTATGGCTGCTTAACGGGAAAGGTGAGGTGGGGTGATACATAAAACAAGAGTTTCAAATTAGCTCAGATACCGTTCCATAAACCCAATATGTAACAGACAAGACCTACTCCTTGCTCAGAGAACTGGACTCAACACGCCCGATTCACCGCACAAGAATATATCTGACTAGTAATAATCTTAAAACCTATGTATTGATATCTCTCTGTTAGTGTGTCAAGTGGGTGTAAAGCAGCATAAACACAGCCGTGAAAAGCAGCTAAACCCCATTATAAAAATAAATTACTTTTCAAAACCCATGAAACAAAGACAGTGAAAGAGAGAGAAATTCTTACACAATTCGTTCAGGCTCTGTGATGCAACCTGGATTGACCATATCTAGACCCACAGCTGGATGAGACATAAGGGTGGACACTCTTGGGGCTGAGAGGTTTGGTGAGGTTGGGTGAGCAAACGCAGACCCTTTAAAGTAATACTGCGTGCTACCCATCGCATGGGTCCCAAATCTCCAGGTTCAAGGGCATCTTCCTACATCGAAAACATGCATGAGAAACCCAGAAGATGGTACACCGTGTGATGGGGAAAGGTTTCTAAAAGGCACCTCATTTCTCATCTCCTTGTGCTCGGGTTCGCCATTCCAGCCACTTTACTAGCAATCTCCCCTACTTGGAGCATCAGCACCTTTAACCTCCTGTTCCGTACAGGTTGCTATTTGTCCTGAGGATGAACGGGAAGACGGGGAACCAATGAGAGACTAGCTCTTGGTGTTGGGACAGGCACAGGTCACTCTATTTTCCCATCAGGAAGAAGAATTAACCACAGGCTCAGCCTGCCCCCCGGAACCAGAACAGGGCCTGAAGCCATCCTGCGCTTTTGCGGCCAGCTCCCGAAAAAGCGAGTTGTAAAATGGAGCTTCAGGGCACTGCAATTCACAAACCTGCACACTTATAAATGATAACTCTCGTCCACAAATATATTGAGGGAAGGCAAAGACGAGGAATTGAAATCAAGGCAGAATTGCAGGAAACAGATTTCAGGAGGTAGATTCGAATCGCCTTTAAAGCACATGAAAAGCGGCAAAACGTTGACAATGATGCCCTTGGCCAAAAAGGGCGTATGCGTTTTTTCCTGAATATATTCAGGAAAAAACGCATACGCCCTTTTTGGCCAACCAAGCAACCTGGAAAGGCAAATCAGCGCTACAAAGAAGTCTCGCTTCCCATCGGTCAAAAGGGCCATGCTGAAAAAAGTGTCAAAACCAGAAATGCAGGACAGGCCATGGAGAAATGGGAGCCTTGCTACACTGATGGGTGGGATGTAAATTGCCAACAGCCACTCTGGAGAAGTGTACGGTGTGTCCTGAAACATCTAAAAAACACAGCTTAGAGAGCATAGGGCACTTCCACGCATGGAGGTATAAAGTGGGAAAATTAAAAATCAGCAAGACACAAGCTCCACAAAGTTTAGGGCTGCTCTGTTGACAAGGACCTCCACTTCATTCCACCTTAAATATCCCAGGAAAGCGAAAAATGGATAAAAAATTTGAGGTCCATATGTACAATGGATTATCACTCAGCCATGAAATCAATGTCATAAGGCTAGTAGCAGCATGATGAGTGGATTTAGGTCCGACGATTCTAAGTGACATAAGTCACACAGAAAAGGACACTTCTCATAAGGTGTCACTTATAGAGGGAATGTAAAAACCGTTACACTTGAACTGAATTACAAAACAGAACAGAGTCACACATGCAGAAAACACACTATGGCTGCTTAACGGGAAAGGTGAGGTGGGGTGATACATAAAACAAGAGTTTCAAATTAGCTCAGATACCGTTCCATAAACCCAATATGTAACAGACAAGACCTACTCCTTGCTCAGAGAACTGGACTCAACACGCCCGATTCACCGCACAAGAATATATCTGACTAGTAATAATCTTAAAACCTATGTATTGATATCTCTCTGTTAGTGTGTCAAGTGGGTGTAAAGCAGCATAAACACAGCCGTGAAAAGCAGCTAAACCCCAGTATAAAAATAAATTACTTTTCAAAACCCATGAAACAAAGACAGTGAAAGAGAGAGAAATTCTTACACAATTCGTTCAGGCTCTGTGATGCAACCTGGATTGACCATATCTAGACCCACAGCTGGATGAGACATAAGGGTGGACACTCTTGGGGCTGAGAGGTTTGGTGAGGTTGGGTGAGCAAACGCAGACCCTTTAAAGTAATACTGCGTGCTACCCATCGCATGGGTCCCAAATCTCCAGGTTCAAGGGCATCTTCCTACATCGAAAACATGCATGAGAAACCCAGAAGATGGTACACCGTGTGATGGGGAAAGGTTTCTAAAACGCACCTCATTTCTCATCTCCTTGTGCTCGGGTTCGCCATTCCAGCCACTTTACTAGCAATCTCCCTACTTGGAGCATCAGCACCTTTAACCTCCTGTTCCGTACAGGTTGCTATTTGTCCTGAGGATGAACGGGAAGACGGGGAACCAATGAGAGACTAGCTCTTGGTGTTGGGACAGGCACAGGTCACTCTATTTTCCCATCAGAAAGAAGAATTAACCACAGGCTCAGCCTGCCCCCCGGAACCAGAACAGGGCCTGAAGCCATCCTGCGCTTTTGCGGCCAGCTCCCGAAAAAGCGAGTTGTAAAATGGAGCTTCAGGGCACTGCAATTCACAAACCTGCACAGTTATAAATGATAACTCTCGTCCACAAATATATTGAGGGAAGGCAAAGACGAGGAATTGAAATCAAGGCAGAATTGCAGGAAACAGATTTCAGGAGGTAGATTCGAATCGCCTTTAAAGCACATGAAAAGCGGCAAAACGTTGACAATGATGCCCTTGGCCAAAAAGGGCGTATGCGTTTTTTCCTGAATATATTCAGGAAAAAACGCATACGCCCTTTTTGGCCAACCAAGCAACCTGGAAAGGCAAATCAGCGCTACAAAGAAGTCTCGCTTCCCATCGGTCAAAAGGGCCATGCTGAAAAAAGTGTCAAAACCAGAAATGCAGGACAGGCCATGGAGAAATGGGAGCCTTGCTACACTGATGGGTGGGATGTAAATTGCCAACAGCCACTCTGGAGAAGTGTACGGTGTGTCCTGAAACATCTAAAAAACACAGCTTAGAGAGCATAGGGCACTTCCACGCATGGGGGTATAAAGTGGGAAAATTAAAAATCAGCAAGACACAAGCACCCCAAAGTTTAGGGCTGCTCTGTTGACAAGGACCTCCACTTCATTCCACCTTAAATATCCCAGGAAAGCGAAAAATGGATAAAAAATTTGAGGTCCATATGTACAATGGATTATCGCTCAGCCATGAAATCAATGTCATAAGGCTAGTAGCAGCATGATGAGTGGATTTAGGTCCGACGATTCTAAGTGACATAAGTCACACAGAAAAGGACACTTCTCATAAGGTGTCACTTATAGAGGGAATGTAAAAACCGTTACACTTGAACTGAATTACAAAACAGAACAGAGTCACACATGCAGAAAACACACTATGGCTGCTTAACGGGAAAGGTGAGGTGGGGTGATACATAAAACAAGAGTTTCAAATTAGCTCAGATACCGTTCCATAAACCCAATATGTAACAGACAAGACCTACTCCTTGCTCAGAGAACTGGACTCAACACGCCCGATTCACCGCACAAGAATATATCTGACTAGTAATAATCTTAAAACCTATGTATTGATATCTCTCTGTTAGTGTGTCAAGTGGGTGTAAAGCAGCATAAACACAGCCGTGAAAAGCAGCTAAACCCCATTATAAAAATAAATTACTTTTCAAAACCCATGAAACAAAGACAGTGAAAGAGAGAGAAATTCTTACACAATTCGTTCAGGGTCTGTGATGCAACCTGGATTGACCATATCTAGACCCACAGCTGGATGAGACATAAGGGTGGACACTCTTGGGGCTGAGAGGTTTGGTGAGGTTGGGTGAGCAAACGCAGACCCTTTAAAGTAATACTGCGTGCTACCCATCGCATGGGTCCCAAATCTCCAGGTTCAAGGGCATCTTCCTACATCGAAAACATGCATGAGAAACCCAGAAGATGGTACACCGTGTGATGGGGAAAGGTTTCTAAAAGGCACCTCATTTCTCATCTCCTTGTGCTCGGGTTCGCCATTCCAGCCACTTTACTAGCAATCTCCCCTACTTGGAGCATCAGCACCTTTAACCTCCTGTTCCGTACAGGTTGCTATTTGTCCTGAGGATGAACGGGAAGACGGGGAACCAATGAGAGACTAGCTCTTGGTGTTGGGACAGGCACAGGTCACTCTATTTTCCCATCAGGAAGAAGAATTAACCACAGGCTCAGCCTGCCCCCCGGAACCAGAACAGGGCCTGAAGCCATCCTGCGCTTTTGCGGCCAGCTCCCGAAAAAGCGAGTTGTAAAATGGAGCTTCAGGGCACTGCAATTCACAAACCTGCACACTTATAAATGATAACTCTCGTCCACAAATATATTGAGGGAAGGCAAAGACGAGGAATTGAAATCAAGGCAGAATTGCAGGAAACAGATTTCAGGAGGTAGATTCGAATCGCCTTTAAAGCACATGAAAAGCGGCAAAACGTTGACAATGATGCCCTTGGCCAAAAAGGGCGTATGCGTTTTTTCCTGAATATATTCAGGAAAAAACGCATACGCCCTTTTTGGCCAACCAAGCAACCTGGAAAGGCAAATCAGCGCTACAAAGAAGTCTCGCTTCCCATCGGTCAAAAGGGCCATGCTGAAAAAAGTGTCAAAACCAGAAATGCAGGACAGGCCATGGAGAAATGGGAGCCTTGCTACACTGATGGGTGGGATGTAAATTGCCAACAGCCACTCTGGAGAAGTGTACGGTGTGTCCTGAAACATCTAAAAAACACAGCTTAGAGAGCATAGGGCACTTCCACGCATGGAGGTATAAAGTGGGAAAATTAAAAATCAGCAAGACACAAGCTCCACAAAGTTTAGGGCTGCTCTGTTGACAAGGACCTCCACTTCATTCCACCTTAAATATCCCAGGAAAGCGAAAAATGGATAAAAAATTTGAGGTCCATATGTACAATGGATTATCACTCAGCCATGAAATCAATGTCATAAGGCTAGTAGCAGCATGATGAGTGGATTTAGGTCCGACGATTCTAAGTGACATAAGTCACACAGAAAAGGACACTTCTCATAAGGTGTCACTTATAGAGGGAATGTAAAAACCGTTACACTTGAACTGAATTACAAAACAGAACAGAGTCACACATGCAGAAAACACACTATGGCTGCTTAACGGGAAAGGTGAGGTGGGGTGATACATAAAACAAGAGTTTCAAATTAGCTCAGATACCGTTCCATAAACCCAATATGTAACAGACAAGACCTACTCCTTGCTCAGAGAACTGGACTCAACACGCCCGATTCACCGCACAAGAATATATCTGACTAGTAATAATCTTAAAACCTATGTATTGATATCTCTCTGTTAGTGTGTCAAGTGGGTGTAAAGCAGCATAAACACAGCCGTGAAAAGCAGCTAAACCCCAGTATAAAAATAAATTACTTTTCAAAACCCATGAAACAAAGACAGTGAAAGAGAGAGAAATTCTTACACAATTCGTTCAGGCTCTGTGATGCAACCTGGATTGACCATATCTAGACCCACAGCTGGATGAGACATAAGGGTGGACACTCTTGGGGCTGAGAGGTTTGGTGAGGTTGGGTGAGCAAACGCAGACCCTTTAAAGTAATACTGCGTGCTACCCATCGCATGGGTCCCAAATCTCCAGGTTCAAGGGCATCTTCCTACATCGAAAACATGCATGAGAAACCCAGAAGATGGTACACCGTGTGATGGGGAAAGGTTTCTAAAACGCACCTCATTTCTCATCTCCTTGTGCTCGGGTTCGCCATTCCAGCCACTTTACTAGCAATCTCCCTACTTGGAGCATCAGCACCTTTAACCTCCTGTTCCGTACAGGTTGCTATTTGTCCTGAGGATGAACGGGAAGACGGGGAACCAATGAGAGACTAGCTCTTGGTGTTGGGACAGGCACAGGTCACTCTATTTTCCCATCAGGAAGAAGAATTAACCACAGGCTCAGCCTGCCCCCCGGAACCAGAACAGGGCCTGAAGCCATCCTGCGCTTTTGCGGCCAGCTCCCGAAAAAGCGAGTTGTAAAATGGAGCTTCAGGGCACTGCAATTCACAAACCTGCACAGTTATAAATGATAACTCTCGTCCACAAATATATTGAGGGAAGGCAAAGACGAGGAATTGAAATCAAGGCAGAATTGCAGGAAACAGATTTCAGGAGGTAGATTCGAATCGCCTTTAAAGCACATGAAAAGCGGCAAAACGTTGACAATGATGCCCTTGGCCAAAAAGGGCGTATGCGTTTTTTCCTGAATATATTCAGGAAAAAACGCATACGCCCTTTTTGGCCAACCAAGCAACCTGGAAAGGCAAATCAGCGCTACAAAGAAGTCTCGCTTCCCATCGGTCAAAAGGGCCATGCTGAAAAAAGTGTCAAAACCAGAAATGCAGGACAGGCCATGGAGAAATGGGAGCCTTGCTACACTGATGGGTGGGATGTAAATTGCCAACAGCCACTCTGGAGAAGTGTACGGTGTGTCCTGAAACATCTAAAAAACACAGCTTAGAGAGCATAGGGCACTTCCACGCATGGGGGTATAAAGTGGGAAAATTAAAAATCAGCAAGACACAAGCACCCCAAAGTTTAGGGCTGCTCTGTTGACAAGGACCTCCACTTCATTCCACCTTAAATATCCCAGGAAAGCGAAAAATGGATAAAAAATTTGAGGTCCATATGTACAATGGATTATCGCTCAGCCATGAAATCAATGTCATAAGGCTAGTAGCAGCATGATGAGTGGATTTAGGTCCGACGATTCTAAGTGACATAAGTCACACAGAAAAGGACACTTCTCATAAGGTGTCACTTATAGAGGGAATGTAAAAACCGTTACACTTGAACTGAATTACAAAACAGAACAGAGTCACACATGCAGAAAACACACTATGGCTGCTTAACGGGAAAGGTGACGTGGGGTGATACATAAAACAAGAGTTTCAAATTAGCTCAGATACCGTTCCATAAACCCAATATGTAACAGACAAGACCTACTCCTTGCTCAGAGAACTGGACTCAACACGCCCGATTCACCGCACAAGAATATATCTGACTAGTAATAATCTTAAAACCTATGTATTGATATCTCTCTGTTAGTGTGTCAAGTGGGTGTAAAGCAGCATAAACACAGCCGTGAAAAGCAGCTAAACCCCATTATAAAAATAAATTACTTTTCAAAACCCATGAAACAAAGACAGTGAAAGAGAGAGAAATTCTTACACAATTCGTTCAGGGTCTGTGATGCAACCTGGATTGACCATATCTAGACTCACAGCTGGATGAGACATAAGGGTGGACACTCTTGGGGCTGAGAGGTTTGGTGAGGTTGGGTGAGCAAACGCAGACCCTTTAAAGTAATACTGCGTGCTACCCATCGCATGGGTCCCAAATCTCCAGGTTCAAGGGCATCTTCCTACATCGAAAACATGCATGAGAAACCCAGAAGATGGTACACCGTGTGATGGGGAAAGGTTTCTAAAACGCACCTCATTTATCATCTCCTTGTGCTCGGGTTCGCCATTCCAGCCACTTTACTAGCAATCTCCCTACTTGGAGCATCAGCACCTTTAACCTCCTGTTCCGTACAGGTTGCTATTTGTCCTGAGGATGAACGGGAAGACGGGGAACCAATGAGAGACTAGCTCTTGGTGTTGGGACAGGCACAGGTCACTCTATTTTCCCATCAGGAAGAAGAATTAACCACAGGCTCAGCCTGCCCCCCGGAACCAGAACAGGGCCTGAAGCCATCCTGCGCTTTTGCGGCCAGCTCCCGAAAAAGCGAGTTGTAAAATGGAGCTTCAGGGCACTGCAATTCACAAACCTGCACACTTATAAATGATAACTCTCGTCCACAAATATATTGAGGGAAGGCAAAGACGAGGAATTGAAATCAAGGCAGAATTGCAGGAAACAGATTTCAGGAGGTAGATTCGAATCGCCTTGAAAGCACATGAAAAGCGGCAAAACGTTGACAATGATGCCCTTGGCCAAAAAGGGCGTATGCGTTTTTTCCTGAATATATTCAGGAAAAAACGCATACGCCCTTTTTGGCCAACCAAGCAACCTGGAAAGGCAAATCAGCGCTACAAAGAAGTCTCGCTTCCCATCGGTCAAAAGGGCCATGCTGAAAAAAGTGTCAAAACCAGAAATGCAGGACAGGCCATGGAGAAATGGGAGCCTTGCTACACTGATGGGCGGGATGTAAATTGCCAACAGCCACTCTGGAGAAGTGTACGGTGTGTCCTGAAACATCTAAAAAACACAGCTTAGAGAGCATAGGGCACTTCCACGCATGGGGGTATAAAGTGGGAAAATTAAAAATCAGCAAGACACAAGCACCCCAAAGTTTAGGGCTGCTCTGTTGACAAGGACCTCCACTTCATTCCACCTTAAATATCCCAGGAAAGCGAAAAATGGATAAAAAATTTGAGGTCCATATGTACAATGGATTATCACTCAGCCATGAAATCAATGTCATAAGGCTAGTAGCAGCATGATGAGTGGATTTAGGTCCGACGATTCTAAGTGACATAAGTCACACAGAAAAGGACACTTCTCATAAGGTGTCACTTATAGAGGGAATGTAAAAACCGTTACACTTGAACTGAATTACAAAACAGAACAGAGTCACACATGCAGAAAACACACTATGGCTGCTTAACGGGAAAGGTGAGGTGGGGTGATACATAAAACAAGAGTTTCAAATTAGCTCAGATACCGTTCCATAAACCCAATATGTAACAGACAAGACCTACTCCTTGCTCAGAGAACTGGACTCAACACGCCCGATTCACCGCACAAGAATATATCTGACTAGTAATAATCTTAAAACCTATGTATTGATATCTCTCTGTTAGTGTGTCAAGTGGGTGTAAAGCAGCATAAACACAGCCGTGAAAAGCAGCTAAACCCCATTATAAAAATAAATTACTTTTCAAAACCCATGAAACAAAGACAGTGAAAGAGAGAGAAATTCTTACACAATTCGTTCAGGGTCTGTGATGCAACCTGGATTGACCATATCTAGACCCACAGCTGGATGAGACATAAGGGTGGACACTCTTGGGGCTGAGAGGTTTGGTGAGGTTGGGTGAGCAAACGCAGACCCTTTAAAGTAATACTGCGTGCTACCCATCGCATGGGTCCCAAATCTCCAGGTTCAAGGGCATCTTCCTACATCGAAAACATGCATGAGAAACCCAGAAGATGGTACACCGTGTGATGGGGAAAGGTTTCTAAAAGGCACCTCATTTCTCATCTCCTTGTGCTCGGGTTCGCCATTCCAGCCACTTTACTAGCAATCTCCCCTACTTGGAGCATCAGCACCTTTAACCTCCTGTTCCGTACAGGTTGCTATTTGTCCTGAGGATGAACGGGAAGACGGGGAACCAATGAGAGACTAGCTCTTGGTGTTGGGACAGGCACAGGTCACTCTATTTTCCCATCAGGAAGAAGAATTAACCACAGGCTCAGCCTGCCCCCCGGAACCAGAACAGGGCCTGAAGCCATCCTGCGCTTTTGCGGCCAGCTCCCGAAAAAGCGAGTTGTAAAATGGAGCTTCAGGGCACTGCAATTCACAAACCTGCACACTTATAAATGATAACTCTCGTCCACAAATATATTGAGGGAAGGCAAAGACGAGGAATTGAAATCAAGGCAGAATTGCAGGAAACAGATTTCAGGAGGTAGATTCGAATCGCCTTTAAAGCACATGAAAAGCGGCAAAACTTTGACAATGATGCCCTTGGCCAAAAAGGGCGTATGCGTTTTTTCCTGAATATATTCAGGAAAAAACGCATACGCCCTTTTTGGCCAACCAAGCAACCTGGAAAGGCAAATCAGCGCTACAAAGAAGTCTCGCTTCCCATCGGTCAAAAGGGCCATGCTGAAAAAAGTGTCAAAACCAGAAATGCAGGACAGGCCATGGAGAAATGGGAGCCTTGCTACACTGATGGGTGGGATGTAAATTGCCAACAGCCACTCTGGAGAAGTGTACGGTGTGTCCTGAAACATCTAAAAAACACAGCTTAGAGAGCATAGGGCACTTCCACGCATGGAGGTATAAAGTGGGAAAATTAAAAATCAGCAAGACACAAGCTCCCCAAAGTTTAGGGCTGCTCTGTTGACAAGGACCTCCACTTCATTCCACCTTAAATATCCCAGGAAAGCGAAAAATGGATAAAAAATTTGAGGTCCATATGTACAATGGATTATCACTCAGCCATGAAATCAATGTCATAAGGCTAGTAGCAGCATGATGAGTGGATTTAGGTCCGACGATTCTAAGTGACATAAGTCACACAGAAAAGGACACTTCTCATAAGGTGTCACTTATAGAGGGAATGTAAAAACCGTTACACTTGAACTGAATTACAAAACAGAACAGAGTCACACATGCAGAAAACACACTATGGCTGCTTAACGGGAAAGGTGAGGTGGGGTGATACATAAAACAAGAGTTTCAAATTAGCTCAGATACCGTTCCATAAACCCAATATGTAACAGACAAGACCTACTCCTTGCTCAGAGAACTGGACTCAACACGCCCGATTCACCGCACAAGAATATATCTGACTAGTAATAATATTAAAACCTATGTATTGATATCTCTCTGTTAGTGTGTCAAGTGGGTGTAAAGCAGCATAAACACAGCCGTGAAAAGCAGCTAAACCCCAGTATAAAAATAAATTACTTTTCAAAACCCATGAAACAAAGACAGTGAAAGAGAGAGAAATTCTTACACAATTCGTTCAGGCTCTGTGATGCAACCTGGATTGACCATATCTAGACCCACAGCTGGATGAGACATAAGGGTGGACACTCTTGGGGCTGAGAGGTTTGGTGAGGTTGGGTGAGCAAACGCAGACCCTTTAAAGTAATACTGCGTGCTACCCATCGCATGGGTCCCAAATCTCCAGGTTCAAGGGCATCTTCCTACATCGAAAACATGCATGAGAAACCCAGAAGATGGTACACCGTGTAATGGGGAAAGGTTTCTAAAACGCACCTCATTTCTCATCTCCTTGTGCTCGGGTTCGCCATTCCAGCCACTTTACTAGCAATCTCCCTACTTGGAGCATCAGCACCTTTAACCTCCTGTTCCGTACAGGTTGCTATTTGTCCTGAGGATGAACGGGAAGACGGGGAACCAATGAGAGACTAGCTCTTGGTGTTGGGACAGGCACAGGTCACTCTATTTTCCCATCAGGAAGAAGAATTAACCACAGGTTCAGCCTGCCCCCCGGAACCAGAACAGGGCCTGAAGCCATCCTGCGCTTTTGCGGCCAGCTCCCGAAAAAGCGAGTTGTAAAATGGAGCTTCAGGTTACTGCAATTCACAAACCTGCACAGTTATAAATGATAACTCTCGTCCACAAATATATTGAGGGAAGGCAAAGACGAGGAATTGAAATCAAGGCAGAATTGCAGGAAACAGATTTCAGGAGGTAGATTCGAATCGCCTTTAAAGCACATGAAAAGCGGCAAAACGTTGACAATGATGCCCTTGGCCAAAAAGGGCGTATGCGTTTTTTCCTGAATATATTCAGGAAAAAACGCATACGCCCTTTTTGGCCAACCAAGCAACCTGGAAAGGCAAATCAGCGCTACAAAGAAGTCTCGCTTCCCATCGGTCAAAAGGGCCATGCTGAAAAAAGTGTCAAAACCAGAAATGCAGGACAGGCCATGGAGAAATGGGAGCCTTGCTACACTGATGGGTGGGATGTAAATTGCCAACAGCCACTCTGGAGAAGTGTACGGTGTGTCCTGAAACATCTAAAAAACACAGCTTAGAGAGCATAGGGCACTTCCACGCATGGAGGTATAAAGTGGGAAAATTAAAAATCAGCAAGACACAAGCTCCCCAAAGTTTAGGGCTGCTCTGTTGACAAGGACCTCCACTTCATTCCACCTTAAATATCCCAGGAAAGCGAAAAATGGATAAAAAATTTGAGGTCCATATGTACAATGGATTATCACTCAGCCATGAAATCAATGTCATAAGGCTAGTAGCAGCATGATGAGTGGATTTAGGTCCGACGATTCTAAGTGACATAAGTCACACAGAAAAGGACACTTCTCATAAGGTGTCACTTATAGAGGGAATGTAAAAACCGTTACACTTGAACTGAATTACAAAACAGAACAGAGTCACACATGCAGAAAACACACTATGGCTGCTTAACGGGAAAGGTGAGGTGGGGTGATACATAAAACAAGAGTTTCAAATTAGCTCAGATACCGTTCCATAAACCCAATATGTAACAGACAAGACCTACTCCTTGCTCAGAGAACTGAACTCAACACGCCCGATTCACCGCACAAGAATATATCTGACTAGTAATAATCTTAAAACCTATGTATTGATATCTCTCTGTTAGTGTGTCAAGTGGGTGTAAAGCAGCATAAACACAGCCGTGAAAAGCAGCTAAACCCCATTATAAAAATAAATTACTTTTCAAAACCCATGAAACAAAGACAGTGAAAGAGAGAGAAATTCTTACACAATTCGTTCAGGCTCTGTGATGCAACCTGGATTGACCATATCTAGACCCACAGCTGGATGAGACATAAGGGTGGACACTCTTGGGGCTGAGAGGTTTGGTGAGGTTGGGTGAGCAAACGCAGACCCTTTAAAGTAATACTGCGTGCTACCCATCGCATGGGTCCCAAATCTCCAGGTTCAAGGGCATCTTCCTACATCGAAAACATGCATGAGAAACCCAGAAGATGGTACACCGTGTGATGGGGAAAGGTTTCTAAAACGCACCTCATTTCTCATCTCCTTGTGCTCGGGTTCGCCATTCCAGCCACTTTACTAGCAATCTCCCTACTTGGAGCATCAGCACCTTTAACCTCCTGTTCCGTACAGGTTGCTATTTGTCCTGAGGATGAACGGGAAGACGGGGAACCAATGAGAGACTAGCTCTTGGTGTTGGGACAGGCACAGGTCACTCTATTTTCCCATCAGGAAGAAGAATTAACCACAGGCTCAGCCTGCCCCCCGGAACCAGAACAGGGCCTGAAGCCATCCTGCGCTTTTGCGGCCAGCTCCCGAAAAAGCGAGTTGTAAAATGGAGCTTCAGGGCACTGCAATTCACAAACCTGCACACTTATAAATGATAACTCTCGTCCACAAATATATTGAGGGAAGGCAAAGACGAGGAATTGAAATCAAGGCAGAATTGCAGGAAACAGATTTCAGGAGGTAGATTCGAATCGCCTTGAAAGCCAATGAAAAGCGGCAAAACGTTGACAATGATGCCCTTGGCCAAAAAGGGCGTATGCGTTTTTTCCTGAATATATTCAGGAAAAAACGCATACGCCCTTTTTGGCCAACCAAGCAACCTGGAAAGGCAAATCAGCGCTACAAAGAAGTCTCGCTTCCCATCGGTCAAAAGGGCCATGCTGAAAAAAGTGTCAAAACCAGAAATGCAGGACAGGCCATGGAGAAATGGGAGCCTTGCTACACTGATGGGTGGGATGTAAATTGCCAACAGCCACTCTGGAGAAGTGTACGGTGTGTCCTGAAACATCTAAAAAACACAGCTTAGAGAGCATAGGGCACTTCCACGCATGGAGGTATAAAGTGGGAAAATTAAAAATCAGCAAGACACAAGCTCCCCAAAGTTTAGGGCTGCTCTGTTGACAAGGACCTCCACTTCATTCCACCTTAAATATCCCAGGAAAGCGAAAAATGGATAAAAAATTTGAGGTCCATATGTACAATGGATTATCACTCAGCCATGAAATCAATGTCATAAGGCTAGTAGCAGCATGATGAGTGGATTTAGGTCCGACGATTCTAAGTGACATAAGTCACACAGAAAAGGACACTTCTCATAAGGTGTCACTTATAGAGGGAATGTAAAAACCGTTACACTTGAACTGAATTACAAAACAGAACAGAGTCACACATGCAGAAAACACACTATGGCTGCTTAACGGGAAAGGTGAGGTGGGGTGATACATAAAACAAGAGTTTCAAATTAGCTCAGATACCGTTCCATAAACCCAATATGTAACAGACAAGACCTACTCCTTGCTCAGAGAACTGGACTCAACACGCCCGATTCACCGCACAAGAATATATCTGACTAGTAATAATCTTAAAACCTATGTATTGATATCTCTCTGTTAGTGTGTCAAGTGGGTGTAAAGCAGCATAAACACAGCCGTGAAAAGCAGCTAAACCCCATTATAAAAATAAATTACTTTTCAAAACCCATGAAACAAAGACAGTGAAAGAGAGAGAAATTCTTACACAATTCGTTCAGGGTCTGTGATGCAACCTGGATTGACCATATCTAGACCCACAGCTGGATGAGACATAAGGGTGGACACTCTTGGGGCTGAGAGGTTTGGTGAGGTTGGGTGAGCAAACGCAGACCCTTTAAAGTAATACTGCGTGCTACCCATCGCATGGGTCCCAAATCTCCAGGTTCAAGGGCATCTTCCTACATCGAAAACATGCATGAGAAACCCAGAAGATGGTACACCGTGTGATGGGGAAAGGTTTCTAAAAGGCACCTCATTTCTCATCTCCTTGTGCTCGGGTTCGCCATTCCAGCCACTTTACTAGCAATCTCCCCTACTTGGAGCATCAGCACCTTTAACCTCCTGTTCCGTACAGGTTGCTATTTGTCCTGAGGATGAACGGGAAGACGGGGAACCAATGAGAGACTAGCTCTTGGTGTTGGGACAGGCACAGGTCACTCTATTTTCCCATCAGGAAGAAGAATTAACCACAGGCTCAGCCTGCCCCCCGGAACCAGAACAGGGCCTGAAGCCATCCTGCGCTTTTGCGGCCAGCTCCCGAAAAAGCGAGTTGTAAAATGGAGCTTCAGGGCACTGCAATTCACAAACCTGCACACTTATAAATGATAACTCTCGTCCACAAATATATTGAGGGAAGGCAAAGACGAGGAATTGAAATCAAGGCAGAATTGCAGGAAACAGATTTCAGGAGGTAGATTCGAATCGCCTTTAAAGCACATGAAAAGCGGCAAAACTTTGACAATGATGCCCTTGGCCAAAAAGGGCGTATGCGTTTTTTCCTGAATATATTCAGGAAAAAACGCATACGCCCTTTTTGGCCAACCAAGCAACCTGGAAAGGCAAATCAGCGCTACAAAGAAGTCTCGCTTCCCATCGGTCAAAAGGGCCATGCTGAAAAAAGTGTCAAAACCAGAAATGCAGGACAGGCCATGGAGAAATGGGAGCCTTGCTACACTGATGGGTGGGATGTAAATTGCCAACAGCCACTCTGGAGAAGTGTACGGTGTGTCCTGAAACATCTAAAAAACACAGCTTAGAGAGCATAGGGCACTTCCACGCATGGAGGTATAAAGTGGGAAAATTAAAAATCAGCAAGACACAAGCTCCCCAAAGTTTAGGGCTGCTCTGTTGACAAGGACCTCCACTTCATTCCACCTTAAATATCCCAGGAAAGCGAAAAATGGATAAAAAATTTGAGGTCCATATGTACAATGGATTATCACTCAGCCATGAAATCAATGTCATAAGGCTAGTAGCAGCATGATGAGTGGATTTAGGTCCGACGATTCTAAGTGACATAAGTCACACAGAAAAGGACACTTCTCATAAGGTGTCACTTATAGAGGGAATGTAAAAACCGTTACACTTGAACTGAATTACAAAACAGAACAGAGTCACACATGCAGAAAACACACTATGGCTGCTTAACGGGAAAGGTGAGGTGGGGTGATACATAAAACAAGAGTTTCAAATTAGCTCAGATACCGTTCCATAAACCCAATATGTAACAGACAAGACCTACTCCTTGCTCAGAGAACTGGACTCAACACGCCCGATTCACCGCACAAGAATATATCTGACTAGTAATAATATTAAAACCTATGTATTGATATCTCTCTGTTAGTGTGTCAAGTGGGTGTAAAGCAGCATAAACACAGCCGTGAAAAGCAGCTAAACCCCAGTATAAAAATAAATTACTTTTCAAAACCCATGAAACAAAGACAGTGAAAGAGAGAGAAATTCTTACACAATTCGTTCAGGCTCTGTGATGCAACCTGGATTGACCATATCTAGACCCACAGCTGGATGAGACATAAGGGTGGACACTCTTGGGGCTGAGAGGTTTGGTGAGGTTGGGTGAGCAAACGCAGACCCTTTAAAGTAATACTGCGTGCTACCCATCGCATGGGTCCCAAATCTCCAGGTTCAAGGGCATCTTCCTACATCGAAAACATGCATGAGAAACCCAGAAGATGGTACACCGTGTGATGGGGAAAGGTTTCTAAAACGCACCTCATTTCTCATCTCCTTGTGCTCGGGTTCGCCATTCCAGCCACTTTACTAGCAATCTCCCTACTTGGAGCATCAGCACCTTTAACCTCCTGTTCCGTACAGGTTGCTATTTGTCCTGAGGATGAACGGGAAGACGGGGAACCAATGAGAGACTAGCTCTTGGTGTTGGGACAGGCACAGGTCACTCTATTTTCCCATCAGGAAGAAGAATTAACCACAGGTTCAGCCTGCCCCCCGGAACCAGAACAGGGCCTGAAGCCATCCTGCGCTTTTGCGGCCAGCTCCCGAAAAAGCGAGTTGTAAAATGGAGCTTCAGGTTACTGCAATTCACAAACCTGCACAGTTATAAATGATAACTCTCGTCCACAAATATATTGAGGGAAGGCAAAGACGAGGAATTGAAATCAAGGCAGAATTGCAGGAAACAGATTTCAGGAGGTAGAT
Source organism: Balaenoptera physalus (assembly GCF_965194825.1). NCBI lineage: Eukaryota > Metazoa > Chordata > Mammalia > Artiodactyla > Balaenopteridae > Balaenoptera > Balaenoptera physalus. The sequence continues at coordinate 397,339 of NW_028126160.1, forward strand.
TCGAATCGCCTTTAAAGCACATGAAAAGCGGCAAAACGTTGACAATGATGCCCTTGGCCAAAAAGGGCGTATGCGTTTTTTCCTGAATATATTCAGGAAAAAACGCATACGCCCTTTTTGGCCAACCAAGCAACCTGGAAAGGCAAATCAGCGCTACAAAGAAGTCTCGCTTCCCATCGGTCAAAAGGGCCATGCTGAAAAAAGTGTCAAAACCAGAAATGCAGGACAGGCCATGGAGAAATGGGAGCCTTGCTACACTGATGGGTGGGATGTAAATTGCCAACAGCCACTCTGGAGAAGTGTACGGTGTGTCCTGAAACATCTAAAAAACACAGCTTAGAGAGCATAGGGCACTTCCACGCATGGAGGTATAAAGTGGGAAAATTAAAAATCAGCAAGACACAAGCTCCCCAAAGTTTAGGGCTGCTCTGTTGACAAGGACCTCCACTTCATTCCACCTTAAATATCCCAGGAAAGCGAAAAATGGATAAAAAATTTGAGGTCCATATGTACAATGGATTATCACTCAGCCATGAAATCAATGTCATAAGGCTAGTAGCAGCATGATGAGTGGATTTAGGTCCGACGATTCTAAGTGACATAAGTCACACAGAAAAGGACACTTCTCATAAGGTGTCACTTATAGAGGGAATGTAAAAACCGTTACACTTGAACTGAATTACAAAACAGAACAGAGTCACACATGCAGAAAACACACTATGGCTGCTTAACGGGAAAGGTGAGGTGGGGTGATACATAAAACAAGAGTTTCAAATTAGCTCAGATACCGTTCCATAAACCCAATATGTAACAGACAAGACCTACTCCTTGCTCAGAGAACTGAACTCAACACGCCCGATTCACCGCACAAGAATATATGGGACTAGTAATAATCTTAAAACCTATGTATTGATATCTCTCTGTTAGTGTGTCAAGTGGGTGTAAAGCAGCATAAACACAGCCGTGAAAAGCAGCTAAACCCCATTATAAAAATAAATTACTTTTCAAAACCCATGAAACAAAGACAGTGAAAGAGAGAGAAATTCTTACACAATTCGTTCAGGCTCTGTGATGCAACCTGGATTGACCATATCTAGACCCACAGCTGGATGAGACATAAGGGTGGACACTCTTGGGGCTGAGAGGTTTGGTGAGGTTGGGTGAGCAAACGCAGACCCTTTAAAGTAATACTGCGTGCTACCCATCGCATGGGTCCCAAATCTCCAGGTTCAAGGGCATCTTCCTACATCGAAAACATGCATGAGAAACCCAGAAGATGGTACACCGTGTGATGGGGAAAGGTTTCTAAAACGCACCTCATTTCTCATCTCCTTGTGCTCGGGTTCGCCATTCCAGCCACTTTACTAGCAATCTCCCTACTTGGAGCATCAGCACCTTTAACCTCCTGTTCCGTACAGGTTGCTATTTGTCCTGAGGATGAACGGGAAGACGGGGAACCAATGAGAGACTAGCTCTTGGTGTTGGGACAGGCACAGGTCACTCTATTTTCCCATCAGGAAGAAGAATTAACCACAGGCTCAGCCTGCCCCCCGGAACCAGAACAGGGCCTGAAGCCATCCTGCGCTTTTGCGGCCAGCTCCCGAAAAAGCGAGTTGTAAAATGGAGCTTCAGGGCACTGCAATTCACAAACCTGCACACTTATAAATGATAACTCTCGTCCACAAATATATTGAGGGAAGGCAAAGACGAGGAATTGAAATCAAGGCAGAATTGCAGGAAACAGATTTCAGGAGGTAGATTCGAATCGCCTTGAAAGCCAATGAAAAGCGGCAAAACGTTGACAATGATGCCCTTGGCCAAAAAGGGCGTATGCGTTTTTTCCTGAATATATTCAGGAAAAAACGCATACGCCCTTTTTGGCCAACCAAGCAACCTGGAAAGGCAAATCAGCGCTACAAAGAAGTCTCGCTTCCCATCGGTCAAAAGGGCCATGCTGAAAAAAGTGTCAAAACCAGAAATGCAGGACAGGCCATGGAGAAATGGGAGCCTTGCTACACTGATGGGTGGGATGTAAATTGCCAACAGCCACTCTGGAGAAGTGTACGGTGTGTCCTGAAACATCTAAAAAACACAGCTTAGAGAGCATAGGGCACTTCCACGCATGGAGGTATAAAGTGGGAAAATTAAAAATCAGCAAGACACAAGCTCCCCAAAGTTTAGGGCTGCTCTGTTGACAAGGACCTCCACTTCATTCCACCTTAAATATCCCAGGAAAGCGAAAAATGGATAAAAAATTTGAGGTCCATATGTACAATGGATTATCACTCAGCCATGAAATCAATGTCATAAGGCTAGTAGCAGCATGATGAGTGGATTTAGGTCCGACGATTCTAAGTGACATAAGTCACACAGAAAAGGACACTTCTCATAAGGTGTCACTTATAGAGGGAATGTAAAAACCGTTACACTTGAACTGAATTACAAAACAGAACAGAGTCACACATGCAGAAAACACACTATGGCTGCTTAACGGGAAAGGTGAGGTGGGGTGATACATAAAACAAGAGTTTCAAATTAGCTCAGATACCGTTCCATAAACCCAATATGTAACAGACAAGACCTACTCCTTGCTCAGAGAACTGAACTCAACACGCCCGATTCACCGCACAAGAATATATCTGACTAGTAATAATCTTAAAACCTATGTATTGATATCTCTCTGTTAGTGTGTCAAGTGGGTGTAAAGCAGCATAAACACAGCCGTGAAAAGCAGCTAAACCCCATTATAAAAATAAATTACTTTTCAAAACCCATGAAACAAAGACAGTGAAAGAGAGAGAAATTCTTACACAATTCGTTCAGGCTCTGTGATGCAACCTGGATTGACCATATCTAGACCCACAGCTGGATGAGACATAAGGGTGGACACTCTTGGGGCTGAGAGGTTTGGTGAGGTTGGGTGAGCAAACGCAGACCCTTTAAAGTAATACTGCGTGCTACCCATCGCATGGGTCCCAAATCTCCAGGTTCAAGGGCATCTTCCTACATCGAAAACATGCATGAGAAACCCAGAAGATGGTACACCGTGTGATGGGGAAAGGTTTCTAAAACGCACCTCATTTCTCATCTCCTTGTGCTCGGGTTCGCCATTCCAGCCACTTTACTAGCAATCTCCCTACTTGGAGCATCAGCACCTTTAACCTCCTGTTCCGTACAGGTTGCTATTTGTCCTGAGGATGAACGGGAAGACGGGGAACCAATGAGAGACTAGCTCTTGGTGTTGGGACAGGCACAGGTCACTCTATTTTCCCATCAGGAAGAAGAATTAACCACAGGCTCAGCCTGCCCCCCGGAACCAGAACAGGGCCTGAAGCCATCCTGCGCTTTTGCGGCCAGCTCCCGAAAAAGCGAGTTGTAAAATGGAGCTTCAGGGCACTGCAATTCACAAACCTGCACAGTTATAAATGATAACTCTCGTCCACAAATATATTGAGGGAAGGCAAAGACGAGGAATTGAAATCAAGGCAGAATTGCAGGAAACAGATTTCAGGAGGTAGATTCGAATCGCCTTTAAAGCACATGAAAAGCGGCAAAACGTTGACAATGATGCCCTTGGCCAAAAAGGGCGTATGCGTTTTTTCCTGAATATATTCAGGAAAGAACGCATACGCCCTTTTTGGCCAACCAAGCAACCTGGAAAGGCAAATCAGCGCTACAAAGAAGTCTCGCTTCCCATCGGTCAAAAGGGCCATGCTGAAAAAAGTGTCAAAACCAGAAATGCAGGACAGGCCATGGAGAAATGGGAGCCTTGCTACACTGATGGGCGGGATGTAAATTGCCAACAGCCACTCTGGAGAAGTGTACGGTGTGTCCTGAAACATCTAAAAAACACAGCTTAGAGAGCATAGGGCACTTCCACGCATGGGGGTATAAAGTGGGAAAATTAAAAATCAGCAAGACACAAGCACCCCAAAGTTTAGGGCTGCTCTGTTGACAAGGACCTCCACTTCATTCCACCTTAAATATCCCAGGAAAGCGAAAAATGGATAAAAAATTTGAGGTCCATATGTACAATGGATTATCACTCAGCCATGAAATCAATGTCATAAGGCTAGTAGCAGCATGATGAGTGGATTTAGGTCCGACGATTCTAAGTGACATAAGTCACACAGAAAAGGACACTTCTCATAAGGTGTCACTTATAGAGGGAATGTAAAAACCGTTACACTTGAACTGAATTACAAAACAGAACAGAGTCACACATGCAGAAAACACACTATGGCTGCTTAACGGGAAAGGTGAGGTGGGGTGATACATAAAACAAGAGTTTCAATTTAGCTCAGATACCGTTCCATAAACCCAATATGTAACAGACAAGACCTACTCCTTGCTCAGGGAACTGGACTCAACACGCCCGATTCACCGCACAAGAATATATCTGACTAGTAATAATCTTAAAACCTATGTATTGATATCTCTCTGTTAGTGTGTCAAGTGGGTGTAAAGCAGCATAAACACAGCCGTGAAAAGCAGCTAAACCCCATTATAAAAATAAATTACTTTTCAAAACCCATGAAACAAAGACAGTGAAAGAGAGAGAAATTCTTACACAATTCGTTCAGGGTCTGTGATGCAACCTGGATTGACCATATCTAGACCCACAGCTGGATGAGACATAAGGGTGGACACTCTTGGGGCTGAGAGGTTTGGTGAGGTTGGGTGAGCAAACGCAGACCCTTTAAAGTAATACTGCGTGCTACCCATCGCATGGGTCCCAAATCTCCAGGTTCAAGGGCATCTTCCTACATCAAAAACATGCATGAGAAACCCAGAAGATGGTACACCGTGTGATGGGGAAAGGTTTCTAAAAGGCACCTCATTTCTCATCTCCTTGTGCTCGGGTTCGCCATTCCAGCCACTTTACTAGCAATCTCCCCTACTTGGAGCATCAGCACCTTTAACCTCCTGTTCCGTACAGGTTGCTATTTGTCCTGAGGATGAACGGGAAAACGGGGAACCAATGAGAGACTAGCTCTTGGTGTTGGGACAGGCACAGGTCACTCTATTTTCCCATCAGGAAGAAGAATTAACCACAGGCTCAGCCTGCCCCCCGGAACCAGAACAGGGCCTGAAGCCATCCTGCGCTTTTGCGGCCAGCTCCCGAAAAAGCGAGTTGTAAAATGGAGCTTCAGGGCACAGCAATTCACAAACCTGCACACTTATAAATGATAACTCTCGTCCACAAATATATTGAGGGAAGGCAAAGACGAGGAATTGAAATCAAGGCAGAATTGCAGGAAACAGATTTCAGGAGGTAGATTCGAATCGCCTTTAAAGCACATGAAAAGCGGCAAAACGTTGACAATGATGCCCTTGGCCAAAAAGGGCGTATGCGTTTTTTCCTGAATATATTCAGGAAAAAACGCATACGCCCTTTTTGGCCAACCAAGCAACCTGGAAAGGCAAATCAGCGCTACAAAGAAGTCTCGCTTCCCATCGGTCAAAAGGGCCATGCTGAAAAAAGTGTCAAAACCAGAAATGCAGGACAGGCCATGGAGAAATGGGAGCCTTGCTACACTGATGGGTGGGATGTAAATTGCCAACAGCCACTCTGGAGAAGTGTACGGTGTGTCCTGAAACATCTAAAAAACACAGCTTAGAGAGCATAGGGCACTTCCACGCATGGAGGTATAAAGTGGGAAAATTAAAAATCAGCAAGACACAAGCTCCCCAAAGTTTAGGGCTGGTCTGTTGACAAGGACCTCCACTTCATTCCACCTTAAATATCCCAGGAAAGCGAAAAATGGATAAAAAATTTGAGGTCCATATGTACAATGGATTATCACTCAGCCATGAAATCAATGTCATAAGGCTAGTAGCAGCATGATGAGTGGATTTAGGTCCGACGATTCTAAGTGACATAAGTCACACAGAAAAGGACACTTCTCATAAGGTGTCACTTATAGAGGGAATGTAAAAACCGTTACACTTGAACTGAATTACAAAACAGAACAGAGTCACACATGCAGAAAACACACTATGGCTGCTTAACGGGAAAGGTGAGGTGGGGTGATACATAAAACAAGAGTTTCAAATTAGCTCAGATACCGTTCCATAAACCCAATATGTAACAGACAAGACCTACTCCTTGCTCAGAGAACTGGACTCAACACGCCCGATTCACCGCACAAGAATATATCTGACTAGTAATAATATTAAAACCTATGTATTGATATCTCTCTGTTAGTGTGTCAAGTGGGTGTAAAGCAGCATAAACACAGCCGTGAAAAGCAGCTAAACCCCATTATAAAAATAAATTACTTTTCAAAACCCATGAAACAAAGACAGTGAAAGAGAGAGAAATTCTTACACAATTCGTTCAGGCTCTGTGATGCAACCTGGATTGACCATATCTAGACCCACAGCTGGATGAGACATAAGGGTGGACACTCTTGGGGCTGAGAGGTTTGGTGAGGTTGGGTGAGCAAATGCAGACCCTTTAAAGTAATACTGCGTGCTACCCATCGCATGGGTCCCAAATCTCCAGGTTCAAGGGCATCTTCCTACATCGAAAACATGCATGAGAAACCCAGAAGATGGTACACCGTGTGATGGGGAAAGGTTTCTAAAACGCACCTCATTTCTCATCTCCTTGTGCTCGGGTTCGCCATTCCAGCCACTTTACTAGCAATCTCCCTACTTGGAGCATCAGCACCTTTAACCTCCTGTTCCGTACAGGTTGCTATTTGTCCTGAGGATGAACGGGAAGACGGGGAACCAATGAGAGACTAGCTCTTGGTGTTGGGACAGGCACAGGTCACTCTATTTTCCCATCAGGAAGAAGAATTAACCACAGGCTCAGCCTGCCCCCCGGAACCAGAACAGGGCCTGAAGCCATCCTGCGCTTTTGCGGGCAGCTCCCGAAAAAGCGAGTTGTAAAATGGAGCTTCAGGGCACTGCAATTCACAAACCTGCACAGTTATAAATGATAACTCTCGTCCACAAATATATTGAGGGAAGGCAAAGACGAGGAATTGAAATCAAGGCAGAATTGCAGGAAACAGATTTCAGGAGGTAGATTCGAATCGCCTTGAAAGCCAATGAAAAGCGGCAAAACGTTGACAATGATGCCCTTGGCCAAAAAGGGCGTATGCGTTTTTTCCTGAATATATTCAGGAAAAAACGCATACGCCCTTTTTGGCCAACCAAGCAACCTGGAAAGGCAAATCAGCGCTACAAAGAAGTCTCGCTTCCCATCGGTCAAAAGGGCCATGCTGAAAAAAGTGTCAAAACCAGAAATGCAGGACAGGCCATGGAGAAATGGGAGCCTTGCTACACTGATGGGCGGGATGTAAATTGCCAACAGCCACTCTGGAGAAGTGTACGGTGTGTCCTGAAACATCTAAAAAACACAGCTTAGAGAGCATAGGGCACTTCCACGCATGGGGGTATAAAGTGGGAAAATTAAAAATCAGCAAGACACAAGCACCCCAAAGTTTAGGGCTGCTCTGTTGACAAGGACCTCCACTTCATTCCACCTTAAATATCCCAGGAAAGCGAAAAATGGATAAAAAATTTGAGGTCCATATGTACAATGGATTATCACTCAGCCATGAAATCAATGTCATAAGGCTAGTAGCAGCATGATGAGTGGATTTAGGTCCGACGATTCTAAGTGACATAAGTCACACAGAAAAGGACACTTCTCATAAGGTGTCACTTATAGAGGGAATGTAAAAACCGTTACACTTGAACTGAATTACAAAACAGAACAGAGTCACACATGCAGAAAACACACTATGGCTGCTTAACGGGAAAGGTGAGGTGGGGTGATACATAAAACAAGAGTTTCAAATTAGCTCAGATACCGTTCCATAAACCCAATATGTAACAGACAAGACCTACTCCTTGCTCAGAGAACTGGACTCAACACGACCGATTCACCGCACAAGAATATATCTGACTAGTAATAATCTTAAAACCTATGTATTGATATCTCTCTGTTAGTGTGTCAAGTGGGTGTAAAGCAGCATAAACACAGCCGTGAAAAGCAGCTAAACCCCATTATAAAAATAAATTACTTTTCAAAACCCATGAAACAAAGACAGTGAAAGAGAGAGAAATTCTTACACAATTCGTTCAGGGTCTGTGATGCAACCTGGATTGACCATATCTAGACCCACAGCTGGATGAGACATAAGGGTGGACACTCTTGGGGCTGAGAGGTTTGGTGAGGTTGGGTGAGCAAACGCAGACCCTTTAAAGTAATACTGCGTGCTACCCATCGCATGGGTCCCAAATCTCCAGGTTCAAGGGCATCTTCCTACATCAAAAACATGCATGAGAAACCCAGAAGATGGTACACCGTGTGATGGGGAAAGGTTTCTAAAACGCACCTCATTTCTCATCTCCTTGTGCTCGGGTTCGCCATTCCAGCCACTTTACTAGCAATCTCCCCTACTTGGAGCATCAGCACCTTTAACCTCCTGTTCCGTACAGGTTGCTATTTGTCCTGAGGATGAACGGGAAGACGGGGAACCAATGAGAGACTAGCTCTTGGTGTTGGGACAGGCACAGGTCACTCTATTTTTCCATCAGGAAGAAGAATTAACCACAGGCTCAGCCTGCCCCCCGGAACCAGAACAGGGCCTGAAGCCATCCTGCGCTTTTGCGGCCAGCTCCCGAAAAAGCGAGTTGTAAAATGGAGCTTCAGGGCACTGCAATTCACAAACCTGCACAGTTATAAATGATAACTCTCGTCCACAAATATATTGAGGGAAGGCAAAGACGAGGAATTGAAATCAAGGCAGAATTGCAGGAAACAGATTTCAGGAGGTAGATTCGAATCGCCTTTAAAGCACATGAAAAGCAGCAAAACGTTGACAATGATGCCCTTGGCCAAAAAGGGCGTATGCGTTTTTTCCTGAATATATTCAGGAAAAAACGCATACGCCCTTTTTGGCCAACCAAGCAACCTGGAAAGGCAAATCAGCACTACAAAGAAGTCTCGCTTCCCATCGGTCAAAAGGGCCATGCTGAAAAAAGTGTCAAAACCAGAAATGCAGGACAGGCCATGGAGAAATGGGAGCCTTGCTACACTGATGGGTGGGATGTAAATTGCCAACAGCCACTCTGGAGAAGTGTACGGTGTGTCCTGAAACATCTAAAAAACACAGCTTAGAGAGCATAGGGCACTTCCACGCATGGAGGTATAAAGTGGGAAAATTAAAAATCAGCAAGACACAAGCTCCCCAAAGTTTAGGGCTGCTCTGTTGACAAGGACCTCCACTTCATTCCACCTTAAATATCCCAGGAAAGCGAAAAATGGATAAAAAATTTGAGGTCCATATGTACAATGGATTATCACTCAGCCATGAAATCAATGTCATAAGGCTAGTAGCAGCATGATGAGTGGATTTAGGTCCGACGATTCTAAGTGACATAAGTCACACAGAAAAGGACACTTCTCATAAGGTGTCACTTATAGAGGGAATGTAAAAACCGTTACACTTGAACTGAATTACAAAACAGAACAGAGTCACACATGCAGAAAACACACTATGGCTGCTTAACGGGAAAGGTGAGGTGGGGTGATACATAAAACAAGAGTTTCAAATTAGCTCAGATACCGTTCCATAAACCCAATATGTAACAGACAAGACCTACTCCTTGCTCAGAGAACTGAACTCAACACGCCCGATTCACCGCACAAGAATATATCTGACTAGTAATAATCTTAAAACCTATGTATTGATATCTCTCTGTTAGTGTGTCAAGTGGGTGTAAAGCAGCATAAACACAGCCGTGAAAAGCAGCTAAACCCCATTATAAAAATAAATTACTTTTCAAAACCCATGAAACAAAGACAGTGAAAGAGAGAGAAATTCTTACACAATTCGTTCAGGCTCTGTGATGCAACCTGGATTGACCATATCTAGACCCACAGCTGGATGAGACATAAGGGTGGACACTCTTGGGGCTGAGAGGTTTGGTGAGGTTGGGTGAGCAAACGCAGACCCTTTAAAGTAATACTGCGTGCTACCCATCGCATGGGTCCCAAATCTCCAGGTTCAAGGGCATCTTCCTACATCAAAAACATGCATGAGAAACCCAGAAGATGGTACACCGTGTGATGGGGAAAGGTTTCTAAAACGCACCTCATTTCTCATCTCCTTGTGCTCGGGTTCGCCATTCCAGCCACTTTACTAGCAATCTCCCCTACTTGGAGCATCAGCACCTTTAACCTCCTGTTCCGTACAGGTTGCTATTTGTCCTGAGGATGAACGGGAAGACGGGGAACCAATGAGAGACTAGCTCTTGGTGTTGGGACAGGCACAGGTCACTCTATTTTCCCATCAGGAAGAAGAATTAACCACAGGCTCAGCCTGCCCCCCGGAACCAGAACAGGGCCTGAAGCCATCCTGCGCTTTTGCGGCCAGCTCCCGAAAAAGCGAGTTGTAAAATGGAGCTTCAGGGCACTGCAATTCACAAACCTGCACAGTTATAAATGATAACTCTCGTCCACAAATATATTGAGGGAAGGCAAAGACGAGGAATTGAAATCAAGGCAGAATTGCAGGAAACAGATTTCAGGAGGTAGATTCGAATCGCCTTTAAAGCACATGAAAAGCGGCAAAACGTTGACAATGATGCCCTTGGCCAAAAAGGGCGTATGCGTTTTTTCCTGAATATATTCAGGAAAAAACGCATACGCCCTTTTTGGCCAACAAAGCAACCTGGAAAGGCAAATCAGCGCTACAAAGAAGTCTCGCTTCCCATCGGTCAAAAGGGCCATGCTGAAAAAAGTGTCAAAACCAGAAATGCAGGACAGGCCATGGAGAAATGGGAGCCTTGCTACACCGATGGGTGGGATGTAAATTGCCAACAGCCACTCTGGAGAAGTGTACGGTGTGTCCTGAAACATCTAAAAAACACAGGTTAGAGAGCATAGGGCACTTCCACGCATGGAGGTATAAAGTGGGAAAATTAAAAATCAGCAAGACACAAGCTCCCCAAAGTTTAGGGCTGCTCTGTTGACAAGGACCTCCACTTCATTCCACCTTAAATATCCCAGGAAAGCGAAAAATGGATAAAAAATTTGAGGTCCATATGTACAATGGATTATCACTCAGCCATGAAATCAATGTCATAAGGCTAGTAGCAGCATGATGAGTGGATTTAGGTCCGACGATTCTAAGTGACATAAGTCACACAAAAAAGGACACTTCTCATAAGGTGTCACTTATAGAGGGAATGTAAAAACCGTTACACTTGAACTGAATTACAAAACAGAACAGAGTCACACATGCAGAAAACACACTATGGCTGCTTAACGGGAAAGGTGAGGTGGGGTGATACATAAAACAAGAGTTTCAAATTAGCTCAGATACCGTTCCATAAACCCAATATGTAACAGACAAGACCTACTCCTTGCTCAGAGAACTGAACTCAACACGCCCGATTCACCGCACAAGAATATATCTGACTAGTAATAATCTTAAAACCTATGTATTGATATCTCTCTGTTAGTGTGTCAAGTGGGTGTAAAGCGGCATAAACACAGCCGTGAAAAGCAGCTAAACCCCATTATAAAAATAAATTACTTTTCAAAACCCATGAAACAAAGACAGTGAAAGAGAGAGAAATTCTTACACAATTCGTTCAGGGTCTGTGATGCAACCTGGATTGACCATATCTAGACCCACAGCTGGATGAGACATAAGGGTGGACACTCTTGGGGCTGAGAGGTTTGGTGAGGTTGGGTGAGCAAACGCAGACCCTTTAAAGTAATACTGCGTGCTACCCATCGCATGGGTCCCAAATCTCCAGGTTCAAGGGCATCTTCCTACATCGAAAACATGCATGAGAAACCCAGAAGATGGTACACCGTTTGATGGGGAAAGGTTTCTAAAACGCACCTCATTTCTCATCTCCTTGTGCTCGGGTTCGCCATTCCAGCCACTTTACTAGCAATCTCCCTACTTGGAGCATCAGCACCTTTAACCTCCTGTTCCGTACAGGTTGCTATTTGTCCTGAGGATGAACGGGAAGACGGGGAACCAATGAGAGACTAGCTCTTGGTGTTGGGACAGGCACAGGTCACTCTATTTTCCCATCAGGAAGAAGAATTAACCACAGGCTCAGCCTGCCCCCCGGAACCAGAACAGGGCCTGAAGCCATCCTGCGCTTTTGCGGCCAGCTCCCGAAAAAGCGAGTTGTAAAATGGAGCTTCAGGGCACTGCAATTCACAAACCTGCACAGTTATAAATGATAACTCTCGTCCACAAATATATTGAGGGAAGGCAAAGACGAGGAATTGAAATCAAGGCAGAATTGCAGGAAACAGATTTCAGGAGGTAGATTCGAATCGCCTTTAAAGCACATGAAAAGCGGCAAAACGTTGACAATGATGCCCTTGGCCAAAAAGGGCGTATGCGTTTTTTCCTGAATATATTCAGGAAAGAACGCATACGCCCTTTTTGGCCAACCAAGCAACCTGGAAAGGCAAATCAGCGCTACAAAGAAGTCTCGCTTCCCATCGGTCAAAACGGCCATGCTGAAAAAAGTGTCAAAAACAGAAATGCAGGACAGGCCATGGAGAAATGGGAGCCTTGCTACACTGATGGGTGGGATGTAAATTGCCAACAGCCACTCTGGAGAAGTGTACGGTGTGTCCTGAAACATCTAAAAAACACAGCTTAGAGAGCATAGGGCACTTCCACGCATGGAGGTATAAAGTGGGAAAATTAAAAATCAGCAAGACACAAGCTCCCCAAAGTTTAGGGCTGCTCTGTTGACAAGGACCTCCACTTCATTCCACCTTAAATATCCCAGGAAAGCGAAAAATGGATAAAAAATTTGAGGTCCATATGTACAATGGATTATCACTCAGCCATGAAATCAATGTCATAAGGCTAGTAGCAGCATGATGAGTGGATTTAGGTCCGACGATTCTAAGTGACATAAGTCACACAGAAAAGGACACTTCTCATAAGGTGTCACTTATAGAGGGAATGTAAAAACCGTTACACTTGAACTGAATTACAAAACAGAACAGAGTCACACATGCAGAAAACACACTATGGCTGCTTAACGGGAAAGGTGAGGTGGGGTGATACATAAAACAAGAGTTTCAAATTAGCTCAGATACCGTTCCATAAACCCAATATGTAACAGACAAGACCTACTCCTTGCTCAGAGAACTGAACTCAACACGCCCGATTCACCGCACAAGAATATATCTGACTAGTAATAATCTTAAAACCTATGTATTGATATCTCTCTGTTAGTGTGTCAAGTGGGTGTAAAGCGGCATAAACTCAGCCGTGAAAAGCAGCTAAACCCCATTATAAAAATAAATTACTTTTCAAAACCCATGAAACAAAGACAGTGAAAGAGAGAGAAATTCTTACACAATTCGTTCAGGCTCTGTGATGCAACCTGGATTGACCATATCTAGACCCACAGCTGGATGAGACATAAGGGTGGACACTCTTGGGGCTGAGAGGTTTGGTGAGGTTGGGTGAGCAAACGCAGACCCTTTAAAGTAATACTGCGTGCTACCCATCGCATGGGTCCCAAATCTCCAGGTTCAAGGGCATCTTCCTACATCGAAAACATGCATGAGAAACCCAGAAGATGGTACACCGTGTGATGGGGAAAGGTTTCTAAAACGCACCTCATTTCTCATCTCCTTGTGCTCGGGTTCGCCATTCCAGCCACTTTACTAGCAATCTCCCTACTTGGAGCATCAGCACCTTTAACCTCCTGTTCCGTACAGGTTGCTATTTGTCCTGAGGATGAACGGGAAGACGGGGAACCAATGAGAGACTAGCTCTTGGTGTTGGGACAGGCACAGGTCACTCTATTTTCCCATCAGGAAGAAGAATTAACCACAGGCTCAGCCTGCCCCCCGGAACCAGAACAGGGCCTGAAGCCATCCTGCGCTTTTGCGGCCAGCTCCCGAAAAAGCGAGTTGTAAAATTGAGCTTCAGGGCACTGCAATTCACAAACCTGCACAGTTATAAATGATAACTCTCGTCCACAAATATATTGAGGGAAGGCAAAGACGAGGAATTGAAATCAAGGCAGAATTGCAGGAAACAGATTTCAGGAGGTAGATTCGAATCGCCTTTAAAGCACATGAAAAGTGGCAAAACGTTGACAATGATGCCCTTGGCCAAAAAGGGCGTATGCGTTTTTTCCTGAATATATTCAGGAAAAAACGCATACGCCCTTTTTGGCCAACCAAGCAACCTGGAAAGGCAAATCAGCGCTACAAAGAAGTCTCGCTTCCCATCGGTCAAAAGGGCCATGCTGAAAAAAGTGTCAAAACCAGAAATGCAGGACAGGCCATGGAGAAATGGGAGCCTTGCTACACTGATGGGCGGGATGTAAATTGCCAACAGCCACTCTGGAGAAGTGTACGGTGTGTCCTGAAACATCTAAAAAACACAGCTTAGAGAGCATAGGGCACTTCCACGCATGGGGGTATAAAGTGGGAAAATTAAAAATCAGCAAGACACAAGCACCCCAAAGTTTAGGGCTGCTCTGTTGACAAGGACCTCCACTTCATTCCACCTTAAATATCCCAGGAAAGCGAAAAATGGATAAAAAATTTGAGGTCCATATGTACAATGGATTATCACTCAGCCATGAAATCAATGTCATAAGGCTAGTAGCAGCATGATGAGTGGATTTAGGTCCGACGATTCTAAGTGACATAAGTCACACAGAAAAGGACACTTCTCATAAGGTGTCACTTATAGAGGGAATGTAAAAACCGTTACACTTGAACTGAATTACAAAACAGAACAGAGTCACACATGCAGAAAACACACTATGGCTGCTTAACGGGAAAGGTGAGGTGGGGTGATACATAAAACAAGAGTTTCAAATTAGCTCAGATACCGTTCCATAAACCCAATATGTAACAGACAAGACCTACTCCTTGCTCAGAGAACTGGACTCAACACGCCCGATTCACCGCACAAGAATATATCTGACTAGTAATAATCTTAAAACCTATGTATTGATATCTCTCTGTTAGTGTGTCAAGTGGGTGTAAAGCAGCATAAACACAGCCGTGAAAAGCAGCTAAACCCCATTATAAAAATAAATTACTTTTCAAAACCCATGAAACAAAGACAGTGAAAGAGAGAGAAATTCTTACACAATTCGTTCAGGGTCTGTGATGCAACCTGGATTGACCATATCTAGACCCACAGCTGGATGAGACATAAGGGTGGACACTCTTGGGGCTGAGAGGTTTGGTGAGGTTGGGTGAGCAAACGCAGACCCTTTAAAGTAATACTGCGTGCTACCCATCGCATGGGTCCCAAATCTCCAGGTTCAAGGGCATCTTCCTACATCAAAAACATGCATGAGAAACCCAGAAGATGGTACACCGTGTGATGGGGAAAGGTTTCTAAAACGCACCTCATTTCTCATCTCCTTGTGCTCGGGTTCGCCATTCCAGCCACTTTACTAGCAATCTCCCCTACTTGGAGCATCAGCACCTTTAACCTCCTGTTCCGTACAGGTTGCTATTTGTCCTGAGGATGAACGGGAAGACGGGGAACCAATGAGAGACTAGCTCTTGGTGTTGGGACAGGCACAGGTCACTCTATTTTCCCATCAGGAAGAAGAATTAACCACAGGCTCAGCCTGCCCCCCGGAACCAGAACAGGGCCTGAAGCCATCCTGCGCTTTTGCGGCCAGCTCCCGAAAAAGCGAGTTGTAAAATGGAGCTTCAGGGCACTGCAATTCACAAACCTGCACAGTTATAAATGATAACTCTCGTCCACAAATATATTGAGGGAAGGCAAAGACGAGGAATTGAAATCAAGGCAGAATTGCAGGAAACAGATTTCAGGAGGTAGATTCGAATCGCCTTGAAAGCACATGAAAAGCGGCAAAACGTTGACAATGATGCCCTTGGCCAAAAAGGGCGTATGCGTTTTTTCCTGAATATATTCAGGAAAAAACGCATACGCCCTTTTTGGCCAACCAAGCAACCTGGAAAGGCAAATCAGCGCTACAAAGAAGTCTCGCTTCCCATCGGTCAAAAGGGCCATGCTGAAAAAAGTGTCAAAACCAGAAATGCAGGACAGGCCATGGAGAAATGGGAGCCTTGCTACACCGATGGGTGGGATGTAAATTGCCAACAGCCACTCTGGAGAAGTGTACGGTGTGTCCTGAAACATCTAAAAAACACAGCTTAGAGAGCATAGGGCACTTCCACGCATGGAGGTATAAAGTGGGAAAATTAAAAATCAGCAAGACACATGCTCCCCAAAGTTTAGGGCTGCTCTGTTGACAAGGACCTCCACTTCATTCCACCTTAAATATCCCAGGAAAGCGAAAAATGGATAAAAAATTTGAGGTCCATATGTACAATGGATTATCACTCAGCCATGAAATCAATGTCATAAGGCTAGTAGCAGCATGATGAGTGGATTTAGGTACGACGATTCTAAGTGACATAAGTCACACAAAAAAGGACACTTCTCATAAGGTGTCACTTATAGAGGGAATGTAAAAACCGTTACACTTGAACTGAATTACAAAACAGAACAGAGTCACACATGCAGAAAACACACTATGGCTGCTTAACGGGAAAGGTGAGGTGGGGTGATACATAAAACAAGAGTTTCAAATTAGCTCAGATACCGTTCCATAAACCCAATATGTAACAGACAAGACCTACTCCTTGCTCAGAGAACTGGACTCAACACGCCCGATTCACCGCACAAGAATATATCTGACTAGTAATAATCTTAAAACCTATGTATTGATATCTCTCTGTTAGTGTGTCAAGTGGGTGTAAAGCAGCATAAACACAGCCGTGAAAAGCAGCTAAACCCCATTATAAAAATAAATTACTTTTCAAAACCCATGAAACAAAGACAGTGAAAGAGAGAGAAATTCTTACACAATTCGTTCAGGGTCTGTGATGCAACCTGGATTGACCATATCTAGACCCACAGCTGGATGAGACATAAGGGTGGACACTCTTGGGGCTGAGAGGTTTGGTGAGGTTGGGTGAGCAAACGCAGACCCTTTAAAGTAATACTGCGTGCTACCCATCGCATGGGTCCCAAATCTCCAGGTTCAAGGGCATCTTCCTACATCAAAAACATGCATGAGAAACCCAGAAGATGGTACACCGTGTGATGGGGAAAGGTTTCTAAAAGGCACCTCATTTCTCATCTCCTTGTGCTCGGGTTCGCCATTCCAGCCACTTTACTAGCAATCTCCCCTACTTGGAGCATCAGCACCTTTAACCTCCTGTTCCGTACAGGTTGCTATTTGTCCTGAGGATGAACGGGAAGACGGGGAACCAATGAGAGACTAGCTCTTGGTGTTGGGACAGGCACAGGTCACTCTATTTTCCCATCAGGAAGAAGAATTAACCACAGGCTCAGCCTGCCCCCCGGAACCAGAACAGGGCCTGAAGCCATCCTGCGCTTTTGCGGCCAGCTCCCGAAAAAGCGAGTTGTAAAATGGAGCTTCAGGGCACTGCAATTCACAAACCTGCACAGTTATAAATGATAACTCTCGTCCACAAATATATTGAGGGAAGGCAAAGACGAGGAATTGAAATCAAGGCAGAATTGCAGGAAACAGATTTCAGGAGGTAGATTCGAATCGCCTTTAAAGCACATGAAAAGCGGCAAAACGTTGACAATGATGCCCTTGGCCAAAAAGGGCGTATGCGTTTTTTCCTGAATATATTCAGGAAAAAACGCATACGCCCTTTTTGGCCAACCAAGCAACCTGGAAAGGCAAATCAGTGCTACAAAGAAGTCTCGCTTCCCATCGGTCAAAAGGGCCATGCTGAAAAAAGTGTCAAAACCAGAAATGCAGGACAGGCCATGGAGAAATGGGAGCCTTGCTACACCGATGGGTGGGATGTAAATTGCCAACAGCCACTCTGGAGAAGTGTACGGTGTGTCCTGAAACATCTAAAAAACACAGCTTAGAGAGCATAGGGCACTTCCACGCATGGAGGTATAAAGTGGGAAAATTAAAAATCAGCAAGACACAAGCTCCCCAAAGTTTAGGGCTGCTCTGTTGACAAGGACCTCCACTTCATTCCACCTTAAATATCCCAGGAAAGCGAAAAATGGATAAAAAATTTGAGGTCCATATGTACAATGGATTATCACTCAGCCATGAAATCAATGTCATAAGGCTAGTAGCAGCATGATGAGTGGATTTAGGTACGACGATTCTAAGTGACATAAGTCACACAAAAAAGGACACTTCTCATAAGGTGTCACTTATAGAGGGAATGTAAAAACCGTTACACTTGAACTGAATTACAAAACAGAACAGAGTCACACATGCAGAAAACACACTATGGCTGCTTAACGGGAAAGGTGAGGTGGGGTGATACATAAAACAAGAGTTTCAAATTAGCTCAGATACCGTTCCATAAACCCAATATGTAACAGACAAGACCTACTCCTTGCTCAGAGAACTGGACTCAACACGCCCGATTCACCGCACAAGAATATATCTGACTAGTAATAATCTTAAAACCTATGTATTGATATCTCTCTGTTAGTGTGTCAAGTGGGTGTAAAGCAGCATAAACACAGCCGTGAAAAGCAGCTAAACCCCATTATAAAAATAAATTACTTTTCAAAACCCATGAAACAAAGACAGTGAAAGAGAGAGAAATTCTTACACAATTCGTTCAGGGTGTGTGATGCAACCTGGATTGACCATATCTAGACCCACAGCTGGATGAGACATAAGGGTGGACACTCTTGGGGCTGAGAGGTTTGGTGAGGTTGGGTGAGCAAACGCAGACCCTTTAAAGTAATACTGCGTGCTACCCATCGCATGGGTCCCAAATCTCCAGGTTCAAGGGCATCTTCCTACATCAAAAACATGCATGAGAAACCCAGAAGATGGTACACCGTGTGATGGGGAAAGGTTTCTAAAACGCACCTCATTTCTCATCTCCTTGTGCTCGGGTTCGCCATTCCAGCCACTTTACTAGCAATCTCCCCTACTTGGAGCATCAGCACCTTTAACCTCCTGTTCCGTACAGGTTGCTATTTGTCCTGAGGATGAACGGGAAGACGGGGAACCAATGAGAGACTAGCTCTTGGTGTTGGGACAGGCACAGGTCACTCTATTTTCCCATCAGGAAGAAGAATTAACCACAGGCTCAGCCTGCCCCCCGGAACCAGAACAGGGCCTGAAGCCATCCTGCGCTTTTGCGGCCAGCTCCCGAAAAAGCGAGTTGTAAAATGGAGCTTCAGGGCACTGCAATTCACAAACATGCACAGTTATAAATGATAACTCTCGTCCACAAATATATTGAGGGAAGGCAAAGACGAGGAATTGAAATCAAGGCAGAATTGCAGGAAACAGATTTCAGGAGGTAGATTCGAATCGCCTTTAAAGCACATGAAAAGCGGCAAAACGTTGACAATGATGCCCTTGGCCAAAAAGGGCGTATGCGTTTTTTCCTGAATATATTCAGGAAAAAACGCATACGCCCTTTTTGGCCAACCAAGCAACCTGGAAAGGCAAATCAGCGCTACAAAGAAGTCTCGCTTCCCATCGGTCAAAAGGGCCATGCTGAAAAAAGTGTCAAAACCAGAAATGCAGGACAGGCCATGGAGAAATGGGAGCCTTGCTACACCGATGGGTGGGATGTAAATTGCCAACAGCCACTCTGGAGAAGTGTACGGTGTGTCCTGAAACATCTAAAAAACACAGCTTAGAGAGCATAGGGCACTTCCACGCATGGAGGTATAAAGTGGGAAAATTAAAAATCAGCAAGACACAAGCTCCCCAAAGTTTAGGGCTGCTCTGTTGACAAGGACCTCCACTTCATTCCACCTTAAATATCCCAGGAAAGCGAAAAATGGATAAAAAATTTGAGGTCCATATGTACAATGGATTATCACTCAGCCATGAAATCAATGTCATAAGGCTAGTAGCAGCATGATGAGTGGATTTAGGTACGACGATTCTAAGTGACATAAGTCACACAAAAAAGGACACTTCTCATAAGGTGTCACTTATAGAGGGAATGTAAAAACCGTTACACTTGAACTGAATTACAAAACAGAACAGAGTCACACATGCAGAAAACACACTATGGCTGCTTAACGGGAAAGGTGAGGTGGGGTGATACATAAAACAAGAGTTTCAAATTAGCTCAGATACCGTTCCATAAACCCAATATGTAACAGACAAGACCTACTCCTTGCTCAGAGAACTGAACTCAACACGCCCGATTCACCGCACAAGAATATATCTGACTAGTAATAATCTTAAAACCTATGTATTGATATCTCTCTGTTAGTGTGTCAAGTGGGTGTAAAGCGGCATAAACACAGCCGTGAAAAGCAGCTAAACCCCATTATAAAAATAAATTACTTTTCAAAACCCATGAAACAAAGACAGTGAAAGAGAGAGAAATTCTTACACAATTCGTTCAGGGTGTGTGATGCAACCTGGATTGACCATATCTAGACCCACAGCTGGATGAGACATAAGGGTGGACACTCTTGGGGCTGAGAGGTTTGGTGAGGTTGGGTGAGCAAACGCAGACCCTTTAAAGTAATACTGCGTGCTACCCATCGCATGGGTCCCAAATCTCCAGGTTCAAGGGCATCTTCCTACATCGAAAACATGCATGAGAAACCCAGAAGATGGTACACCGTGTGATGGGGAAAGGTTTCTAAAACGCACCTCATTTCTCATCTCCTTGTGCTCGGGTTCGCCATTCCAGCCACTTTACTAGCAATCTCCCTACTTGGAGCATCAGCACCTTTAACCTCCTGTTCCGTACAGGTTGCTATTTGTCCTGAGGATGAACGGGAAGACGGGGAACCAATGAGAGACTAGCTCTTGGTGTTGGGACAGGCACAGGTCACTCTATTTTCCCATCAGGAAGAAGAATTAACCACAGGCTCAGCCTGCCCCCCGGAACCAGAACAGGGCCTGAAGCCATCCTGCGCTTTTGCGGCCAGCTCCCGAAAAAGCGAGTTGTAAAATGGAGCTTCAGGGCACTGCAATTCACAAACCTGCACAGTTATAAATGATAACTCTCGTCCACAAATATATTGAGGGAAGGCAAAGACGAGGAATTGAAATCAAGGCAGAATTGCAGGAAACAGATTTCAGGAGGTAGATTCGAATCGCCTTGAAAGCACATGAAAAGCGGCAAAACGTTGACAATGATGCCCTTGGCCAAAAAGGGCGTATGCGTTTTTTCCTGAATATATTCAGGAAAAAACGCATACGCCCTTTTTGGCCAACCAAGCAACCTGGAAAGGCAAATCAGCGCTACAAAGAAGTCTCGCTTCCCATCGGTCAAAACGGCCATGCTGAAAAAAGTGTCAAAACCAGAAATGCAGGACAGGCCATGGAGAAATGGGAGCCTTGCTACACTGATGGGCGGGATGTAAATTGCCAACAGCCACTCTGGAGAAGTGTACGGTGTGTCCTGAAACATCTAAAAAACACAGCTTAGAGAGCATAGGGCACTTCCACGCATGGGGGTATAAAGTGGGAAAATTAAAAATCAGCAAGACACAAGCACCCCAAAGTTTAGGGCTGCTCTGTTGACAAGGACCTCCACTTCATTCCACCTTAAATATCCCAGGAAAGCGAAAAATGGATAAAAAATTTGAGGTCCATATGTACAATGGATTATCACTCAGCCATGAAATCAATGTCATAAGGCTAGTAGCAGCATGATGAGTGGATTTAGGTACGACGATTCTAAGTGACATAAGTCACACAGAAAAGGACACTTCTCATAAGGTGTCACTTATAGAGGGAATGTAAAAACCGTTACACTTGAACTGAATTACAAAACAGAACAGAGTCACACATGCAGAAAACACACTATGGCTGCTTAACGGGAAAGGTGAGGTGGGGGGATACATAAAACAAGAGTTTCAAATTAGCTCAGATACCGTTCCATAAACCCAATATGTAACAGACAAGACCTACTCCTTGCTCAGAGAACTGGACTCAACACGCCCGATTCACCGCACAAGAATATATCTGACTAGTAATAATCTTAAAACCTATGTATTGATATCTCTCTGTTAGTGTGTCAAGTGGGTGTAAAGCAGCATAAACACAGCCGTGAAAAGCAGCTAAACCCCATTATAAAAATAAATTACTTTTCAAAACCCATGAAACAAAGACAGTGAAAGAGAGAGAAATTCTTACACAATTCGTTCAGGCTCTGTGATGCAACCTGGATTGACCATATCTAGACCCACAGCTGGATGAGACATAAGGGTGGACACTCTTGGGGCTGAGAGGTTTGGTGAGGTTGGGTGAGCAAACGCAGACCCTTTAAAGTAATACTGCGTGCTACCCATCGCATGGGTCCCAAATCTCCAGGTTCAAGGGCATCTTCCTACATCGAAAACATGCATGAGAAACCCAGAAGATGGTACACCGTGTGATGGGGAAAGGTTTCTAAAACGCACCTCATTTCTCATCTCCTTGTGCTCGGGTTCGCCATTCCAGCCACTTTACTAGCAATCTCCCTACTTGGAGCATCAGCACCTTTAACCTCCTGTTCCGTACAGGTTGCTATTTGTCCTGAGGATGAACGGGAAGACGGGGAACCAATGAGAGACTAGCTCTTGGTGTTGGGACAGGCACAGGTCACTCTATTTTCCCATCAGGAAGAAGAATTAACCACAGGCTCAGCCTGCCCCCCGGAACCAGAACAGGGCCTGAAGCCATCCTGCGCTTTTGCGGCCAGCTCCCGAAAAAGCGAGTTGTAAAATTGAGCTTCAGGGCACTGCAATTCACAAACCTGCACAGTTATAAATGATAACTCTCGTCCACAAATATATTGAGGGAAGGCAAAGACGAGGAATTGAAATCAAGGCAGAATTGCAGGAAACAGATTTCAGGAGGTAGATTCGAATCGCCTTTAAAGCACATGAAAAGTGGCAAAACGTTGACAATGATGCCCTTGGCCAAAAAGGGCGTATGCGTTTTTTCCTGAATATATTCAGGAAAAAACGCATACGCCCTTTTTGGCCAACCAAGCAACCTGGAAAGGCAAATCAGCGCTACAAAGAAGTCTCGCTTCCCATCGGTCAAAAGGGCCATGCTGAAAAAAGTGTCAAAACCAGAAATGCAGGACAGGCCATGGAGAAATGGGAGCCTTGCTACACTGATGGGCGGGATGTAAATTGCCAACAGCCACTCTGGAGAAGTGTACGGTGTGTCCTGAAACATCTAAAAAACACAGCTTAGAGAGCATAGGGCACTTCCACGCATGGGGGTATAAAGTGGGAAAATTAAAAATCAGCAAGACACAAGCACCCCAAAGTTTAGGGCTGCTCTGTTGACAAGGACCTCCACTTCATTCCACCTTAAATATCCCAGGAAAGCGAAAAATGGATAAAAAATTTGAGGTCCATATGTACAATGGATTATCACTCAGCCATGAAATCAATGTCATAAGGCTAGTAGCAGCATGATGAGTGGATTTAGGTCCGACGATTCTAAGTGACATAAGTCACACAGAAAAGGACACTTCTCATAAGGTGTCACTTATAGAGGGAATGTAAAAACCGTTACACTTGAACTGAATTACAAAACAGAACAGAGTCACACATGCAGAAAACACACTATGGCTGCTTAACGGGAAAGGTGAGGTGGGGTGATACATAAAACAAGAGTTTCAAATTAGCTCAGATACCGTTCCATAAACCCAATATGTAACAGACAAGACCTACTCCTTGCTCAGAGAACTGGACTCAACACGCCCGATTCACCGCACAAGAATATATCTGACTAGTAATAATCTTAAAACCTATGTATTGATATCTCTCTGTTAGTGTGTCAAGTGGGTGTAAAGCAGCATAAACACAGCCGTGAAAAGCAGCTAAACCCCATTATAAAAATAAATTACTTTTCAAAACCCATGAAACAAAGACAGTGAAAGAGAGAGAAATTCTTACACAATTCGTTCAGGGTCTGTGATGCAACCTGGATTGACCATATCTAGACCCACAGCTGGATGAGACATAAGGGTGGACACTCTTGGGGCTGAGAGGTTTGGTGAGGTTGGGTGAGCAAACGCAGACCCTTTAAAGTAATACTGCGTGCTACCCATCGCATGGGTCCCAAATCTCCAGGTTCAAGGGCATCTTCCTACATCAAAAACATGCATGAGAAACCCAGAAGATGGTACACCGTGTGATGGGGAAAGGTTTCTAAAACGCACCTCATTTCTCATCTCCTTGTGCTCGGGTTCGCCATTCCAGCCACTTTACTAGCAATCTCCCCTACTTGGAGCATCAGCACCTTTAACCTCCTGTTCCGTACAGGTTGCTATTTGTCCTGAGGATGAACGGGAAGACGGGGAACCAATGAGAGACTAGCTCTTGGTGTTGGGACAGGCACAGGTCACTCTATTTTCCCATCAGGAAGAAGAATTAACCACAGGCTCAGCCTGCCCCCCGGAACCAGAACAGGGCCTGAAGCCATCCTGCGCTTTTGCGGCCAGCTCCCGAAAAAGCGAGTTGTAAAATGGAGCTTCAGGGCACTGCAATTCACAAACCTGCACAGTTATAAATGATAACTCTCGTCCACAAATATATTGAGGGAAGGCAAAGACGAGGAATTGAAATCAAGGCAGAATTGCAGGAAACAGATTTCAGGAGGTAGATTCGAATCGCCTTGAAAGCACATGAAAAGCGGCAAAACGTTGACAATGATGCCCTTGGCCAAAAAGGGCGTATGCGTTTTTTCCTGAATATATTCAGGAAAAAACGCATACGCCCTTTTTGGCCAACCAAGCAACCTGGAAAGGCAAATCAGCGCTACAAAGAAGTCTCGCTTCCCATCGGTCAAAAGGGCCATGCTGAAAAAAGTGTCAAAACCAGAAATGCAGGACAGGCCATGGAGAAATGGGAGCCTTGCTACACCGATGGGTGGGATGTAAATTGCCAACAGCCACTCTGGAGAAGTGTACGGTGTGTCCTGAAACATCTAAAAAACACAGCTTAGAGAGCATAGGGCACTTCCACGCATGGAGGTATAAAGTGGGAAAATTAAAAATCAGCAAGACACATGCTCCCCAAAGTTTAGGGCTGCTCTGTTGACAAGGACCTCCACTTCATTCCACCTTAAATATCCCAGGAAAGCGAAAAATGGATAAAAAATTTGAGGTCCATATGTACAATGGATTATCACTCAGCCATGAAATCAATGTCATAAGGCTAGTAGCAGCATGATGAGTGGATTTAGGTACGACGATTCTAAGTGACATAAGTCACACAAAAAAGGACACTTCTCATAAGGTGTCACTTATAGAGGGAATGTAAAAACCGTTACACTTGAACTGAATTACAAAACAGAACAGAGTCACACATGCAGAAAACACACTATGGCTGCTTAACGGGAAAGGTGAGGTGGGGTGATACATAAAACAAGAGTTTCAAATTAGCTCAGATACCGTTCCATAAACCCAATATGTAACAGACAAGACCTACTCCTTGCTCAGAGAACTGGACTCAACACGCCCGATTCACCGCACAAGAATATATCTGACTAGTAATAATCTTAAAACCTATGTATTGATATCTCTCTGTTAGTGTGTCAAGTGGGTGTAAAGCAGCATAAACACAGCCGTGAAAAGCAGCTAAACCCCATTATAAAAATAAATTACTTTTCAAAACCCATGAAACAAAGACAGTGAAAGAGAGAGAAATTCTTACACAATTCGTTCAGGGTCTGTGATGCAACCTGGATTGACCATATCTAGACCCACAGCTGGATGAGACATAAGGGTGGACACTCTTGGGGCTGAGAGGTTTGGTGAGGTTGGGTGAGCAAACGCAGACCCTTTAAAGTAATACTGCGTGCTACCCATCGCATGGGTCCCAAATCTCCAGGTTCAAGGGCATCTTCCTACATCAAAAACATGCATGAGAAACCCAGAAGATGGTACACCGTGTGATGGGGAAAGGTTTCTAAAAGGCACCTCATTTCTCATCTCCTTGTGCTCGGGTTCGCCATTCCAGCCACTTTACTAGCAATCTCCCCTACTTGGAGCATCAGCACCTTTAACCTCCTGTTCCGTACAGGTTGCTATTTGTCCTGAGGATGAACGGGAAGACGGGGAACCAATGAGAGACTAGCTCTTGGTGTTGGGACAGGCACAGGTCACTCTATTTTCCCATCAGGAAGAAGAATTAACCACAGGCTCAGCCTGCCCCCCGGAACCAGAACAGGGCCTGAAGCCATCCTGCGCTTTTGCGGCCAGCTCCCGAAAAAGCGAGTTGTAAAATGGAGCTTCAGGGCACTGCAATTCACAAACCTGCACAGTTATAAATGATAACTCTCGTCCACAAATATATTGAGGGAAGGCAAAGACGAGGAATTGAAATCAAGGCAGAATTGCAGGAAACAGATTTCAGGAGGTAGATTCGAATCGCCTTTAAAGCACATGAAAAGCGGCAAAACGTTGACAATGATGCCCTTGGCCAAAAAGGGCGTATGCGTTTTTTCCTGAATATATTCAGGAAAAAACGCATACGCCCTTTTTGGCCAACCAAGCAACCTGGAAAGGCAAATCAGTGCTACAAAGAAGTCTCGCTTCCCATCGGTCAAAAGGGCCATGCTGAAAAAAGTGTCAAAACCAGAAATGCAGGACAGGCCATGGAGAAATGGGAGCCTTGCTACACCGATGGGTGGGATGTAAATTGCCAACAGCCACTCTGGAGAAGTGTACGGTGTGTCCTGAAACATCTAAAAAACACAGCTTAGAGAGCATAGGGCACTTCCACGCATGGAGGTATAAAGTGGGAAAATTAAAAATCAGCAAGACACAAGCTCCCCAAAGTTTAGGGCTGCTCTGTTGACAAGGACCTCCACTTCATTCCACCTTAAATATCCCAGGAAAGCGAAAAATGGATAAAAAATTTGAGGTCCATATGTACAATGGATTATCACTCAGCCATGAAATCAATGTCATAAGGCTAGTAGCAGCATGATGAGTGGATTTAGGTACGACGATTCTAAGTGACATAAGTCACACAAAAAAGGACACTTCTCATAAGGTGTCACTTATAGAGGGAATGTAAAAACCGTTACACTTGAACTGAATTACAAAACAGAACAGAGTCACACATGCAGAAAACACACTATGGCTGCTTAACGGGAAAGGTGAGGTGGGGTGATACATAAAACAAGAGTTTCAAATTAGCTCAGATACCGTTCCATAAACCCAATATGTAACAGACAAGACCTACTCCTTGCTCAGAGAACTGGACTCAACACGCCCGATTCACCGCACAAGAATATATCTGACTAGTAATAATCTTAAAACCTATGTATTGATATCTCTCTGTTAGTGTGTCAAGTGGGTGTAAAGCAGCATAAACACAGCCGTGAAAAGCAGCTAAACCCCATTATAAAAATAAATTACTTTTCAAAACCCATGAAACAAAGACAGTGAAAGAGAGAGAAATTCTTACACAATTCGTTCAGGGTGTGTGATGCAACCTGGATTGACCATATCTAGACCCACAGCTGGATGAGACATAAGGGTGGACACTCTTGGGGCTGAGAGGTTTGGTGAGGTTGGGTGAGCAAACGCAGACCCTTTAAAGTAATACTGCGTGCTACCCATCGCATGGGTCCCAAATCTCCAGGTTCAAGGGCATCTTCCTACATCAAAAACATGCATGAGAAACCCAGAAGATGGTACACCGTGTGATGGGGAAAGGTTTCTAAAACGCACCTCATTTCTCATCTCCTTGTGCTCGGGTTCGCCATTCCAGCCACTTTACTAGCAATCTCCCCTACTTGGAGCATCAGCACCTTTAACCTCCTGTTCCGTACAGGTTGCTATTTGTCCTGAGGATGAACGGGAAGACGGGGAACCAATGAGAGACTAGCTCTTGGTGTTGGGACAGGCACAGGTCACTCTATTTTCCCATCAGGAAGAAGAATTAACCACAGGCTCAGCCTGCCCCCCGGAACCAGAACAGGGCCTGAAGCCATCCTGTGCTTTTGCGGCCAGCTCCCGAAAAAGCGAGTTGTAAAATGGAGCTTCAGGGCACTGCAATTCACAAACATGCACAGTTATAAATGATAACTCTCGTCCACAAATATATTGAGGGAAGGCAAAGACGAGGAATTGAAATCAAGGCAGAATTGCAGGAAACAGATTTCAGGAGGTAGATTCGAATCGCCTTTAAAGCACATGAAAAGCGGCAAAACGTTGACAATGATGCCCTTGGCCAAAAAGGGCGTATGCGTTTTTTCCTGAATATATTCAGGAAAAAACGCATACGCCCTTTTTGGCCAACCAAGCAACCTGGAAAGGCAAATCAGCGCTACAAAGAAGTCTCGCTTCCCATCGGTCAAAAGGGCCATGCTGAAAAAAGTGTCAAAACCAGAAATGCAGGACAGGCCATGGAGAAATGGGAGCCTTGCTACACCGATGGGTGGGATGTAAATTGCCAACAGCCACTCTGGAGAAGTGTACGGTGTGTCCTGAAACATCTAAAAAACACAGCTTAGAGAGCATAGGGCACTTCCACGCATGGAGGTATAAAGTGGGAAAATTAAAAATCAGCAAGACACAAGCTCCCCAAAGTTTAGGGCTGCTCTGTTGACAAGGACCTCCACTTCATTCCACCTTAAATATCCCAGGAAAGCGAAAAATGGATAAAAAATTTGAGGTCCATATGTACAATGGATTATCACTCAGCCATGAAATCAATGTCATAAGGCTAGTAGCAGCATGATGAGTGGATTTAGGTACGACGATTCTAAGTGACATAAGTCACACAAAAAAGGACACTTCTCATAAGGTGTCACTTATAGAGGGAATGTAAAAACCGTTACACTTGAACTGAATTACAAAACAGAACAGAGTCACACATGCAGAAAACACACTATGGCTGCTTAACGGGAAAGGTGAGGTGGGGTGATACATAAAACAAGAGTTTCAAATTAGCTCAGATACCGTTCCATAAACCCAATATGTAACAGACAAGACCTACTCCTTGCTCAGAGAACTGAACTCAACACGCCCGATTCACCGCACAAGAATATATCTGACTAGTAATAATCTTAAAACCTATGTATTGATATCTCTCTGTTAGTGTGTCAAGTGGGTGTAAAGCGGCATAAACACAGCCGTGAAAAGCAGCTAAACCCCATTATAAAAATAAATTACTTTTCAAAACCCATGAAACAAAGACAGTGAAAGAGAGAGAAATTCTTACACAATTCGTTCAGGGTGTGTGATGCAACCTGGATTGACCATATCTAGACCCACAGCTGGATGAGACATAAGGGTGGACACTCTTGGGGCTGAGAGGTTTGGTGAGGTTGGGTGAGCAAACGCAGACCCTTTAAAGTAATACTGCGTGCTACCCATCGCATGGGTCCCAAATCTCCAGGTTCAAGGGCATCTTCCTACATCGAAAACATGCATGAGAAACCCAGAAGATGGTACACCGTGTGATGGGGAAAGGTTTCTAAAACGCACCTCATTTCTCATCTCCTTGTGCTCGGGTTCGCCATTCCAGCCACTTTACTAGCAATCTCCCTACTTGGAGCATCAGCACCTTTAACCTCCTGTTCCGTACAGGTTGCTATTTGTCCTGAGGATGAACGGGAAGACGGGGAACCAATGAGAGACTAGCTCTTGGTGTTGGGACAGGCACAGGTCACTCTATTTTCCCATCAGGAAGAAGAATTAACCACAGGCTCAGCCTGCCCCCCGGAACCAGAACAGGGCCTGAAGCCATCCTGCGCTTTTGCGGCCAGCTCCCGAAAAAGCGAGTTGTAAAATGGAGCTTCAGGGCACTGCAATTCACAAACCTGCACAGTTATAAATGATAACTCTCGTCCACAAATATATTGAGGGAAGGCAAAGACGAGGAATTGAAATCAAGGCAGAATTGCAGGAAACAGATTTCAGGAGGTAGATTCGAATCGCCTTGAAAGCACATGAAAAGCGGCAAAACGTTGACAATGATGCCCTTGGCCAAAAAGGGCGTATGCGTTTTTTCCTGAATATATTCAGGAAAAAACGCATACGCCCTTTTTGGCCAACCAAGCAACCTGGAAAGGCAAATCAGCGCTACAAAGAAGTCTCGCTTCCCATCGGTCAAAACGGCCATGCTGAAAAAAGTGTCAAAACCAGAAATGCAGGACAGGCCATGGAGAAATGGGAGCCTTGCTACACTGATGGGCGGGATGTAAATTGCCAACAGCCACTCTGGAGAAGTGTACGGTGTGTCCTGAAACATCTAAAAAACACAGCTTAGAGAGCATAGGGCACTTCCACGCATGGGGGTATAAAGTGGGAAAATTAAAAATCAGCAAGACACAAGCACCCCAAAGTTTAGGGCTGCTCTGTTGACAAGGACCTCCACTTCATTCCACCTTAAATATCCCAGGAAAGCGAAAAATGGATAAAAAATTTGAGGTCCATATGTACAATGGATTATCACTCAGCCATGAAATCAATGTCATAAGGCTAGTAGCAGCATGATGAGTGGATTTAGGTACGACGATTCTAAGTGACATAAGTCACACAGAAAAGGACACTTCTCATAAGGTGTCACTTATAGAGGGAATGTAAAAACCGTTACACTTGAACTGAATTACAAAACAGAACAGAGTCACACATGCAGAAAACACACTATGGCTGCTTAACGGGAAAGGTGAGGTGGGGGGATACATAAAACAAGAGTTTCAAATTAGCTCAGATACCGTTCCATAAACCCAATATGTAACAGACAAGACCTACTCCTTGCTCAGAGAACTGGACTCAACACGCCCGATTCACCGCACAAGAATATATCTGACTAGTAATAATCTTAAAACCTATGTATTGATATCTCTCTGTTAGTGTGTCAAGTGGGTGTAAAGCAGCATAAACACAGCCGTGAAAAGCAGCTAAACCCCATTATAAAAATAAATTACTTTTCAAAACCCATGAAACAAAGACAGTGAAAGAGAGAGAAATTCTTACACAATTCGTTCAGGGTGTGTGATGCAACCTGGATTGACCATATCTAGACCCACAGCTGGATGAGACATAAGGGTGGACACTCTTGGGGCTGAGAGGTTTGGTGAGGTTGGGTGAGCAAACGCAGACCCTTTAAAGTAATACTGCGTGCTACCCATCGCATGGGTCCCAAATCTCCAGGTTCAAGGGCATCTTCCTACATCAAAAACATGCATGAGAAACCCAGAAGATGGTACACCGTGTGATGGGGAAAGGTTTCTAAAACGCACCTCATTTCTCATCTCCTTGTGCTCGGGTTCGCCATTCCAGCCACTTTACTAGCAATCTCCCCTACTTGGAGCATCAGCACCTTTAACCTCCTGTTCCGTACAGGTTGCTATTTGTCCTGAGGATGAACGGGAAGACGGGGAACCAATGAGAGACTAGCTCTTGGTGTTGGGACAGGCACAGGTCACTCTATTTTCCCATCAGGAAGAAGAATTAACCACAGGCTCAGCCTGCCCCCCGGAACCAGAACAGGGCCTGAAGCCATCCTGCGCTTTTGCGGCCAGCTCCCGAAAAAGCGAGTTGTAAAATGGAGCTTCAGGGCACTGCAATTCACAAACATGCACAGTTATAAATGATAACTCTCGTCCACAAATATATTGAGGGAAGGCAAAGACGAGGAATTGAAATCAAGGCAGAATTGCAGGAAACAGATTTCAGGAGGTAGATTCGAATCGCCTTTAAAGCACATGAAAAGCGGCAAAACGTTGACAATGATGCCCTTGGCCAAAAAGGGCGTATGCGTTTTTTCCTGAATATATTCAGGAAAAAACGCATACGCCCTTTTTGGCCAACCAAGCAACCTGGAAAGGCAAATCAGCGCTACAAAGAAGTCTCGCTTCCCATCGGTCAAAAGGGCCATGCTGAAAAAAGTGTCAAAACCAGAAATGCAGGACAGGCCATGGAGAAATGGGAGCCTTGCTACACCGATGGGTGGGATGTAAATTGCCAACAGCCACTCTGGAGAAGTGTACGGTGTGTCCTGAAACATCTAAAAAACACAGCTTAGAGAGCATAGGGCACTTCCACGCATGGAGGTATAAAGTGGGAAAATTAAAAATCAGCAAGACACAAGCTCCCCAAAGTTTAGGGCTGCTCTGTTGACAAGGACCTCCACTTCATTCCACCTTAAATATCCCAGGAAAGCGAAAAATGGATAAAAAATTTGAGGTCCATATGTACAATGGATTATCACTCAGCCATGAAATCAATGTCATAAGGCTAGTAGCAGCATGATGAGTGGATTTAGGTACGACGATTCTAAGTGACATAAGTCACACAAAAAAGGACACTTCTCATAAGGTGTCACTTATAGAGGGAATGTAAAAACCGTTACACTTGAACTGAATTACAAAACAGAACAGAGTCACACATGCAGAAAACACACTATGGCTGCTTAACGGGAAAGGTGAGGTGGGGTGATACATAAAACAAGAGTTTCAAATTAGCTCAGATACCGTTCCATAAACCCAATATGTAACAGACAAGACCTACTCCTTGCTCAGAGAACTGAACTCAACACGCCCGATTCACCGCACAAGAATATATCTGACTAGTAATAATCTTAAAACCTATGTATTGATATCTCTCTGTTAGTGTGTCAAGTGGGTGTAAAGCGGCATAAACACAGCCGTGAAAAGCAGCTAAACCCCATTATAAAAATAAATTACTTTTCAAAACCCATGAAACAAAGACAGTGAAAGAGAGAGAAATTCTTACACAATTCGTTCAGGGTGTGTGATGCAACCTGGATTGACCATATCTAGACCCACAGCTGGATGAGACATAAGGGTGGACACTCTTGGGGCTGAGAGGTTTGGTGAGGTTGGGTGAGCAAACGCAGACCCTTTAAAGTAATACTGCGTGCTACCCATCGCATGGGTCCCAAATCTCCAGGTTCAAGGGCATCTTCCTACATCGAAAACATGCATGAGAAACCCAGAAGATGGTACACCGTGTGATGGGGAAAGGTTTCTAAAACGCACCTCATTTCTCATCTCCTTGTGCTCGGGTTCGCCATTCCAGCCACTTTACTAGCAATCTCCCTACTTGGAGCATCAGCACCTTTAACCTCCTGTTCCGTACAGGTTGCTATTTGTCCTGAGGATGAACGGGAAGACGGGGAACCAATGAGAGACTAGCTCTTGGTGTTGGGACAGGCACAGGTCACTCTATTTTCCCATCAGGAAGAAGAATTAACCACAGGCTCAGCCTGCCCCCCGGAAGCAGAACAGGGCCTGAAGCCATCCTGTGCTTTTGCGGCCAGCTACCGAAAAAGCGAGTTGTAAAATGGAGCTTCAGGGCACTGCAATTCACAAACCTGCACAGTTATAAATGATAACTCTCGTCCACAAATATATTGAGGGAAGGCAAAGACGAGGAATTGAAATCAAGGCAGAATTGCAGGAAACAGATTTCAGGAGGTAGATTCGAATCGCCTTGAAAGCACATGAAAAGCGGCAAAACGTTGACAATGATGCCCTTGGCCAAAAAGGGCGTATGCGTTTTTTCCTGAATATATTCAGGAAAAAACGCATACGCCCTTTTTGGCCAACCAAGCAACCTGGAAAGGCAAATCAGCGCTACAAAGAAGTCTCGCTTCCCATCGGTCAAAACGGCCATGCTGAAAAAAGTGTCAAAACCAGAAATGCAGGACAGGCCATGGAGAAATGGGAGCCTTGCTACACTGATGGGCGGGATGTAAATTGCCAACAGCCACTCTGGAGAAGTGTACGGTGTGTCCTGAAACATCTAAAAAACACAGCTTAGAGAGCATAGGGCACTTCCACGCATGGGGGTATAAAGTGGGAAAATTAAAAATCAGCAAGACACAAGCACCCCAAAGTTTAGGGCTGCTCTGTTGACAAGGACCTCCACTTCATTCCACCTTAAATATCCCAGGAAAGCGAAAAATGGATAAAAAATTTGAGGTCCATATGTACAATGGATTATCACTCAGCCATGAAATCAATGTCATAAGGCTAGTAGCAGCATGATGAGTGGATTTAGGTCCGACGATTCTAAGTGACATAAGTCACACAGAAAAGGACACTTCTCATAAGGTGTCACTTATAGAGGGAATGTAAAAACCGTTACACTTGAACTGAATTACAAAACAGAACAGAGTCACACATGCAGAAAACACACTATGGCTGCTTAACGGGAAAGGTGAGGTGGGGTGATACATAAAACAAGAGTTTCAAATTAGCTCAGATACCGTTCCATAAACCCAATATGTAACAGACAAGACCTACTCCTTGCTCAGAGAACTGGACTCAACACGCCCGATTCACCGCACAAGAATATATCTGACTAGTAATAATCTTAAAACCTATGTATTGATATCTCTCTGTTAGTGTGTCAAGTGGGTGTAAAGCAGCATAAACACAGCCGTGAAAAGCAGCTAAACCCCATTATAAAAATAAATTACTTTTCAAAACCCATGAAACAAAGACAGTGAAAGAGAGAGAAATTCTTACACAATTCGTTCAGGGTGTGTGATGCAACCTGGATTGACCATATCTAGACCCACAGCTGGATGAGACATAAGGGTGGACACTCTTGGGGCTGAGAGGTTTGGTGAGGTTGGGTGAGCAAACGCAGACCCTTTAAAGTAATACTGCGTGCTACCCATCGCATGGGTCCCAAATCTCCAGGTTCAAGGGCATCTTCCTACATCAAAAACATGCATGAGAAACCCAGAAGATGGTACACCGTGTGATGGGGAAAGGTTTCTAAAACGCACCTCATTTCTCATCTCCTTGTGCTCGGGTTCGCCATTCCAGCCACTTTACTAGCAATCTCCCCTACTTGGAGCATCAGCACCTTTAACCTCCTGTTCCGTACAGGTTGCTATTTGTCCTGAGGATGAACGGGAAGACGGGGAACCAATGAGAGACTAGCTCTTGGTGTTGGGACAGGCACAGGTCACTCTATTTTCCCATCAGGAAGAAGAATTAACCACAGGCTCAGCCTGCCCCCCGGAACCAGAACAGGGCCTGAAGCCATCCTGCGCTTTTGCGGCCAGCTCCCGAAAAAGCGAGTTGTAAAATGGAGCTTCAGGGCACTGCAATTCACAAACATGCACAGTTATAAATGATAACTCTCGTCCACAAATATATTGAGGGAAGGCAAAGACGAGGAATTGAAATCAAGGCAGAATTGCAGGAAACAGATTTCAGGAGGTAGATTCGAATCGCCTTTAAAGCACATGAAAAGCGGCAAAACGTTGACAATGATGCCCTTGGCCAAAAAGGGCGTATGCGTTTTTTCCTGAATATATTCAGGAAAAAACGCATACGCCCTTTTTGGCCAACCAAGCAACCTGGAAAGGCAAATCAGCGCTACAAAGAAGTCTCGCTTCCCATCGGTCAAAAGGGCCATGCTGAAAAAAGTGTCAAAACCAGAAATGCAGGACAGGCCATGGAGAAATGGGAGCCTTGCTACACCGATGGGTGGGATGTAAATTGCCAACAGCCACTCTGGAGAAGTGTACGGTGTGTCCTGAAACATCTAAAAAACACAGCTTAGAGAGCATAGGGCACTTCCACGCATGGAGGTATAAAGTGGGAAAATTAAAAATCAGCAAGACACAAGCTCCCCAAAGTTTAGGGCTGCTCTGTTGACAAGGACCTCCACTTCATTCCACCTTAAATATCCCAGGAAAGCGAAAAATGGATAAAAAATTTGAGGTCCATATGTACAATGGATTATCACTCAGCCATGAAATCAATGTCATAAGGCTAGTAGCAGCATGATGAGTGGATTTAGGTACGACGATTCTAAGTGACATAAGTCACACAAAAAAGGACACTTCTCATAAGGTGTCACTTATAGAGGGAATGTAAAAACCGTTACACTTGAACTGAATTACAAAACAGAACAGAGTCACACATGCAGAAAACACACTATGGCTGCTTAACGGGAAAGGTGAGGTGGGGTGATACATAAAACAAGAGTTTCAAATTAGCTCAGATACCGTTCCATAAACCCAATATGTAACAGACAAGACCTACTCCTTGCTCAGAGAACTGAACTCAACACGCCCGATTCACCGCACAAGAATATATCTGACTAGTAATAATCTTAAAACCTATGTATTGATATCTCTCTGTTAGTGTGTCAAGTGGGTGTAAAGCGGCATAAACACAGCCGTGAAAAGCAGCTAAACCCCATTATAAAAATA
The DNA here is from genome assembly GCF_965194825.1 of Balaenoptera physalus. Classification (NCBI taxonomy): domain Eukaryota; kingdom Metazoa; phylum Chordata; class Mammalia; order Artiodactyla; family Balaenopteridae; genus Balaenoptera; species Balaenoptera physalus. Next base: position 433,545 of record NW_028126160.1, read on the forward strand.
AATTACTTTTCAAAACCCATGAAACAAAGACAGTGAAAGAGAGAGAAATTCTTACACAATTCGTTCAGGGTGTGTGATGCAACCTGGATTGACCATATCTAGACCCACAGCTGGATGAGACATAAGGGTGGACACTCTTGGGGCTGAGAGGTTTGGTGAGGTTGGGTGAGCAAACGCAGACCCTTTAAAGTAATACTGCGTGCTACCCATCGCATGGGTCCCAAATCTCCAGGTTCAAGGGCATCTTCCTACATCGAAAACATGCATGAGAAACCCAGAAGATGGTACACCGTGTGATGGGGAAAGGTTTCTAAAACGCACCTCATTTCTCATCTCCTTGTGCTCGGGTTCGCCATTCCAGCCACTTTACTAGCAATCTCCCTACTTGGAGCATCAGCACCTTTAACCTCCTGTTCCGTACAGGTTGCTATTTGTCCTGAGGATGAACGGGAAGACGGGGAACCAATGAGAGACTAGCTCTTGGTGTTGGGACAGGCACAGGTCACTCTATTTTCCCATCAGGAAGAAGAATTAACCACAGGCTCAGCCTGCCCCCCGGAACCAGAACAGGGCCTGAAGCCATCCTGCGCTTTTGCGGCCAGCTCCCGAAAAAGCGAGTTGTAAAATGGAGCTTCAGGGCACTGCAATTCACAAACCTGCACAGTTATAAATGATAACTCTCGTCCACAAATATATTGAGGGAAGGCAAAGACGAGGAATTGAAATCAAGGCAGAATTGCAGGAAACAGATTTCAGGAGGTAGATTCGAATCGCCTTGAAAGCACATGAAAAGCGGCAAAACGTTGACAATGATGCCCTTGGCCAAAAAGGGCGTATGCGTTTTTTCCTGAATATATTCAGGAAAAAACGCATACGCCCTTTTTGGCCAACCAAGCAACCTGGAAAGGCAAATCAGCGCTACAAAGAAGTCTCGCTTCCCATCGGTCAAAACGGCCATGCTGAAAAAAGTGTCAAAACCAGAAATGCAGGACAGGCCATGGAGAAATGGGAGCCTTGCTACACTGATGGGCGGGATGTAAATTGCCAACAGCCACTCTGGAGAAGTGTACGGTGTGTCCTGAAACATCTAAAAAACACAGCTTAGAGAGCATAGGGCACTTCCACGCATGGGGGTATAAAGTGGGAAAATTAAAAATCAGCAAGACACAAGCACCCCAAAGTTTAGGGCTGCTCTGTTGACAAGGACCTCCACTTCATTCCACCTTAAATATCCCAGGAAAGCGAAAAATGGATAAAAAATTTGAGGTCCATATGTACAATGGATTATCACTCAGCCATGAAATCAATGTCATAAGGCTAGTAGCAGCATGATGAGTGGATTTAGGTACGACGATTCTAAGTGACATAAGTCACACAGAAAAGGACACTTCTCATAAGGTGTCACTTATAGAGGGAATGTAAAAACCGTTACACTTGAACTGAATTACAAAACAGAACAGAGTCACACATGCAGAAAACACACTATGGCTGCTTAACAGGAAAGGTGAGGTGGGGTGATACATAAAACAAGAGTTTCAAATTAGCTCAGATACCGTTCCATAAACCCAATATGTAACAGACAAGACCTACTCCTTGCTCAGAGAACTGGACTCAACACGCCCGATTCACCGCACAAGAATATATCTGACTAGTAATAATCTTAAAACCTATGTATTGATATCTCTCTGTTAGTGTGTCAAGTGGGTGTAAAGCAGCATAAACACAGCCGTGAAAAGCAGCTAAACCCCATTATAAAAATAAATTACTTTTCAAAACCCATGAAACAAAGACAGTGAAAGAGAGAGAAATTCTTACACAATTCGTTCAGGGTCTGTGATGCAACCTGGATTGACCATATCTAGACCCACAGCTGGATGAGACATAAGGGTGGACACTCTTGGGGCTGAGAGGTTTGGTGAGGTTGGGTGAGCAAACGCAGACCCTTTAAAGTAATACTGCGTGCTACCCATCGCATGGGTCCCAAATCTCCAGGTTCAAGGGCATCTTCCTACATCGAAAACATGCATGAGAAACCCAGAAGATGGTACACCGTGTGATGGGGAAAGGTTTCTAAAACGCACCTCATTTCTCATCTCCTTGTGCTCGGGTTCGCCATTCCAGCCACTTTACTAGCAATCTCCCTACTTGGAGCATCAGCACCTTTAACCTCCTGTTCCGTACAGGTTGCTATTTGTCCTGAGGATGAACGGGAAGACGGGGAACCAATGAGAGACTAGCTCTTGGTGTTGGGACAGGCACAGGTCACTCTATTTTCCCATCAGGAAGAAGAATTAACCACAGGCTCAGCCTGCCCCCCGGAACCAGAACAGGGCCTGAAGCCATCCTGCGCTTTTGCGGCCAGCTCCCGAAAAAGCGAGTTGTAAAATGGAGCTTCAGGGCACTGCAATTCACAAACCTGCACAGTTATAAATGATAACTCTCGTCCACAAATATATTGAGGGAAGGCAAAGACGAGGAATTGAAATCAAGGCAGAATTGCAGGAAACAGATTTCAGGAGGTAGATTCGAATCGCCTTTAAAGCACATGAAAAGCGGCAAAACGTTGACAATGATGCCCTTGGCCAAAAAGGGCGTATGCGTTTTTTCCTGAATATATTCAGGAAAGAACGCATACGCCCTTTTTGGCCAACCAAGCAACCTGGAAAGGCAAATCAGCACTACAAAGAAGTCTCGCTTCCCATCGGTCAAAACGGCCATGCTGAAAAAAGTGTCAAAAACAGAAATGCAGGACAGGCCATGGAGAAATGGGAGCCTTGCTACACTGATGGGCGGGATGTAAATTGCCAACAGCCACTCTGGAGAAGTGTACGGTGTGTCCTGAAACATCTAAAAAACACAGCTTAGAGAGCATAGGGCACTTCCACGCATTGGGGTATAAAGTGGGAAAATTAAAAATCAGCAAGACACAAGCACCCCAAAGTTTAGGGCTGCTCTGTTGACAAGGACCTCCACTTCATTCCACCTTAAATATCCCAGGAAAGCGAAAAATGGATAAAAAATTTGAGGTCCATATATACAATGGATTATCACTCAGCCATGAAATCAATGTCATAAGGCTAGTAGCAGCATGATGAGTGGATTTAGGTCCGACGATTCTAAGTGACATAAGTCACACAGAAAAGGACACTTCTCATAAGGTGTCACTTATAGAGGGAATGTAAAAACCGTTATACTTGAACTGAATTACAAAACAGAACAGAGTCACACATGCAGAAAACACACTATGGCTGCTTAACGGGAAAGGTGAGGTGGGGTGATACATAAAACAAGAGTTTCAAATTAGCTCAGATACCGTTCCATAAACCCAATATGTAACAGACAAGACCTACTCCTTGCTCAGAGAACTGGACTCAACACGCCCGATTCACCGCACAAGAATATATCTGATTAGTAATAATCTTAAAACCTATGTATTGATATCTCTCTGTTAGTGTGTCAAGTGGGTGTAAAGCAGCATAAACACAGCCGTGAAAAGCAGCTAAACCCCATTATAAAAATAAATTACTTTTCAAAACCCATGAAACAAAGACAGTGAAAGAGAGAGAAATTCTTACACAATTCGTTCAGGGTCTGTGATGCAACCTGGATTGACCATATCTAGACCCACAGCTGGATGAGACATAAGGGTGGACACTCTTGGGGCTGAGAGGTTTGGTGAGGTTGGGTGAGCAAACGCAGACCCTTTAAAGTAATACTGCGTGCTACCCATCGCATGGGTCCCAAATCTCCAGGTTCAAGGGCATCTTCCTACATCGAAAACATGCATGAGAAACCCAGAAGATGGTACACCGTGTGATGGGGAAAGGTTTCTAAAACGCACCTCATTTCTCATCTCCTTGTGCTCGGGTTCGCCATTCCAGCCACTTTACTAGCAATCTCCCTACTTGGAGCATCAGCACCTTTAACCTCCTGTTCCGTACAGGTTGCTATTTGTCCTGAGGATGAACGGGAAGACGGGGAACCAATGAGAGACTAGCTCTTGGTGTTGGGACAGGCACAGGTCACTCTATTTTCCCATCAGGAAGAAGAATTAACCACAGGCTCAGCCTGCCCCCCGGAACCAGAACAGGGCCTGAAGCCATCCTGCGCTTTTGCGGCCAGCTCCCGAAAAAGCGAGTTGTAAAATGGAGCTTCAGGGCACTGCAATTCACAAACCTGCACACTTATAAATGATAACTCTCGTCCACAAATATATTGAGGGAAGGCAAAGACGAGGAATTGAAATCAAGGCAGAATTGCAGGAAACAGATTTCAGGAGGTAGATTCGAATCGCCTTTAAAGCACATGAAAAGCGGCAAAACGTTGACAATGATGCCCTTGGCCAAAAAGGGCGTATGCGTTTTTTCCTGAATATATTCAGGAAAGAACGCATACGCCCTTTTTGGCCAACCAAGCAACCTGGAAAGGCAAATCAGCGCTACAAAGAAGTCTCGCTTCCCATCGGTCAAAAGGGCCATGCTGAAAAAAGTGTCAAAACCAGAAATGCAGGACAGGCCATGGAGAAATGGGAGCCTTGCTACACTGATGGGTGGGATGTAAATTGCCAACAGCCACTCTGGAGAAGTGTACGGTGTGTCCTGAAACATCTAAAAAACACAGCTTAGAGAGCATAGGGCACTTCCACGCATGGGGGTATAAAGTGGGAAAATTAAAAATCAGCAAGACACAAGCACCCCAAAGTTTAGGGCTGCTCTGTTGACAAGGACCTCCACTTCATTCCACCTTAAATATCCCAGGAAAGCGAAAAATGGATAAAAAATTTGAGGTCCATATGTACAATGGATTATCACTCAGCCATGAAATCAATGTCATAAGGCTAGTAGCAGCATGATGAGTGGATTTAGGTCCGACGATTCTAAGTGACATAAGTCACACCGAAAAGGACACTTCTCATAAGGTGTCACTTATAGAGGGAATGTAAAAACCGTTACACTTGACCTGAATTACAAAACAGAACAGAGTCACACATGCAGAAAACACACTATGGCTGCTTAACGGGAAAGGTGAGGTGGGGTGATACATAAAACAAGAGTTTCAAATTAGCTCAGATACCGTTCCATAAACCCAATATGTAACAGACAAGACCTACTCCTTGCTCAGAGAACTGAACTCAACACGCCCGATTCACCGCACAAGAATATATCTGACTAGTAATAATCTTAAAACCTATGTATTGATATCTCTCTGTTAGTGTGTCAAGTGGGTGTAAAGCGGCATAAACTCAGCCGTGAAAAGCAGCTAAACCCCATTATAAAAATAAATTACTTTTCAAAACCCATGAAACAAAGACAGTGAAAGAGAGAGAAATTCTTACACAATTCGTTCAGGGTCTGTGATGCAACCTGGATTGACCATATCTAGACCCACAGCTGGATGAGACATAAGGGTGGACACTCTTGGGGCTGAGAGGTTTGGTGAGGTTGGGTGAGCAAACGCAGACCCTTTAAAGTAATACTGCGTGCTACCCATCGCATGGGTCCCAAATCTCCAGGTTCAAGGGCATCTTCCTACATCGAAAACATGCATGAGAAACCCAGAAGATGGTACACCGTGTGATGGGGAAAGATTTCTAAAACGCACCTCATTTCTCATCTCCTTGTGCTCGGGTTCACCATTCCAGCCACTTTACTAGCAATCTCCCTACTTAGAGCATCAGCACCTTTAACCTCCTGTTCCGTACAGGTTGCTATTTGTCCTGAGGATGAACGGGAAGACGGGGAACCAATGAGAGACTAGCTCTTGGTGTTGGGACAGGCACAGGTCACTCTATTTTCCCATCAGGAAGAAGAATTAACCACAGGCTCAGCCTGCCCCCCGGAACCAGAACAGGGCCTGAAGCCATCCTGCGCTTTTGCGGCCAGCTCCCGAAAAAGCGAGTTGTAAAATGGAGCATCAGGGCACTGCAATTCACAAACCTGCACAGTTATAAATGATAACTCTCGTCCACAAATATATTGAGGGAAGGCAAAGACGAGGAATTGAAATCAAGGCAGAATTGCAGGAAACAGATTTCAGGAGGTAGATTCGAATCGCCTTTAAAGCACATGAAAAGCGGCAAAACGTTGACAATGATGCCCTTGGCCAAAAAGGGCGTATGCGTTTTTTCCTGAATATATTCAGGAAAAAACGCATACGCCCTTTTTGGCCAACCAAGCAACCTGGAAAGGCAAATCAGCGCTACAAAGAAGTCTCGCTTCCCATCGGTCAAAAGGGCCATGCTGAAAAAAGTGTCAAAACCAGAAATGCAGGACAGGCCATGGAGAAATGGGAGCCTTGCTACACTGATGGGTGGGATGTAAATTGCCAACAGCCACTCTGGAGAAGTGTACGGTGTGTCCTGAAACATCTAAAAAACACAGCTTAGAGAGCATAGGGCACTTCCACGCATGGGGGTATAAAGTGGGAAAATTAAAAATCAGCAAGACACAAGCACCCCAAAGTTTAGGGCTGCTCTGTTGACAAGGACCTCCACTTCATTCCACCTTAAATATCCCAGGAAAGCGAAAAATGGATAAAAAATTTGAGGTCCATATGTACAATGGATTATCACTCAGCCATGAAATCAATGTCATAAGGCTAGTAGCAGCATGATGAGTGGATTTAGGTCCGACGATTCTAAGTGACATAAGTCACACAGAAAAGGACACTTCTCATAAGGTGTCACTTATAGAGGGAATGTAAAAACCGTTACACTTGAACTGAATTACAAAACAGAACAGAGTCACACATGCAGAAAACACACTATGGCTGCTTAACGGGAAAGGTGAGGTGGGGTGATACATAAAACAAGAGTTTCAAATTAGCTCAGATACCGTTCCATAAACCCAATATGTAACAGACAAGACCTACTCCTTGCTCAGAGAACTGAACTCAACACGCCCGATTCACCGCACAAGAATATATCTGACTAGTAATAATCTTAAAACCTATGTATTGATATCTCTCTGTTAGTGTGTCAAGTGGGTGTAAAGCGGCATAAACTCAGCCGTGAAAAGCAGCTAAACCCCATTATAAAAATAAATTACTTTTCAAAACCCATGAAACAAAGACAGTGAAAGAGAGAGAAATTCTTACACAATTCGTTCAGGGTCTGTGATGCAACCTGGATTGACCATATCTAGACCCACAGCTGGATGAGACATAAGGGTGGACACTCTTGGGGCTGAGAGGTTTGGTGAGGTTGGGTGAGCAAACGCAGACCCTTTAAAGTAATACTGCGTGCTACCCATCGCATGGGTCCCAAATCTCCAGGTTCAAGGGCATCTTCCTACATCGAAAACATGCATGAGAAACCCAGAAGATGGTACACCGTGTGATGGGGAAAGATTTCTAAAACGCACCTCATTTCTCATCTCCTTGTGCTCGGGTTCACCATTCCAGCCACTTTACTAGCAATCTCCCTACTTGGAGCATCAGCACCTTTAACCTCCTGTTCCGTACAGGTTGCTATTTGTCCTGAGGATGAACGGGAAGACGGGGAACCAATGAGAGACTAGCTCTTGGTGTTGGGACAGGCACAGGTCACTCTATTTTCCCATCAGGAAGAAGAATTAACCACAGGCTCAGCCTGCCCCCCGGAACCAGAACAGGGCCTGAAGCCATCCTGCGCTTTTGCGGCCAGCTCCCGAAAAAGCGAGTTGTAAAATGGAGCTTCAGGGCACTGCAATTCACAAACCTGCACAGTTATAAATGATAACTCTCGTCCACAAATATATTGAGGGAAGGCAAAGACGAGGAATTGAAATCAAGGCAGAATTGCAGGAAACAGATTTCAGGAGGTAGATTCGAATCGCCTTTAAAGCACATGAAAAGCGGCAAAACGTTGACAATGATGCCCTTGGCCAAAAAGGGCGTATGCGTTTTTTCCTGAATATATTCAGGAAAAAACGCATACGCCCTTTTTGGCCAACCAAGCAACCTGGAAAGGCAAATCAGCGCTACAAAGAAGTCTCGCTTCCCATCGGTCAAAAGGGCCATGCTGAAAAAAGTGTCAAAACCAGAAATGCAGGACAGGCCATGAAGAAATGGGAGCCTTGCTACACTGATGGGTGGGATGTAAATTGCCAACAGCCACTCTGGAGAAGTGTACGGTGTGTCCTGAAACATCTAAAAAACACAGCTTAGAGAGCATAGGGCACTTCCACGCATGGGGGTATAAAGTGGGAAAATTAAAAATCAGCAAGACACAAGCACCCCAAAGTTTAGGGCTGCTCTGTTGACAAGGACCTCCACTTCATTCCACCTTAAATATCCCAGGAAAGCGAAAAATGGATAAAAAATTTGAGGTCCATATGTACAATGGATTATCACTCAGCCATGAAATCAATGTCATAAGGCTAGTAGCAGCATGATGAGTGGATTTAGGTCCGACGATTCTAAGTGACATAAGTCACACAGAAAAGGACACTTCTCATAAGGTGTCACTTATAGAGGGAATGTAAAAACCGTTACACTTGAACTGAATTACAAAACAGAACAGAGTCACACATGCAGAAAACACACTATGGCTGCTTAACGGGAAAGGTGAGGTGGGGTGATACATAAAACAAGAGTTTCAAATTAGCTCAGATACCGTTCCATAAACCCAATATGTAACAGACAAGACCTACTCCTTGCTCAGAGAACTGAACTCAACACGCCCGATTCACCGCACAAGAATATATCTGACTAGTAATAATCTTAAAACCTATGTATTGATATCTCTCTGTTAGTGTGTCAAGTGGGTGTAAAGCGGCATAAACTCAGCCGTGAAAAGCAGCTAAACCCCATTATAAAAATAAATTACTTTTCAAAACCCATGAAACAAAGACAGTGAAAGAGAGAGAAATTCTTACACAATTCGTTCAGGGTCTGTGATGCAACCTGGATTGACCATATCTAGACCCACAGCTGGATGAGACATAAGGGTGGACACTCTTGGGGCTGAGAGGTTTGGTGAGGTTGGGTGAGCAAACGCAGACCCTTTAAAGTAATACTGCGTGCTACCCATCGCATGGGTCCCAAATCTCCAGGTTCAAGGGCATCTTCCTACATCGAAAACATGCATGAGAAACCCAGAAGATGGTACACCGTGTGATGGGGAAAGGTTTCTAAAACGCACCTCATTTCTCATCTCCTTGTGCTCGGGTTCGCCATTCCAGCCACTTTACTAGCAATCTCCCTACTTGGAGCATCAGCACCTTTAACCTCCTGTTCCGTACAGGTTGCTATTTGTCCTGAGGATGAACGGGAAGACGGGGAACCAATGAGAGACTAGCTCTTGGTGTTGGGACAGGCACAGGTCACTCTATTTTCCCATCAGGAAGAAGAATTAACCACAGGCTCAGCCTGCCCCCCGGAACCAGAACAGGGCCTGAAGCCATCCTGCGCTTTTGCGGCCAGCTCCCGAAAAAGCGAGTTGTAAAATGGAGCTTCAGGGCACTGCAATTCACAAACCTGCACAGTTATAAATGATAACTCTCGTCCACAAATATATTGAGGGAAGGCAAAGACGAGGAATTGAAATCAAGGCAGAATTGCAGGAAACAGATTTCAGGAGGTAGATTCGAATCGCCTTTAAAGCACATGAAAAGCGGCAAAACGTTGACAATGATGCCCTTGGCCAAAAAGGGCGTATGCGTTTTTTCCTGAATATATTCAGGAAAGAACGCATACGCCCTTTTTGGCCAACCAAGCAACCTGGAAAGGCAAATCAGCGCTACAAAGAAGTCTCGCTTCCCATCGGTCAAAAGGGCCATGCTGAAAAAAGTGTCAAAACCAGAAATGCAGGACAGGCCATGGAGAAATGGGAGCCTTGCTACACTGATGGGTGGGATGTAAATTGCCAACAGCCACTCTGGAGAAGTGTACGGTGTGTCCTGAAACATCTAAAAAACACAGCTTAGAGAGCATAGGGCACTTCCACGCATGGGGGTATAAAGTGGGAAAATTAAAAATCAGCAAGACACAAGCACCCCAAAGTTTAGGGCTGCTCTGTTGACAAGGACCTCCACTTCATTCCACCTTAAATATCCCAGGAAAGCGAAAAATGGATAAAAAATTTGAGGTCCATATGTACAATGGATTATCACTCAGCCATGAAATCAATGTCATAAGGCTAGTAGCAGCATGATGAGTGGATTTAGGTCCGACGATTCTAAGTGACATAAGTCACACAGAAAAGGACACTTCTCATAAGGTGTCACTTATAGAGGGAATGTAAAAACCGTTACACTTGAACTGAATTACAAAACAGAACAGAGTCACACATGCAGAAAACACACTATGGCTGCTTAACGGGAAAGGTGAGGTGGGGTGATACATAAAACAAGAGTTTCAAATTAGCTCAGATACCGTTCCATAAACCCAATATGTAACAGACAAGACCTACTCCTTGCTCAGAGAACTGAACTCAACACGCCCGATTCACCGCACAAGAATATATCTGACTAGTAATAATCTTAAAACCTATGTATTGATATCTCTCTGTTAGTGTGTCAAGTGGGTGTAAAGCGGTATAAACTCAGCCGTGAAAAGCAGCTAAACCCCATTATAAAAATAAATTACTTTTCAAAACCCATGAAACAAAGACAGTGAAAGAGAGAGAAATTCTTACACAATTCGTTCAGGGTCTGTGATGCAACCTGGATTGACCATATCTAGACCCACAGCTGGATGAGACATAAGGGTGGACACTCTTGGGGCTGAGAGGTTTGGTGAGGTTGGGTGAGCAAACGCAGACCCTTTAAAGTAATACTGCGTGCTACCCATCGCATGGGTCCCAAATCTCCAGGTTCAAGGGCATCTTCCTACATCGAAAACATGCATGAGAAACCCAGAAGATGGTACACCGTGTGATGTGGAAAGGTTTCTAAAACGCACCTCATTTCTCATCTCCTTGTGCTCGGGTTCGCCATTCCAGCCACTTTACTAGCAATCTCCCTACTTGGAGCATCAGCACCTTTAACCTCCTGTTCCGTACAGGTTGCTATTTGTCCTGAGGATGAACGGGAAGACGGGGAACCAATGAGAGACTAGCTCTTGGTGTTGGGACAGGCACAGGTCACTCTATTTTCCCATCAGGAAGAAGAATTAACCACAGGCTCAGCCTGCCCCCCGGAACCAGAACAGGGCCTGAAGCCATCCTGCGCTTTTGCGGCCAGCTCCCGAAAAAGCGAGTTGTAAAATGGAGCTTCAGGGCACTGCAATTCACAAACCTGCACAGTTATAAATGATAACTCTCGTCCACAAATATATTGAGGGAAGGCAAAGACGAGGAATTGAAATCAAGGCAGAATTGCAGGAAACAGATTTCAGGAGGTAGATTCGAATCGCCTTTAAAGCACATGAAAAGCGGCAAAACGTTGACAATGATGCCCTTGGCCAAAAAGGGCGTATGCGTTTTTTCCTGAATATATTCAGGAAAAAACGCATACGCCCTTTTTGGCCAACCAAGCAACCTGGAAAGGCAAATCAGCGCTACAAAGAAGTCTCGCTTCCCATCGGTCAAAACGGCCATGCTGAAAAAAGTGTCAAAACCAGAAATGCAGGACAGGCCATGGAGAAATGGGAGCCTTGCTACACTGATGGGCGGGATGTAAATTGCCAACAGCCACTCTGGAGAAGTGTACGGTGTGTCCTGAAACATCTAAAAAACACAGCTTAGAGAGCATAGGGCACTTCCACGCATGGGGGTATAAAGTGGGAAAATTAAAAATCAGCAAGACACAAGCACCCCAAAGTTTAGGGCTGCTCTGTTGACAAGGACCTCCACTTCATTCCACCTTAAATATCCCAGGAAAGCGAAAAATGGATAAAAAATTTGAGGTCCATATGTACAATGGATTATCACTCAGCCATGAAATCAATGTCATAAGGCTAGTAGCAGCATGATGAGTGGATTTAGGTCCGACGATTCTAAGTGACATAAGTCACACAGAAAAGGACACTTCTCATAAGGTGTCACTTATAGAGGGAATGTAAAAACCGTTACACTTGAACTGAATTACAAAACAGAACAGAGTCACACATGCAGAAAACACACTATGGCTGCTTAACGGGAAAGGTGAGGTGGGGTGATACATAAAACAAGAGTTTCAAATTAGCTCAGATACCGTTCCATAAACCCAATATGTAACAGACAAGACCTACTCCTTGCTCAGAGAACTGAACTCAACACGCCCGATTCACCGCACAAGAATATATCTGACTAGTAATAATCTTAAAACCTATGTATTGATATCTCTCTGTTAGTGTGTCAAGTGGGTGTAAAGCGGCATAAACTCAGCCGTGAAAAGCAGCTAAACCCCATTATAAAAATAAATTACTTTTCAAAACCCATGAAACAAAGACAGTGAAAGAGAGAGAAATTCTTACACAATTCGTTCAGGGTCTGTGATGCAACCTGGATTGACCATATCTAGACCCACAGCTGGATGAGACATAAGGGTGGACACTCTTGGGGCTGAGAGGTTTGGTGAGGTTGGGTGAGCAAACGCAGACCCTTTAAAGTAATACTGCGTGCTACCCATCGCATGGGTCCCAAATCTCCAGGTTCAAGGGCATCTTCCTACATCGAAAACATGCATGAGAAACCCAGAAGATGGTACACCGTGTGATGGGGAAAGGTTTCTAAAACGCACCTCATTTCTCATCTCCTTGTGCTCGGGTTCGCCATTCCAGCCACTTTACTAGCAATCTCCCTACTTGGAGCATCAGCACCTTTAACCTCCTGTTCCGTACAGGTTGCTATTTGTCCTGAGGATGAACGGGAAGACGGGGAACCAATGAGAGACTAGCTCTTGGTGTTGGGACAGGCACAGGTCACTCTATTTTCCCATCAGGAAGAAGAATTAACCACAGGCTCAGCCTGCCCCCCGGAACCAGAACAGGGCCTGAAGCCATCCTGCGCTTTTGCGGCCAGCTCCCGAAAAAGCGAGTTGTAAAATGGAGCTTCAGGGCACTGCAATTCACAAACCTGCACAGTTATAAATGATAACTCTCGTCCACAAATATATTGAGGGAAGGCAAAGACGAGGAATTGAAATCAAGGCAGAATTGCAGGAAACAGATTTCAGGAGGTAGATTCGAATCGCCTTTAAAGCACATGAAAAGCGGCAAAACGTTGACAATGATGCCCTTGGCCAAAAAGGGCGTATGCGTTTTTTCCTGAATATATTCAGGAAAGAACGCATACGCCCTTTTTGGCCAACCAAGCAACCTGGAAAGGCAAATCAGCGCTACAAAGAAGTCTCGCTTCCCATCGGTCAAAAGGGCCATGCTGAAAAAAGTGTCAAAACCAGAAATGCAGGACAGGCCATGGAGAAATGGGAGCCTTGCTACACTGATGGGTGGGATGTAAATTGCCAACAGCCACTCTGGAGAAGTGTACGGTGTGTCCTGAAACATCTAAAAAACACAGCTTAGAGAGCATAGGGCACTTCCACGCATGGGGGTATAAAGTGGGAAAATTAAAAATCAGCAAGACACAAGCACCCCAAAGTTTAGGGCTGCTCTGTTGACAAGGACCTCCACTTCATTCCACCTTAAATATCCCAGGAAAGCGAAAAATGGATAAAAAATTTGAGGTCCATATGTACAATGGATTATCACTCAGCCATGAAATCAATGTCATAAGGCTAGTAGCAGCATGATGAGTGGATTTAGGTCCGACGATTCTAAGTGACATAAGTCACACAGAAAAGGACACTTCTCATAAGGTGTCACTTATAGAGGGAATGTAAAAACCGTTACACTTGAACTGAATTACAAAACAGAACAGAGTCACACATGCAGAAAACACACTATGGCTGCTTAACGGGAAAGGTGAGGTGGGGTGATACATAAAACAAGAGTTTCAAATTAGCTCAGATACCGTTCCATAAACCCAATATGTAACAGACAAGACCTACTCCTTGCTCAGAGAACTGAACTCAACACGCCCGATTCACCGCACAAGAATATATCTGACTAGTAATAATCTTAAAACCTATGTATTGATATCTCTCTGTTAGTGTGTCAAGTGGGTGTAAAGCGGTATAAACTCAGCCGTGAAAAGCAGCTAAACCCCATTATAAAAATAAATTACTTTTCAAAACCCATGAAACAAAGACAGTGAAAGAGAGAGAAATTCTTACACAATTCGTTCAGGGTCTGTGATGCAACCTGGATTGACCATATCTAGACCCACAGCTGGATGAGACATAAGGGTGGACACTCTTGGGGCTGAGAGGTTTGGTGAGGTTGGGTGAGCAAACGCAGACCCTTTAAAGTAATACTGCGTGCTACCCATCGCATGGGTCCCAAATCTCCAGGTTCAAGGGCATCTTCCTACATCGAAAACATGCATGAGAAACCCAGAAGATGGTACACCGTGTGATGTGGAAAGGTTTCTAAAACGCACCTCATTTCTCATCTCCTTGTGCTCGGGTTCGCCATTCCAGCCACTTTACTAGCAATCTCCCTACTTGGAGCATCAGCACCTTTAACCTCCTGTTCCGTACAGGTTGCTATTTGTCCTGAGGATGAACGGGAAGACGGGGAACCAATGAGAGACTAGCTCTTGGTGTTGGGACAGGCACAGGTCACTCTATTTTCCCATCAGGAAGAAGAATTAACCACAGGCTCAGCCTGCCCCCCGGAACCAGAACAGGGCCTGAAGCCATCCTGCGCTTTTGCGGCCAGCTCCCGAAAAAGCGAGTTGTAAAATGGAGCTTCAGGGCACTGCAATTCACAAACCTGCACAGTTATAAATGATAACTCTCGTCCACAAATATATTGAGGGAAGGCAAAGACGAGGAATTGAAATCAAGGCAGAATTGCAGGAAACAGATTTCAGGAGGTAGATTCGAATCGCCTTTAAAGCACATGAAAAGCGGCAAAACGTTGACAATGATGCCCTTGGCCAAAAAGGGCGTATGCGTTTTTTCCTGAATATATTCAGGAAAAAACGCATACGCCCTTTTTGGCCAACCAAGCAACCTGGAAAGGCAAATCAGCGCTACAAAGAAGTCTCGCTTCCCATCGGTCAAAACGGCCATGCTGAAAAAAGTGTCAAAACCAGAAATGCAGGACAGGCCATGGAGAAATGGGAGCCTTGCTACACTGATGGGCGGGATGTAAATTGCCAACAGCCACTCTGGAGAAGTGTACGGTGTGTCCTGAAACATCTAAAAAACACAGCTTAGAGAGCATAGGGCACTTCCACGCATGGGGGTATAAAGTGGGAAAATTAAAAATCAGCAAGACACAAGCACCCCAAAGTTTAGGGCTGCTCTGTTGACAAGGACCTCCACTTCATTCCACCTTAAATATCCCAGGAAAGCGAAAAATGGATAAAAAATTTGAGGTCCATATGTACAATGGATTATCACTCAGCCATGAAATCAATGTCATAAGGCTAGTAGCAGCATGATGAGTGGATTTAGGTCCGACGATTCTAAGTGACATAAGTCACACAGAAAAGGACACTTCTCATAAGGTGTCACTTATAGAGGGAATGTAAAAACCGTTACACTTGAACTGAATTACAAAACAGAACAGAGTCACACATGCAGAAAACACACTATGGCTGCTTAACGGGAAAGGTGAGGTGGGGTGATACATAAAACAAGAGTTTCAAATTAGCTCAGATACCGTTCCATAAACCCAATATGTAACAGACAAGACCTACTCCTTGCTCAGAGAACTGAACTCAACACGCCCGATTCACCGCACAAGAATATATCTGACTAGTAATAATCTTAAAACCTATGTATTGATATCTCTCTGTTAGTGTGTCAAGTGGGTGTAAAGCGGCATAAACTCAGCCGTGAAAAGCAGCTAAACCCCATTATAAAAATAAATTACTTTTCAAAACCCATGAAACAAAGACAGTGAAAGAGAGAGAAATTCTTACACAATTCGTTCAGGGTCTGTGATGCAACCTGGATTGACCATATCTAGACCCACAGCTGGATGAGACATAAGGGTGGACACTCTTGGGGCTGAGAGGTTTGGTGAGGTTGGGTGAGCAAACGCAGACCCTTTAAAGTAATACTGCGTGCTACCCATCGCATGGGTCCCAAATCTCCAGGTTCAAGGGCATCTTCCTACATCGAAAACATGCATGAGAAACCCAGAAGATGGTACACCGTGTGATGGGGAAAGGTTTCTAAAACGCACCTCATTTCTCATCTCCTTGTGCTCGGGTTCGCCATTCCAGCCACTTTACTAGCAATCTCCCTACTTGGAGCATCAGCACCTTTAACCTCCTGTTCCGTACAGGTTGCTATTTGTCCTGAGGATGAACGGGAAGACGGGGAACCAATGAGAGACTAGCTCTTGGTGTTGGGACAGGCACAGGTCACTCTATTTTCCCATCAGGAAGAAGAATTAACCACAGGCTCAGCCTGCCCCCCGGAACCAGAACAGGGCCTGAAGCCATCCTGCGCTTTTGCGGCCAGCTCCCGAAAAAGCGAGTTGTAAAATGGAGCTTCAGGGCACTGCAATTCACAAACCTGCACAGTTATAAATGATAACTCTCGTCCACAAATATATTGAGGGAAGGCAAAGACGAGGAATTGAAATCAAGGCAGAATTGCAGGAAACAGATTTCAGGAGGTAGATTCGAATCGCCTTTAAAGCACATGAAAAGCGGCAAAACGTTGACAATGATGCCCTTGGCCAAAAAGGGCGTATGCGTTTTTTCCTGAATATATTCAGGAAAGAACGCATACGCCCTTTTTGGCCAACCAAGCAACCTGGAAAGGCAAATCAGCGCTACAAAGAAGTCTCGCTTCCCATCGGTCAAAAGGGCCATGCTGAAAAAAGTGTCAAAACCAGAAATGCAGGACAGGCCATGGAGAAATGGGAGCCTTGCTACACTGATGGGTGGGATGTAAATTGCCAACAGCCACTCTGGAGAAGTGTACGGTGTGTCCTGAAACATCTAAAAAACACAGCTTAGAGAGCATAGGGCACTTCCACGCATGGGGGTATAAAGTGGGAAAATTAAAAATCAGCAAGACACAAGCACCCCAAAGTTTAGGGCTGCTCTGTTGACAAGGACCTCCACTTCATTCCACCTTAAATATCCCAGGAAAGCGAAAAATGGATAAAAAATTTGAGGTCCATATGTACAATGGATTATCACTCAGCCATGAAATCAATGTCATAAGGCTAGTAGCAGCATGATGAGTGGATTTAGGTCCGACGATTCTAAGTGACATAAGTCACACAGAAAAGGACACTTCTCATAAGGTGTCACTTATAGAGGGAATGTAAAAACCGTTACACTTGACCTGAATTACAAAACAGAACAGAGTCACACATGCAGAAAACACACTATGGCTGCTTAACGGGAAAGGTGAGGTGGGGTGATACATAAAACAAGAGTTTCAAATTAGCTCAGATACCGTTCCATAAACCCAATATGTAACAGACAAGACCTACTCCTTGCTCAGAGAACTGAACTCAACACGCCCGATTCACCGCACAAGAATATATCTGACTAGTAATAATCTTAAAACCTATGTATTGATATCTCTCTGTTAGTGTGTCAAGTGGGTGTAAAGCGGCATAAACTCAGCCGTGAAAAGCAGCTAAACCCCATTATAAAAATAAATTACTTTTCAAAACCCATGAAACAAAGACAGTGAAAGAGAGAGAAATTCTTACACAATTCGTTCAGGGTCTGTGATGCAACCTGGATTGACCATATCTAGACCCACAGCTGGATGAGACATAAGGGTGGACACTCTTGGGGCTGAGAGGTTTGGTGAGGTTGGGTGAGCAAACGCAGACCCTTTAAAGTAATATTGCGTGCTACCCATCGCATGGGTCCCAAATCTCCAGGTTCAAGGGCATCTTCCTACATCGAAAACATGCATGAGAAACCCAGAAGATGGTACACCGTGTGATGGGGAAAGATTTCTAAAACGCACCTCATTTCTCATCTCCTTGTGCTCGGGTTCACCATTCCAGCCACTTTACTAGCAATCTCCCTACTTGGAGCATCAGCACCTTTAACCTCCTGTTCCGTACAGGTTGCTATTTGTCCTGAGGATGAACGGGAAGACGGGGAACCAATGAGAGACTAGCTCTTGGTGTTGGGACAGGCACAGGTCACTCTATTTTCCCATCAGGAAGAAGAATTAACCACAGGCTCAGCCTGCCCCCCGGAACCAGAACAGGGCCTGAAGCCATCCTGCCCTTTTGCGGCCAGCTCCCGAAAAAGCGAGTTGTAAAATGGAGCTTCAGGGCACTGCAATTCACAAACCTGCACAGTTATAAATGATAACTCTCGTCCACAAATATATTGAGGGAAGGCAAAGACGAGGAATTGAAATCAAGGCAGAATTGCAGGAAACAGATTTCAGGAGGTAGATTCGAATCGCCTTTAAAGCACATGAAAAGCGGCAAAACGTTGACAATGATGCCCTTGGCCAAAAAGGGCGTATGCGTTTTTTCCTGAATATATTCAGGAAAGAACGCATACGCCCTTTTTGGCCAACCAAGCAACCTGGAAAGGCAAATCAGCGCTACAAAGAAGTCTCGCTTCCCATCGGTCAAAACGGCCATGCTGAAAAAAGTGTCAAAACCAGAAATGCAGGACAGGCCATGGAGAAATGGGAGCCTTGCTACACTGATGGGCGGGATGTAAATTGCCAACAGCTACTCTGGAGAAGTGTACGGTGTGTCCTGAAACATCTAAAAAACACAGCTTAGAGAGCATAGGGCACTTCCACGCATGGGGGTATAAAGTGGGAAAATTAAAAATCAGCAAGACACAAGCACCCCAAAGTTTAGGGCTGCTCTGTTGACAAGGACCTCCACTTCATTCCACCTTAAATATCCCAGGAAAGCGAAAAATGGATAAAAAATTTGAGGTCCATATGTACAATGGATTATCACTCAGCCATGAAATCAATGTCATAAGGCTAGTAGCAGCATGATGAGTGGATTTAGGTCCGACGATTCTAAGTGACATAAGTCACACAGAAAAGGACACTTCTCATAAGGTGTCACTTATAGAGGGAATGTAAAAACCGTTACACTTGACCTGAATTACAAAACAGAACAGAGTCACACATGCAGAAAACACACTATGGCTGCTTAACGGGAAAGGTGAGGTGGGGTGATACATAAAACAAGAGTTTCAAATTAGCTCAGATACCGTTCCATAAACCCAATATGTAACAGACAAGACCTACTCCTTGCTCAGAGAACTGAACTCAACACGCCCGATTCACCGCACAAGAATATATCTGACTAGTAATAATCTTAAAACCTATGTATTGATATCTCTCTGTTAGTGTGTCAAGTGGGTGTAAAGCGGCATAAACTCAGCCGTGAAAAGCAGCTAAACCCCATTATAAAAATAAATTACTTTTCAAAACCCATGAAACAAAGACAGTGAAAGAGAGAGAAATTCTTACACAATTCGTTCAGGGTCTGTGATGCAACCTGGATTGACCATATCTAGACCCACAGCTGGATGAGACATAAGGGTGGACACTCTTGGGGCTGAGAGGTTTGGTGAGGTTGGGTGAGCAAACGCAGACCCTTTAAAGTAATACTGCGTGCTACCCATCGCATGGGTCCCAAATCTCCAGGTTCAAGGGCATCTTCCTACATCGAAAACATGCATGAGAAACCCAGAAGATGGTACACCGTGTGATGGGGAAAGGTTTCTAAAACGCACCTCATTTCTCATCTCCTTGTGCTCGGGTTCGCCATTCCAGCCACTTTACTAGCAATCTCCCTACTTGGAGCATCAGCACCTTTAACCTCCTGTTCCGTACAGGTTGCTATTTGTCCTGAGGATGAACGGGAAGACGGGGAACCAATGAGAGACTAGCTCTTGGTGTTGGGACAGGCACAGGTCACTCTATTTTCCCATCAGGAAGAAGAATTAACCACAGGCTCAGCCTGCCCCCCGGAACCAGAACAGGGCCTGAAGCCATCCTGCGCTTTTGCAGCCAGCTCCCGAAAAAGCGAGTTGTAAAATGGAGCTTCAGGGCACTGCAATTCACAAACCTGCACAGTTATAAATGATAACTCTCGTCCACAAATATATTGAGGGAAGCAAAGACGAGGAATTGAAATCAAGGCAGAATTGCAGGAAACAGATTTCAGGAGGTAGATTCAAATCGCCTTTAAAGCACATGAAAAGCGGCAAAACGTTGACAATGATGCCCTTGGCCAAAAAGGGCGTATGCGTTTTTTCCTGAATATATTCAGGAAAAAACGCATACGCCCTTTTTGGCCAACCAAGCAACCTGGAAAGGCAAATCAGCGCTACAAAGAAGTCTCGCTTCCCATCGGTCAAAACGGCCATGCTGAAAAAAGTGTCAAAACCAGAAATGCAGGACAGGCCATGGAGAAATGGGAGCCTTGCTACACTGATGGGCGGGATGTAAATTGCCAACAGCCACTCTGGAGAAGTGTACGGTGTGTCCTGAAACATCTAAAAAACACAGCTTAGAGAGCATAGGGCACTTCCACGCATGGGGGTATAAAGTGGGAAAATTAAAAATCAGCAAGACACAAGCACCCCAAAGTTTAGGGCTGCTCTGTTGACAAGGACCTCCACTTCATTCCACCTTAAATATCCCAGGAAAGCGAAAAATGGATAAAAAATTTGAGGTCCATATGTACAATGGATTATCACTCAGCCATGAAATCAATGTCATAAGGCTAGTAGCAGCATGATGAGTGGATTTAGGTCCGACGATTCTAAGTGACATAAGTCACACAGAAAAGGACACTTCTCATAAGGTGTCACTTATAGAGGGAATGTAAAAACCGTTACACTTGAACTGAATTACAAAACAGAACAGAGTCACACATGCAGAAAACACACTATGGCTGCTTAACGGGAAAGGTGAGGTGGGGTGATACATAAAACAAGAGTTTCAAATTAGCTCAGATACCGTTCCATAAACCCAATATGTAACAGACAAGACCTACTCCTTGCTCAGAGAACTGAACTCAACACGCCCGATTCACCGCACAAGAATATATCTGACTAGTAATAATCTTAAAACCTATGTATTGATATCTCTCTGTTAGTGTGTCAAGTGGGTGTAAAGCGGCATAAACTCAGCCGTGAAAAGCAGCTAAACCCCATTATAAAAATAAATTACTTTTCAAAACCCATGAAACAAAGACAGTGAAAGAGAGAGAAATTCTTACACAATTCGTTCAGGGTCTGTGATGCAACCTGGATTGACCATATCTAGACCCACAGCTGGATGAGACATAAGGGTGGACACTCTTGGGGCTGAGAGGTTTGGTGAGGTTGGGTGAGCAAACGCAGACCCTTTAAAGTAATACTGCGTGCTACCCATCGCATGGGTCCCAAATCTCCAGGTTCAAGGGCATCTTCCTACATCGAAAACATGCATGAGAAACCCAGAAGATGGTACACCGTGTGATGGGGAAAGGTTTCTAAAACGCACCTCATTTCTCATCTCCTTGTGCTCGGGTTCGCCATTCCAGCCACTTTACTAGCAATCTCCCTACTTGGAGCATCAGCACCTTTAACCTCCTGTTCCGTACAGGTTGCTATTTGTCCTGAGGATGAACGGGAAGACGGGGAACCAATGAGAGACTAGCTCTTGGTGTTGGGAAAGGCACAGGTCACTCTATTTTCCCATCAGGAAGAAGAATTAACCACAGGCTCAGCCTGCCCCCCGGAACCAGAACAGGGCCTGAAGCCATCCTGCGCTTTTGCGGCCAGCTCCCGAAAAAGCGAGTTGTAAAATGGAGCTTCAGGGCACTGCAATTCACAAACCTGCACAGTTATAAATGATAACTCTCGTCCACAAATATATTGAGGGAAGGCAAAGACGAGGAATTGAAATCAAGGCAGAATTGCAGGAAACAGATTTCAGGAGGTAGATTCGAATCGCCTTTAAAGCACATGAAAAGCGGCAAAACGTTGACAATGATGCACTTGGCCAAAAAGGGCGTATGCGTTTTTTCCTGAATATATTCAGGAAAGAACGCATACGCCCTTTTTGGCCATCCAAGCAACCTGGAAAGGCAAATCAGCGCTACAAAGAAGTCTCGCTTCCCATCGGTCAAAAGGGCCATGCTGAAAAAAGTGTCAAAACCAGAAATGCAGGACAGGCCATGGAGAAATGGGAGCCTTGCTACACTGATGGGTGGGATGTAAATTGCCAACAGCCACTCTGGAGAAGTGTACGGTGTGTCCTGAAACATCTAAAAAACACAGCTTAGAGAGCATAGGGCACTTCCACGCATGGGGGTATAAAGTGGGAAAATTAAAAATCAGCAAGACACAAGCACCCCAAAGTTTAGGGCTGCTCTGTTGACAAGGACCTCCACTTCATTCCACCTTAAATATCCCAGGAAAGCGAAAAATGGATAAAAAATTTGAGGTCCATATGTACAATGGATTATCACTCAGCCATGAAATCAATGTCATAAGGCTAGTAGCAGCATGATGAGTGGATTTAGGTCCGACGATTCTAAGTGACATAAGTCACACAGAAAAGGACACTTCTCATAAGGTGTCACTTATAGAGGGAATGTAAAAACCGTTACACTTGACCTGAATTACAAAACAGAACAGAGTCACACATGCAGAAAACACACTATGGCTGCTTAACGGGAAAGGTGAGGTGGGGTGATACATAAAACAAGAGTTTCAAATTAGCTCAGATACCGTTCCATAAACCCAATATGTAACAGACAAGACCTACTCCTTGCTCAGAGAACTGAACTCAACACGCCCGATTCACCGCACAAGAATATATCTGACTAGTAATAATCTTAAAACCTATGTATTGATATCTCTCTGTTAGTGTGTCAAGTGGGTGTAAAGCGGCATAAACTCAGCCGTGAAAAGCAGCTAAACCCCATTATAAAAATAAATTACTTTTCAAAACCCATGAAACAAAGACAGTGAAAGAGAGAGAAATTCTTACACAATTCGTTCAGGGTCTGTGATGCAACCTGGATTGACCATATCTAGACCCACAGCTGGATGAGACATAAGGGTGGACACTCTTGGGGCTGAGAGGTTTGGTGAGGTTGGGTGAGCAAACGCAGACCCTTTAAAGTAATACTGCGTGCTACCCATCGCATGGGTCCCAAATCTCCAGGTTCAAGGGCATCTTCCTACATCGAAAACATGCATGAGAAACCCAGAAGATGGTACACCGTGTGATGGGGAAAGATTTCTAAAACGCACCTCATTTCTCATCTCCTTGTGCTCGGGTTCACCATTCCAGCCACTTTACTAGCAATCTCCCTACTTGGAGCATCAGCACCTTTAACCTCCTGTTCCGTACAGGTTGCTATTTGTCCTGAGGATGAACGGGAAGACGGGGAACCAATGAGAGACTAGCTCTTGGTGTTGGGACAGGCACAGGTCACTCTATTTTCCCATCAGGAAGAAGAATTAACCACAGGCTCAGCCTGCCCCCCGGAACCAGAACAGGGCCTGAAGCCATCCTGCGCTTTTGCGGCCAGCTCCCGAAAAAGCGAGTTGTAAAATGGAGCTTCAGGGCACTGCAATTCACAAACCTGCACAGTTATAAATGATAACTCTCGTCCACAAATATATTGAGGGAAGGCAAAGACGAGGAATTGAAATCAAGGCAGAATTGCAGGAAACAGATTTCAGGAGGTAGATTCGAATCGCCTTTAAAGCACATGAAAAGCGGCAAAACGTTGACAATGATGCCCTTGGCCAAAAAGGGCGTATGCGTTTATTCCTGAATATATTCAGGAAAGAACGCATACGCCCTTTTTGGCCAACCAAGCAACCTGGAAAGGCAAATCAGCGCTACAAAGAAGTCTCGCTTCCCATCGGTCAAAAGGGCCATGCTGAAAAAAGTGTCAAAACCAGAAATGCAGGACAGGCCATGGAGAAATGGGAGCCTTGCTACACTGATGGGTGGGATGTAAATTGCCAACAGCCACTCTGGAGAAGTGTACGGTGTGTCCTGAAACATCTAAAAAACACAGCTTAGAGAGCATAGGGCACTTCCACGCATGGGGGTATAAAGTGGGAAAATTAAAAATCAGCAAGACACAAGCACCCCAAAGTTTAGGGCTGCTCTGTTGACAAGGACCTCCACTTCATTCCACCTTAAATATCCCAGGAAAGCGAAAAATGGATAAAAAATTTGAGGTCCATATGTACAATGGATTATCACTCAGCCATGAAATCAATGTCATAAGGCTAGTAGCAGCATGATGAGTGGATTTAGGTCCGACGATTCTAAGTGACATAAGTCACACAGAAAAGGACACTTCTCATAAGGTGTCACTTATAGAGGGAATGTAAAAACCGTTACACTTGAACTGAATTACAAAAAGAACAGAGTCACACATGCAGAAAACACACTATGGCTGCTTAAAGGGAAAGGTGAGGTGGGGTGATACATAAAACAAGAGTTTCAAATTAGCTCAGATACCGTTCCATAAACCCAATATGTAACAGACAAGACCTACTCCTTGCTCAGAGAACTGGACTCAACACGCCCGATTCACCGCACAAGAATATATCTGACTAGTAATAATCTTAAAACCTATGTATTGATATCTCTCTGTTAGTGTGTCAAGTGGGTGTAAAGCGGCATAAACTCAGCCGTGAAAAGCAGCTAAACCCCATTATAAAAATAAATTACTTTTCAAAACCCATGAAACAAAGACAGTGAAAGAGAGAGAAATTCTTACACAATTCGTTCAGGGTCTGTGATGCAACCTGGATTGACCATATCTAGACCCACAGCTGGATGAGACATAAGGGTGGACACTCTTGGGGCTGAGAGGTTTGGTGAGGTTGGGTGAGCAAACGCAGACCCTTTAAAGTAATACTGCGTGCTACCCATCGCATGGGTCCCAAATCTCCAGGTTCAAGGGCATCTTCCTACATCGAAAACATGCATGAGAAACCCAGAAGATGGTACACCGTGTGATGGGGAAAGGTTTCTAAAACGCACCTCATTTCTCATCTCCTTGTGCTCGGGTTCGCCATTCCAGCCACTTTACTAGCAATCTCCCTACTTGGAGCATCAGCACCTTTAACCTCCTGTTCCGTACAGGTTGCTATTTGTCCTGAGGATGAACGGGAAGACGGGGAACCAATGAGAGACTAGCTCTTGGTGTTGGGACAGGCACAGGTCACTCTATTTTCCCATCAGGAAGAAGAATTAACCACAGGCTCAGCCTGCCCCCCGGAACCAGAACAGGGCCTGAAGCCATCCTGCGCTTTTGCGGCCAGCTCCCGAAAAAACGAGTTGTAAAATGGAGCTTCAGGGCACTGCAATTCACAAACCTGCACACTTATAAATGATAACTCTCGTCCACAAATATATTGAGGGAAGGCAAAGACGAGGAATTGAAATCAAGGCAGAATTGCAGGAAACAGATTTCAGGAGGTAGATTCGAATCGCCTTTAAAGCACATGAAAAGCGGCAAAACGTTGACAATGATGCCCTTGGCCAAAAAGGGCGTATGCGTTTTTTCCTGAATATATTCAGGAAAGAACGCATACGCCCTTTTTGGCCAACCAAGCAACCTGGAAAGGCAAATCAGCGCTACAAAGAAGTCTCGCTTCCCATCGGTCAAAAGGGCCATGCTGAAAAAAGTGTCAAAACCAGAAATGCAGGACAGGCCATGGAGAAATGGGAGCCTTGCTACACTGATGGGTGGGATGAAAATTGCCAACAGCCACTCTGGAGAAGTGTACGGTGTGTCCTGAAACATCTAAAAAACACAGCTTAGAGAGCATAGGGCACTTCCACGCATGGGGGTATAAAGTGGGAAAATTAAAAATCAGCAAGACACAAGCACCCCAAAGTTTAGGGCTGCTCTGTTGACAAGGACCTCCACTTCATTCCACCTTAAATATCCCAGGAAAGCGAAAAATGGATAAAAAATTTGAGGTCCATATGTACAATGGATTATCACTCAGCCATGAAATCAATGTCATAAGGCTAGTAGCAGCATGATGAGTGGATTTAGGTCCGACGATTCTAAGTGACATAAGTCACACAGAAAAGGACACTTCTCATAAGGTGTCACTTATAGAGGGAATGTAAAAACCGTTACACTTGAACTGAATTACAAAAAGAACAGAGTCACACATGCAGAAAACACACTATGGCTGCTTAACGGGAAAGGTGAGGTGGGGTGATACATAAAACAAGAGTTTCAAATTAGCTCAGATACCGTTCCATAAACCCAATATGTAACAGACAAGACCTACTCCTTGCTCAGAGAACTGAACTCAACACGCCCGATTCACCGCACAAGAATATATCTGACTAGTAATAATCTTAAAACCTATGTATTGATATCTCTCTGTTAGTGTGTCAAGTGGGTGTAAAGCGGCATAAACTCAGCCGTGAAAAGCAGCTAAACCCCATTATAAAAATAAATTACTTTTCAAAACCCATGAAACAAAGACAGTGAAAGAGAGAGAAATTCTTACACAATTCGTTCAGGGTCTGTGATGCAACCTGGATTGACCATATCTAGACCCACAGCTGGATGAGACATAAGGGTGGACACTCTTGGGGCTGAGAGGTTTGGTGAGGTTGGGTGAGCAAACGCAGACCCTTTAAAGTAATACTGCGTGCTACCCATCGCATGGGTCCCAAATCTCCAGGTTCAAGGGCATCTTCCTACATCGAAAACATGCATGAGAAACCCAGAAGATGGTACACCGTGTGATGGGGAAAGGTTTCTAAAACGCACCTCATTTCTCATCTCCTTGTGCGCGGGTTCGCCATTCCAGCCACTTTACTAGCAATCTCCCTACTTGGAGCATCAGCACCTTTAACCTCCTGTTCCGTACAGGTTGCTATTTGTCCTGAGGATGAACGGGAAGACGGGGAACCAATGAGAGACTAGCTCTTGGTGTTGTGACAAGCACAGGTCACTCTATTTTCCTATCAGGAAGAAGAATTAACCACAGGCTCAGCCTGCCCCCCGGAACCAGAACAGGGCCTGAAGCCATCCTGCGCTTTTGCGGGCAGCTCCCGAAAAAGCGAGTTGTAAAATGGAGCTTCAGGGCACCGCAATTCACAAACCTGCACAGTTATAAATGATAACTCTCGTCCACAAATATATTGAGGGAAGGCAAAGACGAGGAATTGAAATCAAGGCAGAATTGCAGGAAACAGATTTCAGGAGGTAGATTCGAATCGCCTTTAAAGCACATGAAAAGCGGCAAAACGTTGACAATGATGCCCTTGGCCAAAAAGGGCGTATGCGTTTTTTCCTGAATATATTCAGGAAAAAACGCATACGCCCTTTTTGGCCAACCAAGCAACCTGGAAAGGCAAATCAGCGCTACAAAGAAGTCTCGCTTCCCATCGGTCAAAAGGGCCATGCTGAAAAAAGTGTCAAAACCAGAAATGCAGGACAGGCCATGGAGAAATGGGAGCCTTGCTACACTGATGGGCGGGATGTAAATTGCCAACAGCCACTCTGGAGAAGTGTACGGTGTGTCCTGAAACATCTAAAAAACACAGCTTAGAGAGCATAGGGCACTTCCAAGCATGGGGGTATAAAGTGGGAAAATTAAAATCAGCAAGATACAAGCACCCCAAAGTTTAGGGCTGCTCTGTTGACAAGGACCTCCACTTCATTCCACCTTAAATATCCCAGGAAAGCGAAAAATGGATAAAAAATTTGAGGTCCATATGTACGATGGATTATCACTCAGCCATGAAATCAATGTCATAAGGCTAGTAGCAGCATGATGAGTGGATTTAGGTCCGACGATTCTAAGTGACATAAGTCACACAGAAAAGGACACTTCTCATAAGGTGTCACTTATAGAGGGAATGTAAAAACCGTTACACTTGAACTGAATTACAAAAGAGAACAGAGTCACACATGCAGAAAACACACTATGGCTGCTTAACGGGAAAGGTGAGGTGGGGTGATACATAAAACAAGAGTTTCAAATTAGCTCAGATACCGTTCCATAAACCCAATATGTAACAGACAAGACCTACTCCTTGCTCAGAGAACTGGACTCAACACGCCCGATTCACCGCACAAGAATATATCTGACTAGTAATAATCTTAAAACCTATGTATTGATATCTCTCTGTTAGTGTGTCAAGTGGGTGTAAAGCAGCATAAACACAGCCGTGAAAAGCAGCTAAACCCCATTATAAAAATAAATTACTTTTCAAAACCCATGAAACAAAGACAGTGAAAGAGAGAGAAATTCTTTCACAATTCGTTCAGGGTCTGTGATGCAACCTGGATTGACCATATCTAGACCCACAGCTGGATGAGACATAAGGGTGGACACTCTTGGGGCTGAGCGGTTTGGTGAGGTTGGGTGAGCAAACGCAGACCCTTTAAAGTAATACTGCGTGCTACCCATCGCATGGGTCCCAAATCTCCAGGTTCAAGGGCATCTTCCTACATCGAAAACATGCATGAGAAACCCAGAAGATGGTACACCGTGTGATGGGGAAAGGTTTCTAAAACGCACCTCATTTCTCATCTCCTTGTGCTCGGGTTCGCCATTCCAGCCACTTTACTAGCAATCTCCCTACTTGGAGCATCAGCACCTTTAACCTCCTGTTCCGTACAGGTTGCTATTTGTCCTGAGGATGAACGGGAAGACGGGGAACCAATGAGAGACTAGCTCTTGGTGTTGGGACAGGCACAGGTCACTCTATTTTCCCATCAGGAAGAAGAATTAACCACAGGCTCAGCCTGCCCCCCGGAACCAGAACAGGGCCTGAAGCCATCCTGCGCTTTTGCGGCCAGCTCCCGAAAAAGCGAGTTGTAAAATGGAGCTTCAGGGCACTGCAATTCACAAACCTGCACAGTTATAAATGATAACTCTCGTCCACAAATATATTGAGGGAAGGCAAAGACGAGGAATTGAAATCAAGGCAGAATTGCAGGAAACAGATTTCAGGAGGTAGATTCGAATCGCCTTTAAAGCACATGAAAAGCGGCAAAACGTTGACAATGATGCCCTTGGCCAAAAAGGGCGTATGCGTTTTTTCCTGAATATATTCAGGAAAAAACGCATACGCCCTTTTTGGCCAACCAAGCAACCTGGAAAGGCAAATCAGCGCTACAAAGAAGTCTCGCTTCCCATCGGTCAAAACGGCCATGCTGAAAAAAGTGTCAAAACCAGAAATGCAGGACAGGCCATGGAGAAATGGGAGCCTTGCTACACTGATGGGCGGGATGTAAATTGCCAACAGCCACTCTGGAGAAGTGTACGGTGTGTCCTGAAACATCTAAAAAACACAGCTTAGAGAGCATAGGGCACTTCCACGCATGGGGGTATAAAGTGGGAAAATTAAAATCAGCAAGACACAAGCACCCCAAAGTTTAGGGCTGCTCTGTTGACAAGGACCTCCACTTCATTCCACCTTAAATATCCCAGGAAAGCGAAAAATGGATAAAAAATTTGAGGTCCATATGTACAATGGATTATCACTCAGCCATGAAATCAATGTCATAAGGCTAGTAGCAGCATGATGAGTGGATTTAGGTCCGACGATTCTAAGTGACATAAGTCACACAGAAAAGGACACTTCTCATAAGGTGTCACTTATAGAGGGAATGTAAAAACCGTTACACTTGAACTGAATTACAAAACAGAACGGAGTCACACATGCAGAAAACACACTATGGCTGCTTAACGGGAAAGGTGAGGTGGGGTGATACATAAAACAAGAGTTTCAAATTAGCTCAGATACCGTTCCATAAACCCAATATGTAACAGACAAGACCTACTCCTTGCTCAGAGAACTGGACTCAACACGCCCGATTCACCGCACAAGAATATATCTGACTAGTAATAATCTTAAAACCTATGTATTGATATCTCTCTGTTAGTGTGTCAAGTGGGTGTAAAGCAGCATAAACACAGCCGTGAAAAGCAGCTAAACCCCATTATAAAAATAAATTACTTTTCAAAACCTATGAAACAAAGACAGTTAAAGAGAGAGAAATTCTTACACAATTCGTTCAGGGTTTGTGATGCAACCTGGATTGACCATATCTAGACCCACAGCTGGATGAGACATAAGGGTGGACACTCTTGGGGCTGAGAGGTTTGGTGAGGTTGGGTGAGCAAACGCAGACCCTTTAAAGTAATACTGCGTGCTACCCATCGCATGGGACCCAAATCTCCAGGTTCAAGGGCATCTTCCTACATCGAAAACATGCATGAGAAACCCAGAAGATGGTACACCGTGTGATGGGGAAAGGTTTCTAAAACGCACCTCATTTCTCATCTCCTTGTGCGCGGGTTCGCCATTCCAGCCACTTTACTAGCAATCTCCCTACTTGGAGCATCAGCACCTTTAACCTCCTGTTCCGTACAGGTTGCTATTTGTCCTGAGGATGAACGGGAAGACGGGGAACCAATGAGAGACTAGCTCTTGGTGTTGTGACAAGCACAGGTCACTCTATTTTCCCATCAGGAAGAAGAATTAACCACAGGCTCAGCCTGCCCCCCGGAACCAGAACAGGGCCTGAAGCCATCCTGCGCTTTTGCGGCCAGCTCCCGAAAAAGCGAGTTGTAAAATGGAGCTTCAGGGCACTGCAATTCACAAACCTGCACAGTTATAAATGATAACTCTCGTCCACAAATATATTGAGGGAAGGCAAAGACGAGGAATTGAAATCAAGGCAGAATTGCAGGAAACAGATTTCAGGAGGTAGATTCGAATCGCCTTTAAAGCACATGAAAAGCGGCAAAACGTTGACAATGATGCCCTTGGCCAAAAAGGGCGTATGCGTTTTTTCCTGAATATATTCAGGAAAAAACGCATACGCCCTTTTTGGCCAACCAAGCAACCTGGAAAGGCAAATCAGCGCTACAAAGAAGTCTCGCTTCCCATCGGTCAAAACGGCCATGCTGAAAAAAGTGTCAAAAACAGAAATGCAGGACAGGCCATGGAGAAATGGGAGCCTTGCTACACTGATGGGCGGGATGTAAATTGCCAACAGCCACTCTGGAGAAGTGTACGGTGTGTCCTGAAACATCTAAAAAACACAGCTTAGAGAGCATAGGGCACTTCCACGCATGGGGGTATAAAGTGGGAAAATTAAAATCAGCAAGACACAAGCACCCCAAAGTTTAGGGCTGCTCTGTTGACAAGGACCTCCACTTCATTCCACCTTAAATATCCCAGGAAAGCGAAAAATGGATAAAAAATTTGAGGTCCATATGTACAATGGATTATCACTCAGCCATGAAATCAATGTCATAAGGCTAGTAGCAGCATGATGAGTGGATTTAGGTCCGACGATTCTAAGTGACATAAGTCACACAGAAAAGGACACTTCTCATAAGGTGTCACTTATAGAGGGAATGTAAAAACCGTTACACTTGAACTGAATTACAAAACAGAACGGAGTCACACATGCAGAAAACACACTATGGCTGCTTAACGGGAAAGGTGAGGTGGGGTGATACATAAAACAAGAGTTTCAAATTAGCTCAGATACCGTTCCATAAACCCAATATGTAACAGACAAGACCTACTCCTTGCTCAGAGAACTGGACTCAACACGCCCGATTCACCGCACAAGAATATATCTGACTAGTAATAATCTTAAAACCTATGTATTGATATCTCTCTGTTAGTGTGTCAAGTGGGTGTAAAGCAGCATAAACACAGCCGTGAAAAGCAGCTAAACCCCATTATAAAAATAAATTACTTTTCAAAACCCATGAAACAAAGACAGTGAAAGAGAGAGAAATTCTTACACAATTCGTTCAGGGTCTGTGATGCAACCTGGATTGACCATATCTAGACCCACAGCTGGATGAGACATAAGGGTGGACACTCTTGGGGCTGAGAGGTTTGGTGAGGTTGGGTGAGCAAACGCAGACCCTTTAAAGTAATACTGCGTGCTACCCATCGCATGGGTCCCAAATCTCCAGGTTCAAGGGCATCTTCCTACATCGAAAACATGCATGAGAAACCCAGAAGATGGTACACCGTGTGATGGGGAAAGGTTTCTAAAACGCACCTCATTTCTCATCTCCTTGTGCGCGGGTTCGCCATTCCAGCCACTTTACTAGCAATCTCCCTACTTGGAGCATCAGCACCTTTAACCTCCTGTTCCGTACAGGTTGCTATTTGTCCTGAGGATGAACGGGAAGACGGGGAACCAATGAGAGACTAGCTCTTGGTGTTGTGACAGGCACAGGTCACTCTATTTTCCTATCAGGAAGAAGAATTAACCACAGGCTCAGCCTGCCCCCCGGAACCAGAACAGGGCCTGAAGCCATCCTGCGCTTTTGCGGCCAGCTCCCGAAAAAGCGAGTTGTAAAATGGAGCTTCAGGGCACCGCAATTCACAAACCTGCACAGTTATAAATGATAACTCTCGTCCACAAATATATTGAGGGAAGGCAAAGACGAGGAATTGAAATCAAGGCAGAATTGCAGGAAACAGATTTCAGGAGGTAGATTCGAATCGCCTTTAAAGCACATGAAAAGCGGCAAAACGTTGACAATGATGCCCTTGGCCAAAAAGGGCGTATGCGTTTTTTCCTGAATATATTCAGGAAAGAACGCATACGCCCTTTTTGGCCAACCAAGCAACCTGGAAAGGCAAATCAGCGCTACAAAGAAGTCTCGCTTCCCATCGGTCAAAAGGGCCATGCTGAAAAAAGTGTCAAAACCAGAAATGCAGGACAGGCCATGGAGAAATGGGAGCCTTGCTACACTGATGGGTGGGATGTAAATTGCCAACAGCCACTCTGGAGAAGTGTACGGTGTGTCCTGAAACATCTAAAAAACACAGCTTAGAGAGCATAGGGCACTTCCACGCATGGGGGTATAAAGTGGGAAAATTAAAAATCAGCAAGACACAAGCACCCCAAAGTTTAGGGCTGCTCTGTTGACAAGGACCTCCACTTCATTCCACCTTAAATATCCCAGGAAAGCGAAAAATGGATAAAAAATTTGAGGTCCATATGTACAATGGATTATCACTCAGCCATGAAATCAATGTCATAAGGCTAGTAGCAGCATGATGAGTGGATTTAGGTCCGACGATTCTAAGTGACATAAGTCACACAGAAAAGGACACTTCTCATAAGGTGTCACTTATAGAGGGAATGTAAAAACCGTTACACTTGAACTGAATTACAAAAAGAACAGAGTCACACATGCAGAAAACACACTATGGCTGCTTAACGGGAAAGGTGAGGTGGGGTGATACATAAAACAAGAGTTTCAAATTAGCTCAGATACCGTTCCATAAACCCAATATGTAACAGACAAGACCTACTCCTTGCTCAGAGAACTGGACTCAACACGCCCGATTCACCGCACAAGAATATATCTGACTAGTAATAATCTTAAAACCTATGTATTGATATCTCTCTGTTAGTGTGTCAAGTGGGTGTAAAGCGGCATAAACTCAGCCGTGAAAAGCAGCTAAACCCCATTATAAAAATAAATTACTTTTCAAAACCCATGAAACAAAGACAGTGAAAGAGAGAGAAATTCTTACACAATTCGTTCAGGGTCTGTGATGCAACCTGGATTGACCATATCTAGACCCACAGCTGGATGAGACATAAGGGTGGACACTCTTGGGGCTGAGAGGTTTGGTGAGGTTGGGTGAGCAAACGCAGACCCTTTAAAGTAATACTGCGTGCTACCCATCGCATGGGTCCCAAATCTCCAGGTTCAAGGGCATCTTCCTACATCGAAAACATGCATGAGAAACCCAGAAGATGGTACACCGTGTGATGGGGAAAGGTTTCTAAAACGCACCTCATTTCTCATCTCCTTGTGCTCGGGTTCGCCATTCCAGCCACTTTACTAGCAATCTCCCTACTTGGAGCATCAGCACCTTTAACCTCCTGTTCCGTACAGGTTGCTATTTGTCCTGAGGATGAACGGGAAGACGGGGAACCAATGAGAGACTAGCTCTTGGTGTTGGGACAGGCACAGGTCACTCTATTTTCCCATCAGGAAGAAGAATTAACCACAGGCTCAGCCTGCCCCCCGGAACCAGAACAGGGCCTGAAGCCATCCTGCGCTTTTGCGGCCAGCTCCCGAAAAAGCGAGTTGTAAAATGGAGCTTCAGGGCACTGCAATTCACAAACCTGCACACTTATAAATGATAACTCTCGTCCACAAATATATTGAGGGAAGGCAAAGACGAGGAATTGAAATCAAGGCAGAATTGCAGGAAACAGATTTCAGGAGGTAGATTCGAATCGCCTTTAAAGCACATGAAAAGCGGCAAAACGTTGACAATGATGCCCTTGGCCAAAAAGGGCGTATGCGTTTTTTCCTGAATATATTCAGGAAAGAACGCATACGCCCTTTTTGGCCAACCAAGCAACCTGGAAAGGCAAATCAGCGCTACAAAGAAGTCTCGCTTCCCATCGGTCAAAAGGGCCATGCTGAAAAAAGTGTCAAAACCAGAAATGCAGGACAGGCCATGGAGAAATGGGAGCCTTGCTACACTGATGGGTGGGATGTAAATTGCCAACAGCCACTCTGGAGAAGTGTACGGTGTGTCCTGAAACATCTAAAAAACACAGCTTAGAGAGCATAGGGCACTTCCACGCATGGGCGTATAAAGTGGGAAAATTAAAAATCAGCAAGACACAAGCACCCCAAAGTTTAGGGCTGCTCTGTTGACAAGGACCTCCACTTCATTCCACCTTAAATATCCCAGGAAAGCGAAAAATGGATAAAAAATTTGAGGTCCATATGTACAATGGATTATCACTCAGCCATGAAATCAATGTCATAAGGCTAGTAGCAGCATGATGAGTGGATTTAGGTCCGACGATTCTAAGTGACATAAGTCACACAGAAAAGGACACTTCTCATAAGGTGTCACTTATAGAGGGAATGTAAAAACCGTTACACTTGAACTGAATTACAAAAAGAACAGAGTCACACATGCAGAAAACACACTATGGCTGCTTAACGGGAAAGGTGAGGTGGGGTGATACATAAAACAAGAGTTTCAAATTAGCTCAGATACCGTTCCATAAACCCAATATGTAACAGACAAGACCTACTCCTTGCTCAGAGAACTGAACTCAACACGCCCGATTCACCGCACAAGAATATATCTGACTAGTAATAATCTTAAAACCTATGTATTGATATCTCTCTGTTAGTGTGTCAAGTGGGTGTAAAGCGGCATAAACTCAGCCGTGAAAAGCAGCTAAACCCCATTATAAAAATAAATTACTTTTCAAAACCCATGAAACAAAGACAGTGAAAGAGAGAGAAATTCTTACACAATTCGTTCAGGGTCTGTGATGCAACCTGGATTGACCATATCTAGACCCACAGCTGGATGAGACATAAGGGTGGACACTCTTGGGGCTGAGAGGTTTGGTGAGGTTGGGTGAGCAAACGCAGACCCTTTAAAGTAATACTGCGTGCTACCCATCGCATGGGTCCCAAATCTCCAGGTTCAAGGGCATCTTCCTACATCGAAAACATGCATGAGAAACCCAGAAGATGGTACACCGTGTGATGGGGAAAGGTTTCTAAAACGCACCTCATTTCTCATCTCCTTGTGCTCGGGTTCGCCATTCCAGCCACTTTACTAGCAATCTCCCTACTTGGAGCATCAGCACCTTTAACCTCCTGTTCCGTACAGGTTGCTATTTGTCCTGAGGATGAACGGGAAGACGGGGAACCAATGAGAGACTAGCTCTTGGTGTTGGGACAGGCACAGGTCACTCTATTTTCCCATCAGGAAGAAGAATTAACCACAGGCTCAGCCTGCCCCCCGGAACCAGAACAGGGCCTGAAGCCATCCTGCGCTTTTGCGGCCAGCTCCCGAAAAAGCGAGTTGTAAAATGGAGCTTCAGGGCACTGCAATTCACAAACCTGCACACTTATAAATGATAACTCTCGTCCACAAATATATTGAGGGAAGGCAAAGACGAGGAATTGAAATCAAGGCAGAATTGCAGGAAACAGATTTCAGGAGGTAGATTCGAATCGCCTTTAAAGCACATGAAAAGCGGCAAAACGTTGACAATGATGCCCTTGGCCAAAAAGGGCGTATGCGTTTTTTCCTGAATATATTCAGGAAAGAACGCATACGCCCTTTTTGGCCAACCAAGCAACCTGGAAAGGCAAATCAGCGCTACAAAGAAGTCTCGCTTCCCATCGGTCAAAAGGGCCATGCTGAAAAAAGTGTCAAAACCAGAAATGCAGGACAGGCCATGGAGAAATGGGAGCCTTGCTACACTGATGGGTGGGATGTAAATTGCCAACAGCCACTCTGGAGAAGTGTACGGTGTGTCCTGAAACATCTAAAAAACACAGCTTAGAGAGCATAGGGCACTTCCACGCATGGGGGTATAAAGTGGGAAAATTAAAAATCAGCAAGACACAAGCACCCCAAAGTTTAGGGCTGCTCTGTTGACAAGGACCTCCACTTCATTCCACCTTAAATATCCCAGGAAAGCGAAAAATGGATAAAAAATTTGAGGTCCATATGTACAATGGATTATCACTCAGCCATGAAATCAATGTCATAAGGCTAGTAGCAGCATGATGAGTGGATTTAGGTCCGACGATTCTAAGTGACATAAGTCACACAGAAAAGGACACTTCTCATAAGGTGTCACTTATAGAGGGAATGTAAAAACCGTTACACTTGAACTGAATTACAAAAAGAACAGAGTCACACATGCAGAAAACACACTATGGCTGCTTAACGGGAAAGGTGAGGTGGGGTGATACATAAAACAAGAGTTTCAAATTAGCTCAGATACCGTTCCATAAACCCAATATGTAACAGACAAGACCTACTCCTTGCTCAGAGAACTGGACTCAACACGCCCGATTCACCGCACAAGAATATATCTGACTAGTAATAATCTTAAAACCTATGTATTGATATCTCTCTGTTAGTGTGTCAAGTGGGTGTAAAGCGGCATAAACTCAGCCGTGAAAAGCAGCTAAACCCCATTATAAAAATAAATTACTTTTCAAAACCCATGAAACAAAGACAGTGAAAGAGAGAGAAATTCTTACACAATTCGTTCAGGGTCTGTGATGCAACCTGGATTGACCATATCTAGACCCACAGCTGGATGAGACATAAGGGTGGACACTCTTGGGGCTGAGAGGTTTGGTGAGGTTGGGTGAGCAAACGCAGACCCTTTAAAGTAATACTGCGTGCTACCCATCGCATGGGTCCCAAATCTCCAGGTTCAAGGGCATCTTCCTACATCGAAAACATGCATGAGAAACCCAGAAGATGGTACACCGTGTGATGGGGAAAGGTTTCTAAAACGCACCTCATTTCTCATCTCCTTGTGCTCGGGTTCGCCATTCCAGCCACTTTACTAGCAATCTCCCTACTTGGAGCATCAGCACCTTTAACCTCCTGTTCCGTACAGGTTGCTATTTGTCCTGAGGATGAACGGGAAGACGGGGAACCAATGAGAGACTAGCTCTTGGTGTTGGGACAGGCACAGGTCACTCTATTTTCCCATCAGGAAGAAGAATTAACCACAGGCTCAGCCTGCCCCCCGGAACCAGAACAGGGCCTGAAGCCATCCTGCGCTTTTGCGGCCAGCTCCCGAAAAAGCGAGTTGTAAAATGGAGCTTCAGGGCACTGCAATTCACAAACCTGCACACTTATAAATGATAACTCTCGTCCACAAATATATTGAGGGAAGGCAAAGACGAGGAATTGAAATCAAGGCAGAATTGCAGGAAACAGATTTCAGGAGGTAGATTCGAATCGCCTTTAAAGCACATGAAAAGCGGCAAAACGTTGACAATGATGCCCTTGGCCAAAAAGGGCGTATGCGTTTTTTCCTGAATATATTCAGGAAAGAACGCATACGCCCTTTTTGGCCAACCAAGCAACCTGGAAAGGCAAATCAGCGCTACAAAGAAGTCTCGCTTCCCATCGGTCAAAAGGGCCATGCTGAAAAAAGTGTCAAAACCAGAAATGCAGGACAGGCCATGGAGAAATGGGAGCCTTGCTACACTGATGGGTGGGATGTAAATTGCCAACAGCCACTCTGGAGAAGTGTACGGTGTGTCCTGAAACATCTAAAAAACACAGCTTAGAGAGCATAGGGCACTTCCACGCATGGGGGTATAAAGTGGGAAAATTAAAAATCAGCAAGACACAAGCACCCCAAAGTTTAGGGCTGCTCTGTTGACAAGGACCTCCACTTCATTCCACCTTAAATATCCCAGGAAAGCGAAAAATGGATAAAAAATTTGAGGTCCATATGTACAATGGATTATCACTCAGCCATGAAATCAATGTCATAAGGCTAGTAGCAGCATGATGAGTGGATTTAGGTCCGACGATTCTAAGTGACATAAGTCACACAGAAAAGGACACTTCTCATAAGGTGTCACTTATAGAGGGAATGTAAAAACCGTTACACTTGAACTGAATTACAAAAAGAACAGAGTCACACATGCAGAAAACACACTATGGCTGCTTAACGGGAAAGGTGAGGTGGGGTGATACATAAAACAAGAGTTTCAAATTAGCTCAGATACCGTTCCATAAACCCAATATGTAACAGACAAGACCTACTCCTTGCTCAGAGAACTGGACTCAACACGCCCGATTCACCGCACAAGAATATATCTGACTAGTAATAATCTTAAAACCTATGTATTGATATCTCTCTGTTAGTGTGTCAAGTGGGTGTAAAGCGGCATAAACTCAGCCGTGAAAAGCAGCTAAACCCCATTATAAAAATAAATTACTTTTCAAAACCCATGAAACAAAGACAGTGAAAGAGAGAGAAATTCTTACACAATTCGTTCAGGGTCTGTGATGCAACCTGGATTGACCATATCTAGACCCACAGCTGGATGAGACATAAGGGTGGACACTCTTGGGGCTGAGAGGTTTGGTGAGGTTGGGTGAGCAAACGCAGACCCTTTAAAGTAATACTGCGTGCTACCCATCGCATGGGTCCCAAATCTCCAGGTTCAAGGGCATCTTCCTACATCGAAAACATGCATGAGAAACCCAGAAGATGGTACACCGTGTGATGGGGAAAGGTTTCTAAAACGCACCTCATTTCTCATCTCCTTGTGCTCGGGTTCGCCATTCCAGCCACTTTACTAGCAATCTCCCTACTTGGAGCATCAGCACCTTTAACCTCCTGTTCCGTACAGGTTGCTATTTGTCCTGAGGATGAACGGGAAGACGGGGAACCAATGAGAGACTAGCTCTTGGTGTTGGGACAGGCACAGGTCACTCTATTTTCCCATCAGGAAGAAGAATTAACCACAGGCTCAGCCTG
The DNA here is from genome assembly GCF_965194825.1 of Balaenoptera physalus. Taxonomy (NCBI): domain Eukaryota; kingdom Metazoa; phylum Chordata; class Mammalia; order Artiodactyla; family Balaenopteridae; genus Balaenoptera; species Balaenoptera physalus. Next base: position 472,806 of record NW_028126160.1, read on the forward strand.
CCCCCCGGAACCAGAACAGGGCCTGAAGCCATCCTGCGCTTTTGCGGCCAGCTCCCGAAAAAGCGAGTTGTAAAATGGAGCTTCAGGGCACTGCAATTCACAAACCTGCACACTTATAAATGATAACTCTCGTCCACAAATATATTGAGGGAAGGCAAAGACGAGGAATTGAAATCAAGGCAGAATTGCAGGAAACAGATTTCAGGAGGTAGATTCGAATCGCCTTTAAAGCACATGAAAAGCGGCAAAACGTTGACAATGATGCCCTTGGCCAAAAAGGGCGTATGCGTTTTTTCCTGAATATATTCAGGAAAGAACGCATACGCCCTTTTTGGCCAACCAAGCAACCTGGAAAGGCAAATCAGCGCTACAAAGAAGTCTCGCTTCCCATCGGTCAAAAGGGCCATGCTGAAAAAAGTGTCAAAACCAGAAATGCAGGACAGGCCATGGAGAAATGGGAGCCTTGCTACACTGATGGGTGGGATGTAAATTGCCAACAGCCACTCTGGAGAAGTGTACGGTGTGTCCTGAAACATCTAAAAAACACAGCTTAGAGAGCATAGGGCACTTCCACGCATGGGGGTATAAAGTGGGAAAATTAAAAATCAGCAAGACACAAGCACCCCAAAGTTTAGGGCTGCTCTGTTGACAAGGACCTCCACTTCATTCCACCTTAAATATCCCAGGAAAGCGAAAAATGGATAAAAAATTTGAGGTCCATATGTACAATGGATTATCACTCAGCCATGAAATCAATGTCATAAGGCTAGTAGCAGCATGATGAGTGGATTTAGGTCCGACGATTCTAAGTGACATAAGTCACACAGAAAAGGACACTTCTCATAAGGTGTCACTTATAGAGGGAATGTAAAAACCGTTACACTTGAACTGAATTACAAAAAGAACAGAGTCACACATGCAGAAAACACACTATGGCTGCTTAACGGGAAAGGTGAGGTGGGGTGATACATAAAACAAGAGTTTCAAATTAGCTCAGATACCGTTCCATAAACCCAATATGTAACAGACAAGACCTACTCCTTGCTCAGAGAACTGGACTCAACACGCCCGATTCACCGCACAAGAATATATCTGACTAGTAATAATCTTAAAACCTATGTATTGATATCTCTCTGTTAGTGTGTCAAGTGGGTGTAAAGCGGCATAAACTCAGCCGTGAAAAGCAGCTAAACCCCATTATAAAAATAAATTACTTTTCAAAACCCATGAAACAAAGACAGTGAAAGAGAGAGAAATTCTTACACAATTCGTTCAGGGTCTGTGATGCAACCTGGATTGACCATATCTAGACCCACAGCTGGATGAGACATAAGGGTGGACACTCTTGGGGCTGAGAGGTTTGGTGAGGTTGGGTGAGCAAACGCAGACCCTTTAAAGTAATACTGCGTGCTACCCATCGCATGGGTCCCAAATCTCCAGGTTCAAGGGCATCTTCCTACATCGAAAACATGCATGAGAAACCCAGAAGATGGTACACCGTGTGATGGGGAAAGGTTTCTAAAACGCACCTCATTTCTCATCTCCTTGTGCTCGGGTTCGCCATTCCAGCCACTTTACTAGCAATCTCCCTACTTGGAGCATCAGCACCTTTAACCTCCTGTTCCGTACAGGTTGCTATTTGTCCTGAGGATGAACGGGAAGACGGGGAACCAATGAGAGACTAGCTCTTGGTGTTGGGACAGGCACAGGTCACTCTATTTTCCCATCAGGAAGAAGAATTAACCACAGGCTCAGCCTGCCCCCCGGAACCAGAACAGGGCCTGAAGCCATCCTGCGCTTTTGCGGCCAGCTCCCGAAAAAGCGAGTTGTAAAATGGAGCTTCAGGGCACTGCAATTCACAAACCTGCACACTTATAAATGATAACTCTCGTCCACAAATATATTGAGGGAAGGCAAAGACGAGGAATTGAAATCAAGGCAGAATTGCAGGAAACAGATTTCAGGAGGTAGATTCGAATCGCCTTTAAAGCACATGAAAAGCGGCAAAACGTTGACAATGATGCCCTTGGCCAAAAAGGGCGTATGCGTTTTTTCCTGAATATATTCAGGAAAGAACGCATACGCCCTTTTTGGCCAACCAAGCAACCTGGAAAGGCAAATCAGCGCTACAAAGAAGTCTCGCTTCCCATCGGTCAAAAGGGCCATGCTGAAAAAAGTGTCAAAACCAGAAATGCAGGACAGGCCATGGAGAAATGGGAGCCTTGCTACACTGATGGGTGGGATGAAAATTGCCAACAGCCACTCTGGAGAAGTGTACGGTGTGTCCTGAAACATCTAAAAAACACAGCTTAGAGAGCATAGGGCACTTCCACGCATGGGGGTATAAAGTGGGAAAATTAAAAATCAGCAAGACACAAGCACCCCAAAGTTTAGGGCTGCTCTGTTGACAAGGACCTCCACTTCATTCCACCTTAAATATCCCAGGAAAGCGAAAAATGGATAAAAAATTTGAGGTCCATATGTACAATGGATTATCACTCAGCCATGAAATCAATGTCATAAGGCTAGTAGCAGCATGATGAGTGGATTTAGGTCCGACGATTCTAAGTGACATAAGTCACACAGAAAAGGACACTTCTCATAAGGTGTCACTTATAGAGGGAATGTAAAAACCGTTACACTTGAACTGAATTACAAAAAGAACAGAGTCACACATGCAGAAAACACACTATGGCTGCTTAACGGGAAAGGTGAGGTGGGGTGATACATAAAACAAGAGTTTCAAATTAGCTCAGATACCGTTCCATAAACCCAATATGTAACAGACAAGACCTACTCCTTGCTCAGAGAACTGAACTCAACACGCCCGATTCACCGCACAAGAATATATCTGACTAGTAATAATCTTAAAACCTATGTATTGATATCTCTCTGTTAGTGTGTCAAGTGGGTGTAAAGCGGCATAAACTCAGCCGTGAAAAGCAGCTAAACCCCATTATAAAAATAAATTACTTTTCAAAACCCATGAAACAAAGACAGTGAAAGAGAGAGAAATTCTTACACAATTCGTTCAGGGTCTGTGATGCAACCTGGATTGACCATATCTAGACCCACAGCTGGATGAGACATAAGGGTGGACACTCTTGGGGCTGAGAGGTTTGGTGAGGTTGGGTGAGCAAACGCAGACCCTTTAAAGTAATACTGCGTGCTACCCATCGCATGGGTCCCAAATCTCCAGGTTCAAGGGCATCTTCCTACATCGAAAACATGCATGAGAAACCCAGAAGATGGTACACCGTGTGATGGGGAAAGGTTTCTAAAACGCACCTCATTTCTCATCTCCTTGTGCGCGGGTTCGCCATTCCAGCCACTTTACTAGCAATCTCCCTACTTGGAGCATCAGCACCTTTAACCTCCTGTTCCGTACAGGTTGCTATTTGTCCTGAGGATGAACGGGAAGACGGGGAACCAATGAGAGACTAGCTCTTGGTGTTGTGACAAGCACAGGTCACTCTATTTTCCTATCAGGAAGAAGAATTAACCACAGGCTCAGCCTGCCCCCCGGAACCAGAACAGGGCCTGAAGCCATCCTGCGCTTTTGCGGGCAGCTCCCGAAAAAGCGAGTTGTAAAATGGAGCTTCAGGGCACCGCAATTCACAAACCTGCACAGTTATAAATGATAACTCTCGTCCACAAATATATTGAGGGAAGGCAAAGACGAGGAATTGAAATCAAGGCAGAATTGCAGGAAACAGATTTCAGGAGGTAGATTCGAATCGCCTTTAAAGCACATGAAAAGCGGCAAAACGTTGACAATGATGCCCTTGGCCAAAAAGGGCGTATGCGTTTTTTCCTGAATATATTCAGGAAAAAACGCATACGCCCTTTTTGGCCAACCAAGCAACCTGGAAAGGCAAATCAGCGCTACAAAGAAGTCTCGCTTCCCATCGGTCAAAACGGCCATGCTGAAAAAAGTGTCAAAAACAGAAATGCAGGACAGGCCATGGAGAAATGGGAGCCTTGCTACACTGATGGGCGGGATGTAAATTGCCAACAGCCACTCTGGAGAAGTGTACGGTGTGTCCTGAAACATCTAAAAAACACAGCTTAGAGAGCATAGGGCACTTCCACGCATGGGGGTATAAAGTGGGAAAATTAAAATCAGCAAGACACAAGCACCCCAAAGTTTAGGGCTGCTCTGTTGACAAGGACCTCCACTTCATTCCACCTTAAATATCCCAGGAAAGCGAAAAATGGATAAAAAATTTGAGGTCCATATGTACAATGGATTATCACTCAGCCATGAAATCAATGTCATAAGGCTAGTAGCAGCATGATGAGTGGATTTAGGTCCGACGATTCTAAGTGACATAAGTCACACAGAAAAGGACACTTCTCATAAGGTGTCACTTATAGAGGGAATGTAAAAACCGTTACACTTGAACTGAATTACAAAACAGAACAGAGTCACACATGCAGAAAACACACTATGGCTGCTTAACGGGAAAGGTGAGGTGGGGTGATACATAAAACAAGAGTTTCAAATTAGCTCAGATACCGTTCCATAAACCCAATATGTAACAGACAAGACCTACTCCTTGCTCAGAGAACTGGACTCAACACGCCCGATTCACCGCACAAGAATATATCTGACTAGTAATAATCTTAAAACCTATGTATTGATATCTCTCTGTTAGTGTGTCAAGTGGGTGTAAAGCAGCATAAACACAGCCGTGAAAAGCAGCTAAACCCCATTATAAAAATAAATTACTTTTCAAAACCCATGAAACAAAGACAGTGAAAGAGAGAGAAATTCTTACACAATTCGTTCAGGGTCTGTGATGCAACCTGGATTGACCATATCTAGACCCACAGCTGGATGAGACATAAGGGTGGACACTCTTGGGGCTGAGAGGTTTGGTGAGGTTGGGTGAGCAAACGCAGACCCTTTAAAGTAATACTGCGTGCTACCCATCGCATGGGTCCCAAATCTCCAGGTTCAAGGGCATCTTCCTACATCGAAAACATGCATGAGAAACCCAGAAGATGGTACACCGTGTGATGGGGAAAGGTTTCTAAAACGCACCTCATTTCTCATCTCCTTGTGCGCGGGTTCGCCATTCCAGCCACTTTACTAGCAATCTCCCTACTTGGAGCATCAGCACCTTTAACCTCCTGTTCCGTACAGGTTGCTATTTGTCCTGAGGATGAACGGGAAGACGGGGAACCAATGAGAGACTAGCTCTTGGTGTTGTGACAGGCACAGGTCACTCTATTTTCCTATCAGGAAGAAGAATTAACCACAGGCTCAGCCTGCCCCCCGGAACCAGAACAGGGCCTGAAGCCATCCTGCGCTTTTGCGGCCAGCTCCCGAAAAAGCGAGTTGTAAAATGGAGCTTCAGGGCACCGCAATTCACAAACCTGCACAGTTATAAATGATAACTCTCGTCCACAAATATATTGAGGGAAGGCAAAGACGAGGAATTGAAATCAAGGCAGAATTGCAGGAAACAGATTTCAGGAGGTAGATTCGAATCGCCTTTAAAGCACATGAAAAGCGGCAAAACGTTGACAATGATGCCCTTGGCCAAAAAGGGCGTATGCGTTTTTTCCTGAATATATTCAGGAAAAAACGCATACGCCCTTTTTGGCCAACCAAGCAACCTGGAAAGGCAAATCAGCGCTACAAAGAAGTCTCGCTTCCCATCGGTCAAAACGGCCATGCTGAAAAAAGTGTCAAAAACAGAAATGCAGGACAGGCCATGGAGAAATGGGAGCCTTGCTACACTGATGGGCGGGATGTAAATTGCCAACAGCCACTCTGGAGAAGTGTACGGTGTGTCCTGAAACATCTAAAAAACACAGCTTAGAGAGCATAGGGCACTTCCACGCATGGGGGTATAAAGTGGGAAAATTAAAATCAGCAAGACACAAGCACCCCAAAGTTTAGGGCTGCTCTGTTGACAAGGACCTCCACTTCATTCCACCTTAAATATCCCAGGAAAGCGAAAAATGGATAAAAAATTTGAGGTCCATATGTACAATGGATTATCACTCAGCCATGAAATCAATGTCATAAGGCTAGTAGCAGCATGATGAGTGGATTTAGGTCCGACGATTCTAAGTGACATAAGTCACACAGAAAAGGACACTTCTCATAAGGTGTCACTTATAGAGGGAATGTAAAAACCGTTACACTTGAACTGAATTACAAAACAGAACAGAGTCACACATGCAGAAAACACACTATGGCTGCTTAACGGGAAAGGTGAGGTGGGGTGATACATAAAACAAGAGTTTCAAATTAGCTCAGATACCGTTCCATAAACCCAATATGTAACAGACAAGACCTACTCCTTGCTCAGAGAACTGGACTCAACACGCCCGATTCACCGCACAAGAATATATCTGACTAGTAATAATCTTAAAACCTATGTATTGATATCTCTCTGTTAGTGTGTCAAGTGGGTGTAAAGCAGCATAAACACAGCCGTGAAAAGCAGCTAAACCCCATTATAAAAATAAATTACTTTTCAAAACCCATGAAACAAAGACAGTGAAAGAGAGAGAAATTCTTACACAATTCGTTCAGGGTCTGTGATGCAACCTGGATTGACCATATCTAGACCCACAGCTGGATGAGACATAAGGGTGGACACTCTTGGGGCTGAGAGGTTTGGTGAGGTTGGGTGAGCAAACGCAGACCCTTTAAAGTAATACTGCGTGCTACCCATCGCATGGGTCCCAAATCTCCAGGTTCAAGGGCATCTTCCTACATCGAAAACATGCATGAGAAACCCAGAAGATGGTACACCGTGTGATGGGGAAAGGTTTCTAAAACGCACCTCATTTCTCATCTCCTTGTGCGCGGGTTCGCCATTCCAGCCACTTTACTAGCAATCTCCCTACTTGGAGCATCAGCACCTTTAACCTCCTGTTCCGTACAGGTTGCTATTTGTCCTGAGGATGAACGGGAAGACGGGGAACCAATGAGAGACTAGCTCTTGGTGTTGTGACAGGCACAGGTCACTCTATTTTCCTATCAGGAAGAAGAATTAACCACAGGCTCAGCCTGCCCCCCGGAACCAGAACAGGGCCTGAAGCCATCCTGCGCTTTTGCGGCCAGCTCCCGAAAAAGCGAGTTGTAAAATGGAGCTTCAGGGCACCGCAATTCACAAACCTGCACAGTTATAAATGATAACTCTCGTCCACAAATATATTGAGGGAAGGCAAAGACGAGGAATTGAAATCAAGGCAGAATTGCAGGAAACAGATTTCAGGAGGTAGATTCGAATCGCCTTTAAAGCACATGAAAAGCGGCAAAACGTTGACAATGATGCCCTTGGCCAAAAAGGGCGTATGCGTTTTTTCCTGAATATATTCAGGAAAAAACGCATACGCCCTTTTTGGCCAACCAAGCAACCTGGAAAGGCAAATCAGCGCTACAAAGAAGTCTCGCTTCCCATCGGTCAAAACGGCCATGCTGAAAAAAGTGTCAAAAACAGAAATGCAGGACAGGCCATGGAGAAATGGGAGCCTTGCTACACTGATGGGCGGGATGTAAATTGCCAACAGCCACTCTGGAGAAGTGTACGGTGTGTCCTGAAACATCTAAAAAACACAGCTTAGAGAGCATAGGGCACTTCCACGCATGGGGGTATAAAGTGGGAAAATTAAAATCAGCAAGACACAAGCACCCCAAAGTTTAGGGCTGCTCTGTTGACAAGGACCTCCACTTCATTCCACCTTAAATATCCCAGGAAAGCGAAAAATGGATAAAAAATTTGAGGTCCATATGTACAATGGATTATCACTCAGCCATGAAATCAATGTCATAAGGCTAGTAGCAGCATGATGAGTGGATTTAGGTCCGACGATTCTAAGTGACATAAGTCACACAGAAAAGGACACTTCTCATAAGGTGTCACTTATAGAGGGAATGTAAAAACCGTTACACTTGAACTGAATTACAAAACAGAACAGAGTCACACATGCAGAAAACACACTATGGCTGCTTAACGGGAAAGGTGAGGTGGGGTGATACATAAAACAAGAGTTTCAAATTAGCTCAGATACCGTTCCATAAACCCAATATGTAACAGACAAGACCTACTCCTTGCTCAGAGAACTGGACTCAACACGCCCGATTCACCGCACAAGAATATATCTGACTAGTAATAATCTTAAAACCTATGTATTGATATCTCTCTGTTAGTGTGTCAAGTGGGTGTAAAGCGGCATAAACACAGCCGTGAAAAGCAGCTAAACCCCATTATAAAAATAAATTACTTTTCAAAACCCATGAAACAAAGACAGTGAAAGAGAGAGAAATTCTTACACAATTCGTTCAGGGTCTGTGATGCAACCTGGATTGACCATATCTAGACCCACAGCTGGATGAGACATAAGGGTGGACACTCTTGGGGCTGAGAGGTTTGGTGAGGTTGGGTGAGCAAACGCAGACCCTTTAAAGTAATACTGCGTGCTACCCATCGCATGGGTCCCAAATCTCCAGGTTCAAGGGCATCTTCCTACATCAAAAACATGCATGAGAAACCCAGAAGATGGTACACCGTGTGATGGGGAAAGGTTTCTAAAAGGCACCTCATTTCTCATCTCCTTGTGCTCGGGTTCGCCATTCCAGCCACTTTACTAGCAATCTCCCCTACTTGGAGCATCAGCACCTTTAACCTCCTGTTCCGTACAGGTTGCTATTTGTCCTGAGGATGAACGGGAAGACGGGGAACCAATGAGAGACTAGCTCTTGGTGTTGGGACAGGCACAGGTCACTCTATTTTCCCATCAGGAAGAAGAATTAACCACAGGCTCAGCCTGCCCCCCGGAACCAGAACAGGGCCTGAAGCCATCCTGCGCTTTTGCGGCCAGCTCCCGAAAAAGCGAGTTGTAAAATGGAGCTTCAGGGCACTGCAATTCACAAACCTGCACACTTATAAATGATAACTCTCGTCCACAAATATATTGAGGGAAGGCAAAGACGAGGAATTGAAATCAAGGCAGAATTGCAGGAAACAGATTTCAGGAGGTAGATTCGAATCGCCTTGAAAGCCAATGAAAAGCGGCAAAACGTTGACAATGATGCCCTTGGCCAAAAAGGGCGTATGCGTTTTTTCCTGAATATATTCAGGAAAAAACGCATACGCCCTTTTTGGCCAACCAAGCAACCTGGAAAGGCAAATCAGCGCTACAAAGAAGTCTCGCTTCCCATCGGTCAAAAGGGCCATGCTGAAAAAAGTGTCAAAACCAGAAATGCAGGACAGGCCATGGAGAAATGGGAGCCTTGCTACACTGATGGGCGGGATGTAAATTGCCAACAGCCACTCTGGAGAAGTGTACGGTGTGTCCTGAAACATCTAAAAAACACAGCTTAGAGAGCATAGGGCACTTCCACGCATGGGGGTATAAAGTGGGAAAATTAAAAATCAGCAAGACACAAGCACCCCAAAGTTTAGGGCTGCTCTGTTGACAAGGACCTCCACTTCATTCCACCTTAAATATCCCAGGAAAGCGAAAAATGGATAAAAAATTTGAGGTCCATATGTACAATGGATTATCACTCAGCCATGAAATCAATGTCATAAGGCTAGTAGCAGCATGATGAGTGGATTTAGGTCCGACGATTCTAAGTGACATAAGTCACACAGAAAAGGACACTTCTCATAAGGTGTCACTTATAGAGGGAATGTAAAAACCGTTACACTTGAACTGAATTACAAAACAGAACAGAGTCACACATGCAGAAAACACACTATGGCTGCTTAACGGGAAAGGTGAGGTGGGGTGATACATAAAACAAGAGTTTCAAATTAGCTCAGATACCGTTCCATAAACCCAATATGTAACAGACAAGACCTACTCCTTGCTCAGAGAACTGGACTCAACACGCCCGATTCACCGCACAAGAATATATCTGACTAGTAATAATCTTAAAACCTATGTATTGATATCTCTCTGTTAGTGTGTCAAGTGGGTGTAAAGCAGCATAAACACAGCCGTGAAAAGCAGCTAAACCCCATTATAAAAATAAATTACTTTTCAAAACCCATGAAACAAAGACAGTGAAAGAGAGAGAAATTCTTACACAATTCGTTCAGGCTCTGTGATGCAACCTGGATTGACCATATCTAGACCCACAGCTGGATGAGACATAAGGGTGGACACTCTTGGGGCTGAGAGGTTTGGTGAGGTTGGGTGAGCAAACGCAGACCCTTTAAAGTAATACTGCGTGCTACCCATCGCATGGGTCCCAAATCTCCAGGTTCAAGGGCATCTTCCTACATCGAAAACATGCATGAGAAACCCAGAAGATGGTACACCGTGTGATGGGGAAAGGTTTCTAAAACGCACCTCATTTCTCATCTCCTTGTGCTCGGGTTCGCCATTCCAGCCACTTTACTAGCAATCTCCCTACTTGGAGCATCAGCACCTTTAACCTCCTGTTCCGTACAGGTTGCTATTTGTCCTGAGGATGAACGGGAAGACGGGGAACCAATGAGAGACTAGCTCTTGGTGTTGGGACAGGCACAGGTCACTCTATTTTCCCATCAGGAAGAAGAATTAACCACAGGCTCAGCCTGCCCCCCGGAACCAGAACAGGGCCTGAAGCCATCCTGCGCTTTTGCGGCCAGCTCCCGAAAAAGCGAGTTGTAAAATGGAGCTTCAGGGCACTGCAATTCACAAACCTGCACACTTATAAATGATAACTCTCGTCCACAAATATATTGAGGGAAGGCAAAGACGAGGAATTGAAATCAAGGCAGAATTGCAGGAAACAGATTTCAGGAGGTAGATTCGAATCGCCTTGAAAGCACATGAAAAGCGGCAAAACGTTGACAATGATGCCCTTGGCCAAAAAGGGCGTATGCGTTTTTTTCCTGAATATATTCAGGAAAAAACGCATACGCCCTTTTTGGCCAACCAAGCAACCTGGAAAGGCAAATCAGCGCTACAAAGAAGTCTCGCTTCCCATCGGTCAAAAGGGCCATGCTGAAAAAAGTGTCAAAACCAGAAATGCAGGACAGGCCATGGAGAAATGGGAGCCTTGCTACACTGATGGGCGGGATGTAAATTGCCAACAGCCACTCTGGAGAAGTGTACGGTGTGTCCTGAAACATCTAAAAAACACAGCTTAGAGAGCATAGGGCACTTCCACGCATGAGGGTATAAAGTGGGAAAATTAAAAATCATCAAGACACAAGCACCCCAAAGTTTAGGGCTGCTCTGTTGACAAGGACCTCCACTTCATTCCACCTTAAATATCCCAGGAAAGCGAAAAATGGATAAAAAATTTGAGGTCCATATGTACAATGGATTATCACTCAGCCATGAAATCAATGTCATAAGGCTAGTAGCAGCATGATGAGTGGATTTAGGTCCGACGATTCTAAGTGACATAAGTCACACAGAAAAGGACACTTCTCATAAGGTGTCACTTATAGAGGGAATGTAAAAACCGTTACACTTGAACTGAATTACAAAACAGAACAGAGTCACACATGCAGAAAACACACTATGGCTGCTTAACGGGAAAGGTGAGGTGGGGTGATACATAAAACAAGAGTTTCAAATTAGCTCAGATACCGTTCCATAAACCCAATATGTAACAGACAAGACCTACTCCTTGCTCAGAGAACTGGACTCAACACGCCCGATTCACCGCACAAGAATATATCTGACTAGTAATAATCTTAAAACCTATGTATTGATATCTCTCTGTTAGTGTGTCAAGTGGGTGTAAAGCAGCATAAACACAGCCGTGAAAAGCAGCTAAACCCCATTATAAAAATAAATTACTTTTCAAAACCCATGAAACAAAGACAGTGAAAGAGAGAGAAATTCTTACACAATTCGTTCAGGGTCTGTGATGCAACCTGGATTGACCATATCTAGACCCACAGCTGGATGAGACATAAGGGTGGACACTCTTGGGGCTGAGAGGTTTGGTGAGGTTGGGTGAGCAAACGCAGACCCTTTAAAGTAATACTGCGTGCTACCCATCGCATGGGTCCCAAATCTCCAGGTTCAAGGGCATCTTCCTACATCGAAAACATGCATGAGAAACCCAGAAGATGGTACACCGTGTGATGGGGAAAGGTTTCTAAAAGGCACCTCATTTCTCATCTCCTTGTGCTCGGGTTCGCCATTCCAGCCACTTTACTAGCAATCTCCCTACTTGGAGCATCAGCACCTTTAACCTCCTGTTCCGTACAGGTTGCTATTTGTCCTGAGGATGAACGGGAAGACGGGGAACCAATGAGAGACTAGCTCTTGGTGTTGGGACAGGCACAGGTCACTCTATTTTCCCATCAGGAAGAAGAATTAACCACAGGCTCAGCCTGCCCCCCGGAACCAGAACAGGGCCTGAAGCCATCCTGCGCTTTTGCGGCCAGCTCCCGAAAAAGCGAGTTGTAAAATGGAGCTTCAGGGCACTGCAATTCACAAACCTGCACACTTATAAATGATAACTCTCGTCCACAAATATATTGAGGGAAGGCAAAGACGAGGAATTGAAATCAAGGCAGAATTGCAGGAAACAGATTTCAGGAGGTAGATTCGAATCGCCTTGAAAGCACATGAAAAGCGGCAAAACGTTGACAATGATGCCCTTGGCCAAAAAGGGCGTATGCGTTTTTTCCTGAATATATTCAGGAAAAAACGCATACGCCCTTTTTGGCCAACCAAGCAACCTGGAAAGGCAAATCAGCGCTACAAAGAAGTCTCGCTTCCCATCGGTCAAAAGGGCCATGCTGAAAAAAGTGTCAAAACCAGAAATGCAGGACAGGCCATGGAGAAATGGGAGCCTTGCTACACTGATGGGCGGGATGTAAATTGCCAACAGCCACTCTGGAGAAGTGTACGGTGTGTCCTGAAACATCTAAAAAACACAGCTTAGAGAGCATAGGGCACTTCCACGCATGGGGGTATAAAGTGGGAAAATTAAAAATCATAAAGACACAAGCACCCCAAAGTTTAGGGCTGCTCTGTTGACAAGGACCTCCACTTCATTCCACCTTAAATATCCCAGGAAAGCGAAAAATGGATAAAAAATTTGAGGTCCATATGTACAATGGATTATCACTCAGCCATGAAATCAATGTCATAAGGCTAGTAGCAGCATGATGAGTGGATTTAGGTCCGACGATTCTAAGTGAAATAAGTCACACAGAAAAGGACACTTCTCATAAGGTGTCACTTATAGAGGGAATGTAAAAACCGTTACACTTGAACTGAATTACAAAACAGAACAGAGTCACACATGCAGAAAACACACTATGGCTGCTTAACGGGAAAGGTGAGGTGGGGTGATACATAAAACAAGAGTTTCAAATTAGCTCAGATACCGTTCCATAAACCCAATATGTAACAGACAAGACCTACTCCTTGCTCAGAGAACTGGACTCAACACGCCCGATTCACCGCACAAGAATATATCTGACTAGTAATAATCTTAAAACCTATGTATTGATATCTCTCTGTTAGTGTGTCAAGTGGGTGTAAAGCAGCATAAACACAGCCGTGAAAAGCAGCTAAACCCCATTATAAAAATAAATTACTTTTCAAAACCCATGAAACAAAGACAGTGAAAGAGAGAGAAATTCTTACACAATTCGTTCAGGGTCTGTGATGCAACCTGGATTGACCATATCTAGACCCACAGCTGGATGAGACATAAGGGTGGACACTCTTGGGGCTGAGAGGTTTGGTGAGGTTGGGTGAGCAAACGCAGACCCTTTAAAGTAATACTGCGTGCTACCCATCGCATGGGTCCCAAATCTCCAGGTTCAAGGGCATCTTCCTACATCAAAAACATGCATGAGAAACCCAGAAGATGGTACACCGTGTGATGGGGAAAGGTTTCTAAAAGGCACCTCATTTCTCATCTCCTTGTGCTCGGGTTCGCCATTCCAGCCACTTTACTAGCAATCTCCCCTACTTGGAGCATCAGCACCTTTAACCTCCTGTTCCGTACAGGTTGCTATTTGTCCTGAGGATGAACGGGAAGACGGGGAACCAATGAGAGACTAGCTCTTGGTGTTGGGACAGGCACAGGTCACTCTATTTTCCCATCAGGAAGAAGAATTAACCACAGGCTCAGCCTGCCCCCCGGAACCAGAACAGGGCCTGAAGCCATCCTGCGCTTTTGCGGCCAGCTCCCGAAAAAGCGAGTTGTAAAATGGAGCTTCAGGGCACTGCAATTCACAAACCTGCACACTTATAAATGATAACTCTCGTCCACAAATATATTGAGGGAAGGCAAAGACGAGGAATTGAAATCAAGGCAGAATTGCAGGAAACAGATTTCAGGAGGTAGATTCGAATCGCCTTTAAAGCACATGAAAAGCGGCAAAACTTTGACAATGATGCCCTTGGCCAAAAAGGGCGTATGCGTTTTTTCCTGAATATATTCAGGAAAAAACGCATACGCCCTTTTTGGCCAACCAAGCAACCTGGAAAGGCAAATCAGCGCTACAAAGAAGTCTCGCTTCCCATCGGTCAAAAGGGCCATGCTGAAAAAAGTGTCAAAACCAGAAATGCAGGACAGGCCATGGAGAAATGGGAGCCTTGCTACACTGATGGGTGGGATGTAAATTGCCAACAGCCACTCTGGAGAAGTGTACGGTGTGTCCTGAAACATGTAAAAAACACTGCTTAGAGAGCATAGGGCACTTCCACGCATGGAGGTATAAAGTGGGAAAATTAAAAATCAGCAAGACACAAGCTCCCCAAAGTTTAGGGCTGCTCTGTTGACAAGGACCTCCACTTCATTCCACCTTAAATATCCCAGGAAAGCGAAAAATGGATAAAAAATTTGAGGTCCATATGTACAATGGATTATCACTCAGCCATGAAATCAATGTCATAAGGCTAGTAGCAGCATGATGAGTGGATTTAGGTCCGACGATTCTAAGTGACATAAGTCACACAGAAAAGGACACTTCTCATAAGGTGTCACTTATAGAGGGAATGTAAAAACCGTTACACTTGAACTGAATTACAAAACAGAACAGAGTCACACATGCAGAAAACACACTATGGCTGCTTAACGGGAAAGGTGAGGTGGGGTGATACATAAAACAAGAGTTTCAAATTAGCTCAGATACCGTTCCATAAACCCAATATGTAACAGACAAGACCTACTCCTTGCTCAGAGAACTGGACTCAACACGCCCGATTCACCGCACAAGAATATATCTGACTAGTAATAATCTTAAAACCTATGTATTGATATCTCTCTGTTAGTGTGTCAAGTGGGTGTAAAGCAGCATAAACACAGCCGTGAAAAGCAGCTAAACCCCATTATAAAAATAAATTACTTTTCAAAACCCATGAAACAAAGACAGTGAAAGAGAGAGAAATTCTTACACAATTCGTTCAGGCTCTGTGATGCAACCTGGATTGACCATATCTAGACCCACAGCTGGATGAGACATAAGGGTGGACACTCTTGGGGCTGAGAGGTTTGGTGAGGTTGGGTGAGCAAACGCAGACCCTTTAAAGTAATACTGCGTGCTACCCATCGCATGGGTCCCAAATCTCCAGGTTCAAGGGCATCTTCCTACATCGAAAACATGCATGAGAAACCCAGAAGATGGTACACCGTGTGATGGGGAAAGGTTTCTAAAAGGCACCTCATTTCTCATCTCCTTGTGCTCGGGTTCGCCATTCCAGCCACTTTACTAGCAATCTCCCCTACTTGGAGCATCAGCACCTTTAACCTCCTGTTCCGTACAGGTTGCTATTTGTCCTGAGGATGAACGGGAAGACGGGGAACCAATGAGAGACTAGCTCTTGGTGTTGGGACAGGCACAGGTCACTCTATTTTCCCATCAGGAAGAATAATTAACCACAGGCTCAGCCTGCCCCCCGGAACCAGAACAGGGCCTGAAGCCATCCTGCGCTTTTGCGGCCAGCTCCCGAAAAAGCGAGTTGTAAAATGGAGCTTCAGGGCACTGCAATTCACAAACCTGCACACTTATAAATGATAACTCTCGTCCACAAATATATTGAGGGAAGGCAAAGACGAGGAATTGAAATCAAGGCAGAATTGCAGGAAACAGATTTCAGGAGGTAGATTCGAATCGCCTTTAAAGCACATGAAAAGCGGCAAAACGTTGACAATGATGCCCTTGGCCAAAAAGGGCGTATGCGTTTTTTCCTGAATATATTCAGGAAAAAACGCATACGCCCTTTTTGGCCAACCAAGCAACCTGGAAAGGCAAATCAGCGCTACAAAGAAGTCTCGCTTCCCATCGGTCAAAAGGGCCATGCTGAAAAAAGTGTCAAAACCAGAAATGCAGGACAGGCCATGGAGAAATGGGAGCCTTGCTACACTGATGGGTGGGATGTAAATTGCCAACAGCCACTCTGGAGAAGTGTACGGTGTGTCCTGAAACATCTAAAAAACACAGCTTAGAGAGCATAGGGCACTTCCACGCATGGAGGTATAAAGTGGGAAAATTAAAAATCAGCAAGACACAAGCTCCCCAAAGTTTAGGGCTGCTCTGTTGACAAGGACCTCCACTTCATTCCACCTTAAATATCCCAGGAAAGCGAAAAATGGATAAAAAATTTGAGGTCCATATGTACAATGGATTATCACTCAGCCATGAAATCAATGTCATAAGGCTAGTAGCAGCATGATGAGTGGATTTAGGTCCGACGATTCTAAGTGACATAAGTCACACAGAAAAGGACACTTCTCATAAGGTGTCACTTATAGAGGGAATGTAAAAACCGTTACACTTGAACTGAATTACAAAACAGAACAGAGTCACACATGCAGAAAACACACTATGGCTGCTTAACGGGAAAGGTGAGGTGGGGTGATACATAAAACAAGAGTTTCAAATTAGCTCAGATACCGTTCCATAAACCCAATATGTAACAGACAAGACCTACTCCTTGCTCAGAGAACTGGACTCAACACGCCCGATTCACCGCACAAGAATATATCTGACTAGTAATAATCTTAAAACCTATGTATTGATATCTCTCTGTTAGTGTGTCAAGTGGGTGTAAAGCAGCATAAACACAGCCGTGAAAAGCAGCTAAACCCCAGTATAAAAATAAATTACTTTTCAAAACCCATGAAACAAAGACAGTGAAAGAGAGAGAAATTCTTACACAATTCGTTCAGGCTCTGTGATGCAACCTGGATTGACCATATCTAGACCCACAGCTGGATGAGACATAAGGGTGGACACTCTTGGGGCTGAGAGGTTTGGTGAGGTTGGGTGAGCAAACGCAGACCCTTTAAAGTAATACTGCGTGCTACCCATCGCATGGGTCCCAAATCTCCAGGTTCAAGGGCATCTTCCTACATCGAAAACATGCATGAGAAACCCAGAAGATGGTACACCGTGTGATGGGGAAAGGTTTCTAAAACGCACCTCATTTCTCATCTCCTTGTGCTCGGGTTCGCCATTCCAGCCACTTTACTAGCAATCTCCCTACTTGGAGCATCAGCACCTTTAACCTCCTGTTCCGTACAGGTTGCTATTTGTCCTGAGGATGAACGGGAAGACGGGGAACCAATGAGAGACTAGCTCTTGGTGTTGGGACAGGCACAGGTCACTCTATTTTCCCATCAGGAAGAAGAATTAACCACAGGCTCAGCCTGCCCCCCGGAACCAGAACAGGGCCTGAAGCCATCCTGCGCTTTTGCGGCCAGCTCCCGAAAAAGCGAGTTGTAAAATGGAGCTTCAGGGCACTGCAATTCACAAACCTGCACAGTTATAAATGATAACTCTCGTCCACAAATATATTGAGGGAAGGCAAAGACGAGGAATTGAAATCAAGGCAGAATTGCAGGAAACAGATTTCAGGAGGTAGATTCGAATCGCCTTTAAAGCACATGAAAAGCGGCAAAACGTTGACAATGATGCCCTTGGCCAAAAAGGGCGTATGCGTTTTTTCCTGAATATATTCAGGAAAAAACGCATACGCCCTTTTTGGCCAACCAAGCAACCTGGAAAGGCAAATCAGCGCTACAAAGAAGTCTCGCTTCCCATCGGTCAAAAGGGCCATGCTGAAAAAAGTGTCAAAACCAGAAATGCAGGACAGGCCATGGAGAAATGGGAGCCTTGCTACACTGATGGGTGGGATGTAAATTGCCAACAGCCACTCTGGAGAAGTGTACGGTGTGTCCTGAAACATCTAAAAAACACAGCTTAGAGAGCATAGGGCACTTCCACGCATGGGGGTATAAAGTGGGAAAATTAAAAATCAGCAAGACACAAGCACCCCAAAGTTTAGGGCTGCTCTGTTGACAAGGACCTCCACTTCATTCCACCTTAAATATCCCAGGAAAGCGAAAAATGGATAAAAAATTTGAGGTCCATATGTACAATGGATTATCGCTCAGCCATGAAATCAATGTCATAAGGCTAGTAGCAGCATGATGAGTGGATTTAGGTCCGACGATTCTAAGTGACATAAGTCACACAGAAAAGGACACTTCTCATAAGGTGTCACTTATAGAGGGAATGTAAAAACCGTTACACTTGAACTGAATTACAAAACAGAACAGAGTCACACATGCAGAAAACACACTATGGCTGCTTAACGGGAAAGGTGAGGTGGGGTGATACATAAAACAAGAGTTTCAAATTAGCTCAGATACCGTTCCATAAACCCAATATGTAACAGACAAGACCTACTCCTTGCTCAGAGAACTGGACTCAACACGCCCGATTCACCGCACAAGAATATATCTGACTAGTAATAATCTTAAAACCTATGTATTGATATCTCTCTGTTAGTGTGTCAAGTGGGTGTAAAGCAGCATAAACACAGCCGTGAAAAGCAGCTAAACCCCATTATAAAAATAAATTACTTTTCAAAACCCATGAAACAAAGACAGTGAAAGAGAGAGAAATTCTTACACAATTCGTTCAGGGTCTGTGATGCAACCTGGATTGACCATATCTAGACCCACAGCTGGATGAGACATAAGGGTGGACACTCTTGGGGCTGAGAGGTTTGGTGAGGTTGGGTGAGCAAACGCAGACCCTTTAAAGTAATACTGCGTGCTACCCATCGCATGGGTCCCAAATCTCCAGGTTCAAGGGCATCTTCCTACATCGAAAACATGCATGAGAAACCCAGAAGATGGTACACCGTGTGATGGGGAAAGGTTTCTAAAAGGCACCTCATTTCTCATCTCCTTGTGCTCGGGTTCGCCATTCCAGCCACTTTACTAGCAATCTCCCCTACTTGGAGCATCAGCACCTTTAACCTCCTGTTCCGTACAGGTTGCTATTTGTCCTGAGGATGAACGGGAAGACGGGGAACCAATGAGAGACTAGCTCTTGGTGTTGGGACAGGCACAGGTCACTCTATTTTCCCATCAGGAAGAAGAATTAACCACAGGCTCAGCCTGCCCCCCGGAACCAGAACAGGGCCTGAAGCCATCCTGCGCTTTTGCGGCCAGCTCCCGAAAAAGCGAGTTGTAAAATGGAGCTTCAGGGCACTGCAATTCACAAACCTGCACACTTATAAATGATAACTCTCGTCCACAAATATATTGAGGGAAGGCAAAGACGAGGAATTGAAATCAAGGCAGAATTGCAGGAAACAGATTTCAGGAGGTAGATTCGAATCGCCTTTAAAGCACATGAAAAGCGGCAAAACGTTGACAATGATGCCCTTGGCCAAAAAGGGCGTATGCGTTTTTTCCTGAATATATTCAGGAAAAAACGCATACGCCCTTTTTGGCCAACCAAGCAACCTGGAAAGGCAAATCAGCGCTACAAAGAAGTCTCGCTTCCCATCGGTCAAAAGGGCCATGCTGAAAAAAGTGTCAAAACCAGAAATGCAGGACAGGCCATGGAGAAATGGGAGCCTTGCTACACTGATGGGTGGGATGTAAATTGCCAACAGCCACTCTGGAGAAGTGTACGGTGTGTCCTGAAACATCTAAAAAACACAGCTTAGAGAGCATAGGGCACTTCCACGCATGGAGGTATAAAGTGGGAAAATTAAAAATCAGCAAGACACAAGCTCCACAAAGTTTAGGGCTGCTCTGTTGACAAGGACCTCCACTTCATTCCACCTTAAATATCCCAGGAAAGCGAAAAATGGATAAAAAATTTGAGGTCCATATGTACAATGGATTATCACTCAGCCATGAAATCAATGTCATAAGGCTAGTAGCAGCATGATGAGTGGATTTAGGTCCGACGATTCTAAGTGACATAAGTCACACAGAAAAGGACACTTCTCATAAGGTGTCACTTATAGAGGGAATGTAAAAACCGTTACACTTGAACTGAATTACAAAACAGAACAGAGTCACACATGCAGAAAACACACTATGGCTGCTTAACGGGAAAGGTGAGGTGGGGTGATACATAAAACAAGAGTTTCAAATTAGCTCAGATACCGTTCCATAAACCCAATATGTAACAGACAAGACCTACTCCTTGCTCAGAGAACTGGACTCAACACGCCCGATTCACCGCACAAGAATATATCTGACTAGTAATAATCTTAAAACCTATGTATTGATATCTCTCTGTTAGTGTGTCAAGTGGGTGTAAAGCAGCATAAACACAGCCGTGAAAAGCAGCTAAACCCCAGTATAAAAATAAATTACTTTTCAAAACCCATGAAACAAAGACAGTGAAAGAGAGAGAAATTCTTACACAATTCGTTCAGGCTCTGTGATGCAACCTGGATTGACCATATCTAGACCCACAGCTGGATGAGACATAAGGGTGGACACTCTTGGGGCTGAGAGGTTTGGTGAGGTTGGGTGAGCAAACGCAGACCCTTTAAAGTAATACTGCGTGCTACCCATCGCATGGGTCCCAAATCTCCAGGTTCAAGGGCATCTTCCTACATCGAAAACATGCATGAGAAACCCAGAAGATGGTACACCGTGTGATGGGGAAAGGTTTCTAAAACGCACCTCATTTCTCATCTCCTTGTGCTCGGGTTCGCCATTCCAGCCACTTTACTAGCAATCTCCCTACTTGGAGCATCAGCACCTTTAACCTCCTGTTCCGTACAGGTTGCTATTTGTCCTGAGGATGAACGGGAAGACGGGGAACCAATGAGAGACTAGCTCTTGGTGTTGGGACAGGCACAGGTCACTCTATTTTCCCATCAGGAAGAAGAATTAACCACAGGCTCAGCCTGCCCCCCGGAACCAGAACAGGGCCTGAAGCCATCCTGCGCTTTTGCGGCCAGCTCCCGAAAAAGCGAGTTGTAAAATGGAGCTTCAGGGCACTGCAATTCACAAACCTGCACAGTTATAAATGATAACTCTCGTCCACAAATATATTGAGGGAAGGCAAAGACGAGGAATTGAAATCAAGGCAGAATTGCAGGAAACAGATTTCAGGAGGTAGATTCGAATCGCCTTTAAAGCACATGAAAAGCGGCAAAACGTTGACAATGATGCCCTTGGCCAAAAAGGGCGTATGCGTTTTTTCCTGAATATATTCAGGAAAAAACGCATACGCCCTTTTTGGCCAACCAAGCAACCTGGAAAGGCAAATCAGCGCTACAAAGAAGTCTCGCTTCCCATCGGTCAAAAGGGCCATGCTGAAAAAAGTGTCAAAACCAGAAATGCAGGACAGGCCATGGAGAAATGGGAGCCTTGCTACACTGATGGGTGGGATGTAAATTGCCAACAGCCACTCTGGAGAAGTGTACGGTGTGTCCTGAAACATCTAAAAAACACAGCTTAGAGAGCATAGGGCACTTCCACGCATGGGGGTATAAAGTGGGAAAATTAAAAATCAGCAAGACACAAGCACCCCAAAGTTTAGGGCTGCTCTGTTGACAAGGACCTCCACTTCATTCCACCTTAAATATCCCAGGAAAGCGAAAAATGGATAAAAAATTTGAGGTCCATATGTACAATGGATTATCGCTCAGCCATGAAATCAATGTCATAAGGCTAGTAGCAGCATGATGAGTGGATTTAGGTCCGACGATTCTAAGTGACATAAGTCACACAGAAAAGGACACTTCTCATAAGGTGTCACTTATAGAGGGAATGTAAAAACCGTTACACTTGAACTGAATTACAAAACAGAACAGAGTCACACATGCAGAAAACACACTATGGCTGCTTAACGGGAAAGGTGACGTGGGGTGATACATAAAACAAGAGTTTCAAATTAGCTCAGATACCGTTCCATAAACCCAATATGTAACAGACAAGACCTACTCCTTGCTCAGAGAACTGGACTCAACACGCCCGATTCACCGCACAAGAATATATCTGACTAGTAATAATCTTAAAACCTATGTATTGATATCTCTCTGTTAGTGTGTCAAGTGGGTGTAAAGCAGCATAAACACAGCCGTGAAAAGCAGCTAAACCCCATTATAAAAATAAATTACTTTTCAAAACCCATGAAACAAAGACAGTGAAAGAGAGAGAAATTCTTACACAATTCGTTCAGGGTCTGTGATGCAACCTGGATTGACCATATCTAGACTCACAGCTGGATGAGACATAAGGGTGGACACTCTTGGGGCTGAGAGGTTTGGTGAGGTTGGGTGAGCAAACGCAGACCCTTTAAAGTAATACTGCGTGCTACCCATCGCATGGGTCCCAAATCTCCAGGTTCAAGGGCATCTTCCTACATCGAAAACATGCATGAGAAACCCAGAAGATGGTACACCGTGTGATGGGGAAAGGTTTCTAAAACGCACCTCATTTATCATCTCCTTGTGCTCGGGTTCGCCATTCCAGCCACTTTACTAGCAATCTCCCTACTTGGAGCATCAGCACCTTTAACCTCCTGTTCCGTACAGGTTGCTATTTGTCCTGAGGATGAACGGGAAGACGGGGAACCAATGAGAGACTAGCTCTTGGTGTTGGGACAGGCACAGGTCACTCTATTTTCCCATCAGGAAGAAGAATTAACCACAGGCTCAGCCTGCCCCCCGGAACCAGAACAGGGCCTGAAGCCATCCTGCGCTTTTGCGGCCAGCTCCCGAAAAAGCGAGTTGTAAAATGGAGCTTCAGGGCACTGCAATTCACAAACCTGCACAGTTATAAATGATAACTCTCGTCCACAAATATATTGAGGGAAGGCAAAGACGAGGAATTGAAATCAAGGCAGAATTGCAGGAAACAGATTTCAGGAGGTAGATTCGAATCGCCTTGAAAGCACATGAAAAGCGGCAAAACGTTGACAATGATGCCCTTGGCCAAAAAGGGCGTATGCGTTTTTTCCTGAATATATTCAGGAAAAAACGCATACGCCCTTTTTGGCCAACCAAGCAACCTGGAAAGGCAAATCAGCGCTACAAAGAAGTCTCGCTTCCCATCGGTCAAAAGGGCCATGCTGAAAAAAGTGTCAAAACCAGAAATGCAGGACAGGCCATGGAGAAATGGGAGCCTTGCTACACTGATGGGCGGGATGTAAATTGCCAACAGCCACTCTGGAGAAGTGTACGGTGTGTCCTGAAACATCTAAAAAACACAGCTTAGAGAGCATAGGGCACTTCCACGCATGGGGGTATAAAGTGGGAAAATTAAAAATCAGCAAGACACAAGCACCCCAAAGTTTAGGGCTGCTCTGTTGACAAGGACCTCCACTTCATTCCACCTTAAATATCCCAGGAAAGCGAAAAATGGATAAAAAATTTGAGGTCCATATGTACAATGGATTATCACTCAGCCATGAAATCAATGTCATAAGGCTAGTAGCAGCATGATGAGTGGATTTAGGTCCGACGATTCTAAGTGACATAAGTCACACAGAAAAGGACACTTCTCATAAGGTGTCACTTATAGAGGGAATGTAAAAACCGTTACACTTGAACTGAATTACAAAACAGAACAGAGTCACACATGCAGAAAACACACTATGGCTGCTTAACGGGAAAGGTGAGGTGGGGTGATACATAAAACAAGAGTTTCAAATTAGCTCAGATACCGTTCCATAAACCCAATATGTAACAGACAAGACCTACTCCTTGCTCAGAGAACTGGACTCAACACGCCCGATTCACCGCACAAGAATATATCTGACTAGTAATAATCTTAAAACCTATGTATTGATATCTCTCTGTTAGTGTGTCAAGTGGGTGTAAAGCAGCATAAACACAGCCGTGAAAAGCAGCTAAACCCCATTATAAAAATAAATTACTTTTCAAAACCCATGAAACAAAGACAGTGAAAGAGAGAGAAATTCTTACACAATTCGTTCAGGGTCTGTGATGCAACCTGGATTGACCATATCTAGACCCACAGCTGGATGAGACATAAGGGTGGACACTCTTGGGGCTGAGAGGTTTGGTGAGGTTGGGTGAGCAAACGCAGACCCTTTAAAGTAATACTGCGTGCTACCCATCGCATGGGTCCCAAATCTCCAGGTTCAAGGGCATCTTCCTACATCGAAAACATGCATGAGAAACCCAGAAGATGGTACACCGTGTGATGGGGAAAGGTTTCTAAAAGGCACCTCATTTCTCATCTCCTTGTGCTCGGGTTCGCCATTCCAGCCACTTTACTAGCAATCTCCCCTACTTGGAGCATCAGCACCTTTAACCTCCTGTTCCGTACAGGTTGCTATTTGTCCTGAGGATGAACGGGAAGACGGGGAACCAATGAGAGACTAGCTCTTGGTGTTGGGACAGGCACAGGTCACTCTATTTTCCCATCAGGAAGAAGAATTAACCACAGGCTCAGCCTGCCCCCCGGAACCAGAACAGGGCCTGAAGCCATCCTGCGCTTTTGCGGCCAGCTCCCGAAAAAGCGAGTTGTAAAATGGAGCTTCAGGGCACTGCAATTCACAAACCTGCACACTTATAAATGATAACTCTCGTCCACAAATATATTGAGGGAAGGCAAAGACGAGGAATTGAAATCAAGGCAGAATTGCAGGAAACAGATTTCAGGAGGTAGATTCGAATCGCCTTTAAAGCACATGAAAAGCGGCAAAACTTTGACAATGATGCCCTTGGCCAAAAAGGGCGTATGCGTTTTTTCCTGAATATATTCAGGAAAAAACGCATACGCCCTTTTTGGCCAACCAAGCAACCTGGAAAGGCAAATCAGCGCTACAAAGAAGTCTCGCTTCCCATCGGTCAAAAGGGCCATGCTGAAAAAAGTGTCAAAACCAGAAATGCAGGACAGGCCATGGAGAAATGGGAGCCTTGCTACACTGATGGGTGGGATGTAAATTGCCAACAGCCACTCTGGAGAAGTGTACGGTGTGTCCTGAAACATCTAAAAAACACAGCTTAGAGAGCATAGGGCACTTCCACGCATGGAGGTATAAAGTGGGAAAATTAAAAATCAGCAAGACACAAGCTCCCCAAAGTTTAGGGCTGCTCTGTTGACAAGGACCTCCACTTCATTCCACCTTAAATATCCCAGGAAAGCGAAAAATGGATAAAAAATTTGAGGTCCATATGTACAATGGATTATCACTCAGCCATGAAATCAATGTCATAAGGCTAGTAGCAGCATGATGAGTGGATTTAGGTCCGACGATTCTAAGTGACATAAGTCACACAGAAAAGGACACTTCTCATAAGGTGTCACTTATAGAGGGAATGTAAAAACCGTTACACTTGAACTGAATTACAAAACAGAACAGAGTCACACATGCAGAAAACACACTATGGCTGCTTAACGGGAAAGGTGAGGTGGGGTGATACATAAAACAAGAGTTTCAAATTAGCTCAGATACCGTTCCATAAACCCAATATGTAACAGACAAGACCTACTCCTTGCTCAGAGAACTGGACTCAACACGCCCGATTCACCGCACAAGAATATATCTGACTAGTAATAATCTTAAAACCTATGTATTGATATCTCTCTGTTAGTGTGTCAAGTGGGTGTAAAGCAGCATAAACACAGCCGTGAAAAGCAGCTAAACCCCAGTATAAAAATAAATTACTTTTCAAAACCCATGAAACAAAGACAGTGAAAGAGAGAGAAATTCTTACACAATTCGTTCAGGCTCTGTGATGCAACCTGGATTGACCATATCTAGACCCACAGCTGGATGAGACATAAGGGTGGACACTCTTGGGGCTGAGAGGTTTGGTGAGGTTGGGTGAGCAAACGCAGACCCTTTAAAGTAATACTGCGTGCTACCCATCGCATGGGTCCCAAATCTCCAGGTTCAAGGGCATCTTCCTACATCGAAAACATGCATGAGAAACCCAGAAGATGGTACACCGTGTGATGGGGAAAGGTTTCTAAAACGCACCTCATTTCTCATCTCCTTGTGCTCGGGTTCGCCATTCCAGCCACTTTACTAGCAATCTCCCTACTTGGAGCATCAGCACCTTTAACCTCCTGTTCCGTACAGGTTGCTATTTGTCCTGAGGATGAACGGGAAGACGGGGAACCAATGAGAGACTAGCTCTTGGTGTTGGGACAGGCACAGGTCACTCTATTTTCCCATCAGGAAGAAGAATTAACCACAGGCTCAGCCTGCCCCCCGGAACCAGAACAGGGCCTGAAGCCATCCTGCGCTTTTGCGGCCAGCTCCCGAAAAAGCGAGTTGTAAAATGGAGCTTCAGGGCACTGCAATTCACAAACCTGCACAGTTATAAATGATAACTCTCGTCCACAAATATATTGAGGGAAGGCAAAGACGAGGAATTGAAATCAAGGCAGAATTGCAGGAAACAGATTTCAGGAGGTAGATTCGAATCGCCTTTAAAGCACATGAAAAGCGGCAAAACGTTGACAATGATGCCCTTGGCCAAAAAGGGCGTATGCGTTTTTTCCTGAATATATTCAGGAAAAAACGCATACGCCCTTTTTGGCCAACCAAGCAACCTGGAAAGGCAAATCAGCGCTACAAAGAAGTCTCGCTTCCCATCGGTCAAAAGGGCCATGCTGAAAAAAGTGTCAAAACCAGAAATGCAGGACAGGCCATGGAGAAATGGGAGCCTTGCTACACTGATGGGTGGGATGTAAATTGCCAACAGCCACTCTGGAGAAGTGTACGGTGTGTCCTGAAACATCTAAAAAACACAGCTTAGAGAGCATAGGGCACTTCCACGCATGGGGGTATAAAGTGGGAAAATTAAAAATCAGCAAGACACAAGCACCCCAAAGTTTAGGGCTGCTCTGTTGACAAGGACCTCCACTTCATTCCACCTTAAATATCCCAGGAAAGCGAAAAATGGATAAAAAATTTGAGGTCCATATGTACAATGGATTATCGCTCAGCCATGAAATCAATGTCATAAGGCTAGTAGCAGCATGATGAGTGGATTTAGGTCCGACGATTCTAAGTGACATAAGTCACACAGAAAAGGACACTTCTCATAAGGTGTCACTTATAGAGGGAATGTAAAAACCGTTACACTTGAACTGAATTACAAAACAGAACAGAGTCACACATGCAGAAAACACACTATGGCTGCTTAACGGGAAAGGTGAGGTGGGGTGATACATAAAACAAGAGTTTCAAATTAGCTCAGATACCGTTCCATAAACCCAATATGTAACAGACAAGACCTACTCCTTGCTCAGAGAACTGGACTCAACACGCCCGATTCACCGCACAAGAATATATCTGACTAGTAATAATCTTAAAACCTATGTATTGATATCTCTCTGTTAGTGTGTCAAGTGGGTGTAAAGCAGCATAAACACAGCCGTGAAAAGCAGCTAAACCCCATTATAAAAATAAATTACTTTTCAAAACCCATGAAACAAAGACAGTGAAAGAGAGAGAAATTCTTACACAATTCGTTCAGGGTCTGTGATGCAACCTGGATTGACCATATCTAGACCCACAGCTGGATGAGACATAAGGGTGGACACTCTTGGGGCTGAGAGGTTTGGTGAGGTTGGGTGAGCAAACGCAGACCCTTTAAAGTAATACTGCGTGCTACCCATCGCATGGGTCCCAAATCTCCAGGTTCAAGGGCATCTTCCTACATCGAAAACATGCATGAGAAACCCAGAAGATGGTACACCGTGTGATGGGGAAAGGTTTCTAAAAGGCACCTCATTTCTCATCTCCTTGTGCTCGGGTTCGCCATTCCAGCCACTTTACTAGCAATCTCCCCTACTTGGAGCATCAGCACCTTTAACCTCCTGTTCCGTACAGGTTGCTATTTGTCCTGAGGATGAACGGGAAGACGGGGAACCAATGAGAGACTAGCTCTTGGTGTTGGGACAGGCACAGGTCACTCTATTTTCCCATCAGGAAGAAGAATTAACCACAGGCTCAGCCTGCCCCCCGGAACCAGAACAGGGCCTGAAGCCATCCTGCGCTTTTGCGGCCAGCTCCCGAAAAAGCGAGTTGTAAAATGGAGCTTCAGGGCACTGCAATTCACAAACCTGCACACTTATAAATGATAACTCTCGTCCACAAATATATTGAGGGAAGGCAAAGACGAGGAATTGAAATCAAGGCAGAATTGCAGGAAACAGATTTCAGGAGGTAGATTCGAATCGCCTTTAAAGCACATGAAAAGCGGCAAAACGTTGACAATGATGCCCTTGGCCAAAAAGGGCGTATGCGTTTTTTCCTGAATATATTCAGGAAAAAACGCATACGCCCTTTTTGGCCAACCAAGCAACCTGGAAAGGCAAATCAGCGCTACAAAGAAGTCTCGCTTCCCATCGGTCAAAAGGGCCATGCTGAAAAAAGTGTCAAAACCAGAAATGCAGGACAGGCCATGGAGAAATGGGAGCCTTGCTACACTGATGGGTGGGATGTAAATTGCCAACAGCCACTCTGGAGAAGTGTACGGTGTGTCCTGAAACATCTAAAAAACACAGCTTAGAGAGCATAGGGCACTTCCACGCATGGAGGTATAAAGTGGGAAAATTAAAAATCAGCAAGACACAAGCTCCACAAAGTTTAGGGCTGCTCTGTTGACAAGGACCTCCACTTCATTCCACCTTAAATATCCCAGGAAAGCGAAAAATGGATAAAAAATTTGAGGTCCATATGTACAATGGATTATCACTCAGCCATGAAATCAATGTCATAAGGCTAGTAGCAGCATGATGAGTGGATTTAGGTCCGACGATTCTAAGTGACATAAGTCACACAGAAAAGGACACTTCTCATAAGGTGTCACTTATAGAGGGAATGTAAAAACCGTTACACTTGAACTGAATTACAAAACAGAACAGAGTCACACATGCAGAAAACACACTATGGCTGCTTAACGGGAAAGGTGAGGTGGGGTGATACATAAAACAAGAGTTTCAAATTAGCTCAGATACCGTTCCATAAACCCAATATGTAACAGACAAGACCTACTCCTTGCTCAGAGAACTGGACTCAACACGCCCGATTCACCGCACAAGAATATATCTGACTAGTAATAATCTTAAAACCTATGTATTGATATCTCTCTGTTAGTGTGTCAAGTGGGTGTAAAGCAGCATAAACACAGCCGTGAAAAGCAGCTAAACCCCAGTATAAAAATAAATTACTTTTCAAAACCCATGAAACAAAGACAGTGAAAGAGAGAGAAATTCTTACACAATTCGTTCAGGCTCTGTGATGCAACCTGGATTGACCATATCTAGACCCACAGCTGGATGAGACATAAGGGTGGACACTCTTGGGGCTGAGAGGTTTGGTGAGGTTGGGTGAGCAAACGCAGACCCTTTAAAGTAATACTGCGTGCTACCCATCGCATGGGTCCCAAATCTCCAGGTTCAAGGGCATCTTCCTACATCGAAAACATGCATGAGAAACCCAGAAGATGGTACACCGTGTGATGGGGAAAGGTTTCTAAAACGCACCTCATTTCTCATCTCCTTGTGCTCGGGTTCGCCATTCCAGCCACTTTACTAGCAATCTCCCTACTTGGAGCATCAGCACCTTTAACCTCCTGTTCCGTACAGGTTGCTATTTGTCCTGAGGATGAACGGGAAGACGGGGAACCAATGAGAGACTAGCTCTTGGTGTTGGGACAGGCACAGGTCACTCTATTTTCCCATCAGGAAGAAGAATTAACCACAGGCTCAGCCTGCCCCCCGGAACCAGAACAGGGCCTGAAGCCATCCTGCGCTTTTGCGGCCAGCTCCCGAAAAAGCGAGTTGTAAAATGGAGCTTCAGGGCACTGCAATTCACAAACCTGCACAGTTATAAATGATAACTCTCGTCCACAAATATATTGAGGGAAGGCAAAGACGAGGAATTGAAATCAAGGCAGAATTGCAGGAAACAGATTTCAGGAGGTAGATTCGAATCGCCTTTAAAGCACATGAAAAGCGGCAAAACGTTGACAATGATGCCCTTGGCCAAAAAGGGCGTATGCGTTTTTTCCTGAATATATTCAGGAAAAAACGCATACGCCCTTTTTGGCCAACCAAGCAACCTGGAAAGGCAAATCAGCGCTACAAAGAAGTCTCGCTTCCCATCGGTCAAAAGGGCCATGCTGAAAAAAGTGTCAAAACCAGAAATGCAGGACAGGCCATGGAGAAATGGGAGCCTTGCTACACTGATGGGTGGGATGTAAATTGCCAACAGCCACTCTGGAGAAGTGTACGGTGTGTCCTGAAACATCTAAAAAACACAGCTTAGAGAGCATAGGGCACTTCCACGCATGGGGGTATAAAGTGGGAAAATTAAAAATCAGCAAGACACAAGCACCCCAAAGTTTAGGGCTGCTCTGTTGACAAGGACCTCCACTTCATTCCACCTTAAATATCCCAGGAAAGCGAAAAATGGATAAAAAATTTGAGGTCCATATGTACAATGGATTATCGCTCAGCCATGAAATCAATGTCATAAGGCTAGTAGCAGCATGATGAGTGGATTTAGGTCCGACGATTCTAAGTGACATAAGTCACACAGAAAAGGACACTTCTCATAAGGTGTCACTTATAGAGGGAATGTAAAAACCGTTACACTTGAACTGAATTACAAAACAGAACAGAGTCACACATGCAGAAAACACACTATGGCTGCTTAACGGGAAAGGTGACGTGGGGTGATACATAAAACAAGAGTTTCAAATTAGCTCAGATACCGTTCCATAAACCCAATATGTAACAGACAAGACCTACTCCTTGCTCAGAGAACTGGACTCAACACGCCCGATTCACCGCACAAGAATATATCTGACTAGTAATAATCTTAAAACCTATGTATTGATATCTCTCTGTTAGTGTGTCAAGTGGGTGTAAAGCAGCATAAACACAGCCGTGAAAAGCAGCTAAACCCCATTATAAAAATAAATTACTTTTCAAAACCCATGAAACAAAGACAGTGAAAGAGAGAGAAATTCTTACACAATTCGTTCAGGGTCTGTGATGCAACCTGGATTGACCATATCTAGACTCACAGCTGGATGAGACATAAGGGTGGACACTCTTGGGGCTGAGAGGTTTGGTGAGGTTGGGTGAGCAAACGCAGACCCTTTAAAGTAATACTGCGTGCTACCCATCGCATGGGTCCCAAATCTCCAGGTTCAAGGGCATCTTCCTACATCGAAAACATGCATGAGAAACCCAGAAGATGGTACACCGTGTGATGGGGAAAGGTTTCTAAAACGCACCTCATTTATCATCTCCTTGTGCTCGGGTTCGCCATTCCAGCCACTTTACTAGCAATCTCCCTACTTGGAGCATCAGCACCTTTAACCTCCTGTTCCGTACAGGTTGCTATTTGTCCTGAGGATGAACGGGAAGACGGGGAACCAATGAGAGACTAGCTCTTGGTGTTGGGACAGGCACAGGTCACTCTATTTTCCCATCAGGAAGAAGAATTAACCACAGGCTCAGCCTGCCCCCCGGAACCAGAACAGGGCCTGAAGCCATCCTGCGCTTTTGCGGCCAGCTCCCGAAAAAGCGAGTTGTAAAATGGAGCTTCAGGGCACTGCAATTCACAAACCTGCACAGTTATAAATGATAACTCTCGTCCACAAATATATTGAGGGAAGGCAAAGACGAGGAATTGAAATCAAGGCAGAATTGCAGGAAACAGATTTCAGGAGGTAGATTCGAATCGCCTTGAAAGCACATGAAAAGCGGCAAAACGTTGACAATGATGCCCTTGGCCAAAAAGGGCGTATGCGTTTTTTCCTGAATATATTCAGGAAAAAACGCATACGCCCTTTTTGGCCAACCAAGCAACCTGGAAAGGCAAATCAGCGCTACAAAGAAGTCTCGCTTCCCATCGGTCAAAAGGGCCATGCTGAAAAAAGTGTCAAAACCAGAAATGCAGGACAGGCCATGGAGAAATGGGAGCCTTGCTACACTGATGGGCGGGATGTAAATTGCCAACAGCCACTCTGGAGAAGTGTACGGTGTGTCCTGAAACATCTAAAAAACACAGCTTAGAGAGCATAGGGCACTTCCACGCATGGGGGTATAAAGTGGGAAAATTAAAAATCAGCAAGACACAAGCACCCCAAAGTTTAGGGCTGCTCTGTTGACAAGGACCTCCACTTCATTCCACCTTAAATATCCCAGGAAAGCGAAAAATGGATAAAAAATTTGAGGTCCATATGTACAATGGATTATCACTCAGCCATGAAATCAATGTCATAAGGCTAGTAGCAGCATGATGAGTGGATTTAGGTCCGACGATTCTAAGTGACATAAGTCACACAGAAAAGGACACTTCTCATAAGGTGTCACTTATAGAGGGAATGTAAAAACCGTTACACTTGAACTGAATTACAAAACAGAACAGAGTCACACATGCAGAAAACACACTATGGCTGCTTAACGGGAAAGGTGAGGTGGGGTGATACATAAAACAAGAGTTTCAAATTAGCTCAGATACCGTTCCATAAACCCAATATGTAACAGACAAGACCTACTCCTTGCTCAGAGAACTGGACTCAACACGCCCGATTCACCGCACAAGAATATATCTGACTAGTAATAATCTTAAAACCTATGTATTGATATCTCTCTGTTAGTGTGTCAAGTGGGTGTAAAGCAGCATAAACACAGCCGTGAAAAGCAGCTAAACCCCATTATAAAAATAAATTACTTTTCAAAACCCATGAAACAAAGACAGTGAAAGAGAGAGAAATTCTTACACAATTCGTTCAGGGTCTGTGATGCAACCTGGATTGACCATATCTAGACCCACAGCTGGATGAGACATAAGGGTGGACACTCTTGGGGCTGAGAGGTTTGGTGAGGTTGGGTGAGCAAACGCAGACCCTTTAAAGTAATACTGCGTGCTACCCATCGCATGGGTCCCAAATCTCCAGGTTCAAGGGCATCTTCCTACATCGAAAACATGCATGAGAAACCCAGAAGATGGTACACCGTGTGATGGGGAAAGGTTTCTAAAAGGCACCTCATTTCTCATCTCCTTGTGCTCGGGTTCGCCATTCCAGCCACTTTACTAGCAATCTCCCCTACTTGGAGCATCAGCACCTTTAACCTCCTGTTCCGTACAGGTTGCTATTTGTCCTGAGGATGAACGGGAAGACGGGGAACCAATGAGAGACTAGCTCTTGGTGTTGGGACAGGCACAGGTCACTCTATTTTCCCATCAGGAAGAAGAATTAACCACAGGCTCAGCCTGCCCCCCGGAACCAGAACAGGGCCTGAAGCCATCCTGCGCTTTTGCGGCCAGCTCCCGAAAAAGCGAGTTGTAAAATGGAGCTTCAGGGCACTGCAATTCACAAACCTGCACACTTATAAATGATAACTCTCGTCCACAAATATATTGAGGGAAGGCAAAGACGAGGAATTGAAATCAAGGCAGAATTGCAGGAAACAGATTTCAGGAGGTAGATTCGAATCGCCTTTAAAGCACATGAAAAGCGGCAAAACTTTGACAATGATGCCCTTGGCCAAAAAGGGCGTATGCGTTTTTTCCTGAATATATTCAGGAAAAAACGCATACGCCCTTTTTGGCCAACCAAGCAACCTGGAAAGGCAAATCAGCGCTACAAAGAAGTCTCGCTTCCCATCGGTCAAAAGGGCCATGCTGAAAAAAGTGTCAAAACCAGAAATGCAGGACAGGCCATGGAGAAATGGGAGCCTTGCTACACTGATGGGTGGGATGTAAATTGCCAACAGCCACTCTGGAGAAGTGTACGGTGTGTCCTGAAACATCTAAAAAACACAGCTTAGAGAGCATAGGGCACTTCCACGCATGGAGGTATAAAGTGGGAAAATTAAAAATCAGCAAGACACAAGCTCCCCAAAGTTTAGGGCTGCTCTGTTGACAAGGACCTCCACTTCATTCCACCTTAAATATCCCAGGAAAGCGAAAAATGGATAAAAAATTTGAGGTCCATATGTACAATGGATTATCACTCAGCCATGAAATCAATGTCATAAGGCTAGTAGCAGCATGATGAGTGGATTTAGGTCCGACGATTCTAAGTGACATAAGTCACACAGAAAAGGACACTTCTCATAAGGTGTCACTTATAGAGGGAATGTAAAAACCGTTACACTTGAACTGAATTACAAAACAGAACAGAGTCACACATGCAGAAAACACACTATGGCTGCTTAACGGGAAAGGTGAGGTGGGGTGATACATAAAACAAGAGTTTCAAATTAGCTCAGATACCGTTCCATAAACCCAATATGTAACAGACAAGACCTACTCCTTGCTCAGAGAACTGGACTCAACACGCCCGATTCACCGCACAAGAATATATCTGACTAGTAATAATATTAAAACCTATGTATTGATATCTCTCTGTTAGTGTGTCAAGTGGGTGTAAAGCAGCATAAACACAGCCGTGAAAAGCAGCTAAACCCCAGTATAAAAATAAATTACTTTTCAAAACCCATGAAACAAAGACAGTGAAAGAGAGAGAAATTCTTACACAATTCGTTCAGGCTCTGTGATGCAACCTGGATTGACCATATCTAGACCCACAGCTGGATGAGACATAAGGGTGGACACTCTTGGGGCTGAGAGGTTTGGTGAGGTTGGGTGAGCAAACGCAGACCCTTTAAAGTAATACTGCGTGCTACCCATCGCATGGGTCCCAAATCTCCAGGTTCAAGGGCATCTTCCTACATCGAAAACATGCATGAGAAACCCAGAAGATGGTACACCGTGTAATGGGGAAAGGTTTCTAAAACGCACCTCATTTCTCATCTCCTTGTGCTCGGGTTCGCCATTCCAGCCACTTTACTAGCAATCTCCCTACTTGGAGCATCAGCACCTTTAACCTCCTGTTCCGTACAGGTTGCTATTTGTCCTGAGGATGAACGGGAAGACGGGGAACCAATGAGAGACTAGCTCTTGGTGTTGGGACAGGCACAGGTCACTCTATTTTCCCATCAGGAAGAAGAATTAACCACAGGTTCAGCCTGCCCCCCGGAACCAGAACAGGGCCTGAAGCCATCCTGCGCTTTTGCGGCCAGCTCCCGAAAAAGCGAGTTGTAAAATGGAGCTTCAGGTTACTGCAATTCACAAACCTGCACAGTTATAAATGATAACTCTCGTCCACAAATATATTGAGGGAAGGCAAAGACGAGGAATTGAAATCAAGGCAGAATTGCAGGAAACAGATTTCAGGAGGTAGATTCGAATCGCCTTTAAAGCACATGAAAAGCGGCAAAACGTTGACAATGATGCCCTTGGCCAAAAAGGGCGTATGCGTTTTTTCCTGAATATATTCAGGAAAAAACGCATACGCCCTTTTTGGCCAACCAAGCAACCTGGAAAGGCAAATCAGCGCTACAAAGAAGTCTCGCTTCCCATCGGTCAAAAGGGCCATGCTGAAAAAAGTGTCAAAACCAGAAATGCAGGACAGGCCATGGAGAAATGGGAGCCTTGCTACACTGATGGGTGGGATGTAAATTGCCAACAGCCACTCTGGAGAAGTGTACGGTGTGTCCTGAAACATCTAAAAAACACAGCTTAGAGAGCATAGGGCACTTCCACGCATGGAGGTATAAAGTGGGAAAATTAAAAATCAGCAAGACACAAGCTCCCCAAAGTTTAGGGCTGCTCTGTTGACAAGGACCTCCACTTCATTCCACCTTAAATATCCCAGGAAAGCGAAAAATGGATAAAAAATTTGAGGTCCATATGTACAATGGATTATCACTCAGCCATGAAATCAATGTCATAAGGCTAGTAGCAGCATGATGAGTGGATTTAGGTCCGACGATTCTAAGTGACATAAGTCACACAGAAAAGGACACTTCTCATAAGGTGTCACTTATAGAGGGAATGTAAAAACCGTTACACTTGAACTGAATTACAAAACAGAACAGAGTCACACATGCAGAAAACACACTATGGCTGCTTAACGGGAAAGGTGAGGTGGGGTGATACATAAAACAAGAGTTTCAAATTAGCTCAGATACCGTTCCATAAACCCAATATGTAACAGACAAGACCTACTCCTTGCTCAGAGAACTGAACTCAACACGCCCGATTCACCGCACAAGAATATATCTGACTAGTAATAATCTTAAAACCTATGTATTGATATCTCTCTGTTAGTGTGTCAAGTGGGTGTAAAGCAGCATAAACACAGCCGTGAAAAGCAGCTAAACCCCATTATAAAAATAAATTACTTTTCAAAACCCATGAAACAAAGACAGTGAAAGAGAGAGAAATTCTTACACAATTCGTTCAGGGTCTGTGATGCAACCTGGATTGACCATATCTAGACCCACAGCTGGATGAGACATAAGGGTGGACACTCTTGGGGCTGAGAGGTTTGGTGAGGTTGGGTGAGCAAACGCAGACCCTTTAATGTAATACTGCGTGCTACCCATCGCATGGGTCCCAAATCTCCAGGTTCAAGGGCATCTTCCTACATCGAAAACATGCATGAGACACCCAGAAGATGATACACCGTGTGATGGGGAAAGGTTTCTAAAACGCACCTCATTTCTCATCTCCTTGTGCTCGGGTTCGCCATTCCAGCCACTTTACTAGCAATCTCCCTACTTGGAGCATCAGCACCTTTAACCTCCTGTTCCGTACAGGTTGCTATTTGTCCTGAGGATGAACGGGAAGACGGGGAACCAATGAGAGACTAGCTCTTGGTGTTGGGACAGGCACAGGTCACTCTATTTTCCC
Source organism: Balaenoptera physalus (assembly GCF_965194825.1). Taxonomy (NCBI): domain Eukaryota; kingdom Metazoa; phylum Chordata; class Mammalia; order Artiodactyla; family Balaenopteridae; genus Balaenoptera; species Balaenoptera physalus. The sequence goes on from NW_028126160.1 coordinate 509,735, forward strand.
ATCAGGAAGAAGAATTAACCACAGGCTCAGCCTGCCCCCCGGAACCAGAACAGGGCCTGAAGCCATCCTGCGCTTTTGCGGCCAGCTCCCGAAAAAGCGAGTTGTAAAATGGAGCTTCAGGGCACTGCAATTCACAAACCTGCACACTTATAAATGATAACTCTCGTCCACAAATATATTGAGGGAAGGCAAAGACGAGGAATTGAAATCAAGGCAGAATTGCAGGAAACAGATTTCAGGAGGTAGATTCGAATCGCCTTGAAAGCCAATGAAAAGCGGCAAAACGTTGACAATGATGCCCTTGGCCAAAAAGGGCGTATGCGTTTTTTCCTGAATATATTCAGGAAAAAACGCATACGCCCTTTTTGGCCAACCAAGCAACCTGGAAAGGCAAATCAGCGCTACAAAGAAGTCTCGCTTCCCATCGGTCAAAAGGGCCATGCTGAAAAAAGTGTCAAAACCAGAAATGCAGGACAGGCCATGGAGAAATGGGAGCCTTGCTACACTGATGGGTGGGATGTAAATTGCCAACAGCCACTCTGGAGAAGTGTACGGTGTGTCCTGAAACATCTAAAAAACACAGCTTAGAGAGCATAGGGCACTTCCACGCATGGAGGTATAAAGTGGGAAAATTAAAAATCAGCAAGACACAAGCTCCCCAAAGTTTAGGGCTGCTCTGTTGACAAGGACCTCCACTTCATTCCACCTTAAATATCCCAGGAAAGCGAAAAATGGATAAAAAATTTGAGGTCCATATGTACAATGGATTATCACTCAGCCATGAAATCAATGTCATAAGGCTAGTAGCAGCATGATGAGTGGATTTAGGTCCGACGATTCTAAGTGACATAAGTCACACAGAAAAGGACACTTCTCATAAGGTGTCACTTATAGAGGGAATGTAAAAACCGTTACACTTGAACTGAATTACAAAACAGAACAGAGTCACACATGCAGAAAACACACTATGGCTGCTTAACGGGAAAGGTGAGGTGGGGTGATACATAAAACAAGAGTTTCAAATTAGCTCAGATACCGTTCCATAAACCCAATATGTAACAGACAAGACCTACTCCTTGCTCAGAGAACTGGACTCAACACGCCCGATTCACCGCACAAGAATATATCTGACTAGTAATAATATTAAAACCTATGTATTGATATCTCTCTGTTAGTGTGTCAAGTGGGTGTAAAGCAGCATAAACACAGCCGTGAAAAGCAGCTAAACCCCAGTATAAAAATAAATTACTTTTCAAAACCCATGAAACAAAGACAGTGAAAGAGAGAGAAATTCTTACACAATTCGTTCAGGCTCTGTGATGCAACCTGGATTGACCATATCTAGACCCACAGCTGGATGAGACATAAGGGTGGACACTCTTGGGGCTGAGAGGTTTGGTGAGGTTGGGTGAGCAAACGCAGACCCTTTAAAGTAATACTGCGTGCTACCCATCGCATGGGTCCCAAATCTCCAGGTTCAAGGGCATCTTCCTACATCGAAAACATGCATGAGAAACCCAGAAGATGGTACACCGTGTAATGGGGAAAGGTTTCTAAAACGCACCTCATTTCTCATCTCCTTGTGCTCGGGTTCGCCATTCCAGCCACTTTACTAGCAATCTCCCTACTTGGAGCATCAGCACCTTTAACCTCCTGTTCCGTACAGGTTGCTATTTGTCCTGAGGATGAACGGGAAGACGGGGAACCAATGAGAGACTAGCTCTTGGTGTTGGGACAGGCACAGGTCACTCTATTTTCCCATCAGGAAGAAGAATTAACCACAGGTTCAGCCTGCCCCCCGGAACCAGAACAGGGCCTGAAGCCATCCTGCGCTTTTGCGGCCAGCTCCCGAAAAAGCGAGTTGTAAAATGGAGCTTCAGGTTACTGCAATTCACAAACCTGCACAGTTATAAATGATAACTCTCGTCCACAAATATATTGAGGGAAGGCAAAGACGAGGAATTGAAATCAAGGCAGAATTGCAGGAAACAGATTTCAGGAGGTAGATTCGAATCGCCTTTAAAGCACATGAAAAGCGGCAAAACGTTGACAATGATGCCCTTGGCCAAAAAGGGCGTATGCGTTTTTTCCTGAATATATTCAGGAAAAAACGCATACGCCCTTTTTGGCCAACCAAGCAACCTGGAAAGGCAAATCAGCGCTACAAAGAAGTCTCGCTTCCCATCGGTCAAAAGGGCCATGCTGAAAAAAGTGTCAAAACCAGAAATGCAGGACAGGCCATGGAGAAATGGGAGCCTTGCTACACTGATGGGTGGGATGTAAATTGCCAACAGCCACTCTGGAGAAGTGTACGGTGTGTCCTGAAACATCTAAAAAACACAGCTTAGAGAGCATAGGGCACTTCCACGCATGGAGGTATAAAGTGGGAAAATTAAAAATCAGCAAGACACAAGCTCCCCAAAGTTTAGGGCTGCTCTGTTGACAAGGACCTCCACTTCATTCCACCTTAAATATCCCAGGAAAGCGAAAAATGGATAAAAAATTTGAGGTCCATATGTACAATGGATTATCACTCAGCCATGAAATCAATGTCATAAGGCTAGTAGCAGCATGATGAGTGGATTTAGGTCCGACGATTCTAAGTGACATAAGTCACACAGAAAAGGACACTTCTCATAAGGTGTCACTTATAGAGGGAATGTAAAAACCGTTACACTTGAACTGAATTACAAAACAGAACAGAGTCACACATGCAGAAAACACACTATGGCTGCTTAACGGGAAAGGTGAGGTGGGGTGATACATAAAACAAGAGTTTCAAATTAGCTCAGATACCGTTCCATAAACCCAATATGTAACAGACAAGACCTACTCCTTGCTCAGAGAACTGAACTCAACACGCCCGATTCACCGCACAAGAATATATCTGACTAGTAATAATCTTAAAACCTATGTATTGATATCTCTCTGTTAGTGTGTCAAGTGGGTGTAAAGCAGCATAAACACAGCCGTGAAAAGCAGCTAAACCCCATTATAAAAATAAATTACTTTTCAAAACCCATGAAACAAAGACAGTGAAAGAGAGAGAAATTCTTACACAATTCGTTCAGGCTCTGTGATGCAACCTGGATTGACCATATCTAGACCCACAGCTGGATGAGACATAAGGGTGGACACTCTTGGGGCTGAGAGGTTTGGTGAGGTTGGGTGAGCAAACGCAGACCCTTTAAAGTAATACTGCGTGCTACCCATCGCATGGGTCCCAAATCTCCAGGTTCAAGGGCATCTTCCTACATCGAAAACATGCATGAGAAACCCAGAAGATGGTACACCGTGTGATGGGGAAAGGTTTCTAAAACGCACCTCATTTCTCATCTCCTTGTGCTCGGGTTCGCCATTCCAGCCACTTTACTAGCAATCTCCCTACTTGGAGCATCAGCACCTTTAACCTCCTGTTCCGTACAGGTTGCTATTTGTCCTGAGGATGAACGGGAAGACGGGGAACCAATGAGAGACTAGCTCTTGGTGTTGGGACAGGCACAGGTCACTCTATTTTCCCATCAGGAAGAAGAATTAACCACAGGCTCAGCCTGCCCCCCGGAACCAGAACAGGGCCTGAAGCCATCCTGCGCTTTTGCGGCCAGCTCCCGAAAAAGCGAGTTGTAAAATGGAGCTTCAGGGCACTGCAATTCACAAACCTGCACACTTATAAATGATAACTCTCGTCCACAAATATATTGAGGGAAGGCAAAGACGAGGAATTGAAATCAAGGCAGAATTGCAGGAAACAGATTTCAGGAGGTAGATTCGAATCGCCTTGAAAGCCAATGAAAAGCGGCAAAACGTTGACAATGATGCCCTTGGCCAAAAAGGGCGTATGCGTTTTTTCCTGAATATATTCAGGAAAAAACGCATACGCCCTTTTTGGCCAACCAAGCAACCTGGAAAGGCAAATCAGCGCTACAAAGAAGTCTCGCTTCCCATCGGTCAAAAGGGCCATGCTGAAAAAAGTGTCAAAACCAGAAATGCAGGACAGGCCATGGAGAAATGGGAGCCTTGCTACACTGATGGGTGGGATGTAAATTGCCAACAGCCACTCTGGAGAAGTGTACGGTGTGTCCTGAAACATCTAAAAAACACAGCTTAGAGAGCATAGGGCACTTCCACGCATGGAGGTATAAAGTGGGAAAATTAAAAATCAGCAAGACACAAGCTCCCCAAAGTTTAGGGCTGCTCTGTTGACAAGGACCTCCACTTCATTCCACCTTAAATATCCCAGGAAAGCGAAAAATGGATAAAAAATTTGAGGTCCATATGTACAATGGATTATCACTCAGCCATGAAATCAATGTCATAAGGCTAGTAGCAGCATGATGAGTGGATTTAGGTCCGACGATTCTAAGTGACATAAGTCACACAGAAAAGGACACTTCTCATAAGGTGTCACTTATAGAGGGAATGTAAAAACCGTTACACTTGAACTGAATTACAAAACAGAACAGAGTCACACATGCAGAAAACACACTATGGCTGCTTAACGGGAAAGGTGAGGTGGGGTGATACATAAAACAAGAGTTTCAAATTAGCTCAGATACCGTTCCATAAACCCAATATGTAACAGACAAGACCTACTCCTTGCTCAGAGAACTGGACTCAACACGCCCGATTCACCGCACAAGAATATATCTGACTAGTAATAATCTTAAAACCTATGTATTGATATCTCTCTGTTAGTGTGTCAAGTGGGTGTAAAGCAGCATAAACACAGCCGTGAAAAGCAGCTAAACCCCATTATAAAAATAAATTACTTTTCAAAACCCATGAAACAAAGACAGTGAAAGAGAGAGAAATTCTTACACAATTCGTTCAGGGTCTGTGATGCAACCTGGATTGACCATATCTAGACCCACAGCTGGATGAGACATAAGGGTGGACACTCTTGGGGCTGAGAGGTTTGGTGAGGTTGGGTGAGCAAACGCAGACCCTTTAAAGTAATACTGCGTGCTACCCATCGCATGGGTCCCAAATCTCCAGGTTCAAGGGCATCTTCCTACATCGAAAACATGCATGAGAAACCCAGAAGATGGTACACCGTGTGATGGGGAAAGGTTTCTAAAAGGCACCTCATTTCTCATCTCCTTGTGCTCGGGTTCGCCATTCCAGCCACTTTACTAGCAATCTCCCCTACTTGGAGCATCAGCACCTTTAACCTCCTGTTCCGTACAGGTTGCTATTTGTCCTGAGGATGAACGGGAAGACGGGGAACCAATGAGAGACTAGCTCTTGGTGTTGGGACAGGCACAGGTCACTCTATTTTCCCATCAGGAAGAAGAATTAACCACAGGCTCAGCCTGCCCCCCGGAACCAGAACAGGGCCTGAAGCCATCCTGCGCTTTTGCGGCCAGCTCCCGAAAAAGCGAGTTGTAAAATGGAGCTTCAGGGCACTGCAATTCACAAACCTGCACACTTATAAATGATAACTCTCGTCCACAAATATATTGAGGGAAGGCAAAGACGAGGAATTGAAATCAAGGCAGAATTGCAGGAAACAGATTTCAGGAGGTAGATTCGAATCGCCTTTAAAGCACATGAAAAGCGGCAAAACTTTGACAATGATGCCCTTGGCCAAAAAGGGCGTATGCGTTTTTTCCTGAATATATTCAGGAAAAAACGCATACGCCCTTTTTGGCCAACCAAGCAACCTGGAAAGGCAAATCAGCGCTACAAAGAAGTCTCGCTTCCCATCGGTCAAAAGGGCCATGCTGAAAAAAGTGTCAAAACCAGAAATGCAGGACAGGCCATGGAGAAATGGGAGCCTTGCTACACTGATGGGTGGGATGTAAATTGCCAACAGCCACTCTGGAGAAGTGTACGGTGTGTCCTGAAACATCTAAAAAACACAGCTTAGAGAGCATAGGGCACTTCCACGCATGGAGGTATAAAGTGGGAAAATTAAAAATCAGCAAGACACAAGCTCCCCAAAGTTTAGGGCTGCTCTGTTGACAAGGACCTCCACTTCATTCCACCTTAAATATCCCAGGAAAGCGAAAAATGGATAAAAAATTTGAGGTCCATATGTACAATGGATTATCACTCAGCCATGAAATCAATGTCATAAGGCTAGTAGCAGCATGATGAGTGGATTTAGGTCCGACGATTCTAAGTGACATAAGTCACACAGAAAAGGACACTTCTCATAAGGTGTCACTTATAGAGGGAATGTAAAAACCGTTACACTTGAACTGAATTACAAAACAGAACAGAGTCACACATGCAGAAAACACACTATGGCTGCTTAACGGGAAAGGTGAGGTGGGGTGATACATAAAACAAGAGTTTCAAATTAGCTCAGATACCGTTCCATAAACCCAATATGTAACAGACAAGACCTACTCCTTGCTCAGAGAACTGGACTCAACACGCCCGATTCACCGCACAAGAATATATCTGACTAGTAATAATATTAAAACCTATGTATTGATATCTCTCTGTTAGTGTGTCAAGTGGGTGTAAAGCAGCATAAACACAGCCGTGAAAAGCAGCTAAACCCCAGTATAAAAATAAATTACTTTTCAAAACCCATGAAACAAAGACAGTGAAAGAGAGAGAAATTCTTACACAATTCGTTCAGGCTCTGTGATGCAACCTGGATTGACCATATCTAGACCCACAGCTGGATGAGACATAAGGGTGGACACTCTTGGGGCTGAGAGGTTTGGTGAGGTTGGGTGAGCAAACGCAGACCCTTTAAAGTAATACTGCGTGCTACCCATCGCATGGGTCCCAAATCTCCAGGTTCAAGGGCATCTTCCTACATCGAAAACATGCATGAGAAACCCAGAAGATGGTACACCGTGTGATGGGGAAAGGTTTCTAAAACGCACCTCATTTCTCATCTCCTTGTGCTCGGGTTCGCCATTCCAGCCACTTTACTAGCAATCTCCCTACTTGGAGCATCAGCACCTTTAACCTCCTGTTCCGTACAGGTTGCTATTTGTCCTGAGGATGAACGGGAAGACGGGGAACCAATGAGAGACTAGCTCTTGGTGTTGGGACAGGCACAGGTCACTCTATTTTCCCATCAGGAAGAAGAATTAACCACAGGTTCAGCCTGCCCCCCGGAACCAGAACAGGGCCTGAAGCCATCCTGCGCTTTTGCGGCCAGCTCCCGAAAAAGCGAGTTGTAAAATGGAGCTTCAGGTTACTGCAATTCACAAACCTGCACAGTTATAAATGATAACTCTCGTCCACAAATATATTGAGGGAAGGCAAAGACGAGGAATTGAAATCAAGGCAGAATTGCAGGAAACAGATTTCAGGAGGTAGATTCGAATCGCCTTTAAAGCACATGAAAAGCGGCAAAACGTTGACAATGATGCCCTTGGCCAAAAAGGGCGTATGCGTTTTTTCCTGAATATATTCAGGAAAAAACGCATACGCCCTTTTTGGCCAACCAAGCAACCTGGAAAGGCAAATCAGCGCTACAAAGAAGTCTCGCTTCCCATCGGTCAAAAGGGCCATGCTGAAAAAAGTGTCAAAACCAGAAATGCAGGACAGGCCATGGAGAAATGGGAGCCTTGCTACACTGATGGGTGGGATGTAAATTGCCAACAGCCACTCTGGAGAAGTGTACGGTGTGTCCTGAAACATCTAAAAAACACAGCTTAGAGAGCATAGGGCACTTCCACGCATGGAGGTATAAAGTGGGAAAATTAAAAATCAGCAAGACACAAGCTCCCCAAAGTTTAGGGCTGCTCTGTTGACAAGGACCTCCACTTCATTCCACCTTAAATATCCCAGGAAAGCGAAAAATGGATAAAAAATTTGAGGTCCATATGTACAATGGATTATCACTCAGCCATGAAATCAATGTCATAAGGCTAGTAGCAGCATGATGAGTGGATTTAGGTCCGACGATTCTAAGTGACATAAGTCACACAGAAAAGGACACTTCTCATAAGGTGTCACTTATAGAGGGAATGTAAAAACCGTTACACTTGAACTGAATTACAAAACAGAACAGAGTCACACATGCAGAAAACACACTATGGCTGCTTAACGGGAAAGGTGAGGTGGGGTGATACATAAAACAAGAGTTTCAAATTAGCTCAGATACCGTTCCATAAACCCAATATGTAACAGACAAGACCTACTCCTTGCTCAGAGAACTGAACTCAACACGCCCGATTCACCGCACAAGAATATATGGGACTAGTAATAATCTTAAAACCTATGTATTGATATCTCTCTGTTAGTGTGTCAAGTGGGTGTAAAGCAGCATAAACACAGCCGTGAAAAGCAGCTAAACCCCATTATAAAAATAAATTACTTTTCAAAACCCATGAAACAAAGACAGTGAAAGAGAGAGAAATTCTTACACAATTCGTTCAGGCTCTGTGATGCAACCTGGATTGACCATATCTAGACCCACAGCTGGATGAGACATAAGGGTGGACACTCTTGGGGCTGAGAGGTTTGGTGAGGTTGGGTGAGCAAACGCAGACCCTTTAAAGTAATACTGCGTGCTACCCATCGCATGGGTCCCAAATCTCCAGGTTCAAGGGCATCTTCCTACATCGAAAACATGCATGAGAAACCCAGAAGATGGTACACCGTGTGATGGGGAAAGGTTTCTAAAACGCACCTCATTTCTCATCTCCTTGTGCTCGGGTTCGCCATTCCAGCCACTTTACTAGCAATCTCCCTACTTGGAGCATCAGCACCTTTAACCTCCTGTTCCGTACAGGTTGCTATTTGTCCTGAGGATGAACGGGAAGACGGGGAACCAATGAGAGACTAGCTCTTGGTGTTGGGACAGGCACAGGTCACTCTATTTTCCCATCAGGAAGAAGAATTAACCACAGGCTCAGCCTGCCCCCCGGAACCAGAACAGGGCCTGAAGCCATCCTGCGCTTTTGCGGCCAGCTCCCGAAAAAGCGAGTTGTAAAATGGAGCTTCAGGGCACTGCAATTCACAAACCTGCACACTTATAAATGATAACTCTCGTCCACAAATATATTGAGGGAAGGCAAAGACGAGGAATTGAAATCAAGGCAGAATTGCAGGAAACAGATTTCAGGAGGTAGATTCGAATCGCCTTGAAAGCCAATGAAAAGCGGCAAAACGTTGACAATGATGCCCTTGGCCAAAAAGGGCGTATGCGTTTTTTCCTGAATATATTCAGGAAAAAACGCATACGCCCTTTTTGGCCAACCAAGCAACCTGGAAAGGCAAATCAGCGCTACAAAGAAGTCTCGCTTCCCATCGGTCAAAAGGGCCATGCTGAAAAAAGTGTCAAAACCAGAAATGCAGGACAGGCCATGGAGAAATGGGAGCCTTGCTACACTGATGGGTGGGATGTAAATTGCCAACAGCCACTCTGGAGAAGTGTACGGTGTGTCCTGAAACATCTAAAAAACACAGCTTAGAGAGCATAGGGCACTTCCACGCATGGAGGTATAAAGTGGGAAAATTAAAAATCAGCAAGACACAAGCTCCCCAAAGTTTAGGGCTGCTCTGTTGACAAGGACCTCCACTTCATTCCACCTTAAATATCCCAGGAAAGCGAAAAATGGATAAAAAATTTGAGGTCCATATGTACAATGGATTATCACTCAGCCATGAAATCAATGTCATAAGGCTAGTAGCAGCATGATGAGTGGATTTAGGTCCGACGATTCTAAGTGACATAAGTCACACAGAAAAGGACACTTCTCATAAGGTGTCACTTATAGAGGGAATGTAAAAACCGTTACACTTGAACTGAATTACAAAACAGAACAGAGTCACACATGCAGAAAACACACTATGGCTGCTTAACGGGAAAGGTGAGGTGGGGTGATACATAAAACAAGAGTTTCAAATTAGCTCAGATACCGTTCCATAAACCCAATATGTAACAGACAAGACCTACTCCTTGCTCAGAGAACTGAACTCAACACGCCCGATTCACCGCACAAGAATATATCTGACTAGTAATAATCTTAAAACCTATGTATTGATATCTCTCTGTTAGTGTGTCAAGTGGGTGTAAAGCAGCATAAACACAGCCGTGAAAAGCAGCTAAACCCCATTATAAAAATAAATTACTTTTCAAAACCCATGAAACAAAGACAGTGAAAGAGAGAGAAATTCTTACACAATTCGTTCAGGCTCTGTGATGCAACCTGGATTGACCATATCTAGACCCACAGCTGGATGAGACATAAGGGTGGACACTCTTGGGGCTGAGAGGTTTGGTGAGGTTGGGTGAGCAAACGCAGACCCTTTAAAGTAATACTGCGTGCTACCCATCGCATGGGTCCCAAATCTCCAGGTTCAAGGGCATCTTCCTACATCGAAAACATGCATGAGAAACCCAGAAGATGGTACACCGTGTGATGGGGAAAGGTTTCTAAAACGCACCTCATTTCTCATCTCCTTGTGCTCGGGTTCGCCATTCCAGCCACTTTACTAGCAATCTCCCTACTTGGAGCATCAGCACCTTTAACCTCCTGTTCCGTACAGGTTGCTATTTGTCCTGAGGATGAACGGGAAGACGGGGAACCAATGAGAGACTAGCTCTTGGTGTTGGGACAGGCACAGGTCACTCTATTTTCCCATCAGGAAGAAGAATTAACCACAGGCTCAGCCTGCCCCCCGGAACCAGAACAGGGCCTGAAGCCATCCTGCGCTTTTGCGGCCAGCTCCCGAAAAAGCGAGTTGTAAAATGGAGCTTCAGGGCACTGCAATTCACAAACCTGCACAGTTATAAATGATAACTCTCGTCCACAAATATATTGAGGGAAGGCAAAGACGAGGAATTGAAATCAAGGCAGAATTGCAGGAAACAGATTTCAGGAGGTAGATTCGAATCGCCTTTAAAGCACATGAAAAGCGGCAAAACGTTGACAATGATGCCCTTGGCCAAAAAGGGCGTATGCGTTTTTTCCTGAATATATTCAGGAAAGAACGCATACGCCCTTTTTGGCCAACCAAGCAACCTGGAAAGGCAAATCAGCGCTACAAAGAAGTCTCGCTTCCCATCGGTCAAAAGGGCCATGCTGAAAAAAGTGTCAAAACCAGAAATGCAGGACAGGCCATGGAGAAATGGGAGCCTTGCTACACTGATGGGCGGGATGTAAATTGCCAACAGCCACTCTGGAGAAGTGTACGGTGTGTCCTGAAACATCTAAAAAACACAGCTTAGAGAGCATAGGGCACTTCCACGCATGGGGGTATAAAGTGGGAAAATTAAAAATCAGCAAGACACAAGCACCCCAAAGTTTAGGGCTGCTCTGTTGACAAGGACCTCCACTTCATTCCACCTTAAATATCCCAGGAAAGCGAAAAATGGATAAAAAATTTGAGGTCCATATGTACAATGGATTATCACTCAGCCATGAAATCAATGTCATAAGGCTAGTAGCAGCATGATGAGTGGATTTAGGTCCGACGATTCTAAGTGACATAAGTCACACAGAAAAGGACACTTCTCATAAGGTGTCACTTATAGAGGGAATGTAAAAACCGTTACACTTGAACTGAATTACAAAACAGAACAGAGTCACACATGCAGAAAACACACTATGGCTGCTTAACGGGAAAGGTGAGGTGGGGTGATACATAAAACAAGAGTTTCAATTTAGCTCAGATACCGTTCCATAAACCCAATATGTAACAGACAAGACCTACTCCTTGCTCAGGGAACTGGACTCAACACGCCCGATTCACCGCACAAGAATATATCTGACTAGTAATAATCTTAAAACCTATGTATTGATATCTCTCTGTTAGTGTGTCAAGTGGGTGTAAAGCAGCATAAACACAGCCGTGAAAAGCAGCTAAACCCCATTATAAAAATAAATTACTTTTCAAAACCCATGAAACAAAGACAGTGAAAGAGAGAGAAATTCTTACACAATTCGTTCAGGGTCTGTGATGCAACCTGGATTGACCATATCTAGACCCACAGCTGGATGAGACATAAGGGTGGACACTCTTGGGGCTGAGAGGTTTGGTGAGGTTGGGTGAGCAAACGCAGACCCTTTAAAGTAATACTGCGTGCTACCCATCGCATGGGTCCCAAATCTCCAGGTTCAAGGGCATCTTCCTACATCAAAAACATGCATGAGAAACCCAGAAGATGGTACACCGTGTGATGGGGAAAGGTTTCTAAAAGGCACCTCATTTCTCATCTCCTTGTGCTCGGGTTCGCCATTCCAGCCACTTTACTAGCAATCTCCCCTACTTGGAGCATCAGCACCTTTAACCTCCTGTTCCGTACAGGTTGCTATTTGTCCTGAGGATGAACGGGAAAACGGGGAACCAATGAGAGACTAGCTCTTGGTGTTGGGACAGGCACAGGTCACTCTATTTTCCCATCAGGAAGAAGAATTAACCACAGGCTCAGCCTGCCCCCCGGAACCAGAACAGGGCCTGAAGCCATCCTGCGCTTTTGCGGCCAGCTCCCGAAAAAGCGAGTTGTAAAATGGAGCTTCAGGGCACAGCAATTCACAAACCTGCACACTTATAAATGATAACTCTCGTCCACAAATATATTGAGGGAAGGCAAAGACGAGGAATTGAAATCAAGGCAGAATTGCAGGAAACAGATTTCAGGAGGTAGATTCGAATCGCCTTTAAAGCACATGAAAAGCGGCAAAACGTTGACAATGATGCCCTTGGCCAAAAAGGGCGTATGCGTTTTTTCCTGAATATATTCAGGAAAAAACGCATACGCCCTTTTTGGCCAACCAAGCAACCTGGAAAGGCAAATCAGCGCTACAAAGAAGTCTCGCTTCCCATCGGTCAAAAGGGCCATGCTGAAAAAAGTGTCAAAACCAGAAATGCAGGACAGGCCATGGAGAAATGGGAGCCTTGCTACACTGATGGGTGGGATGTAAATTGCCAACAGCCACTCTGGAGAAGTGTACGGTGTGTCCTGAAACATCTAAAAAACACAGCTTAGAGAGCATAGGGCACTTCCACGCATGGAGGTATAAAGTGGGAAAATTAAAAATCAGCAAGACACAAGCTCCCCAAAGTTTAGGGCTGGTCTGTTGACAAGGACCTCCACTTCATTCCACCTTAAATATCCCAGGAAAGCGAAAAATGGATAAAAAATTTGAGGTCCATATGTACAATGGATTATCACTCAGCCATGAAATCAATGTCATAAGGCTAGTAGCAGCATGATGAGTGGATTTAGGTCCGACGATTCTAAGTGACATAAGTCACACAGAAAAGGACACTTCTCATAAGGTGTCACTTATAGAGGGAATGTAAAAACCGTTACACTTGAACTGAATTACAAAACAGAACAGAGTCACACATGCAGAAAACACACTATGGCTGCTTAACGGGAAAGGTGAGGTGGGGTGATACATAAAACAAGAGTTTCAAATTAGCTCAGATACCGTTCCATAAACCCAATATGTAACAGACAAGACCTACTCCTTGCTCAGAGAACTGGACTCAACACGCCCGATTCACCGCACAAGAATATATCTGACTAGTAATAATATTAAAACCTATGTATTGATATCTCTCTGTTAGTGTGTCAAGTGGGTGTAAAGCAGCATAAACACAGCCGTGAAAAGCAGCTAAACCCCATTATAAAAATAAATTACTTTTCAAAACCCATGAAACAAAGACAGTGAAAGAGAGAGAAATTCTTACACAATTCGTTCAGGCTCTGTGATGCAACCTGGATTGACCATATCTAGACCCACAGCTGGATGAGACATAAGGGTGGACACTCTTGGGGCTGAGAGGTTTGGTGAGGTTGGGTGAGCAAATGCAGACCCTTTAAAGTAATACTGCGTGCTACCCATCGCATGGGTCCCAAATCTCCAGGTTCAAGGGCATCTTCCTACATCGAAAACATGCATGAGAAACCCAGAAGATGGTACACCGTGTGATGGGGAAAGGTTTCTAAAACGCACCTCATTTCTCATCTCCTTGTGCTCGGGTTCGCCATTCCAGCCACTTTACTAGCAATCTCCCTACTTGGAGCATCAGCACCTTTAACCTCCTGTTCCGTACAGGTTGCTATTTGTCCTGAGGATGAACGGGAAGACGGGGAACCAATGAGAGACTAGCTCTTGGTGTTGGGACAGGCACAGGTCACTCTATTTTCCCATCAGGAAGAAGAATTAACCACAGGCTCAGCCTGCCCCCCGGAACCAGAACAGGGCCTGAAGCCATCCTGCGCTTTTGCGGGCAGCTCCCGAAAAAGCGAGTTGTAAAATGGAGCTTCAGGGCACTGCAATTCACAAACCTGCACAGTTATAAATGATAACTCTCGTCCACAAATATATTGAGGGAAGGCAAAGACGAGGAATTGAAATCAAGGCAGAATTGCAGGAAACAGATTTCAGGAGGTAGATTCGAATCGCCTTGAAAGCCAATGAAAAGCGGCAAAACGTTGACAATGATGCCCTTGGCCAAAAAGGGCGTATGCGTTTTTTCCTGAATATATTCAGGAAAAAACGCATACGCCCTTTTTGGCCAACCAAGCAACCTGGAAAGGCAAATCAGCGCTACAAAGAAGTCTCGCTTCCCATCGGTCAAAAGGGCCATGCTGAAAAAAGTGTCAAAACCAGAAATGCAGGACAGGCCATGGAGAAATGGGAGCCTTGCTACACTGATGGGCGGGATGTAAATTGCCAACAGCCACTCTGGAGAAGTGTACGGTGTGTCCTGAAACATCTAAAAAACACAGCTTAGAGAGCATAGGGCACTTCCACGCATGGGGGTATAAAGTGGGAAAATTAAAAATCAGCAAGACACAAGCACCCCAAAGTTTAGGGCTGCTCTGTTGACAAGGACCTCCACTTCATTCCACCTTAAATATCCCAGGAAAGCGAAAAATGGATAAAAAATTTGAGGTCCATATGTACAATGGATTATCACTCAGCCATGAAATCAATGTCATAAGGCTAGTAGCAGCATGATGAGTGGATTTAGGTCCGACGATTCTAAGTGACATAAGTCACACAGAAAAGGACACTTCTCATAAGGTGTCACTTATAGAGGGAATGTAAAAACCGTTACACTTGAACTGAATTACAAAACAGAACAGAGTCACACATGCAGAAAACACACTATGGCTGCTTAACGGGAAAGGTGAGGTGGGGTGATACATAAAACAAGAGTTTCAAATTAGCTCAGATACCGTTCCATAAACCCAATATGTAACAGACAAGACCTACTCCTTGCTCAGAGAACTGGACTCAACACGACCGATTCACCGCACAAGAATATATCTGACTAGTAATAATCTTAAAACCTATGTATTGATATCTCTCTGTTAGTGTGTCAAGTGGGTGTAAAGCAGCATAAACACAGCCGTGAAAAGCAGCTAAACCCCATTATAAAAATAAATTACTTTTCAAAACCCATGAAACAAAGACAGTGAAAGAGAGAGAAATTCTTACACAATTCGTTCAGGGTCTGTGATGCAACCTGGATTGACCATATCTAGACCCACAGCTGGATGAGACATAAGGGTGGACACTCTTGGGGCTGAGAGGTTTGGTGAGGTTGGGTGAGCAAACGCAGACCCTTTAAAGTAATACTGCGTGCTACCCATCGCATGGGTCCCAAATCTCCAGGTTCAAGGGCATCTTCCTACATCAAAAACATGCATGAGAAACCCAGAAGATGGTACACCGTGTGATGGGGAAAGGTTTCTAAAACGCACCTCATTTCTCATCTCCTTGTGCTCGGGTTCGCCATTCCAGCCACTTTACTAGCAATCTCCCCTACTTGGAGCATCAGCACCTTTAACCTCCTGTTCCGTACAGGTTGCTATTTGTCCTGAGGATGAACGGGAAGACGGGGAACCAATGAGAGACTAGCTCTTGGTGTTGGGACAGGCACAGGTCACTCTATTTTTCCATCAGGAAGAAGAATTAACCACAGGCTCAGCCTGCCCCCCGGAACCAGAACAGGGCCTGAAGCCATCCTGCGCTTTTGCGGCCAGCTCCCGAAAAAGCGAGTTGTAAAATGGAGCTTCAGGGCACTGCAATTCACAAACCTGCACAGTTATAAATGATAACTCTCGTCCACAAATATATTGAGGGAAGGCAAAGACGAGGAATTGAAATCAAGGCAGAATTGCAGGAAACAGATTTCAGGAGGTAGATTCGAATCGCCTTTAAAGCACATGAAAAGCAGCAAAACGTTGACAATGATGCCCTTGGCCAAAAAGGGCGTATGCGTTTTTTCCTGAATATATTCAGGAAAAAACGCATACGCCCTTTTTGGCCAACCAAGCAACCTGGAAAGGCAAATCAGCACTACAAAGAAGTCTCGCTTCCCATCGGTCAAAAGGGCCATGCTGAAAAAAGTGTCAAAACCAGAAATGCAGGACAGGCCATGGAGAAATGGGAGCCTTGCTACACTGATGGGTGGGATGTAAATTGCCAACAGCCACTCTGGAGAAGTGTACGGTGTGTCCTGAAACATCTAAAAAACACAGCTTAGAGAGCATAGGGCACTTCCACGCATGGAGGTATAAAGTGGGAAAATTAAAAATCAGCAAGACACAAGCTCCCCAAAGTTTAGGGCTGCTCTGTTGACAAGGACCTCCACTTCATTCCACCTTAAATATCCCAGGAAAGCGAAAAATGGATAAAAAATTTGAGGTCCATATGTACAATGGATTATCACTCAGCCATGAAATCAATGTCATAAGGCTAGTAGCAGCATGATGAGTGGATTTAGGTCCGACGATTCTAAGTGACATAAGTCACACAGAAAAGGACACTTCTCATAAGGTGTCACTTATAGAGGGAATGTAAAAACCGTTACACTTGAACTGAATTACAAAACAGAACAGAGTCACACATGCAGAAAACACACTATGGCTGCTTAACGGGAAAGGTGAGGTGGGGTGATACATAAAACAAGAGTTTCAAATTAGCTCAGATACCGTTCCATAAACCCAATATGTAACAGACAAGACCTACTCCTTGCTCAGAGAACTGAACTCAACACGCCCGATTCACCGCACAAGAATATATCTGACTAGTAATAATCTTAAAACCTATGTATTGATATCTCTCTGTTAGTGTGTCAAGTGGGTGTAAAGCAGCATAAACACAGCCGTGAAAAGCAGCTAAACCCCATTATAAAAATAAATTACTTTTCAAAACCCATGAAACAAAGACAGTGAAAGAGAGAGAAATTCTTACACAATTCGTTCAGGCTCTGTGATGCAACCTGGATTGACCATATCTAGACCCACAGCTGGATGAGACATAAGGGTGGACACTCTTGGGGCTGAGAGGTTTGGTGAGGTTGGGTGAGCAAACGCAGACCCTTTAAAGTAATACTGCGTGCTACCCATCGCATGGGTCCCAAATCTCCAGGTTCAAGGGCATCTTCCTACATCAAAAACATGCATGAGAAACCCAGAAGATGGTACACCGTGTGATGGGGAAAGGTTTCTAAAACGCACCTCATTTCTCATCTCCTTGTGCTCGGGTTCGCCATTCCAGCCACTTTACTAGCAATCTCCCCTACTTGGAGCATCAGCACCTTTAACCTCCTGTTCCGTACAGGTTGCTATTTGTCCTGAGGATGAACGGGAAGACGGGGAACCAATGAGAGACTAGCTCTTGGTGTTGGGACAGGCACAGGTCACTCTATTTTCCCATCAGGAAGAAGAATTAACCACAGGCTCAGCCTGCCCCCCGGAACCAGAACAGGGCCTGAAGCCATCCTGCGCTTTTGCGGCCAGCTCCCGAAAAAGCGAGTTGTAAAATGGAGCTTCAGGGCACTGCAATTCACAAACCTGCACAGTTATAAATGATAACTCTCGTCCACAAATATATTGAGGGAAGGCAAAGACGAGGAATTGAAATCAAGGCAGAATTGCAGGAAACAGATTTCAGGAGGTAGATTCGAATCGCCTTTAAAGCACATGAAAAGCGGCAAAACGTTGACAATGATGCCCTTGGCCAAAAAGGGCGTATGCGTTTTTTCCTGAATATATTCAGGAAAAAACGCATACGCCCTTTTTGGCCAACAAAGCAACCTGGAAAGGCAAATCAGCGCTACAAAGAAGTCTCGCTTCCCATCGGTCAAAAGGGCCATGCTGAAAAAAGTGTCAAAATCAGAAATGCAGGACAGGCCATGGAGAAATGGGAGCCTTGCTACACCGATGGGTGGGATGTAAATTGCCAACAGCCACTCTGGAGAAGTGTACGGTGTGTCCTGAAACATCTAAAAAACACAGGTTAGAGAGCATAGGGCACTTCCACGCATGGAGGTATAAAGTGGGAAAATTAAAAATCAGCAAGACACAAGCTCCCCAAAGTTTAGGGCTGCTCTGTTGACAAGGACCTCCACTTCATTCCACCTTAAATATCCCAGGAAAGCGAAAAATGGATAAAAAATTTGAGGTCCATATGTACAATGGATTATCACTCAGCCATGAAATCAATGTCATAAGGCTAGTAGCAGCATGATGAGTGGATTTAGGTCCGACGATTCTAAGTGACATAAGTCACACAAAAAAGGACACTTCTCATAAGGTGTCACTTATAGAGGGAATGTAAAAACCGTTACACTTGAACTGAATTACAAAACAGAACAGAGTCACACATGCAGAAAACACACTATGGCTGCTTAACGGGAAAGGTGAGGTGGGGTGATACATAAAACAAGAGTTTCAAATTAGCTCAGATACCGTTCCATAAACCCAATATGTAACAGACAAGACCTACTCCTTGCTCAGAGAACTGAACTCAACACGCCCGATTCACCGCACAAGAATATATCTGACTAGTAATAATCTTAAAACCTATGTATTGATATCTCTCTGTTAGTGTGTCAGGTGGGTGTAAAGCGGCATAAACACAGCCGTGAAAAGCAGCTAAACCCCATTATAAAAATAAATTACTTTTCAAAACCCATGAAACAAAGACAGTGAAAGAGAGAGAAATTCTTACACAATTCGTTCAGGGTCTGTGATGCAACCTGGATTGACCATATCTAGACCCACAGCTGGATGAGACATAAGGGTGGACACTCTTGGGGCTGAGAGGTTTGGTGAGGTTGGGTGAGCAAACGCAGACCCATTAAGTAATACTGCGTGCTACCCATCGCATGGGTCCCAAATCTCCAGGTTCAAGGGCATCTTCCTACATCGAAAACATGCATGAGAAACCCAGAAGATGGTACACCGTGTGATGGGGAAAGGTTTCTAAAACGCACCTCATTTCTCATCTCCTTGTGCTCGGGTTCGCCATTCCAGCCACTTTACTAGCAATCTCCCTACTTGGAGCATCAGCACCTTTAACCTCCTGTTCCGTACAGGTTGCTATTTGTCCTGAGGATGAACGGGAAGACGGGGAACCAATGAGAGACTAGCTCTTGGTGTTGGGACAGGCACAGGTCACTCTATTTTCCCATCAGGAAGAAGAATTAACCACAGGCTCAGCCTGCCCCCCGGAACCAGAACAGGGCCTGAAGCCATCCTGCGCTTTTGTGGCCAGCTCCCGAAAAGGCGAGTTGTAAAATGGAGCTTCAGGGCACTGCAATTCACAAACCTGCACAGTTATAAATGATAACTCTCGTCCACAAATATATTGAGGGAAGGCAAAGACGAGGAATTGAAATCAAGGCAGAATTGCAGGAAACAGATTTCAGGAGGTAGATTCGAATCGCCTTTAAAGCACATGAAAAGCGGCAAAACGTTGACAATGATGCCCTTGGCCAAAAAGGGCGTATGCGTTTTTTCCTGAATATATTCAGGAAAAAACGCATACGCCCTTTTTGGCCAACCAAGCAACCTGGAAAGGCAAATCAGCGCTACAAAGAAGTCTCGCTTCCCATCGGTCAAAACGGCCATGCTGAAAAAAGTGTCAAAACCAGAAATGCAGGACAGGCCATGGAGAAATGGGAGCCTTGCTACACTGATGGGCGGGATGTAAATTGCCAACAGCCACTCTGGAGAAGTGTACGGTGTGTCCTGAAACATCTAAAAAACACAGCTTAGAGAGCATAGGGCACTTCCACGCATGGGGGTATAAAGTGGGAAAATTAAAAATCAGCAAGACACAAGCACCCCAAAGTTTAGGGCTGCTCTGTTGACAAGGACCTCCACTTCATTCCACCTTAAATATCCCAGGAAAGCGAAAAATGGATAAAAAATTTGAGGTCCATATGTACAATGGATTATCACTCAGCCATGAAATCAATGTCATAAGGCTAGTAGCAGCATGATGAGTGGATTTAGGTACGACGATTCTAAGTGACATAAGTCACACAGAAAAGGACACTTCTCATAAGGTGTCACTTATAGAGGGAATGTAAAAACCGTTACACTTGAACTGAATTACAAAACAGAACAGAGTCACACATGCAGAAAACACACTATGGCTGCTTAACAGGAAAGGTGAGGTGGGGTGATACATAAAACAAGAGTTTCAAATTAGCTCAGATACCGTTCCATAAACCCAATATGTAACAGACAAGACCTACTCCTTGCTCAGAGAACTGGACTCAACACGCCCGATTCACCGCACAAGAATATATCTGACTAGTAATAATCTTAAAACCTATGTATTGATATCTCTCTGTTAGTGTGTCAAGTGGGTGTAAAGCAGCATAAACACAGCCGTGAAAAGCAGCTAAACCGCATTATAAAAATAAATTACTTTTCAAAACCCATGAAACAAAGACAGTGAAAGAGAGAGAAATTCTTACACAATTCGTTCAGGGTCTGTGATGCAACCTGGATTGACCATATCTAGACCCACAGCTGGATGAGACATAAGGGTGGACACTCTTGGGGCTGAGAGGTTTGGTGAGGTTGGGTGAGCAAACGCAGACCCTTTAAAGTAATACTGCGTGCTACCCATCGCATGGGTCCCAAATCTCCAGGTTCAAGGGCATCTTCCTACATCGAAAACATGCATGAGAAACCCAGAAGATGGTACACCGTTTGATGGGGAAAGGTTTCTAAAACGCACCTCATTTCTCATCTCCTTGTGCTCGGGTTCGCCATTCCAGCCACTTTACTAGCAATCTCCCTACTTGGAGCATCAGCACCTTTAACCTCCTGTTCCGTACAGGTTGCTATTTGTCCTGAGGATGAACGGGAAGACGGGGAACCAATGAGAGACTAGCTCTTGGTGTTGGGACAGGCACAGGTCACTCTATTTTCCCATCAGGAAGAAGAATTAACCACAGGCTCAGCCTGCCCCCCGGAACCAGAACAGGGCCTGAAGCCATCCTGCGCTTTTGCGGCCAGCTCCCGAAAAAGCGAGTTGTAAAATGGAGCTTCAGGGCACTGCAATTCACAAACCTGCACAGTTATAAATGATAACTCTCGTCCACAAATATATTGAGGGAAGGCAAAGACGAGGAATTGAAATCAAGGCAGAATTGCAGGAAACAGATTTCAGGAGGTAGATTCGAATCGCCTTTAAAGCACATGAAAAGCGGCAAAACGTTGACAATGATGCCCTTGGCCAAAAAGGGCGTATGCGTTTTTTCCTGAATATATTCAGGAAAGAACGCATACGCCCTTTTTGGCCAACCAAGCAACCTGGAAAGGCAAATCAGCGCTACAAAGAAGTCTCGCTTCCCATCGGTCAAAAGGGCCATGCTGAAAAAAGTGTCAAAACCAGAAATGCAGGACAGGCCATGGAGAAATGGGAGCCTTGCTACACTGATGGGCGGGATGTAAATTGCCAACAGCCACTCTGGAGAAGTGTACGGTGTGTCCTGAAACATCTAAAAAACACAGCTTAGAGAGCATAGGGCACTTCCACGCATGGGGGTATAAAGTGGGAAAATTAAAAATCAGCAAGACACAAGCACCCCAAAGTTTAGGGCTGCTCTGTTGACAAGGACCTCCACTTCATTCCACCTTAAATATCCCAGGAAAGCGAAAAATGGATAAAAAATTTGAGGTCCATATGTACAATGGATTATCACTCAGCCATGAAATCAATGTCATAAGGCTAGTAGCAGCATGATGAGTGGATTTAGGTCCGACGATTCTAAGTGACATAAGTCACACAGAAAAGGACACTTCTCATAAGGTGTCACTTATAGAGGGAATGTAAAAACCGTTACACTTGAACTGAATTACAAAACAGAACAGAGTCACACATGCAGAAAACACACTATGGCTGCTTAACGGGAAAGGTGAGGTGGGGTGATACATAAAACAAGAGTTTCAAATTAGCTCAGATACCGTTCCATAAACCCAATATGTAACAGACAAGACCTACTCCTTGCTCAGAGAACTGGACTCAACACGCCCGATTCACCGCACAAGAATATATCTGACTAGTAATAATCTTAAAACCTATGTATTGATATCTCTCTGTTAGTGTGTCAAGTGGGTGTAAAGCAGCATAAACACAGCCGTGAAAAGCAGCTAAACCCCATTATAAAAATAAATTACTTTTCAAAACCCATGAAACAAAGACAGTGAAAGAGAGAGAAATTCTTACACAATTCGTTCAGGGTCTGTGATGCAACCTGGATTGACCATATCTAGACCCACAGCTGGATGAGACATAAGGGTGGACACTCTTGGGGCTGAGAGGTTTGGTGAGGTTGGGTGAGCAAACGCAGACCCTTTAAAGTAATACTGCGTGCTACCCATCGCATGGGTCCCAAATCTCCAGGTTCAAGGGCATCTTCCTACATCAAAAACATGCATGAGAAACCCAGAAGATGGTACACCGTGTGATGGGGAAAGGTTTCTAAAACGCACCTCATTTCTCATCTCCTTGTGCTCGGGTTCGCCATTCCAGCCACTTTACTAGCAATCTCCCCTACTTGGAGCATCAGCACCTTTAACCTCCTGTTCCGTACAGGTTGCTATTTGTCCTGAGGATGAACGGGAAGACGGGGAACCAATGAGAGACTAGCTCTTGGTGTTGGGACAGGCACAGGTCACTCTATTTTCCCATCAGGAAGAAGAATTAACCACAGGCTCAGCCTGCCCCCCGGAACCAGAACAGGGCCTGAAGCCATCCTGCGCTTTTGCGGCCAGCTCCCGAAAAAGCGAGTTGTAAAATGGAGCTTCAGGGCACTGCAATTCACAAACCTGCACAGTTATAAATGATAACTCTCGTCCACAAATATATTGAGGGAAGGCAAAGACGAGGAATTGAAATCAAGGCAGAATTGCAGGAAACAGATTTCAGGAGGTAGATTCGAATCGCCTTGAAAGCACATGAAAAGCGGCAAAACGTTGACAATGATGCCCTTGGCCAAAAAGGGCGTATGCGTTTTTTCCTGAATATATTCAGGAAAAAACGCATACGCCCTTTTTGGCCAACCAAGCAACCTGGAAAGGCAAATCAGCGCTACAAAGAAGTCTCGCTTCCCATCGGTCAAAAGGGCCATGCTGAAAAAAGTGTCAAAACCAGAAATGCAGGACAGGCCATGGAGAAATGGGAGCCTTGCTACACCGATGGGTGGGATGTAAATTGCCAACAGCCACTCTGGAGAAGTGTACGGTGTGTCCTGAAACATCTAAAAAACACAGCTTAGAGAGCATAGGGCACTTCCACGCATGGAGGTATAAAGTGGGAAAATTAAAAATCAGCAAGACACATGCTCCCCAAAGTTTAGGGCTGCTCTGTTGACAAGGACCTCCACTTCATTCCACCTTAAATATCCCAGGAAAGCGAAAAATGGATAAAAAATTTGAGGTCCATATGTACAATGGATTATCACTCAGCCATGAAATCAATGTCATAAGGCTAGTAGCAGCATGATGAGTGGATTTAGGTACGACGATTCTAAGTGACATAAGTCACACAAAAAAGGACACTTCTCATAAGGTGTCACTTATAGAGGGAATGTAAAAACCGTTACACTTGAACTGAATTACAAAACAGAACAGAGTCACACATGCAGAAAACACACTATGGCTGCTTAACGGGAAAGGTGAGGTGGGGTGATACATAAAACAAGAGTTTCAAATTAGCTCAGATACCGTTCCATAAACCCAATATGTAACAGACAAGACCTACTCCTTGCTCAGAGAACTGGACTCAACACGCCCGATTCACCGCACAAGAATATATCTGACTAGTAATAATCTTAAAACCTATGTATTGATATCTCTCTGTTAGTGTGTCAAGTGGGTGTAAAGCAGCATAAACACAGCCGTGAAAAGCAGCTAAACCCCATTATAAAAATAAATTACTTTTCAAAACCCATGAAACAAAGACAGTGAAAGAGAGAGAAATTCTTACACAATTCGTTCAGGGTCTGTGATGCAACCTGGATTGACCATATCTAGACCCACAGCTGGATGAGACATAAGGGTGGACACTCTTGGGGCTGAGAGGTTTGGTGAGGTTGGGTGAGCAAACGCAGACCCTTTAAAGTAATACTGCGTGCTACCCATCGCATGGGTCCCAAATCTCCAGGTTCAAGGGCATCTTCCTACATCAAAAACATGCATGAGAAACCCAGAAGATGGTACACCGTGTGATGGGGAAAGGTTTCTAAAAGGCACCTCATTTCTCATCTCCTTGTGCTCGGGTTCGCCATTCCAGCCACTTTACTAGCAATCTCCCCTACTTGGAGCATCAGCACCTTTAACCTCCTGTTCCGTACAGGTTGCTATTTGTCCTGAGGATGAACGGGAAGACGGGGAACCAATGAGAGACTAGCTCTTGGTGTTGGGACAGGCACAGGTCACTCTATTTTCCCATCAGGAAGAAGAATTAACCACAGGCTCAGCCTGCCCCCCGGAACCAGAACAGGGCCTGAAGCCATCCTGCGCTTTTGCGGCCAGCTCCCGAAAAAGCGAGTTGTAAAATGGAGCTTCAGGGCACTGCAATTCACAAACCTGCACAGTTATAAATGATAACTCTCGTCCACAAATATATTGAGGGAAGGCAAAGACGAGGAATTGAAATCAAGGCAGAATTGCAGGAAACAGATTTCAGGAGGTAGATTCGAATCGCCTTTAAAGCACATGAAAAGCGGCAAAACGTTGACAATGATGCCCTTGGCCAAAAAGGGCGTATGCGTTTTTTCCTGAATATATTCAGGAAAAAACGCATACGCCCTTTTTGGCCAACCAAGCAACCTGGAAAGGCAAATCAGTGCTACAAAGAAGTCTCGCTTCCCATCGGTCAAAAGGGCCATGCTGAAAAAAGTGTCAAAACCAGAAATGCAGGACAGGCCATGGAGAAATGGGAGCCTTGCTACACCGATGGGTGGGATGTAAATTGCCAACAGCCACTCTGGAGAAGTGTACGGTGTGTCCTGAAACATCTAAAAAACACAGCTTAGAGAGCATAGGGCACTTCCACGCATGGAGGTATAAAGTGGGAAAATTAAAAATCAGCAAGACACAAGCTCCCCAAAGTTTAGGGCTGCTCTGTTGACAAGGACCTCCACTTCATTCCACCTTAAATATCCCAGGAAAGCGAAAAATGGATAAAAAATTTGAGGTCCATATGTACAATGGATTATCACTCAGCCATGAAATCAATGTCATAAGGCTAGTAGCAGCATGATGAGTGGATTTAGGTACGACGATTCTAAGTGACATAAGTCACACAAAAAAGGACACTTCTCATAAGGTGTCACTTATAGAGGGAATGTAAAAACCGTTACACTTGAACTGAATTACAAAACAGAACAGAGTCACACATGCAGAAAACACACTATGGCTGCTTAACGGGAAAGGTGAGGTGGGGTGATACATAAAACAAGAGTTTCAAATTAGCTCAGATACCGTTCCATAAACCCAATATGTAACAGACAAGACCTACTCCTTGCTCAGAGAACTGGACTCAACACGCCCGATTCACCGCACAAGAATATATCTGACTAGTAATAATCTTAAAACCTATGTATTGATATCTCTCTGTTAGTGTGTCAAGTGGGTGTAAAGCAGCATAAACACAGCCGTGAAAAGCAGCTAAACCCCATTATAAAAATAAATTACTTTTCAAAACCCATGAAACAAAGACAGTGAAAGAGAGAGAAATTCTTACACAATTCGTTCAGGGTGTGTGATGCAACCTGGATTGACCATATCTAGACCCACAGCTGGATGAGACATAAGGGTGGACACTCTTGGGGCTGAGAGGTTTGGTGAGGTTGGGTGAGCAAACGCAGACCCTTTAAAGTAATACTGCGTGCTACCCATCGCATGGGTCCCAAATCTCCAGGTTCAAGGGCATCTTCCTACATCAAAAACATGCATGAGAAACCCAGAAGATGGTACACCGTGTGATGGGGAAAGGTTTCTAAAACGCACCTCATTTCTCATCTCCTTGTGCTCGGGTTCGCCATTCCAGCCACTTTACTAGCAATCTCCCCTACTTGGAGCATCAGCACCTTTAACCTCCTGTTCCGTACAGGTTGCTATTTGTCCTGAGGATGAACGGGAAGACGGGGAACCAATGAGAGACTAGCTCTTGGTGTTGGGACAGGCACAGGTCACTCTATTTTCCCATCAGGAAGAAGAATTAACCACAGGCTCAGCCTGCCCCCCGGAACCAGAACAGGGCCTGAAGCCATCCTGCGCTTTTGCGGCCAGCTCCCGAAAAAGCGAGTTGTAAAATGGAGCTTCAGGGCACTGCAATTCACAAACATGCACAGTTATAAATGATAACTCTCGTCCACAAATATATTGAGGGAAGGCAAAGACGAGGAATTGAAATCAAGGCAGAATTGCAGGAAACAGATTTCAGGAGGTAGATTCGAATCGCCTTTAAAGCACATGAAAAGCGGCAAAACGTTGACAATGATGCCCTTGGCCAAAAAGGGCGTATGCGTTTTTTCCTGAATATATTCAGGAAAAAACGCATACGCCCTTTTTGGCCAACCAAGCAACCTGGAAAGGCAAATCAGCGCTACAAAGAAGTCTCGCTTCCCATCGGTCAAAAGGGCCATGCTGAAAAAAGTGTCAAAACCAGAAATGCAGGACAGGCCATGGAGAAATGGGAGCCTTGCTACACCGATGGGTGGGATGTAAATTGCCAACAGCCACTCTGGAGAAGTGTACGGTGTGTCCTGAAACATCTAAAAAACACAGCTTAGAGAGCATAGGGCACTTCCACGCATGGAGGTATAAAGTGGGAAAATTAAAAATCAGCAAGACACAAGCTCCCCAAAGTTTAGGGCTGCTCTGTTGACAAGGACCTCCACTTCATTCCACCTTAAATATCCCAGGAAAGCGAAAAATGGATAAAAAATTTGAGGTCCATATGTACAATGGATTATCACTCAGCCATGAAATCAATGTCATAAGGCTAGTAGCAGCATGATGAGTGGATTTAGGTACGACGATTCTAAGTGACATAAGTCACACAAAAAAGGACACTTCTCATAAGGTGTCACTTATAGAGGGAATGTAAAAACCGTTACACTTGAACTGAATTACAAAACAGAACAGAGTCACACATGCAGAAAACACACTATGGCTGCTTAACGGGAAAGGTGAGGTGGGGTGATACATAAAACAAGAGTTTCAAATTAGCTCAGATACCGTTCCATAAACCCAATATGTAACAGACAAGACCTACTCCTTGCTCAGAGAACTGAACTCAACACGCCCGATTCACCGCACAAGAATATATCTGACTAGTAATAATCTTAAAACCTATGTATTGATATCTCTCTGTTAGTGTGTCAAGTGGGTGTAAAGCGGCATAAACACAGCCGTGAAAAGCAGCTAAACCCCATTATAAAAATAAATTACTTTTCAAAACCCATGAAACAAAGACAGTGAAAGAGAGAGAAATTCTTACACAATTCGTTCAGGGTGTGTGATGCAACCTGGATTGACCATATCTAGACCCACAGCTGGATGAGACATAAGGGTGGACACTCTTGGGGCTGAGAGGTTTGGTGAGGTTGGGTGAGCAAACGCAGACCCTTTAAAGTAATACTGCGTGCTACCCATCGCATGGGTCCCAAATCTCCAGGTTCAAGGGCATCTTCCTACATCGAAAACATGCATGAGAAACCCAGAAGATGGTACACCGTGTGATGGGGAAAGGTTTCTAAAACGCACCTCATTTCTCATCTCCTTGTGCTCGGGTTCGCCATTCCAGCCACTTTACTAGCAATCTCCCTACTTGGAGCATCAGCACCTTTAACCTCCTGTTCCGTACAGGTTGCTATTTGTCCTGAGGATGAACGGGAAGACGGGGAACCAATGAGAGACTAGCTCTTGGTGTTGGGACAGGCACAGGTCACTCTATTTTCCCATCAGGAAGAAGAATTAACCACAGGCTCAGCCTGCCCCCCGGAACCAGAACAGGGCCTGAAGCCATCCTGCGCTTTTGCGGCCAGCTCCCGAAAAAGCGAGTTGTAAAATGGAGCTTCAGGGCACTGCAATTCACAAACCTGCACAGTTATAAATGATAACTCTCGTCCACAAATATATTGAGGGAAGGCAAAGACGAGGAATTGAAATCAAGGCAGAATTGCAGGAAACAGATTTCAGGAGGTAGATTCGAATCGCCTTGAAAGCACATGAAAAGCGGCAAAACGTTGACAATGATGCCCTTGGCCAAAAAGGGCGTATGCGTTTTTTCCTGAATATATTCAGGAAAAAACGCATACGCCCTTTTTGGCCAACCAAGCAACCTGGAAAGGCAAATCAGCGCTACAAAGAAGTCTCGCTTCCCATCGGTCAAAACGGCCATGCTGAAAAAAGTGTCAAAACCAGAAATGCAGGACAGGCCATGGAGAAATGGGAGCCTTGCTACACTGATGGGCGGGATGTAAATTGCCAACAGCCACTCTGGAGAAGTGTACGGTGTGTCCTGAAACATCTAAAAAACACAGCTTAGAGAGCATAGGGCACTTCCACGCATGGGGGTATAAAGTGGGAAAATTAAAAATCAGCAAGACACAAGCACCCCAAAGTTTAGGGCTGCTCTGTTGACAAGGACCTCCACTTCATTCCACCTTAAATATCCCAGGAAAGCGAAAAATGGATAAAAAATTTGAGGTCCATATGTACAATGGATTATCACTCAGCCATGAAATCAATGTCATAAGGCTAGTAGCAGCATGATGAGTGGATTTAGGTACGACGATTCTAAGTGACATAAGTCACACAGAAAAGGACACTTCTCATAAGGTGTCACTTATAGAGGGAATGTAAAAACCGTTACACTTGAACTGAATTACAAAACAGAACAGAGTCACACATGCAGAAAACACACTATGGCTGCTTAACGGGAAAGGTGAGGTGGGGGGATACATAAAACAAGAGTTTCAAATTAGCTCAGATACCGTTCCATAAACCCAATATGTAACAGACAAGACCTACTCCTTGCTCAGAGAACTGGACTCAACACGCCCGATTCACCGCACAAGAATATATCTGACTAGTAATAATCTTAAAACCTATGTATTGATATCTCTCTGTTAGTGTGTCAAGTGGGTGTAAAGCAGCATAAACACAGCCGTGAAAAGCAGCTAAACCCCATTATAAAAATAAATTACTTTTCAAAACCCATGAAACAAAGACAGTGAAAGAGAGAGAAATTCTTACACAATTCGTTCAGGGTGTGTGATGCAACCTGGATTGACCATATCTAGACCCACAGCTGGATGAGACATAAGGGTGGACACTCTTGGGGCTGAGAGGTTTGGTGAGGTTGGGTGAGCAAACGCAGACCCTTTAAAGTAATACTGCGTGCTACCCATCGCATGGGTCCCAAATCTCCAGGTTCAAGGGCATCTTCCTACATCAAAAACATGCATGAGAAACCCAGAAGATGGTACACCGTGTGATGGGGAAAGGTTTCTAAAACGCACCTCATTTCTCATCTCCTTGTGCTCGGGTTCGCCATTCCAGCCACTTTACTAGCAATCTCCCCTACTTGGAGCATCAGCACCTTTAACCTCCTGTTCCGTACAGGTTGCTATTTGTCCTGAGGATGAACGGGAAGACGGGGAACCAATGAGAGACTAGCTCTTGGTGTTGGGACAGGCACAGGTCACTCTATTTTCCCATCAGGAAGAAGAATTAACCACAGGCTCAGCCTGCCCCCCGGAACCAGAACAGGGCCTGAAGCCATCCTGCGCTTTTGCGGCCAGCTCCCGAAAAAGCGAGTTGTAAAATGGAGCTTCAGGGCACTGCAATTCACAAACATGCACAGTTATAAATGATAACTCTCGTCCACAAATATATTGAGGGAAGGCAAAGACGAGGAATTGAAATCAAGGCAGAATTGCAGGAAACAGATTTCAGGAGGTAGATTCGAATCGCCTTTAAAGCACATGAAAAGCGGCAAAACGTTGACAATGATGCCCTTGGCCAAAAAGGGCGTATGCGTTTTTTCCTGAATATATTCAGGAAAAAACGCATACGCCCTTTTTGGCCAACCAAGCAACCTGGAAAGGCAAATCAGCGCTACAAAGAAGTCTCGCTTCCCATCGGTCAAAAGGGCCATGCTGAAAAAAGTGTCAAAACCAGAAATGCAGGACAGGCCATGGAGAAATGGGAGCCTTGCTACACCGATGGGTGGGATGTAAATTGCCAACAGCCACTCTGGAGAAGTGTACGGTGTGTCCTGAAACATCTAAAAAACACAGCTTAGAGAGCATAGGGCACTTCCACGCATGGAGGTATAAAGTGGGAAAATTAAAAATCAGCAAGACACAAGCTCCCCAAAGTTTAGGGCTGCTCTGTTGACAAGGACCTCCACTTCATTCCACCTTAAATATCCCAGGAAAGCGAAAAATGGATAAAAAATTTGAGGTCCATATGTACAATGGATTATCACTCAGCCATGAAATCAATGTCATAAGGCTAGTAGCAGCATGATGAGTGGATTTAGGTACGACGATTCTAAGTGACATAAGTCACACAAAAAAGGACACTTCTCATAAGGTGTCACTTATAGAGGGAATGTAAAAACCGTTACACTTGAACTGAATTACAAAACAGAACAGAGTCACACATGCAGAAAACACACTATGGCTGCTTAACGGGAAAGGTGAGGTGGGGTGATACATAAAACAAGAGTTTCAAATTAGCTCAGATACCGTTCCATAAACCCAATATGTAACAGACAAGACCTACTCCTTGCTCAGAGAACTGAACTCAACACGCCCGATTCACCGCACAAGAATATATCTGACTAGTAATAATCTTAAAACCTATGTATTTATATCTCTCTGTTAGTGTGTCAAGTGGGTGTAAAGCGGCATAAACACAGCCGTGAAAAGCAGCTAAACCCCATTATAAAAATAAATTACTTTTCAAAACCCATGAAACAAAGACAGTGAAAGAGAGAGAAATTCTTACACAATTCGTTCAGGGTGTGTGATGCAACCTGGATTGACCATATCTAGACCCACAGCTGGATGAGACATAAGGGTGGACACTCTTGGGGCTGAGAGGTTTGGTGAGGTTGGGTGAGCAAACGCAGACCCTTTAAAGTAATACTGCGTGCTACCCATCGCATGGGTCCCAAATCTCCAGGTTCAAGGGCATCTTCCTACATCGAAAACATGCATGAGAAACCCAGAAGATGGTACACCGTGTGATGGGGAAAGGTTTCTAAAACGCACCTCATTTCTCATCTCCTTGTGCTCGGGTTCGCCATTCCAGCCACTTTACTAGCAATCTCCCTACTTGGAGCATCAGCACCTTTAACCTCCTGTTCCGTACAGGTTGCTATTTGTCCTGAGGATGAACGGGAAGACGGGGAACCAATGAGAGACTAGCTCTTGGTGTTGGGACAGGCACAGGTCACTCTATTTTCCCATCAGGAAGAAGAATTAACCACAGGCTCAGCCTGCCCCCCGGAAGCAGAACAGGGCCTGAAGCCATCCTGTGCTTTTGCGGCCAGCTCCCGAAAAAGCGAGTTGTAAAATGGAGCTTCAGGGCACTGCAATTCACAAACCTGCACAGTTATAAATGATAACTCTCGTCCACAAATATATTGAGGGAAGGCAAAGACGAGGAATTGAAATCAAGGCAGAATTGCAGGAAACAGATTTCAGGAGGTAGATTCGAATCGCCTTGAAAGCACATGAAAAGCGGCAAAACGTTGACAATGATGCCCTTGGCCAAAAAGGGCGTATGCGTTTTTTCCTGAATATATTCAGGAAAAAACGCATACGCCCTTTTTGGCCAACCAAGCAACCTGGAAAGGCAAATCAGCGCTACAAAGAAGTCTCGCTTCCCATCGGTCAAAACGGCCATGCTGAAAAAAGTGTCAAAACCAGAAATGCAGGACAGGCCATGGAGAAATGGGAGCCTTGCTACACTGATGGGCGGGATGTAAATTGCCAACAGCCACTCTGGAGAAGTGTACGGTGTGTCCTGAAACATCTAAAAAACACAGCTTAGAGAGCATAGGGCACTTCCACGCATGGGGGTATAAAGTGGGAAAATTAAAAATCAGCAAGACACAAGCACCCCAAAGTTTAGGGCTGCTCTGTTGACAAGGACCTCCACTTCATTCCACCTTAAATATCCCAGGAAAGCGAAAAATGGATAAAAAATTTGAGGTCCATATGTACAATGGATTATCACTCAGCCATGAAATCAATGTCATAAGGCTAGTAGCAGCATGATGAGTGGATTTAGGTACGACGATTCTAAGTGACATAAGTCACACAGAAAAGGACACTTCTCATAAGGTGTCACTTATAGAGGGAATGTAAAAACCGTTACACTTGAACTGAATTACAAAACAGAACAGAGTCACACATGCAGAAAACACACTATGGCTGCTTAACGGGAAAGGTGAGGTGGGGTGATACATAAAACAAGAGTTTCAAATTAGCTCAGATACCGTTCCATAAACCCAATATGTAACAGACAAGACCTACTCCTTGCTCAGAGAACTGGACTCAACACGCCCGATTCACCGCACAAGAATATATCTGACTAGTAATAATCTTAAAACCTATGTATTGATATCTCTCTGTTAGTGTGTCAAGTGGGTGTAAAGCAGCATAAACACAGCCGTGAAAAGCAGCTAAACCCCATTATAAAAATAAATTACTTTTCAAAACCCATGAAACAAAGACAGTGAAAGAGAGAGAAATTCTTACACAATTCGTTCAGGGTGTGTGATGCAACCTGGATTGACCATATCTAGACCCACAGCTGGATGAGACATAAGGGTGGACACTCTTGGGGCTGAGAGGTTTGGTGAGGTTGGGTGAGCAAACGCAGACCCTTTAAAGTAATACTGCGTGCTACCCATCGCATGGGTCCCAAATCTCCAGGTTCAAGGGCATCTTCCTACATCAAAAACATGCATGAGAAACCCAGAAGATGGTACACCGTGTGATGGGGAAAGGTTTCTAAAACGCACCTCATTTCTCATCTCCTTGTGCTCGGGTTCGCCATTCCAGCCACTTTACTAGCAATCTCCCCTACTTGGAGCATCAGCACCTTTAACCTCCTGTTCCGTACAGGTTGCTATTTGTCCTGAGGATGAACGGGAAGACGGGGAACCAATGAGAGACTAGCTCTTGGTGTTGGGACAGGCACAGGTCACTCTATTTTCCCATCAGGAAGAAGAATTAACCACAGGCTCAGCCTGCCCCCCGGAACCAGAACAGGGCCTGAAGCCATCCTGCGCTTTTGCGGCCAGCTCCCGAAAAAGCGAGTTGTAAAATGGAGCTTCAGGGCACTGCAATTCACAAACATGCACAGTTATAAATGATAACTCTCGTCCACAAATATATTGAGGGAAGGCAAAGACGAGGAATTGAAATCAAGGCAGAATTGCAGGAAACAGATTTCAGGAGGTAGATTCGAATCGCCTTTAAAGCACATGAAAAGCGGCAAAACGTTGACAATGATGCCCTTGGCCAAAAAGGGCGTATGCGTTTTTTCCTGAATATATTCAGGAAAAAACGCATACGCCCTTTTTGGCCAACCAAGCAACCTGGAAAGGCAAATCAGCGCTACAAAGAAGTCTCGCTTCCCATCGGTCAAAAGGGCCATGCTGAAAAAAGTGTCAAAACCAGAAATGCAGGACAGGCCATGGAGAAATGGGAGCCTTGCTACACCGATGGGTGGGATGTAAATTGCCAACAGCCACTCTGGAGAAGTGTACGGTGTGTCCTGAAACATCTAAAAAACACAGCTTAGAGAGCATAGGGCACTTCCATGCATGGAGGTATAAAGTGGGAAAATTAAAAATCAGCAAGACACAAGCTCCCCAAAGTTTAGGGCTGCTCTGTTGACAAGGACCTCCACTTCATTCCACCTTAAATATCCCAGGAAAGCGAAAAATGGATAAAAAATTTGAGGTCCATATGTACAATGGATTATCACTCAGCCATGAAATCAATGTCATAAGGCTAGTAGCAGCATGATGAGTGGATTTAGGTACGACGATTCTAAGTGACATAAGTCACACAAAAAAGGACACTTCTCATAAGGTGTCACTTATAGAGGGAATGTAAAAACCGTTACACTTGAACTGAATTACAAAACAGAACAGAGTCACACATGCAGAAAACACACTATGGCTGCTTAACGGGAAAGGTGAGGTGGGGTGATACATAAAACAAGAGTTTCAAATTAGCTCAGATACCGTTCCATAAACCCAATATGTAACAGACAAGACCTACTCCTTGCTCAGAGAACTGAACTCAACACGCCCGATTCACCGCACAAGAATATATCTGACTAGTAATAATCTTAAAACCTATGTATTGATATCTCTCTGTTAGTGTGTCAAGTGGGTGTAAAGCGGCATAAACACAGCCGTGAAAAGCAGCTAAACCCCATTATAAAAATAAATTACTTTTCAAAACCCATGAAACAAAGACAGTGAAAGAGAGAGAAATTCTTACACAATTCGTTCAGGGTGTGTGATGCAACCTGGATTGACCATATCTAGACCCACAGCTGGATGAGACATAAGGGTGGACACTCTTGGGGCTGAGAGGTTTGGTGAGGTTGGGTGAGCAAACGCAGACCCTTTAAAGTAATACTGCGTGCTACCCATCGCATGGGTCCCAAATCTCCAGGTTCAAGGGCATCTTCCTACATCGAAAACATGCATGAGAAACCCAGAAGATGGTACACCGTGTGATGGGGAAAGGTTTCTAAAACGCACCTCATTTCTCATCTCCTTGTGCTCGGGTTCGCCATTCCAGCCACTTTACTAGCAATCTCCCTACTTGGAGCATCAGCACCTTTAACCTCCTGTTCCGTACAGGTTGCTATTTGTCCTGAGGATGAACGGGAAGACGGGGAACCAATGAGAGACTAGCTCTTGGTGTTGGGACAGGCACAGGTCACTCTATTTTCCCATCAGGAAGAAGAATTAACCACAGGCTCAGCCTGCCCCCCGGAACCAGAACAGGGCCTGAAGCCATCCTGCGCTTTTGCGGCCAGCTCCCGAAAAAGCGAGTTGTAAAATGGAGCTTCAGGGCACTGCAATTCACAAACCTGCACAGTTATAAATGATAACTCTCGTCCACAAATATATTGAGGGAAGGCAAAGACGAGGAATTGAAATCAAGGCAGAATTGTAGGAAACAGATTTCAGGAGGTAGATTCGAATCGCCTTGAAAGCACATGAAAAGCGGCAAAACGTTGACAATGATGCCCTTGGCCAAAAAGGGCGTATGCGTTTTTTCCTGAATATATTCAGGAAAAAACGCATACGCCCTTTTTGGCCAACCAAGCAACCTGGAAAGGCAAATCAGCGCTACAAAGAAGTCTCGCTTCCCATCGGTCAAAACGGCCATGCTGAAAAAAGTGTCAAAACCAGAAATGCAGGACAGGCCATGGAGAAATGGGAGCCTTGCTACACTGATGGGCGGGATGTAAATTGCCAACAGCCACTCTGGAGAAGTGTACGGTGTGTCCTGAAACATCTAAAAAACACAGCTTAGAGAGCATAGGGCACTTCCACGCATGGGGGTATAAAGTGGGAAAATTAAAAATCAGCAAGACACAAGCACCCCAAAGTTTAGGGCTGCTCTGTTGACAAGGACCTCCACTTCATTCCACCTTAAATATCCCAGGAAAGCGAAAAATGGATAAAAAATTTGAGGTCCATATGTACAATGGATTATCACTCAGCCATGAAATCAATGTCATAAGGCTAGTAGCAGCATGATGAGTGGATTTAGGTACGACGATTCTAAGTGACATAAGTCACACAGAAAAGGACACTTCTCATAAGGTGTCACTTATAGAGGGAATGTAAAAACCGTTACACTTGAACTGAATTACAAAACAGAACAGAGTCACACATGCAGAAAACACACTATGGCTGCTTAACAGGAAAGGTGAGGTGGGGTGATACATAAAACAAGAGTTTCAAATTAGCTCAGATACCGTTCCATAAACCCAATATGTAACAGACAAGACCTACTCCTTGCTCAGAGAACTGGACTCAACACGCCCGATTCACCGCACAAGAATATATCTGACTAGTAATAATCTTAAAACCTATGTATTGATATCTCTCTGTTAGTGTGTCAAGTGGGTGTAAAGCAGCATAAACACAGCCGTGAAAAGCAGCTAAACCCCATTATAAAAATAAATTACTTTTCAAAACCCATGAAACAAAGACAGTGAAAGAGAGAGAAATTCTTACACAATTCGTTCAGGGTCTGTGATGCAACCTGGATTGACCATATCTAGACCCACAGCTGGATGAGACATAAGGGTGGACACTCTTGGGGCTGAGAGGTTTGGTGAGGTTGGGTGAGCAAACGCAGACCCTTTAAAGTAATACTGCGTGCTACCCATCGCATGGGTCCCAAATCTCCAGGTTCAAGGGCATCTTCCTACATCGAAAACATGCATGAGAAACCCAGAAGATGGTACACCGTGTGATGGGGAAAGGTTTCTAAAACGCACCTCATTTCTCATCTCCTTGTGCTCGGGTTCGCCATTCCAGCCACTTTACTAGCAATCTCCCTACTTGGAGCATCAGCACCTTTAACCTCCTGTTCCGTACAGGTTGCTATTTGTCCTGAGGATGAACGGGAAGACGGGGAACCAATGAGAGACTAGCTCTTGGTGTTGGGACAGGCACAGGTCACTCTATTTTCCCATCAGGAAGAAGAATTAACCACAGGCTCAGCCTGCCCCCCGGAACCAGAACAGGGCCTGAAGCCATCCTGCGCTTTTGCGGCCAGCTCCCGAAAAAGCGAGTTGTAAAATGGAGCTTCAGGGCACTGCAATTCACAAACCTGCACAGTTATAAATGATAACTCTCGTCCACAAATATATTGAGGGAAGGCAAAGACGAGGAATTGAAATCAAGGCAGAATTGCAGGAAACAGATTTCAGGAGGTAGATTCGAATCGCCTTTAAAGCACATGAAAAGCGGCAAAACGTTGACAATGATGCCCTTGGCCAAAAAGGGCGTATGCGTTTTTTCCTGAATATATTCAGGAAAGAACGCATACGCCCTTTTTGGCCAACCAAGCAACCTGGAAAGGCAAATCAGCACTACAAAGAAGTCTCGCTTCCCATCGGTCAAAACGGCCATGCTGAAAAAAGTGTCAAAAACAGAAATGCAGGACAGGCCATGGAGAAATGGGAGCCTTGCTACACTGATGGGCGGGATGTAAATTGCCAACAGCCACTCTGGAGAAGTGTACGGTGTGTCCTGAAACATCTAAAAAACACAGCTTAGAGAGCATAGGGCACTTCCACGCATTGGGGTATAAAGTGGGAAAATTAAAAATCAGCAAGACACAAGCACCCCAAAGTTTAGGGCTGCTCTGTTGACAAGGACCTCCACTTCATTCCACCTTAAATATCCCAGGAAAGCGAAAAATGGATAAAAAATTTGAGGTCCATATATACAATGGATTATCACTCAGCCATGAAATCAATGTCATAAGGCTAGTAGCAGCATGATGAGTGGATTTAGGTCCGACGATTCTAAGTGACATAAGTCACACAGAAAAGGACACTTCTCATAAGGTGTCACTTATAGAGGGAATGTAAAAACCGTTACACTTGAACTGAATTACAAAACAGAACAGAGTCACACATGCAGAAAACACACTATGGCTGCTTAACGGGAAAGGTGAGGTGGGGTGATACATAAAACAAGAGTTTCAAATTAGCTCAGATACCGTTCCATAAACCCAATATGTAACAGACAAGACCTACTCCTTGCTCAGAGAACTGGACTCAACACGCCCGATTCACCGCACAAGAATATATCTGATTAGTAATAATCTTAAAACCTATGTATTGATATCTCTCTGTTAGTGTGTCAAGTGGGTGTAAAGCAGCATAAACACAGCCGTGAAAAGCAGCTAAACCCCATTATAAAAATAAATTACTTTTCAAAACCCATGAAACAAAGACAGTGAAAGAGAGAGAAATTCTTACACAATTCGTTCAGGGTCTGTGATGCAACCTGGATTGACCATATCTAGACCCACAGCTGGATGAGACATAAGGGTGGACACTCTTGGGGCTGAGAGGTTTGGTGAGGTTGGGTGAGCAAACGCAGACCCTTTAAAGTAATACTGCGTGCTACCCATCGCATGGGTCCCAAATCTCCAGGTTCAAGGGCATCTTCCTACATCGAAAACATGCATGAGAAACCCAGAAGATGGTACACCGTGTGATGGGGAAAGGTTTCTAAAACGCACCTCATTTCTCATCTCCTTGTGCTCGGGTTCGCCATTCCAGCCACTTTACTAGCAATCTCCCTACTTGGAGCATCAGCACCTTTAACCTCCTGTTCCGTACAGGTTGCTATTTGTCCTGAGGATGAACGGGAAGACGGGGAACCAATGAGAGACTAGCTCTTGGTGTTGGGACAGGCACAGGTCACTCTATTTTCCCATCAGGAAGAAGAATTAACCACAGGCTCAGCCTGCCCCCCGGAACCAGAACAGGGCCTGAAGCCATCCTGCGCTTTTGCGGCCAGCTCCCGAAAAAGCGAGTTGTAAAATGGAGCTTCAGGGCACTGCAATTCACAAACCTGCACACTTATAAATGATAACTCTCGTCCACAAATATATTGAGGGAAGGCAAAGACGAGGAATTGAAATCAAGGCAGAATTGCAGGAAACAGATTTCAGGAGGTAGATTCGAATCGCCTTTAAAGCACATGAAAAGCGGCAAAACGTTGACAATGATGCCCTTGGCCAAAAAGGGCGTATGCGTTTTTTCCTGAATATATTCAGGAAAGAACGCATACGCCCTTTTTGGCCAACCAAGCAACCTGGAAAGGCAAATCAGCGCTACAAAGAAGTCTCGCTTCCCATCGGTCAAAAGGGCCATGCTGAAAAAAGTGTCAAAACCAGAAATGCAGGACAGGCCATGGAGAAATGGGAGCCTTGCTACACTGATGGGTGGGATGTAAATTGCCAACAGCCACTCTGGAGAAGTGTACGGTGTGTCCTGAAACATCTAAAAAACACAGCTTAGAGAGCATAGGGCACTTCCACGCATGGGGGTATAAAGTGGGAAAATTAAAAATCAGCAAGACACAAGCACCCCAAAGTTTAGGGCTGCTCTGTTGACAAGGACCTCCACTTCATTCCACCTTAAATATCCCAGGAAAGCGAAAAATGGATAAAAAATTTGAGGTCCATATGTACAATGGATTATCACTCAGCCATGAAATCAATGTCATAAGGCTAGTAGCAGCATGATGAGTGGATTTAGGTCCGACGATTCTAAGTGACATAAGTCACACCGAAAAGGACACTTCTCATAAGGTGTCACTTATAGAGGGAATGTAAAAACCGTTACACTTGACCTGAATTACAAAACAGAACAGAGTCACACATGCAGAAAACACACTATGGCTGCTTAACGGGAAAGGTGAGGTGGGGTGATACATAAAACAAGAGTTTCAAATTAGCTCAGATACCGTTCCATAAACCCAATATGTAACAGACAAGACCTACTCCTTGCTCAGAGAACTGAACTCAACACGCCCGATTCACCGCACAAGAATATATCTGACTAGTAATAATCTTAAAACCTATGTATTGATATCTCTCTGTTAGTGTGTCAAGTGGGTGTAAAGCGGCATAAACTCAGCCGTGAAAAGCAGCTAAACCCCATTATAAAAATAAATTACTTTTCAAAACCCATGAAACAAAGACAGTGAAAGAGAGAGAAATTCTTACACAATTCGTTCAGGGTCTGTGATGCAACCTGGATTGACCATATCTAGACCCACAGCTGGATGAGACATAAGGGTGGACACTCTTGGGGCTGAGAGGTTTGGTGAGGTTGGGTGAGCAAACGCAGACCCTTTAAAGTAATACTGCGTGCTACCCATCGCATGGGTCCCAAATCTCCAGGTTCAAGGGCATCTTCCTACATCGAAAACATGCATGAGAAACCCAGAAGATGGTACACCGTGTGATGGGGAAAGATTTCTAAAACGCACCTCATTTCTCATCTCCTTGTGCTCGGGTTCACCATTCCAGCCACTTTACTAGCAATCTCCCTACTTAGAGCATCAGCACCTTTAACCTCCTGTTCCGTACAGGTTGCTATTTGTCCTGAGGATGAACGGGAAGACGGGGAACCAATGAGAGACTAGCTCTTGGTGTTGGGACAGGCACAGGTCACTCTATTTTCCCATCAGGAAGAAGAATTAACCACAGGCTCAGCCTGCCCCCCGGAACCAGAACAGGGCCTGAAGCCATCCTGCGCTTTTGCGGCCAGCTCCCGAAAAAGCGAGTTGTAAAATGGAGCATCAGGGCACTGCAATTCACAAACCTGCACAGTTATAAATGATAACTCTCGTCCACAAATATATTGAGGGAAGGCAAAGACGAGGAATTGAAATCAAGGCAGAATTGCAGGAAACAGATTTCAGGAGGTAGATTCGAATCGCCTTTAAAGCACATGAAAAGCGGCAAAACGTTGACAATGATGCCCTTGGCCAAAAAGGGCGTATGCGTTTTTTCCTGAATATATTCAGGAAAAAACGCATACGCCCTTTTTGGCCAACCAAGCAACCTGGAAAGGCAAATCAGCGCTACAAAGAAGTCTCGCTTCCCATCGGTCAAAAGGGCCATGCTGAAAAAAGTGTCAAAACCAGAAATGCAGGACAGGCCATGGAGAAATGGGAGCCTTGCTACACTGATGGGTGGGATGTAAATTGCCAACAGCCACTCTGGAGAAGTGTACGGTGTGTCCTGAAACATCTAAAAAACACAGCTTAGAGAGCATAGGGCACTTCCACGCATGGGGGTATAAAGTGGGAAAATTAAAAATCAGCAAGACACAAGCACCCCAAAGTTTAGGGCTGCTCTGTTGACAAGGACCTCCACTTCATTCCACCTTAAATATCCCAGGAAAGCGAAAAATGGATAAAAAATTTGAGGTCCATATGTACAATGGATTATCACTCAGCCATGAAATCAATGTCATAAGGCTAGTAGCAGCATGATGAGTGGATTTAGGTCCGACGATTCTAAGTGACATAAGTCACACAGAAAAGGACACTTCTCATAAGGTGTCACTTATAGAGGGAATGTAAAAACCGTTACACTTGAACTGAATTACAAAACAGAACAGAGTCACACATGCAGAAAACACACTATGGCTGCTTAACGGGAAAGGTGAGGTGGGGTGATACATAAAACAAGAGTTTCAAATTAGCTCAGATACCGTTCCATAAACCCAATATGTAACAGACAAGACCTACTCCTTGCTCAGAGAACTGAACTCAACACGCCCGATTCACCGCACAAGAATATATCTGACTAGTAATAATCTTAAAACCTATGTATTGATATCTCTCTGTTAGTGTGTCAAGTGGGTGTAAAGCGGCATAAACTCAGCCGTGAAAAGCAGCTAAACCCCATTATAAAAATAAATTACTTTTCAAAACCCATGAAACAAAGACAGTGAAAGAGAGAGAAATTCTTACACAATTCGTTCAGGGTCTGTGATGCAACCTGGATTGACCATATCTAGACCCACAGCTGGATGAGACATAAGGGTGGACACTCTTGGGGCTGAGAGGTTTGGTGAGGTTGGGTGAGCAAACGCAGACCCTTTAAAGTAATACTGCGTGCTACCCATCGCATGGGTCCCAAATCTCCAGGTTCAAGGGCATCTTCCTACATCGAAAACATGCATGAGAAACCCAGAAGATGGTACACCGTGTGATGGGGAAAGATTTCTAAAACGCACCTCATTTCTCATCTCCTTGTGCTCGGGTTCACCATTCCAGCCACTTTACTAGCAATCTCCCTACTTGGAGCATCAGCACCTTTAACCTCCTGTTCCGTACAGGTTGCTATTTGTCCTGAGGATGAACGGGAAGACGGGGAACCAATGAGAGACTAGCTCTTGGTGTTGGGACAGGCACAGGTCACTCTATTTTCCCATCAGGAAGAAGAATTAACCACAGGCTCAGCCTGCCCCCCGGAACCAGAACAGGGCCTGAAGCCATCCTGCGCTTTTGCGGCCAGCTCCCGAAAAAGCGAGTTGTAAAATGGAGCTTCAGGGCACTGCAATTCACAAACCTGCACAGTTATAAATGATAACTCTCGTCCACAAATATATTGAGGGAAGGCAAAGACGAGGAATTGAAATCAAGGCAGAATTGCAGGAAACAGATTTCAGGAGGTAGATTCGAATCGCCTTTAAAGCACATGAAAAGCGGCAAAACGTTGACAATGGTGCCCTTGGCCAAAAAGGGCGTATGCGTTTTTTCCTGAATATATTCAGGAAAAAACGCATACGCCCTTTTTGGCCAACCAAGCAACCTGGAAAGGCAAATCAGCGCTACAAAGAAGTCTCGCTTCCCATCGGTCAAAAGGGCCATGCTGAAAAAAGTGTCAAAACCAGAAATGCAGGACAGGCCATGAAGAAATGGGAGCCTTGCTACACTGATGGGTGGGATGTAAATTGCCAACAGCCACTCTGGAGAAGTGTACGGTGTGTCCTGAAACATCTAAAAAACACAGCTTAGAGAGCATAGGGCACTTCCACGCATGGGGGTATAAAGTGGGAAAATTAAAAATCAGCAAGACACAAGCACCCCAAAGTTTAGGGCTGCTCTGTTGACAAGGA
Organism: Balaenoptera physalus; assembly: GCF_965194825.1. Classification (NCBI taxonomy): domain Eukaryota; kingdom Metazoa; phylum Chordata; class Mammalia; order Artiodactyla; family Balaenopteridae; genus Balaenoptera; species Balaenoptera physalus. The sequence continues at coordinate 552,672 of NW_028126160.1, forward strand.
CCTCCACTTCATTCCACCTTAAATATCCCAGGAAAGCGAAAAATGGATAAAAAATTTGAGGTCCATATGTACAATGGATTATCACTCAGCCATGAAATCAATGTCATAAGGCTAGTAGCAGCATGATGAGTGGATTTAGGTCCGACGATTCTAAGTGACATAAGTCACACAGAAAAGGACACTTCTCATAAGGTGTCACTTATAGAGGGAATGTAAAAACCGTTACACTTGAACTGAATTACAAAACAGAACAGAGTCACACATGCAGAAAACACACTATGGCTGCTTAACGGGAAAGGTGAGGTGGGGTGATACATAAAACAAGAGTTTCAAATTAGCTCAGATACCGTTCCATAAACCCAATATGTAACAGACAAGACCTACTCCTTGCTCAGAGAACTGAACTCAACACGCCCGATTCACCGCACAAGAATATATCTGACTAGTAATAATCTTAAAACCTATGTATTGATATCTCTCTGTTAGTGTGTCAAGTGGGTGTAAAGCGGCATAAACTCAGCCGTGAAAAGCAGCTAAACCCCATTATAAAAATAAATTACTTTTCAAAACCCATGAAACAAAGACAGTGAAAGAGAGAGAAATTCTTACACAATTCGTTCAGGGTCTGTGATGCAACCTGGATTGACCATATCTAGACCCACAGCTGGATGAGACATAAGGGTGGACACTCTTGGGGCTGAGAGGTTTGGTGAGGTTGGGTGAGCAAACGCAGACCCTTTAAAGTAATACTGCGTGCTACCCATCGCATGGGTCCCAAATCTCCAGGTTCAAGGGCATCTTCCTACATCGAAAACATGCATGAGAAACCCAGAAGATGGTACACCGTGTGATGGGGAAAGGTTTCTAAAACGCACCTCATTTCTCATCTCCTTGTGCTCGGGTTCGCCATTCCAGCCACTTTACTAGCAATCTCCCTACTTGGAGCATCAGCACCTTTAACCTCCTGTTCCGTACAGGTTGCTATTTGTCCTGAGGATGAACGGGAAGACGGGGAACCAATGAGAGACTAGCTCTTGGTGTTGGGACAGGCACAGGTCACTCTATTTTCCCATCAGGAAGAAGAATTAACCACAGGCTCAGCCTGCCCCCCGGAACCAGAACAGGGCCTGAAGCCATCCTGCGCTTTTGCGGCCAGCTCCCGAAAAAGCGAGTTGTAAAATGGAGCTTCAGGGCACTGCAATTCACAAACCTGCACAGTTATAAATGATAACTCTCGTCCACAAATATATTGAGGGAAGGCAAAGACGAGGAATTGAAATCAAGGCAGAATTGCAGGAAACAGATTTCAGGAGGTAGATTCGAATCGCCTTTAAAGCACATGAAAAGCGGCAAAACGTTGACAATGATGCCCTTGGCCAAAAAGGGCGTATGCGTTTTTTCCTGAATATATTCAGGAAAGAACGCATACGCCCTTTTTGGCCAACCAAGCAACCTGGAAAGGCAAATCAGCGCTACAAAGAAGTCTCGCTTCCCATCGGTCAAAAGGGCCATGCTGAAAAAAGTGTCAAAACCAGAAATGCAGGACAGGCCATGGAGAAATGGGAGCCTTGCTACACTGATGGGTGGGATGTAAATTGCCAACAGCCACTCTGGAGAAGTGTACGGTGTGTCCTGAAACATCTAAAAAACACAGCTTAGAGAGCATAGGGCACTTCCACGCATGGGGGTATAAAGTGGGAAAATTAAAAATCAGCAAGACACAAGCACCCCAAAGTTTAGGGCTGCTCTGTTGACAAGGACCTCCACTTCATTCCACCTTAAATATCCCAGGAAAGCGAAAAATGGATAAAAAATTTGAGGTCCATATGTACAATGGATTATCACTCAGCCATGAAATCAATGTCATAAGGCTAGTAGCAGCATGATGAGTGGATTTAGGTCCGACGATTCTAAGTGACATAAGTCACACAGAAAAGGACACTTCTCATAAGGTGTCACTTATAGAGGGAATGTAAAAACCGTTACACTTGAACTGAATTACAAAACAGAACAGAGTCACACATGCAGAAAACACACTATGGCTGCTTAACGGGAAAGGTGAGGTGGGGTGATACATAAAACAAGAGTTTCAAATTAGCTCAGATACCGTTCCATAAACCCAATATGTAACAGACAAGACCTACTCCTTGCTCAGAGAACTGAACTCAACACGCCCGATTCACCGCACAAGAATATATCTGACTAGTAATAATCTTAAAACCTATGTATTGATATCTCTCTGTTAGTGTGTCAAGTGGGTGTAAAGCGGTATAAACTCAGCCGTGAAAAGCAGCTAAACCCCATTATAAAAATAAATTACTTTTCAAAACCCATGAAACAAAGACAGTGAAAGAGAGAGAAATTCTTACACAATTCGTTCAGGGTCTGTGATGCAACCTGGATTGACCATATCTAGACCCACAGCTGGATGAGACATAAGGGTGGACACTCTTGGGGCTGAGAGGTTTGGTGAGGTTGGGTGAGCAAACGCAGACCCTTTAAAGTAATACTGCGTGCTACCCATCGCATGGGTCCCAAATCTCCAGGTTCAAGGGCATCTTCCTACATCGAAAACATGCATGAGAAACCCAGAAGATGGTACACCGTGTGATGTGGAAAGGTTTCTAAAACGCACCTCATTTCTCATCTCCTTGTGCTCGGGTTCGCCATTCCAGCCACTTTACTAGCAATCTCCCTACTTGGAGCATCAGCACCTTTAACCTCCTGTTCCGTACAGGTTGCTATTTGTCCTGAGGATGAACGGGAAGACGGGGAACCAATGAGAGACTAGCTCTTGGTGTTGGGACAGGCACAGGTCACTCTATTTTCCCATCAGGAAGAAGAATTAACCACAGGCTCAGCCTGCCCCCCGGAACCAGAACAGGGCCTGAAGCCATCCTGCGCTTTTGCGGCCAGCTCCCGAAAAAGCGAGTTGTAAAATGGAGCTTCAGGGCACTGCAATTCACAAACCTGCACAGTTATAAATGATAACTCTCGTCCACAAATATATTGAGGGAAGGCAAAGACGAGGAATTGAAATCAAGGCAGAATTGCAGGAAACAGATTTCAGGAGGTAGATTCGAATCGCCTTTAAAGCACATGAAAAGCGGCAAAACGTTGACAATGATGCCCTTGGCCAAAAAGGGCGTATGCGTTTTTTCCTGAATATATTCAGGAAAAAACGCATACGCCCTTTTTGGCCAACCAAGCAACCTGGAAAGGCAAATCAGCGCTACAAAGAAGTCTCGCTTCCCATCGGTCAAAACGGCCATGCTGAAAAAAGTGTCAAAACCAGAAATGCAGGACAGGCCATGGAGAAATGGGAGCCTTGCTACACTGATGGGCGGGATGTAAATTGCCAACAGCCACTCTGGAGAAGTGTACGGTGTGTCCTGAAACATCTAAAAAACACAGCTTAGAGAGCATAGGGCACTTCCACGCATGGGGGTATAAAGTGGGAAAATTAAAAATCAGCAAGACACAAGCACCCCAAAGTTTAGGGCTGCTCTGTTGACAAGGACCTCCACTTCATTCCACCTTAAATATCCCAGGAAAGCGAAAAATGGATAAAAAATTTGAGGTCCATATGTACAATGGATTATCACTCAGCCATGAAATCAATGTCATAAGGCTAGTAGCAGCATGATGAGTGGATTTAGGTCCGACGATTCTAAGTGACATAAGTCACACAGAAAAGGACACTTCTCATAAGGTGTCACTTATAGAGGGAATGTAAAAACCGTTACACTTGAACTGAATTACAAAACAGAACAGAGTCACACATGCAGAAAACACACTATGGCTGCTTAACGGGAAAGGTGAGGTGGGGTGATACATAAAACAAGAGTTTCAAATTAGCTCAGATACCGTTCCATAAACCCAATATGTAACAGACAAGACCTACTCCTTGCTCAGAGAACTGAACTCAACACGCCCGATTCACCGCACAAGAATATATCTGACTAGTAATAATCTTAAAACCTATGTATTGATATCTCTCTGTTAGTGTGTCAAGTGGGTGTAAAGCGGCATAAACTCAGCCGTGAAAAGCAGCTAAACCCCATTATAAAAATAAATTACTTTTCAAAACCCATGAAACAAAGACAGTGAAAGAGAGAGAAATTCTTACACAATTCGTTCAGGGTCTGTGATGCAACCTGGATTGACCATATCTAGACCCACAGCTGGATGAGACATAAGGGTGGACACTCTTGGGGCTGAGAGGTTTGGTGAGGTTGGGTGAGCAAACGCAGACCCTTTAAAGTAATACTGCGTGCTACCCATCGCATGGGTCCCAAATCTCCAGGTTCAAGGGCATCTTCCTACATCGAAAACATGCATGAGAAACCCAGAAGATGGTACACCGTGTGATGGGGAAAGGTTTCTAAAACGCACCTCATTTCTCATCTCCTTGTGCTCGGGTTCGCCATTCCAGCCACTTTACTAGCAATCTCCCTACTTGGAGCATCAGCACCTTTAACCTCCTGTTCCGTACAGGTTGCTATTTGTCCTGAGGATGAACGGGAAGACGGGGAACCAATGAGAGACTAGCTCTTGGTGTTGGGACAGGCACAGGTCACTCTATTTTCCCATCAGGAAGAAGAATTAACCACAGGCTCAGCCTGCCCCCCGGAACCAGAACAGGGCCTGAAGCCATCCTGCGCTTTTGCGGCCAGCTCCCGAAAAAGCGAGTTGTAAAATGGAGCTTCAGGGCACTGCAATTCACAAACCTGCACAGTTATAAATGATAACTCTCGTCCACAAATATATTGAGGGAAGGCAAAGACGAGGAATTGAAATCAAGGCAGAATTGCAGGAAACAGATTTCAGGAGGTAGATTCGAATCGCCTTTAAAGCACATGAAAAGCGGCAAAACGTTGACAATGATGCCCTTGGCCAAAAAGGGCGTATGCGTTTTTTCCTGAATATATTCAGGAAAGAACGCATACGCCCTTTTTGGCCAACCAAGCAACCTGGAAAGGCAAATCAGCGCTACAAAGAAGTCTCGCTTCCCATCGGTCAAAAGGGCCATGCTGAAAAAAGTGTCAAAACCAGAAATGCAGGACAGGCCATGGAGAAATGGGAGCCTTGCTACACTGATGGGTGGGATGTAAATTGCCAACAGCCACTCTGGAGAAGTGTACGGTGTGTCCTGAAACATCTAAAAAACACAGCTTAGAGAGCATAGGGCACTTCCACGCATGGGGGTATAAAGTGGGAAAATTAAAAATCAGCAAGACACAAGCACCCCAAAGTTTAGGGCTGCTCTGTTGACAAGGACCTCCACTTCATTCCACCTTAAATATCCCAGGAAAGCGAAAAATGGATAAAAAATTTGAGGTCCATATGTACAATGGATTATCACTCAGCCATGAAATCAATGTCATAAGGCTAGTAGCAGCATGATGAGTGGATTTAGGTCCGACGATTCTAAGTGACATAAGTCACACAGAAAAGGACACTTCTCATAAGGTGTCACTTATAGAGGGAATGTAAAAACCGTTACACTTGAACTGAATTACAAAACAGAACAGAGTCACACATGCAGAAAACACACTATGGCTGCTTAACGGGAAAGGTGAGGTGGGGTGATACATAAAACAAGAGTTTCAAATTAGCTCAGATACCGTTCCATAAACCCAATATGTAACAGACAAGACCTACTCCTTGCTCAGAGAACTGAACTCAACACGCCCGATTCACCGCACAAGAATATATCTGACTAGTAATAATCTTAAAACCTATGTATTGATATCTCTCTGTTAGTGTGTCAAGTGGGTGTAAAGCGGTATAAACTCAGCCGTGAAAAGCAGCTAAACCCCATTATAAAAATAAATTACTTTTCAAAACCCATGAAACAAAGACAGTGAAAGAGAGAGAAATTCTTACACAATTCGTTCAGGGTCTGTGATGCAACCTGGATTGACCATATCTAGACCCACAGCTGGATGAGACATAAGGGTGGACACTCTTGGGGCTGAGAGGTTTGGTGAGGTTGGGTGAGCAAACGCAGACCCTTTAAAGTAATACTGCGTGCTACCCATCGCATGGGTCCCAAATCTCCAGGTTCAAGGGCATCTTCCTACATCGAAAACATGCATGAGAAACCCAGAAGATGGTACACCGTGTGATGTGGAAAGGTTTCTAAAACGCACCTCATTTCTCATCTCCTTGTGCTCGGGTTCGCCATTCCAGCCACTTTACTAGCAATCTCCCTACTTGGAGCATCAGCACCTTTAACCTCCTGTTCCGTACAGGTTGCTATTTGTCCTGAGGATGAACGGGAAGACGGGGAACCAATGAGAGACTAGCTCTTGGTGTTGGGACAGGCACAGGTCACTCTATTTTCCCATCAGGAAGAAGAATTAACCACAGGCTCAGCCTGCCCCCCGGAACCAGAACAGGGCCTGAAGCCATCCTGCGCTTTTGCGGCCAGCTCCCGAAAAAGCGAGTTGTAAAATGGAGCTTCAGGGCACTGCAATTCACAAACCTGCACAGTTATAAATGATAACTCTCGTCCACAAATATATTGAGGGAAGGCAAAGACGAGGAATTGAAATCAAGGCAGAATTGCAGGAAACAGATTTCAGGAGGTAGATTCGAATCGCCTTTAAAGCACATGAAAAGCGGCAAAACGTTGACAATGATGCCCTTGGCCAAAAAGGGCGTATGCGTTTTTTCCTGAATATATTCAGGAAAAAACGCATACGCCCTTTTTGGCCAACCAAGCAACCTGGAAAGGCAAATCAGCGCTACAAAGAAGTCTCGCTTCCCATCGGTCAAAACGGCCATGCTGAAAAAAGTGTCAAAACCAGAAATGCAGGACAGGCCATGGAGAAATGGGAGCCTTGCTACACTGATGGGCGGGATGTAAATTGCCAACAGCCACTCTGGAGAAGTGTACGGTGTGTCCTGAAACATCTAAAAAACACAGCTTAGAGAGCATAGGGCACTTCCACGCATGGGGGTATAAAGTGGGAAAATTAAAAATCAGCAAGACACAAGCACCCCAAAGTTTAGGGCTGCTCTGTTGACAAGGACCTCCACTTCATTCCACCTTAAATATCCCAGGAAAGCGAAAAATGGATAAAAAATTTGAGGTCCATATGTACAATGGATTATCACTCAGCCATGAAATCAATGTCATAAGGCTAGTAGCAGCATGATGAGTGGATTTAGGTCCGACGATTCTAAGTGACATAAGTCACACAGAAAAGGACACTTCTCATAAGGTGTCACTTATAGAGGGAATGTAAAAACCGTTACACTTGAACTGAATTACAAAACAGAACAGAGTCACACATGCAGAAAACACACTATGGCTGCTTAACGGGAAAGGTGAGGTGGGGTGATACATAAAACAAGAGTTTCAAATTAGCTCAGATACCGTTCCATAAACCCAATATGTAACAGACAAGACCTACTCCTTGCTCAGAGAACTGAACTCAACACGCCCGATTCACCGCACAAGAATATATCTGACTAGTAATAATCTTAAAACCTATGTATTGATATCTCTCTGTTAGTGTGTCAAGTGGGTGTAAAGCGGCATAAACTCAGCCGTGAAAAGCAGCTAAACCCCATTATAAAAATAAATTACTTTTCAAAACCCATGAAACAAAGACAGTGAAAGAGAGAGAAATTCTTACACAATTCGTTCAGGGTCTGTGATGCAACCTGGATTGACCATATCTAGACCCACAGCTGGATGAGACATAAGGGTGGACACTCTTGGGGCTGAGAGGTTTGGTGAGGTTGGGTGAGCAAACGCAGACCCTTTAAAGTAATACTGCGTGCTACCCATCGCATGGGTCCCAAATCTCCAGGTTCAAGGGCATCTTCCTACATCGAAAACATGCATGAGAAACCCAGAAGATGGTACACCGTGTGATGGGGAAAGGTTTCTAAAACGCACCTCATTTCTCATCTCCTTGTGCTCGGGTTCGCCATTCCAGCCACTTTACTAGCAATCTCCCTACTTGGAGCATCAGCACCTTTAACCTCCTGTTCCGTACAGGTTGCTATTTGTCCTGAGGATGAACGGGAAGACGGGGAACCAATGAGAGACTAGCTCTTGGTGTTGGGACAGGCACAGGTCACTCTATTTTCCCATCAGGAAGAAGAATTAACCACAGGCTCAGCCTGCCCCCTGGAACCAGAACAGGGCCTGAAGCCATCCTGCGCTTTTGCGGCCAGCTCCCGAAAAAGCGAGTTGTAAAATGGAGCTTCAGGGCACTGCAATTCACAAACCTGCACAGTTATAAATGATAACTCTCGTCCACAAATATATTGAGGGAAGGCAAAGACGAGGAATTGAAATCAAGGCAGAATTGCAGGAAACAGATTTCAGGAGGTAGATTCGAATCGCCTTTAAAGCACATGAAAAGCGGCAAAACGTTGACAATGATGCCCTTGGCCAAAAAGGGCGTATGCGTTTTTTCCTGAATATATTCAGGAAAGAACGCATACGCCCTTTTTGGCCAACCAAGCAACCTGGAAAGGCAAATCAGCGCTACAAAGAAGTCTCGCTTCCCATCGGTCAAAAGGGCCATGCTGAAAAAAGTGTCAAAACCAGAAATGCAGGACAGGCCATGGAGAAATGGGAGCCTTGCTACACTGATGGGTGGGATGTAAATTGCCAACAGCCACTCTGGAGAAGTGTACGGTGTGTCCTGAAACATCTAAAAAACACAGCTTAGAGAGCATAGGGCACTTCCACGCATGGGGGTATAAAGTGGGAAAATTAAAAATCAGCAAGACACAAGCACCCCAAAGTTTAGGGCTGCTCTGTTGACAAGGACCTCCACTTCATTCCACCTTAAATATCCCAGGAAAGCGAAAAATGGATAAAAAATTTGAGGTCCATATGTACAATGGATTATCACTCAGCCATGAAATCAATGTCATAAGGCTAGTAGCAGCATGATGAGTGGATTTAGGTCCGACGATTCTAAGTGACATAAGTCACACAGAAAAGGACACTTCTCATAAGGTGTCACTTATAGAGGGAATGTAAAAACCGTTACACTTGAACTGAATTACAAAACAGAACAGAGTCACACATGCAGAAAACACACTATGGCTGCTTAACGGGAAAGGTGAGGTGGGGTGATACATAAAACAAGAGTTTCAAATTAGCTCAGATACCGTTCCATAAACCCAATATGTAACAGACAAGACCTACTCCTTGCTCAGAGAACTGAACTCAACACGCCCGATTCACCGCACAAGAATATATCTGACTAGTAATAATCTTAAAACCTATGTATTGATATCTCTCTGTTAGTGTGTCAAGTGGGTGTAAAGCGGCATAAACTCAGCCGTGAAAAGCAGCTAAACCCCATTATAAAAATAAATTACTTTTCAAAACCCATGAAACAAAGACAGTGAAAGAGAGAGAAATTCTTACACAATTCGTTCAGGGTCTGTGATGCAACCTGGATTGACCATATCTAGACCCACAGCTGGATGAGACATAAGGGTGGACACTCTTGGGGCTGAGAGGTTTGGTGAGGTTGGGTGAGCAAACGCAGACCCTTTAAAGTAATACTGCGTGCTACCCATCGCATGGGTCCCAAATCTCCAGGTTCAAGGGCATCTTCCTACATCGAAAACATGCATGAGAAACCCAGAAGATGGTACACCGTGTGATGGGGAAAGGTTTCTAAAACGCACCTCATTTCTCATCTCCTTGTGCTCGGGTTCGCCATTCCAGCCACTTTACTAGCAATCTCCCTACTTGGAGCATCAGCACCTTTAACCTCCTGTTCCGTACAGGTTGCTATTTGTCCTGAGGATGAACGGGAAGACGGGGAACCAATGAGAGACTAGCTCTTGGTGTTGGGACAGGCACAGGTCACTCTATTTTCCCATCAGGAAGAAGAATTAACCACAGGCTCAGCCTGCCCCCTGGAACCAGAACAGGGCCTGAAGCCATCCTGCGCTTTTGCGGCCAGCTCCCGAAAAAGCGAGTTGTAAAATGGAGCTTCAGGGCACTGCAATTCACAAACCTGCACAGTTATAAATGATAACTCTCGTCCACAAATATATTGAGGGAAGGCAAAGACGAGGAATTGAAATCAAGGCAGAATTGCAGGAAACAGATTTCAGGAGGTAGATTCGAATCGCCTTTAAAGCACATGAAAAGCGGCAAAACGTTGACAATGATGCCCTTGGCCAAAAAGGGCGTATGCGTTTTTTCCTGAATATATTCAGGAAAGAACGCATACGCCCTTTTTGGCCAACCAAGCAACCTGGAAAGGCAAATCAGCGCTACAAAGAAGTCTCGCTTCCCATCGGTCAAAAGGGCCATGCTGAAAAAAGTGTCAAAACCAGAAATGCAGGACAGGCCATGGAGAAATGGGAGCCTTGCTACACTGATGGGTGGGATGTAAATTGCCAACAGCCACTCTGGAGAAGTGTACGGTGTGTCCTGAAACATCTAAAAAACACAGCTTAGAGAGCATAGGGCACTTCCACGCATGGGGGTATAAAGTGGGAAAATTAAAAATCAGCAAGACACAAGCACCCCAAAGTTTAGGGCTGCTCTGTTGACAAGGACCTCCACTTCATTCCACCTTAAATATCCCAGGAAAGCGAAAAATGGATAAAAAATTTGAGGTCCATATGTACAATGGATTATCACTCAGCCATGAAATCAATGTCATAAGGCTAGTAGCAGCATGATGAGTGGATTTAGGTCCGACGATTCTAAGTGACATAAGTCACACAGAAAAGGACACTTCTCATAAGGTGTCACTTATAGAGGGAATGTAAAAACCGTTACACTTGAACTGAATTACAAAACAGAACAGAGTCACACATGCAGAAAACACACTATGGCTGCTTAACGGGAAAGGTGAGGTGGGGTGATACATAAAACAAGAGTTTCAAATTAGCTCAGATACCGTTCCATAAACCCAATATGTAACAGACAAGACCTACTCCTTGCTCAGAGAACTGAACTCAACACGCCCGATTCACCGCACAAGAATATATCTGACTAGTAATAATCTTAAAACCTATGTATTGATATCTCTCTGTTAGTGTGTCAAGTGGGTGTAAAGCGGTATAAACTCAGCCGTGAAAAGCAGCTAAACCCCATTATAAAAATAAATTACTTTTCAAAACCCATGAAACAAAGACAGTGAAAGAGAGAGAAATTCTTACACAATTCGTTCAGGGTCTGTGATGCAACCTGGATTGACCATATCTAGACCCACAGCTGGATGAGACATAAGGGTGGACACTCTTGGGGCTGAGAGGTTTGGTGAGGTTGGGTGAGCAAACGCAGACCCTTTAAAGTAATACTGCGTGCTACCCATCGCATGGGTCCCAAATCTCCAGGTTCAAGGGCATCTTCCTACATCGAAAACATGCATGAGAAACCCAGAAGATGGTACACCGTGTGATGTGGAAAGGTTTCTAAAACGCACCTCATTTCTCATCTCCTTGTGCTCGGGTTCGCCATTCCAGCCACTTTACTAGCAATCTCCCTACTTGGAGCATCAGCACCTTTAACCTCCTGTTCCGTACAGGTTGCTATTTGTCCTGAGGATGAACGGGAAGACGGGGAACCAATGAGAGACTAGCTCTTGGTGTTGGGACAGGCACAGGTCACTCTATTTTCCCATCAGGAAGAAGAATTAACCACAGGCTCAGCCTGCCCCCCGGAACCAGAACAGGGCCTGAAGCCATCCTGCGCTTTTGCGGCCAGCTCCCGAAAAAGCGAGTTGTAAAATGGAGCTTCAGGGCACTGCAATTCACAAACCTGCACAGTTATAAATGATAACTCTCGTCCACAAATATATTGAGGGAAGGCAAAGACGAGGAATTGAAATCAAGGCAGAATTGCAGGAAACAGATTTCAGGAGGTAGATTCGAATCGCCTTTAAAGCACATGAAAAGCGGCAAAACGTTGACAATGATGCCCTTGGCCAAAAAGGGCGTATGCGTTTTTTCCTGAATATATTCAGGAAAAAACGCATACGCCCTTTTTGGCCAACCAAGCAACCTGGAAAGGCAAATCAGCGCTACAAAGAAGTCTCGCTTCCCATCGGTCAAAACGGCCATGCTGAAAAAAGTGTCAAAACCAGAAATGCAGGACAGGCCATGGAGAAATGGGAGCCTTGCTACACTGATGGGCGGGATGTAAATTGCCAACAGCCACTCTGGAGAAGTGTACGGTGTGTCCTGAAACATCTAAAAAACACAGCTTAGAGAGCATAGGGCACTTCCACGCATGGGGGTATAAAGTGGGAAAATTAAAAATCAGCAAGACACAAGCACCCCAAAGTTTAGGGCTGCTCTGTTGACAAGGACCTCCACTTCATTCCACCTTAAATATCCCAGGAAAGCGAAAAATGGATAAAAAATTTGAGGTCCATATGTACAATGGATTATCACTCAGCCATGAAATCAATGTCATAAGGCTAGTAGCAGCATGATGAGTGGATTTAGGTCCGACGATTCTAAGTGACATAAGTCACACAGAAAAGGACACTTCTCATAAGGTGTCACTTATAGAGGGAATGTAAAAACCGTTACACTTGAACTGAATTACAAAACAGAACAGAGTCACACATGCAGAAAACACACTATGGCTGCTTAACGGGAAAGGTGAGGTGGGGTGATACATAAAACAAGAGTTTCAAATTAGCTCAGATACCGTTCCATAAACCCAATATGTAACAGACAAGACCTACTCCTTGCTCAGAGAACTGAACTCAACACGCCCGATTCACCGCACAAGAATATATCTGACTAGTAATAATCTTAAAACCTATGTATTGATATCTCTCTGTTAGTGTGTCAAGTGGGTGTAAAGCGGCATAAACTCAGCCGTGAAAAGCAGCTAAACCCCATTATAAAAATAAATTACTTTTCAAAACCCATGAAACAAAGACAGTGAAAGAGAGAGAAATTCTTACACAATTCGTTCAGGGTCTGTGATGCAACCTGGATTGACCATATCTAGACCCACAGCTGGATGAGACATAAGGGTGGACACTCTTGGGGCTGAGAGGTTTGGTGAGGTTGGGTGAGCAAACGCAGACCCTTTAAAGTAATACTGCGTGCTACCCATCGCATGGGTCCCAAATCTCCAGGTTCAAGGGCATCTTCCTACATCGAAAACATGCATGAGAAACCCAGAAGATGGTACACCGTGTGATGGGGAAAGGTTTCTAAAACGCACCTCATTTCTCATCTCCTTGTGCTCGGGTTCGCCATTCCAGCCACTTTACTAGCAATCTCCCTACTTGGAGCATCAGCACCTTTAACCTCCTGTTCCGTACAGGTTGCTATTTGTCCTGAGGATGAACGGGAAGACGGGGAACCAATGAGAGACTAGCTCTTGGTGTTGGGACAGGCACAGGTCACTCTATTTTCCCATCAGGAAGAAGAATTAACCACAGGCTCAGCCTGCCCCCCGGAACCAGAACAGGGCCTGAAGCCATCCTGCGCTTTTGCGGCCAGCTCCCGAAAAAGCGAGTTGTAAAATGGAGCTTCAGGGCACTGCAATTCACAAACCTGCACAGTTATAAATGATAACTCTCGTCCACAAATATATTGAGGGAAGGCAAAGACGAGGAATTGAAATCAAGGCAGAATTGCAGGAAACAGATTTCAGGAGGTAGATTCGAATCGCCTTTAAAGCACATGAAAAGCGGCAAAACGTTGACAATGATGCCCTTGGCCAAAAAGGGCGTATGCGTTTTTTCCTGAATATATTCAGGAAAGAACGCATACGCCCTTTTTGGCCAACCAAGCAACCTGGAAAGGCAAATCAGCGCTACAAAGAAGTCTCGCTTCCCATCGGTCAAAAGGGCCATGCTGAAAAAAGTGTCAAAACCAGAAATGCAGGACAGGCCATGGAGAAATGGGAGCCTTGCTACACTGATGGGTGGGATGTAAATTGCCAACAGCCACTCTGGAGAAGTGTACGGTGTGTCCTGAAACATCTAAAAAACACAGCTTAGAGAGCATAGGGCACTTCCACGCATGGGGGTATAAAGTGGGAAAATTAAAAATCAGCAAGACACAAGCACCCCAAAGTTTAGGGCTGCTCTGTTGACAAGGACCTCCACTTCATTCCACCTTAAATATCCCAGGAAAGCGAAAAATGGATAAAAAATTTGAGGTCCATATGTACAATGGATTATCACTCAGCCATGAAATCAATGTCATAAGGCTAGTAGCAGCATGATGAGTGGATTTAGGTCCGACGATTCTAAGTGACATAAGTCACACAGAAAAGGACACTTCTCATAAGGTGTCACTTATAGAGGGAATGTAAAAACCGTTACACTTGACCTGAATTACAAAACAGAACAGAGTCACACATGCAGAAAACACACTATGGCTGCTTAACGGGAAAGGTGAGGTGGGGTGATACATAAAACAAGAGTTTCAAATTAGCTCAGATACCGTTCCATAAACCCAATATGTAACAGACAAGACCTACTCCTTGCTCAGAGAACTGAACTCAACACGCCCGATTCACCGCACAAGAATATATCTGACTAGTAATAATCTTAAAACCTATGTATTGATATCTCTCTGTTAGTGTGTCAAGTGGGTGTAAAGCGGCATAAACTCAGCCGTGAAAAGCAGCTAAACCCCATTATAAAAATAAATTACTTTTCAAAACCCATGAAACAAAGACAGTGAAAGAGAGAGAAATTCTTACACAATTCGTTCAGGGTCTGTGATGCAACCTGGATTGACCATATCTAGACCCACAGCTGGATGAGACATAAGGGTGGACACTCTTGGGGCTGAGAGGTTTGGTGAGGTTGGGTGAGCAAACGCAGACCCTTTAAAGTAATATTGCGTGCTACCCATCGCATGGGTCCCAAATCTCCAGGTTCAAGGGCATCTTCCTACATCGAAAACATGCATGAGAAACCCAGAAGATGGTACACCGTGTGATGGGGAAAGATTTCTAAAACGCACCTCATTTCTCATCTCCTTGTGCTCGGGTTCACCATTCCAGCCACTTTACTAGCAATCTCCCTACTTGGAGCATCAGCACCTTTAACCTCCTGTTCCGTACAGGTTGCTATTTGTCCTGAGGATGAACGGGAAGACGGGGAACCAATGAGAGACTAGCTCTTGGTGTTGGGACAGGCACAGGTCACTCTATTTTCCCATCAGGAAGAAGAATTAACCACAGGCTCAGCCTGCCCCCCGGAACCAGAACAGGGCCTGAAGCCATCCTGCGCTTTTGCGGCCAGCTCCCGAAAAAGCGAGTTGTAAAATGGAGCTTCAGGGCACTGCAATTCACAAACCTGCACAGTTATAAATGATAACTCTCGTCCACAAATATATTGAGGGAAGGCAAAGACGAGGAATTGAAATCAAGGCAGAATTGCAGGAAACAGATTTCAGGAGGTAGATTCGAATCGCCTTTAAAGCACATGAAAAGCGGCAAAACGTTGACAATGATGCCCTTGGCCAAAAAGGGCGTATGCGTTTTTTCCTGAATATATTCAGGAAAGAACGCATACGCCCTTTTTGGCCAACCAAGCAACCTGGAAAGGCAAATCAGCGCTACAAAGAAGTCTCGCTTCCCATCGGTCAAAACGGCCATGCTGAAAAAAGTGTCAAAACCAGAAATGCAGGACAGGCCATGGAGAAATGGGAGCCTTGCTACACTGATGGGCGGGATGTAAATTGCCAACAGCTACTCTGGAGAAGTGTACGGTGTGTCCTGAAACATCTAAAAAACACAGCTTAGAGAGCATAGGGCACTTCCACGCATGGGGGTATAAAGTGGGAAAATTAAAAATCAGCAAGACACAAGCACCCCAAAGTTTAGGGCTGCTCTGTTGACAAGGACCTCCACTTCATTCCACCTTAAATATCCCAGGAAAGCGAAAAATGGATAAAAAATTTGAGGTCCATATGTACAATGGATTATCACTCAGCCATGAAATCAATGTCATAAGGCTAGTAGCAGCATGATGAGTGGATTTAGGTCCGACGATTCTAAGTGACATAAGTCACACAGAAAAGGACACTTCTCATAAGGTGTCACTTATAGAGGGAATGTAAAAACCGTTACACTTGACCTGAATTACAAAACAGAACAGAGTCACACATGCAGAAAACACACTATGGCTGCTTAACGGGAAAGGTGAGGTGGGGTGATACATAAAACAAGAGTTTCAAATTAGCTCAGATACCGTTCCATAAACCCAATATGTAACAGACAAGACCTACTCCTTGCTCAGAGAACTGAACTCAACACGCCCGATTCACCGCACAAGAATATATCTGACTAGTAATAATCTTAAAACCTATGTATTGATATCTCTCTGTTAGTGTGTCAAGTGGGTGTAAAGCGGCATAAACTCAGCCGTGAAAAGCAGCTAAACCCCATTATAAAAATAAATTACTTTTCAAAACCCATGAAACAAAGACAGTGAAAGAGAGAGAAATTCTTACACAATTCGTTCAGGGTCTGTGATGCAACCTGGATTGACCATATCTAGACCCACAGCTGGATGAGACATAAGGGTGGACACTCTTGGGGCTGAGAGGTTTGGTGAGGTTGGGTGAGCAAACGCAGACCCTTTAAAGTAATACTGCGTGCTACCCATCGCATGGGTCCCAAATCTCCAGGTTCAAGGGCATCTTCCTACATCGAAAACATGCATGAGAAACCCAGAAGATGGTACACCGTGTGATGGGGAAAGGTTTCTAAAACGCACCTCATTTCTCATCTCCTTGTGCTCGGGTTCGCCATTCCAGCCACTTTACTAGCAATCTCCCTACTTGGAGCATCAGCACCTTTAACCTCCTGTTCCGTACAGGTTGCTATTTGTCCTGAGGATGAACGGGAAGACGGGGAACCAATGAGAGACTAGCTCTTGGTGTTGGGACAGGCACAGGTCACTCTATTTTCCCATCAGGAAGAAGAATTAACCACAGGCTCAGCCTGCCCCCCGGAACCAGAACAGGGCCTGAAGCCATCCTGCGCTTTTGCGGCCAGCTCCCGAAAAAGCGAGTTGTAAAATGGAGCTTCAGGGCACTGCAATTCACAAACCTGCACAGTTATAAATGATAACTCTCGTCCACAAATATATTGAGGGAAGCAAAGACGAGGAATTGAAATCAAGGCAGAATTGCAGGAAACAGATTTCAGGAGGTAGATTCAAATCGCCTTTAAAGCACATGAAAAGCGGCAAAACGTTGACAATGATGCCCTTGGCCAAAAAGGGCGTATGCGTTTTTTCCTGAATATATTCAGGAAAAAACGCATACGCCCTTTTTGGCCAACCAAGCAACCTGGAAAGGCAAATCAGCGCTACAAAGAAGTCTCGCTTCCCATCGGTCAAAACGGCCATGCTGAAAAAAGTGTCAAAACCAGAAATGCAGGACAGGCCATGGAGAAATGGGAGCCTTGCTACACTGATGGGCGGGATGTAAATTGCCAACAGCCACTCTGGAGAAGTGTACGGTGTGTCCTGAAACATCTAAAAAACACAGCTTAGAGAGCATAGGGCACTTCCACGCATGGGGGTATAAAGTGGGAAAATTAAAAATCAGCAAGACACAAGCACCCCAAAGTTTAGGGCTGCTCTGTTGACAAGGACCTCCACTTCATTCCACCTTAAATATCCCAGGAAAGCGAAAAATGGATAAAAAATTTGAGGTCCATATGTACAATGGATTATCACTCAGCCATGAAATCAATGTCATAAGGCTAGTAGCAGCATGATGAGTGGATTTAGGTCCGACGATTCTAAGTGACATAAGTCACACAGAAAAGGACACTTCTCATAAGGTGTCACTTATAGAGGGAATGTAAAAACCGTTACACTTGAACTGAATTACAAAACAGAACAGAGTCACACATGCAGAAAACACACTATGGCTGCTTAACGGGAAAGGTGAGGTGGGGTGATACATAAAACAAGAGTTTCAAATTAGCTCAGATACCGTTCCATAAACCCAATATGTAACAGACAAGACCTACTCCTTGCTCAGAGAACTGAACTCAACACGCCCGATTCACCGCACAAGAATATATCTGACTAGTAATAATCTTAAAACCTATGTATTGATATCTCTCTGTTAGTGTGTCAAGTGGGTGTAAAGCGGCATAAACTCAGCCGTGAAAAGCAGCTAAACCCCATTATAAAAATAAATTACTTTTCAAAACCCATGAAACAAAGACAGTGAAAGAGAGAGAAATTCTTACACAATTCGTTCAGGGTCTGTGATGCAACCTGGATTGACCATATCTAGACCCACAGCTGGATGAGACATAAGGGTGGACACTCTTGGGGCTGAGAGGTTTGGTGAGGTTGGGTGAGCAAACGCAGACCCTTTAAAGTAATACTGCGTGCTACCCATCGCATGGGTCCCAAATCTCCAGGTTCAAGGGCATCTTCCTACATCGAAAACATGCATGAGAAACCCAGAAGATGGTACACCGTGTGATGGGGAAAGGTTTCTAAAACGCACCTCATTTCTCATCTCCTTGTGCTCGGGTTCGCCATTCCAGCCACTTTACTAGCAATCTCCCTACTTGGAGCATCAGCACCTTTAACCTCCTGTTCCGTACAGGTTGCTATTTGTCCTGAGGATGAACGGGAAGACGGGGAACCAATGAGAGACTAGCTCTTGGTGTTGGGAAAGGCACAGGTCACTCTATTTTCCCATCAGGAAGAAGAATTAACCACAGGCTCAGCCTGCCCCCCGGAACCAGAACAGGGCCTGAAGCCATCCTGCGCTTTTGCGGCCAGCTCCCGAAAAAGCGAGTTGTAAAATGGAGCTTCAGGGCACTGCAATTCACAAACCTGCACAGTTATAAATGATAACTCTCGTCCACAAATATATTGAGGGAAGGCAAAGACGAGGAATTGAAATCAAGGCAGAATTGCAGGAAACAGATTTCAGGAGGTAGATTCGAATCGCCTTTAAAGCACATGAAAAGCGGCAAAACGTTGACAATGATGCACTTGGCCAAAAAGGGCGTATGCGTTTTTTCCTGAATATATTCAGGAAAGAACGCATACGCCCTTTTTGGCCATCCAAGCAACCTGGAAAGGCAAATCAGCGCTACAAAGAAGTCTCGCTTCCCATCGGTCAAAAGGGCCATGCTGAAAAAAGTGTCAAAACCAGAAATGCAGGACAGGCCATGGAGAAATGGGAGCCTTGCTACACTGATGGGTGGGATGTAAATTGCCAACAGCCACTCTGGAGAAGTGTACGGTGTGTCCTGAAACATCTAAAAAACACAGCTTAGAGAGCATAGGGCACTTCCACGCATGGGGGTATAAAGTGGGAAAATTAAAAATCAGCAAGACACAAGCACCCCAAAGTTTAGGGCTGCTCTGTTGACAAGGACCTCCACTTCATTCCACCTTAAATATCCCAGGAAAGCGAAAAATGGATAAAAAATTTGAGGTCCATATGTACAATGGATTATCACTCAGCCATGAAATCAATGTCATAAGGCTAGTAGCAGCATGATGAGTGGATTTAGGTCCGACGATTCTAAGTGACATAAGTCACACAGAAAAGGACACTTCTCATAAGGTGTCACTTATAGAGGGAATGTAAAAACCGTTACACTTGACCTGAATTACAAAACAGAACAGAGTCACACATGCAGAAAACACACTATGGCTGCTTAACGGGAAAGGTGAGGTGGGGTGATACATAAAACAAGAGTTTCAAATTAGCTCAGATACCGTTCCATAAACCCAATATGTAACAGACAAGACCTACTCCTTGCTCAGAGAACTGAACTCAACACGCCCGATTCACCGCACAAGAATATATCTGACTAGTAATAATCTTAAAACCTATGTATTGATATCTCTCTGTTAGTGTGTCAAGTGGGTGTAAAGCGGCATAAACTCAGCCGTGAAAAGCAGCTAAACCCCATTATAAAAATAAATTACTTTTCAAAACCCATGAAACAAAGACAGTGAAAGAGAGAGAAATTCTTACACAATTCGTTCAGGGTCTGTGATGCAACCTGGATTGACCATATCTAGACCCACAGCTGGATGAGACAT
This sequence comes from Balaenoptera physalus, assembly GCF_965194825.1. Taxonomy (NCBI): domain Eukaryota; kingdom Metazoa; phylum Chordata; class Mammalia; order Artiodactyla; family Balaenopteridae; genus Balaenoptera; species Balaenoptera physalus. The sequence goes on from NW_028126160.1 coordinate 572,708, forward strand.
AAGGGTGGACACTCTTGGGGCTGAGAGGTTTGGTGAGGTTGGGTGAGCAAACGCAGACCCTTTAAAGTAATACTGCGTGCTACCCATCGCATGGGTCCCAAATCTCCAGGTTCAAGGGCATCTTCCTACATCGAAAACATGCATGAGAAACCCAGAAGATGGTACACCGTGTGATGGGGAAAGATTTCTAAAACGCACCTCATTTCTCATCTCCTTGTGCTCGGGTTCACCATTCCAGCCACTTTACTAGCAATCTCCCTACTTGGAGCATCAGCACCTTTAACCTCCTGTTCCGTACAGGTTGCTATTTGTCCTGAGGATGAACGGGAAGACGGGGAACCAATGAGAGACTAGCTCTTGGTGTTGGGACAGGCACAGGTCACTCTATTTTCCCATCAGGAAGAAGAATTAACCACAGGCTCAGCCTGCCCCCCGGAACCAGAACAGGGCCTGAAGCCATCCTGCGCTTTTGCGGCCAGCTCCCGAAAAAGCGAGTTGTAAAATGGAGCTTCAGGGCACTGCAATTCACAAACCTGCACAGTTATAAATGATAACTCTCGTCCACAAATATATTGAGGGAAGGCAAAGACGAGGAATTGAAATCAAGGCAGAATTGCAGGAAACAGATTTCAGGAGGTAGATTCGAATCGCCTTTAAAGCACATGAAAAGCGGCAAAACGTTGACAATGATGCCCTTGGCCAAAAAGGGCGTATGCGTTTATTCCTGAATATATTCAGGAAAGAACGCATACGCCCTTTTTGGCCAACCAAGCAACCTGGAAAGGCAAATCAGCGCTACAAAGAAGTCTCGCTTCCCATCGGTCAAAAGGGCCATGCTGAAAAAAGTGTCAAAACCAGAAATGCAGGACAGGCCATGGAGAAATGGGAGCCTTGCTACACTGATGGGTGGGATGTAAATTGCCAACAGCCACTCTGGAGAAGTGTACGGTGTGTCCTGAAACATCTAAAAAACACAGCTTAGAGAGCATAGGGCACTTCCACGCATGGGGGTATAAAGTGGGAAAATTAAAAATCAGCAAGACACAAGCACCCCAAAGTTTAGGGCTGCTCTGTTGACAAGGACCTCCACTTCATTCCACCTTAAATATCCCAGGAAAGCGAAAAATGGATAAAAAATTTGAGGTCCATATGTACAATGGATTATCACTCAGCCATGAAATCAATGTCATAAGGCTAGTAGCAGCATGATGAGTGGATTTAGGTCCGACGATTCTAAGTGACATAAGTCACACAGAAAAGGACACTTCTCATAAGGTGTCACTTATAGAGGGAATGTAAAAACCGTTACACTTGAACTGAATTACAAAAAGAACAGAGTCACACATGCAGAAAACACACTATGGCTGCTTAAAGGGAAAGGTGAGGTGGGGTGATACATAAAACAAGAGTTTCAAATTAGCTCAGATACCGTTCCATAAACCCAATATGTAACAGACAAGACCTACTCCTTGCTCAGAGAACTGGACTCAACACGCCCGATTCACCGCACAAGAATATATCTGACTAGTAATAATCTTAAAACCTATGTATTGATATCTCTCTGTTAGTGTGTCAAGTGGGTGTAAAGCGGCATAAACTCAGCCGTGAAAAGCAGCTAAACCCCATTATAAAAATAAATTACTTTTCAAAACCCATGAAACAAAGACAGTGAAAGAGAGAGAAATTCTTACACAATTCGTTCAGGGTCTGTGATGCAACCTGGATTGACCATATCTAGACCCACAGCTGGATGAGACATAAGGGTGGACACTCTTGGGGCTGAGAGGTTTGGTGAGGTTGGGTGAGCAAACGCAGACCCTTTAAAGTAATACTGCGTGCTACCCATCGCATGGGTCCCAAATCTCCAGGTTCAAGGGCATCTTCCTACATCGAAAACATGCATGAGAAACCCAGAAGATGGTACACCGTGTGATGGGGAAAGGTTTCTAAAACGCACCTCATTTCTCATCTCCTTGTGCTCGGGTTCGCCATTCCAGCCACTTTACTAGCAATCTCCCTACTTGGAGCATCAGCACCTTTAACCTCCTGTTCCGTACAGGTTGCTATTTGTCCTGAGGATGAACGGGAAGACGGGGAACCAATGAGAGACTAGCTCTTGGTGTTGGGACAGGCACAGGTCACTCTATTTTCCCATCAGGAAGAAGAATTAACCACAGGCTCAGCCTGCCCCCCGGAACCAGAACAGGGCCTGAAGCCATCCTGCGCTTTTGCGGCCAGCTCCCGAAAAAACGAGTTGTAAAATGGAGCTTCAGGGCACTGCAATTCACAAACCTGCACACTTATAAATGATAACTCTCGTCCACAAATATATTGAGGGAAGGCAAAGACGAGGAATTGAAATCAAGGCAGAATTGCAGGAAACAGATTTCAGGAGGTAGATTCGAATCGCCTTTAAAGCACATGAAAAGCGGCAAAACGTTGACAATGATGCCCTTGGCCAAAAAGGGCGTATGCGTTTTTTCCTGAATATATTCAGGAAAGAACGCATACGCCCTTTTTGGCCAACCAAGCAACCTGGAAAGGCAAATCAGCGCTACAAAGAAGTCTCGCTTCCCATCGGTCAAAAGGGCCATGCTGAAAAAAGTGTCAAAACCAGAAATGCAGGACAGGCCATGGAGAAATGGGAGCCTTGCTACACTGATGGGTGGGATGAAAATTGCCAACAGCCACTCTGGAGAAGTGTACGGTGTGTCCTGAAACATCTAAAAAACACAGCTTAGAGAGCATAGGGCACTTCCACGCATGGGGGTATAAAGTGGGAAAATTAAAAATCAGCAAGACACAAGCACCCCAAAGTTTAGGGCTGCTCTGTTGACAAGGACCTCCACTTCATTCCACCTTAAATATCCCAGGAAAGCGAAAAATGGATAAAAAATTTGAGGTCCATATGTACAATGGATTATCACTCAGCCATGAAATCAATGTCATAAGGCTAGTAGCAGCATGATGAGTGGATTTAGGTCCGACGATTCTAAGTGACATAAGTCACACAGAAAAGGACACTTCTCATAAGGTGTCACTTATAGAGGGAATGTAAAAACCGTTACACTTGAACTGAATTACAAAAAGAACAGAGTCACACATGCAGAAAACACACTATGGCTGCTTAACGGGAAAGGTGAGGTGGGGTGATACATAAAACAAGAGTTTCAAATTAGCTCAGATACCGTTCCATAAACCCAATATGTAACAGACAAGACCTACTCCTTGCTCAGAGAACTGAACTCAACACGCCCGATTCACCGCACAAGAATATATCTGACTAGTAATAATCTTAAAACCTATGTATTGATATCTCTCTGTTAGTGTGTCAAGTGGGTGTAAAGCGGCATAAACTCAGCCGTGAAAAGCAGCTAAACCCCATTATAAAAATAAATTACTTTTCAAAACCCATGAAACAAAGACAGTGAAAGAGAGAGAAATTCTTACACAATTCGTTCAGGGTCTGTGATGCAACCTGGATTGACCATATCTAGACCCACAGCTGGATGAGACATAAGGGTGGACACTCTTGGGGCTGAGAGGTTTGGTGAGGTTGGGTGAGCAAACGCAGACCCTTTAAAGTAATACTGCGTGCTACCCATCGCATGGGTCCCAAATCTCCAGGTTCAAGGGCATCTTCCTACATCGAAAACATGCATGAGAAACCCAGAAGATGGTACACCGTGTGATGGGGAAAGGTTTCTAAAACGCACCTCATTTCTCATCTCCTTGTGCGCGGGTTCGCCATTCCAGCCACTTTACTAGCAATCTCCCTACTTGGAGCATCAGCACCTTTAACCTCCTGTTCCGTACAGGTTGCTATTTGTCCTGAGGATGAACGGGAAGACGGGGAACCAATGAGAGACTAGCTCTTGGTGTTGTGACAAGCACAGGTCACTCTATTTTCCTATCAGGAAGAAGAATTAACCACAGGCTCAGCCTGCCCCCCGGAACCAGAACAGGGCCTGAAGCCATCCTGCGCTTTTGCGGGCAGCTCCCGAAAAAGCGAGTTGTAAAATGGAGCTTCAGGGCACCGCAATTCACAAACCTGCACAGTTATAAATGATAACTCTCGTCCACAAATATATTGAGGGAAGGCAAAGACGAGGAATTGAAATCAAGGCAGAATTGCAGGAAACAGATTTCAGGAGGTAGATTCGAATCGCCTTTAAAGCACATGAAAAGCGGCAAAACGTTGACAATGATGCCCTTGGCCAAAAAGGGCGTATGCGTTTTTTCCTGAATATATTCAGGAAAAAACGCATACGCCCTTTTTGGCCAACCAAGCAACCTGGAAAGGCAAATCAGCGCTACAAAGAAGTCTCGCTTCCCATCGGTCAAAAGGGCCATGCTGAAAAAAGTGTCAAAACCAGAAATGCAGGACAGGCCATGGAGAAATGGGAGCCTTGCTACACTGATGGGCGGGATGTAAATTGCCAACAGCCACTCTGGAGAAGTGTACGGTGTGTCCTGAAACATCTAAAAAACACAGCTTAGAGAGCATAGGGCACTTCCAAGCATGGGGGTATAAAGTGGGAAAATTAAAATCAGCAAGATACAAGCACCCCAAAGTTTAGGGCTGCTCTGTTGACAAGGACCTCCACTTCATTCCACCTTAAATATCCCAGGAAAGCGAAAAATGGATAAAAAATTTGAGGTCCATATGTACAATGGATTATCACTCAGCCATGAAATCAATGTCATAAGGCTAGTAGCAGCATGATGAGTGGATTTAGGTCCGACGATTCTAAGTGACATAAGTCACACAGAAAAGGACACTTCTCATAAGGTGTCACTTATAGAGGGAATGTAAAAACCGTTACACTTGAACTGAATTACAAAAGAGAACAGAGTCACACATGCAGAAAACACACTATGGCTGCTTAACGGGAAAGGTGAGGTGGGGTGATACATAAAACAAGAGTTTCAAATTAGCTCAGATACCGTTCCATAAACCCAATATGTAACAGACAAGACCTACTCCTTGCTCAGAGAACTGGACTCAACACGCCCGATTCACCGCACAAGAATATATCTGACTAGTAATAATCTTAAAACCTATGTATTGATATCTCTCTGTTAGTGTGTCAAGTGGGTGTAAAGCAGCATAAACACAGCCGTGAAAAGCAGCTAAACCCCATTATAAAAATAAATTACTTTTCAAAACCCATGAAACAAAGACAGTGAAAGAGAGAGAAATTCTTTCACAATTCGTTCAGGGTCTGTGATGCAACCTGGATTGACCATATCTAGACCCACAGCTGGATGAGACATAAGGGTGGACACTCTTGGGGCTGAGCGGTTTGGTGAGGTTGGGTGAGCAAACGCAGACCCTTTAAAGTAATACTGCGTGCTACCCATCGCATGGGTCCCAAATCTCCAGGTTCAAGGGCATCTTCCTACATCGAAAACATGCATGAGAAACCCAGAAGATGGTACACCGTGTGATGGGGAAAGGTTTCTAAAACGCACCTCATTTCTCATCTCCTTGTGCTCGGGTTCGCCATTCCAGCCACTTTACTAGCAATCTCCCTACTTGGAGCATCAGCACCTTTAACCTCCTGTTCCGTACAGGTTGCTATTTGTCCTGAGGATGAACGGGAAGACGGGGAACCAATGAGAGACTAGCTCTTGGTGTTGGGACAGGCACAGGTCACTCTATTTTCCCATCAGGAAGAAGAATTAACCACAGGCTCAGCCTGCCCCCCGGAACCAGAACAGGGCCTGAAGCCATCCTGCGCTTTTGCGGCCAGCTCCCGAAAAAGCGAGTTGTAAAATGGAGCTTCAGGGCACTGCAATTCACAAACCTGCACAGTTATAAATGATAACTCTCGTCCACAAATATATTGAGGGAAGGCAAAGACGAGGAATTGAAATCAAGGCAGAATTGCAGGAAACAGATTTCAGGAGGTAGATTCGAATCGCCTTTAAAGCACATGAAAAGCGGCAAAACGTTGACAATGATGCCCTTGGCCAAAAAGGGCGTATGCGTTTTTTCCTGAATATATTCAGGAAAAAACGCATACGCCCTTTTTGGCCAACCAAGCAACCTGGAAAGGCAAATCAGCGCTACAAAGAAGTCTCGCTTCCCATCGGTCAAAACGGCCATGCTGAAAAAAGTGTCAAAACCAGAAATGCAGGACAGGCCATGGAGAAATGGGAGCCTTGCTACACTGATGGGCGGGATGTAAATTGCCAACAGCCACTCTGGAGAAGTGTACGGTGTGTCCTGAAACATCTAAAAAACACAGCTTAGAGAGCATAGGGCACTTCCACGCATGGGGGTATAAAGTGGGAAAATTAAAATCAGCAAGACACAAGCACCCCAAAGTTTAGGGCTGCTCTGTTGACAAGGACCTCCACTTCATTCCACCTTAAATATCCCAGGAAAGCGAAAAATGGATAAAAAATTTGAGGTCCATATGTACAATGGATTATCACTCAGCCATGAAATCAATGTCATAAGGCTAGTAGCAGCATGATGAGTGGATTTAGGTCCGACGATTCTAAGTGACATAAGTCACACAGAAAAGGACACTTCTCATAAGGTGTCACTTATAGAGGGAATGTAAAAACCGTTACACTTGAACTGAATTACAAAACAGAACGGAGTCACACATGCAGAAAACACACTATGGCTGCTTAACGGGAAAGGTGAGGTGGGGTGATACATAAAACAAGAGTTTCAAATTAGCTCAGATACCGTTCCATAAACCCAATATGTAACAGACAAGACCTACTCCTTGCTCAGAGAACTGGACTCAACACGCCCGATTCACCGCACAAGAATATATCTGACTAGTAATAATCTTAAAACCTATGTATTGATATCTCTCTGTTAGTGTGTCAAGTGGGTGTAAAGCAGCATAAACACAGCCGTGAAAAGCAGCTAAACCCCATTATAAAAATAAATTACTTTTCAAAACCTATGAAACAAAGACAGTTAAAGAGAGAGAAATTCTTACACAATTCGTTCAGGGTTTGTGATGCAACCTGGATTGACCATATCTAGACCCACAGCTGGATGAGACATAAGGGTGGACACTCTTGGGGCTGAGAGGTTTGGTGAGGTTGGGTGAGCAAACGCAGACCCTTTAAAGTAATACTGCGTGCTACCCATCGCATGGGACCCAAATCTCCAGGTTCAAGGGCATCTTCCTACATCGAAAACATGCATGAGAAACCCAGAAGATGGTACACCGTGTGATGGGGAAAGGTTTCTAAAACGCACCTCATTTCTCATCTCCTTGTGCGCGGGTTCGCCATTCCAGCCACTTTACTAGCAATCTCCCTACTTGGAGCATCAGCACCTTTAACCTCCTGTTCCGTACAGGTTGCTATTTGTCCTGAGGATGAACGGGAAGACGGGGAACCAATGAGAGACTAGCTCTTGGTGTTGTGACAAGCACAGGTCACTCTATTTTCCCATCAGGAAGAAGAATTAACCACAGGCTCAGCCTGCCCCCCGGAACCAGAACAGGGCCTGAAGCCATCCTGCGCTTTTGCGGCCAGCTCCCGAAAAAGCGAGTTGTAAAATGGAGCTTCAGGGCACTGCAATTCACAAACCTGCACAGTTATAAATGATAACTCTCGTCCACAAATATATTGAGGGAAGGCAAAGACGAGGAATTGAAATCAAGGCAGAATTGCAGGAAACAGATTTCAGGAGGTAGATTCGAATCGCCTTTAAAGCACATGAAAAGCGGCAAAACGTTGACAATGATGCCCTTGGCCAAAAAGGGCGTATGCGTTTTTTCCTGAATATATTCAGGAAAAAACGCATACGCCCTTTTTGGCCAACCAAGCAACCTGGAAAGGCAAATCAGCGCTACAAAGAAGTCTCGCTTCCCATCGGTCAAAACGGCCATGCTGAAAAAAGTGTCAAAACCAGAAATGCAGGACAGGCCATGGAGAAATGGGAGCCTTGCTACACTGATGGGCGGGATGTAAATTGCCAACAGCCACTCTGGAGAAGTGTACGGTGTGTCCTGAAACATCTAAAAAACACAGCTTAGAGAGCATAGGGCACTTCCACGCATGGGGGTATAAAGTGGGAAAATTAAAATCAGCAAGACACAAGCACCCCAAAGTTTAGGGCTGCTCTGTTGACAAGGACCTCCACTTCATTCCACCTTAAATATCCCAGGAAAGCGAAAAATGGATAAAAAATTTGAGGTCCATATGTACAATGGATTATCACTCAGCCATGAAATCAATGTCATAAGGCTAGTAGCAGCATGATGAGTGGATTTAGGTCCGACGATTCTAAGTGACATAAGTCACACAGAAAAGGACACTTCTCATAAGGTGTCACTTATAGAGGGAATGTAAAAACCGTTACACTTGAACTGAATTACAAAACAGAACGGAGTCACACATGCAGAAAACACACTATGGCTGCTTAACGGGAAAGGTGAGGTGGGGTGATACATAAAACAAGAGTTTCAAATTAGCTCAGATACCGTTCCATAAACCCAATATGTAACAGACAAGACCTACTCCTTGCTCAGAGAACTGGACTCAACACGCCCGATTCACCGCACAAGAATATATCTGACTAGTAATAATCTTAAAACCTATGTATTGATATCTCTCTGTTAGTGTGTCAAGTGGGTGTAAAGCAGCATAAACACAGCCGTGAAAAGCAGCTAAACCCCATTATAAAAATAAATTACTTTTCAAAACCTATGAAACAAAGACAGTTAAAGAGAGAGAAATTCTTACACAATTCGTTCAGGGTTTGTGATGCAACCTGGATTGACCATATCTAGACCCACAGCTGGATGAGACATAAGGGTGGACACTCTTGGGGCTGAGAGGTTTGGTGAGGTTGGGTGAGCAAACGCAGACCCTTTAAAGTAATACTGCGTGCTACCCATCGCATGGGACCCAAATCTCCAGGTTCAAGGGCATCTTCCTACATCGAAAACATGCATGAGAAACCCAGAAGATGGTACACCGTGTGATGGGGAAAGGTTTCTAAAACGCACCTCATTTCTCATCTCCTTGTGCGCGGGTTCGCCATTCCAGCCACTTTACTAGCAATCTCCCTACTTGGAGCATCAGCACCTTTAACCTCCTGTTCCGTACAGGTTGCTATTTGTCCTGAGGATGAACGGGAAGACGGGGAACCAATGAGAGACTAGCTCTTGGTGTTGTGACAAGCACAGGTCACTCTATTTTCCCATCAGGAAGAAGAATTAACCACAGGCTCAGCCTGCCCCCCGGAACCAGAACAGGGCCTGAAGCCATCCTGCGCTTTTGCGGCCAGCTCCCGAAAAAGCGAGTTGTAAAATGGAGCTTCAGGGCACTGCAATTCACAAACCTGCACAGTTATAAATGATAACTCTCGTCCACAAATATATTGAGGGAAGGCAAAGACGAGGAATTGAAATCAAGGCAGAATTGCAGGAAACAGATTTCAGGAGGTAGATTCGAATCGCCTTTAAAGCACATGAAAAGCGGCAAAACGTTGACAATGATGCCCTTGGCCAAAAAGGGCGTATGCGTTTTTTCCTGAATATATTCAGGAAAAAACGCATACGCCCTTTTTGGCCAACCAAGCAACCTGGAAAGGCAAATCAGCGCTACAAAGAAGTCTCGCTTCCCATCGGTCAAAACGGCCATGCTGAAAAAAGTGTCAAAAACAGAAATGCAGGACAGGCCATGGAGAAATGGGAGCCTTGCTACACTGATGGGCGGGATGTAAATTGCCAACAGCCACTCTGGAGAAGTGTACGGTGTGTCCTGAAACATCTAAAAAACACAGCTTAGAGAGCATAGGGCACTTCCACGCATGGGGGTATAAAGTGGGAAAATTAAAATCAGCAAGACACAAGCACCCCAAAGTTTAGGGCTGCTCTGTTGACAAGGACCTCCACTTCATTCCACCTTAAATATCCCAGGAAAGCGAAAAATGGATAAAAAATTTGAGGTCCATATGTACAATGGATTATCACTCAGCCATGAAATCAATGTCATAAGGCTAGTAGCAGCATGATGAGTGGATTTAGGTCCGACGATTCTAAGTGACATAAGTCACACAGAAAAGGACACTTCTCATAAGGTGTCACTTATAGAGGGAATGTAAAAACCGTTACACTTGAACTGAATTACAAAACAGAACGGAGTCACACATGCAGAAAACACACTATGGCTGCTTAACGGGAAAGGTGAGGTGGGGTGATACATAAAACAAGAGTTTCAAATTAGCTCAGATACCGTTCCATAAACCCAATATGTAACAGACAAGACCTACTCCTTGCTCAGAGAACTGGACTCAACACGCCCGATTCACCGCACAAGAATATATCTGACTAGTAATAATCTTAAAACCTATGTATTGATATCTCTCTGTTAGTGTGTCAAGTGGGTGTAAAGCAGCATAAACACAGCCGTGAAAAGCAGCTAAACCCCATTATAAAAATAAATTACTTTTCAAAACCCATGAAACAAAGACAGTGAAAGAGAGAGAAATTCTTACACAATTCGTTCAGGGTCTGTGATGCAACCTGGATTGACCATATCTAGACCCACAGCTGGATGAGACATAAGGGTGGACACTCTTGGGGCTGAGAGGTTTGGTGAGGTTGGGTGAGCAAACGCAGACCCTTTAAAGTAATACTGCGTGCTACCCATCGCATGGGTCCCAAATCTCCAGGTTCAAGGGCATCTTCCTACATCGAAAACATGCATGAGAAACCCAGAAGATGGTACACCGTGTGATGGGGAAAGGTTTCTAAAACGCACCTCATTTCTCATCTCCTTGTGCGCGGGTTCGCCATTCCAGCCACTTTACTAGCAATCTCCCTACTTGGAGCATCAGCACCTTTAACCTCCTGTTCCGTACAGGTTGCTATTTGTCCTGAGGATGAACGGGAAGACGGGGAACCAATGAGAGACTAGCTCTTGGTGTTGTGACAGGCACAGGTCACTCTATTTTCCTATCAGGAAGAAGAATTAACCACAGGCTCAGCCTGCCCCCCGGAACCAGAACAGGGCCTGAAGCCATCCTGCGCTTTTGCGGCCAGCTCCCGAAAAAGCGAGTTGTAAAATGGAGCTTCAGGGCACCGCAATTCACAAACCTGCAGAGTTATAAATGATAACTCTCGTCCACAAATATATTGAGGGAAGGCAAAGACGAGGAATTGAAATCAAGGCAGAATTGCAGGAAACAGATTTCAGGAGGTAGATTCGAATCGCCTTTAAAGCACATGAAAAGCGGCAAAACGTTGACAATGATGCCCTTGGCCAAAAAGGGCGTATGCGTTTTTTCCTGAATATATTCAGGAAAGAACGCATACGCCCTTTTTGGCCAACCAAGCAACCTGGAAAGGCAAATCAGCGCTACAAAGAAGTCTCGCTTCCCATCGGTCAAAAGGGCCATGCTGAAAAAAGTGTCAAAACCAGAAATGCAGGACAGGCCATGGAGAAATGGGAGCCTTGCTACACTGATGGGTGGGATGTAAATTGCCAACAGCCACTCTGGAGAAGTGTACGGTGTGTCCTGAAACATCTAAAAAACACAGCTTAGAGAGCATAGGGCACTTCCACGCATGGGGGTATAAAGTGGGAAAATTAAAAATCAGCAAGACACAAGCACCCCAAAGTTTAGGGCTGCTCTGTTGACAAGGACCTCCACTTCATTCCACCTTAAATATCCCAGGAAAGCGAAAAATGGATAAAAAATTTGAGGTCCATATGTACAATGGATTATCACTCAGCCATGAAATCAATGTCATAAGGCTAGTAGCAGCATGATGAGTGGATTTAGGTCCGACGATTCTAAGTGACATAAGTCACACAGAAAAGGACACTTCTCATAAGGTGTCACTTATAGAGGGAATGTAAAAACCGTTACACTTGAACTGAATTACAAAAAGAACAGAGTCACACATGCAGAAAACACACTATGGCTGCTTAACGGGAAAGGTGAGGTGGGGTGATACATAAAACAAGAGTTTCAAATTAGCTCAGATACCGTTCCATAAACCCAATATGTAACAGACAAGACCTACTCCTTGCTCAGAGAACTGGACTCAACACGCCCGATTCACCGCACAAGAATATATCTGACTAGTAATAATCTTAAAACCTATGTATTGATATCTCTCTGTTAGTGTGTCAAGTGGGTGTAAAGCGGCATAAACTCAGCCGTGAAAAGCAGCTAAACCCCATTATAAAAATAAATTACTTTTCAAAACCCATGAAACAAAGACAGTGAAAGAGAGAGAAATTCTTACACAATTCGTTCAGGGTCTGTGATGCAACCTGGATTGACCATATCTAGACCCACAGCTGGATGAGACATAAGGGTGGACACTCTTGGGGCTGAGAGGTTTGGTGAGGTTGGGTGAGCAAACGCAGACCCTTTAAAGTAATACTGCGTGCTACCCATCGCATGGGTCCCAAATCTCCAGGTTCAAGGGCATCTTCCTACATCGAAAACATGCATGAGAAACCCAGAAGATGGTACACCGTGTGATGGGGAAAGGTTTCTAAAACGCACCTCATTTCTCATCTCCTTGTGCTCGGGTTCGCCATTCCAGCCACTTTACTAGCAATCTCCCTACTTGGAGCATCAGCACCTTTAACCTCCTGTTCCGTACAGGTTGCTATTTGTCCTGAGGATGAACGGGAAGACGGGGAACCAATGAGAGACTAGCTCTTGGTGTTGGGACAGGCACAGGTCACTCTATTTTCCCATCAGGAAGAAGAATTAACCACAGGCTCAGCCTGCCCCCCGGAACCAGAACAGGGCCTGAAGCCATCCTGCGCTTTTGCGGCCAGCTCCCGAAAAAGCGAGTTGTAAAATGGAGCTTCAGGGCACTGCAATTCACAAACCTGCACACTTATAAATGATAACTCTCGTCCACAAATATATTGAGGGAAGGCAAAGACGAGGAATTGAAATCAAGGCAGAATTGCAGGAAACAGATTTCAGGAGGTAGATTCGAATCGCCTTTAAAGCACATGAAAAGCGGCAAAACGTTGACAATGATGCCCTTGGCCAAAAAGGGCGTATGCGTTTTTTCCTGAATATATTCAGGAAAGAACGCATACGCCCTTTTTGGCCAACCAAGCAACCTGGAAAGGCAAATCAGCGCTACAAAGAAGTCTCGCTTCCCATCGGTCAAAAGGGCCATGCTGAAAAAAGTGTCAAAACCAGAAATGCAGGACAGGCCATGGAGAAATGGGAGCCTTGCTACACTGATGGGTGGGATGAAAATTGCCAACAGCCACTCTGGAGAAGTGTACGGTGTGTCCTGAAACATCTAAAAAACACAGCTTAGAGAGCATAGGGCACTTCCACGCATGGGGGTATAAAGTGGGAAAATTAAAAATCAGCAAGACACAAGCACCCCAAAGTTTAGGGCTGCTCTGTTGACAAGGACCTCCACTTCATTCCACCTTAAATATCCCAGGAAAGCGAAAAATGGATAAAAAATTTGAGGTCCATATGTACAATGGATTATCACTCAGCCATGAAATCAATGTCATAAGGCTAGTAGCAGCATGATGAGTGGATTTAGGTCCGACGATTCTAAGTGACATAAGTCACACAGAAAAGGACACTTCTCATAAGGTGTCACTTATAGAGGGAATGTAAAAACCGTTACACTTGAACTGAATTACAAAAAGAACAGAGTCACACATGCAGAAAACACACTATGGCTGCTTAACGGGAAAGGTGAGGTGGGGTGATACATAAAACAAGAGTTTCAAATTAGCTCAGATACCGTTCCATAAACCCAATATGTAACAGACAAGACCTACTCCTTGCTCAGAGAACTGAACTCAACACGCCCGATTCACCGCACAAGAATATATCTGACTAGTAATAATCTTAAAACCTATGTATTGATATCTCTCTGTTAGTGTGTCAAGTGGGTGTAAAGCGGCATAAACTCAGCCGTGAAAAGCAGCTAAACCCCATTATAAAAATAAATTACTTTTCAAAACCCATGAAACAAAGACAGTGAAAGAGAGAGAAATTCTTACACAATTCGTTCAGGGTCTGTGATGCAACCTGGATTGACCATATCTAGACCCACAGCTGGATGAGACATAAGGGTGGACACTCTTGGGGCTGAGAGGTTTGGTGAGGTTGGGTGAGCAAACGCAGACCCTTTAAAGTAATACTGCGTGCTACCCATCGCATGGGTCCCAAATCTCCAGGTTCAAGGGCATCTTCCTACATCGAAAACATGCATGAGAAACCCAGAAGATGGTACACCGTGTGATGGGGAAAGGTTTCTAAAACGCACCTCATTTCTCATCTCCTTGTGCGCGGGTTCGCCATTCCAGCCACTTTACTAGCAATCTCCCTACTTGGAGCATCAGCACCTTTAACCTCCTGTTCCGTACAGGTTGCTATTTGTCCTGAGGATGAACGGGAAGACGGGGAACCAATGAGAGACTAGCTCTTGGTGTTGTGACAAGCACAGGTCACTCTATTTTCCTATCAGGAAGAAGAATTAACCACAGGCTCAGCCTGCCCCCCGGAACCAGAACAGGGCCTGAAGCCATCCTGCGCTTTTGCGGGCAGCTCCCGAAAAAGCGAGTTGTAAAATGGAGCTTCAGGGCACCGCAATTCACAAACCTGCACAGTTATAAATGATAACTCTCGTCCACAAATATATTGAGGGAAGGCAAAGACGAGGAATTGAAATCAAGGCAGAATTGCAGGAAACAGATTTCAGGAGGTAGATTCGAATCGCCTTTAAAGCACATGAAAAGCGGCAAAACGTTGACAATGATGCCCTTGGCCAAAAAGGGCGTATGCGTTTTTTCCTGAATATATTCAGGAAAAAACGCATACGCCCTTTTTGGCCAACCAAGCAACCTGGAAAGGCAAATCAGCGCTACAAAGAAGTCTCGCTTCCCATCGGTCAAAAGGGCCATGCTGAAAAAAGTGTCAAAACCAGAAATGCAGGACAGGCCATGGAGAAATGGGAGCCTTGCTACACTGATGGGCGGGATGTAAATTGCCAACAGCCACTCTGGAGAAGTGTACGGTGTGTCCTGAAACATCTAAAAAACACAGCTTAGAGAGCATAGGGCACTTCCACGCATGGGGGTATAAAGTGGGAAAATTAAAATCAGCAAGACACAAGCACCCCAAAGTTTAGGGCTGCTCTGTTGACAAGGACCTCCACTTCATTCCACCTTAAATATCCCAGGAAAGCGAAAAATGGATAAAAAATTTGAGGTCCATATGTACAATGGATTATCACTCAGCCATGAAATCAATGTCATAAGGCTAGTAGCAGCATGATGAGTGGATTTAGGTCCGACGATTCTAAGTGACATAAGTCACACAGAAAAGGACACTTCTCATAAGGTGTCACTTATAGAGGGAATGTAAAAACCGTTACACTTGAACTGAATTACAAAACAGAACAGAGTCACACATGCAGAAAACACACTATGGCTGCTTAACGGGAAAGGTGAGGTGGGGTGATACATAAAACAAGAGTTTCAAATTAGCTCAGATACCGTTCCATAAACCCAATATGTAACAGACAAGACCTACTCCTTGCTCAGAGAACTGGACTCAACACGCCCGATTCACCGCACAAGAATATATCTGACTAGTAATAATCTTAAAACCTATGTATTGATATCTCTCTGTTAGTGTGTCAAGTGGGTGTAAAGCAGCATAAACACAGCCGTGAAAAGCAGCTAAACCCCATTATAAAAATAAATTACTTTTCAAAACCCATGAAACAAAGACAGTGAAAGAGAGAGAAATTCTTACACAATTCGTTCAGGGTCTGTGATGCAACCTGGATTGACCATATCTAGACCCACAGCTGGATGAGACATAAGGGTGGACACTCTTGGGGCTGAGAGGTTTGGTGAGGTTGGGTGAGCAAACGCAGACCCTTTAAAGTAATACTGCGTGCTACCCATCGCATGGGTCCCAAATCTCCAGGTTCAAGGGCATCTTCCTACATCGAAAACATGCATGAGAAACCCAGAAGATGGTACACCGTGTGATGGGGAAAGGTTTCTAAAACGCACCTCATTTCTCATCTCCTTGTGCGCGGGTTCGCCATTCCAGCCACTTTACTAGCAATCTCCCTACTTGGAGCATCAGCACCTTTAACCTCCTGTTCCGTACAGGTTGCTATTTGTCCTGAGGATGAACGGGAAGACGGGGAACCAATGAGAGACTAGCTCTTGGTGTTGTGACAGGCACAGGTCACTCTATTTTCCTATCAGGAAGAAGAATTAACCACAGGCTCAGCCTGCCCCCCGGAACCAGAACAGGGCCTGAAGCCATCCTGCGCTTTTGCGGCCAGCTCCCGAAAAAGCGAGTTGTAAAATGGAGCTTCAGGGCACCGCAATTCACAAACCTGCACAGTTATAAATGATAACTCTCGTCCACAAATATATTGAGGGAAGGCAAAGACGAGGAATTGAAATCAAGGCAGAATTGCAGGAAACAGATTTCAGGAGGTAGATTCGAATCGCCTTTAAAGCACATGAAAAGCGGCAAAACGTTGACAATGATGCCCTTGGCCAAAAAGGGCGTATGCGTTTTTTCCTGAATATATTCAGGAAAAAACGCATACGCCCTTTTTGGCCAACCAAGCAACCTGGAAAGGCAAATCAGCGCTACAAAGAAGTCTCGCTTCCCATCGGTCAAAACGGCCATGCTGAAAAAAGTGTCAAAAACAGAAATGCAGGACAGGCCATGGAGAAATGGGAGCCTTGCTACACTGATGGGCGGGATGTAAATTGCCAACAGCCACTCTGGAGAAGTGTACGGTGTGTCCTGAAACATCTAAAAAACACAGCTTAGAGAGCATAGGGCACTTCCACGCATGGGGGTATAAAGTGGGAAAATTAAAATCAGCAAGACACAAGCACCCCAAAGTTTAGGGCTGCTCTGTTGACAAGGACCTCCACTTCATTCCACCTTAAATATCCCAGGAAAGCGAAAAATGGATAAAAAATTTGAGGTCCATATGTACAATGGATTATCACTCAGCCATGAAATCAATGTCATAAGGCTAGTAGCAGCATGATGAGTGGATTTAGGTCCGACGATTCTAAGTGACATAAGTCACACAGAAAAGGACACTTCTCATAAGGTGTCACTTATAGAGGGAATGTAAAAACCGTTACACTTGAACTGAATTACAAAACAGAACAGAGTCACACATGCAGAAAACACACTATGGCTGCTTAACGGGAAAGGTGAGGTGGGGTGATACATAAAACAAGAGTTTCAAATTAGCTCAGATACCGTTCCATAAACCCAATATGTAACAGACAAGACCTACTCCTTGCTCAGAGAACTGGACTCAACACGCCCGATTCACCGCACAAGAATATATCTGACTAGTAATAATCTTAAAACCTATGTATTGATATCTCTCTGTTAGTGTGTCAAGTGGGTGTAAAGCAGCATAAACACAGCCGTGAAAAGCAGCTAAACCCCATTATAAAAATAAATTACTTTTCAAAACCCATGAAACAAAGACAGTGAAAGAGAGAGAAATTCTTACACAATTCGTTCAGGGTCTGTGATGCAACCTGGATTGACCATATCTAGACCCACAGCTGGATGAGACATAAGGGTGGACACTCTTGGGGCTGAGAGGTTTGGTGAGGTTGGGTGAGCAAACGCAGACCCTTTAAAGTAATACTGCGTGCTACCCATCGCATGGGTCCCAAATCTCCAGGTTCAAGGGCATCTTCCTACATCGAAAACATGCATGAGAAACCCAGAAGATGGTACACCGTGTGATGGGGAAAGGTTTCTAAAACGCACCTCATTTCTCATCTCCTTGTGCGCGGGTTCGCCATTCCAGCCACTTTACTAGCAATCTCCCTACTTGGAGCATCAGCACCTTTAACCTCCTGTTCCGTACAGGTTGCTATTTGTCCTGAGGATGAACGGGAAGACGGGGAACCAATGAGAGACTAGCTCTTGGTGTTGTGACAGGCACAGGTCACTCTATTTTCCTATCAGGAAGAAGAATTAACCACAGGCTCAGCCTGCCCCCCGGAACCAGAACAGGGCCTGAAGCCATCCTGCGCTTTTGCGGCCAGCTCCCGAAAAAGCGAGTTGTAAAATGGAGCTTCAGGGCACCGCAATTCACAAACCTGCACAGTTATAAATGATAACTCTCGTCCACAAATATATTGAGGGAAGGCAAAGACGAGGAATTGAAATCAAGGCAGAATTGCAGGAAACAGATTTCAGGAGGTAGATTCGAATCGCCTTTAAAGCACATGAAAAGCGGCAAAACGTTGACAATGATGCCCTTGGCCAAAAAGGGCGTATGCGTTTTTTCCTGAATATATTCAGGAAAAAACGCATACGCCCTTTTTGGCCAACCAAGCAACCTGGAAAGGCAAATCAGCGCTACAAAGAAGTCTCGCTTCCCATCGGTCAAAACGGCCATGCTGAAAAAAGTGTCAAAAACAGAAATGCAGGACAGGCCATGGAGAAATGGGAGCCTTGCTACACTGATGGGCGGGATGTAAATTGCCAACAGCCACTCTGGAGAAGTGTACGGTGTGTCCTGAAACATCTAAAAAACACAGCTTAGAGAGCATAGGGCACTTCCACGCATGGGGGTATAAAGTGGGAAAATTAAAATCAGCAAGACACAAGCACCCCAAAGTTTAGGGCTGCTCTGTTGACAAGGACCTCCACTTCATTCCACCTTAAATATCCCAGGAAAGCGAAAAATGGATAAAAAATTTGAGGTCCATATGTACAATGGATTATCACTCAGCCATGAAATCAATGTCATAAGGCTAGTAGCAGCATGATGAGTGGATTTAGGTCCGACGATTCTAAGTGACATAAGTCACACAGAAAAGGACACTTCTCATAAGGTGTCACTTATAGAGGGAATGTAAAAACCGTTACACTTGAACTGAATTACAAAACAGAACAGAGTCACACATGCAGAAAACACACTATGGCTGCTTAACGGGAAAGGTGAGGTGGGGTGATACATAAAACAAGAGTTTCAAATTAGCTCAGATACCGTTCCATAAACCCAATATGTAACAGACAAGACCTACTCCTTGCTCAGAGAACTGGACTCAACACGCCCGATTCACCGCACAAGTATATATCTGACTAGTAATAATCTTAAAACCTATGTATTGATATCTCTCTGTTAGTGTGTCAAGTGGGTGTAAAGCAGCATAAACACAGCCGTGAAAAGCAGCTAAACCCCATTATAAAAATAAATTACTTTTCAAAACCCATGAAACAAAGACAGTGAAAGAGAGAGAAATTCTTACACAATTCGTTCAGGGTCTGTGATGCAACCTGGATTGACCATATCTAGACCCACAGCTGGATGAGACATAAGGGTGGACACTCTTGGGGCTGAGAGGTTTGGTGAGGTTGGGTGAGCAAACGCAGACCCTTTAAAGTAATACTGCGTGCTACCCATCGCATGGGTCCCAAATCTCCAGGTTCAAGGGCATCTTCCTACATCGAAAACATGCATGAGAAACCCAGAAGATGGTACACCGTGTGATGGGGAAAGTTTCTAAAACGCACCTCATTTCTCATCTCCTTGTGCTCGGGTTCGCCATTCCAGCCACTTTACTAGCAATCTCCCTACTTGGAGCATCAGCACCTTTAACCTCCTGTTCCGTACAGGTTGCTATTTGTCCTGAGGATGAACGGGAAGACGGGGAACCAATGAGAGACTAGCTCTTGGTGTTGGGACAGGCACAGGTCACTCTATTTTCCCATCAGGAAGAAGAATTAACCACAGGCTCAGCCTGCCCCCCGGAACCAGAACAGGGCCTGAAGCCATCCTGCGCTTTTGCGGCCAGCTCCCGAAAAAGCGAGTTGTAAAATGGAGCTTCAGGGCACTGCAATTCACAAACCTGCACAGTTATAAATGATAACTCTCGTCCACAAATATATTGAGGGAAGGCAAAGACGAGGAATTGAAATCAAGGCAGAATTGCAGGAAACAGATTTCAGGAGGTAGATTCGAATCGCCTTTAAAGCACATGAAAAGCGGCAAAACGTTGACAATGATGCCCTTGGCCAAAAAGGGCGTATGCGTTTTTTCCTGAATATATTCAGGAAAAAACGCATACGCCCTTTTTGGCCAACCAAGCAACCTGGAAAGGCAAATCAGCGCTACAAAGAAGTCTCGCTTCCCATCGGTCAAAACGGCCATGCTGAAAAAAGTGTCAAAAACAGAAATGCAGGACAGGCCATGGAGAAATGGGAGCCTTGCTACACTGATGGGCGGGATGTAAATTGCCAACAGCCACTCTGGAGAAGTGTACGGTGTGTCCTGAAACATCTAAAAAACACAGCTTAGAGAGCATAGGGCACTTCCACGCATGGGGGTATAAAGTGGGAAAATTAAAATCAGCAAGACACAAGCACCCCAAAGTTTAGGGCTGCTCTGTTGACAAGGACCTCCACTTCATTCCACCTTAAATATCCCAGGAAAGCGAAAAATGGATAAAAAATTTGAGGTCCATATGTACAATGGATTATCACTCAGCCATGAAATCAATGTCATAAGGCTAGTAGCAGCATGATGAGTGGATTTAGGTCCGACGATTCTAAGTGACATAAGTCACACAGAAAAGGACACTTCTCATAAGGTGTCACTTATAGAGGGAATGTAAAAACCGTTACACTTGAACTGAATTACAAAACAGAACAGAGTCACACATGCAGAAAACACACTATGGCTGCTTAACGGGAAAGGTGAGGTGGGGTGATACATAAAACAAGAGTTTCAAATTAGCTCAGATACCGTTCCATAAACCCAATATGTAACAGACAAGACCTACTCCTTGCTCAGAGAACTGGACTCAACACGCCCGATTCACCGCACAAGAATATATCTGACTAGTAATAATCTTAAAACCTATGTATTGATATCTCTCTGTTAGTGTGTCAAGTGGGTGTAAAGCAGCATAAACACAGCCGTGAAAAGCAGCTAAACCCCATTATAAAAATAAATTACTTTTCAAAACCCATGAAACAAAGACAGTGAAAGAGAGAGAAATTCTTACACAATTCGTTCAGGGTCTGTGATGCAACCTGGATTGACCATATGTAGACCCACAGCTGGATGAGACATAAGGGTGGACACTCTTGGGGCTGAGAGGTTTGGTGAGGTTGGGTGAGCAAACGCAGACCCTTTAAAGTAATACTGCGTGCTACCCATCGCATGGGTCCCAAATCTCCAGGTTCAAGGGCATCTTCCTACATCGAAAACATGCATGAGAAACCCAGAAGATGGTACACCGTGTGATGGGGAAAGTTTCTAAAACGCACCTCATTTCTCATCTCCTTGTGCTCGGGTTCGCCATTCCAGCCACTTTACTAGCAATCTCCCTACTTGGAGCATCAGCACCTTTAACCTCCTGTTCCGTACAGGTTGCTATTTGTCCTGAGGATGAACGGGAAGACGGGGAACCAATGAGAGACTAGCTCTTGGTGTTGGGACAGGCACAGGTCACTCTATTTTCCCATCAGGAAGAAGAATTAACCACAGGCTCAGCCTGCCCCCCGGAACCAGAACAGGGCCTGAAGCCATCCTGCGCTTTTGCGGGCAGCTCCCGAAAAAGCGAGTTGTAAAATGGAGCTTCAGGGCACTGCAATTCACAAACCTGCACAGTTATAAATGATAACTCTCGTCCACAAATATATTGAGGGAAGGCAAAGACGAGGAATTGAAATCAAGGCAGAATTGCAGGAAACAGATTTCAGGAGGTAGATTCGAATCGCCTTTAAAGCACATGAAAAGCGGCAAAACGTTGACAATGATGCCCTTGGCCAAAAAGGGCGTATGCGTTTTTTCCTGAATATATTCAGGAAAAAACGCATACGCCCTTTTTGGCCAACCAAGCAACCTGGAAAGGCAAATCAGCGCTACAAAGAAGTCTCGCTTCCCATCGGTCAAAACGGCCATGCTGAAAAAAGTGTCAAAACCAGAAATGCAGGACAGGCCATGGAGAAATGGGAGCCTTGCTACACTGATGGGCGGGATGTAAATTGCCAACAGCCACTCTGGAGAAGTGTACGGTGTGTCCTGAAACATCTAAAAAACACAGCTTAGAGAGCATAGGGCACTTCCAAGCATGGGGGTATAAAGTGGGAAAATTAAAATCAGCAAGACACAAGCACCCCAAAGTTTAGGGCTGCTCTGTTGACAAGGACCTCCACTTCATTCCACCTTAAATATCCCAGGAAAGCGAAAAATGGATAAAAAATTTGAGGTCCATATGTACAATGGATTATCACTCAGCCATGAAATCAATGTCATAAGGCTAGTAGCAGCATGATGAGTGGATTTAGGTCCGACGATTCTAAGTGACATAAGTCACACAGAAAAGGACACTTCTCATAAGGTGTCACTTATAGAGGGAATGTAAAAACCGTTACACTTGAACTGAATTACAAAACAGAACAGAGTCACACATGCAGAAAACACACTATGGCTGCTTAACGGGAAAGGTGAGGTGGGGTGATACATAAAACAAGAGTTTCAAATTAGCTCAGATACCGTTCCATAAACCCAATATGTAACAGACAAGACCTACTCCTTGCTCAGAGAACTGGACTCAACACGCCCGATTCACCGCACAAGAATATATCTGACTAGTAATAATCTTAAAACCTATGTATTGATATCTCTCTGTTAGTGTGTCAAGTGGGTGTAAAGCAGCATAAACACAGCCGTGAAAAGCAGCTAAACCCCATTATAAAAATAAATTACTTTTCAAAACCCATGAAACAAAGACAGTGAAAGAGAGAGAAATTCTTTCACAATTCGTTCAGGGTCTGTGATGCAACCTGGATTGACCATATCTAGACCCACAGCTGGATGAGACATAAGGGTGGACACTCTTGGGGCTGAGAGGTTTGGTGAGGTTGGGTGAGCAAACGCAGACCCTTTAAAGTAATACTGCGTGCTACCCATCGCATGGGTCCCAAATCTCCAGGTTCCAGGGCATCTTCCTACATCGAAAACATGCATGAGAAACCCAGAAGATGGTACACCGTTTGATGGGGAAAGGTTTCTAAAACGCACCTCATTTCTCATCTCCTTGTGCTCGGGTTCGCCATTCCAGCCACTTTACTAGCAATCTCCCTACTTGGAGCATCAGCACCTTTAACCTCCTGTTCTGTACAGGTTGCTATTTGTCCTGAGGATGAACGGGAAGACGGGGAACCAATGAGAGACTAGCTCTTGGTGTTGGGACAGGCACAGGTCACTCTATTTTCCCATCAGGAAGAAGAATTAACCACAGGCTCAGCCTGCCCCCCGGAACCAGAACAGGGCCTGAAGCCATCCTGCGCTTTTGCGGGCAGCTCCCGAAAAAGCGAGTTGTAAAATGGAGCTTCAGGGCACTGCAATTCACAAACCTGCACAGTTATAAATGATAACTCTCGTCCACAAATATATTGAGGGAAGGCAAAGACGAGGAATTGAAATCAAGGCAGAATTGCAGGAAACAGATTTCAGGAGGTAGATTCGAATCGCCTTTAAAGCACATGAAAAGCGGCAAAACGTTGACAATGATGCCCTTGGCCAAAAAGGGCGTATGCGTTTTTTCCTGAATATATTCAGGAAAAAACGCATACGCCCTTTTTGGCCAACCAAGCAACCTGGAAAGGCAAATCAGCGCTACAAAGAAGTCTCGCTTCCCATCGGTCAAAACGGCCATGCTGAAAAAAGTGTCAAAACCAGAAATGCAGGACAGGCCATGGAGAAATGGGAGCCTTGCTACACTGATGGGCGGGATGTAAATTGCCAACAGCCACTCTGGAGAAGTGTACGGTGTGTCCTGAAACATCTAAAAAACACAGCTTAGAGAGCATAGGGCACTTCCAAGCATGGGGGTATAAAGTGGGAAAATTAAAATCAGCAAGACACAAGCACCCCAAAGTTTAGGGCTGCTCTGTTGACAAGGACCTCCACTTCATTCCACCTTAAATATCCCAGGAAAGCGAAAAATGGATAAAAAATTTGAGGTCCATATGTACAATGGATTATCACTCAGCCATGAAATCAATGTCATAAGGCTAGTAGCAGCATGATGAGTGGATTTAGGTCCGACGATTCTAAGTGACATAAGTCACACAGAAAAGGACACTTCTCATAAGGTGTCACTTATAGAGGGAATGTAAAAACCGTTACACTTGAACTGAATTACAAAACAGAACAGAGTCACACATGCAGAAAACACACTATGGCTGCTTAACGGGAAAGGTGAGGTGGGGTGATACATAAAACAAGAGTTTCAAATTAGCTCAGATACCGTTCCATAAACCCAATATGTAACAGACAAGACCTACTCCTTGCTCAGAGAACTGGACTCAACACGCCCGATTCACCGCACAAGAATATATCTGACTAGTAATAATCTTAAAACCTATGTATTGATATCTCTCTGTTAGTGTGTCAAGTGGGTGTAAAGCAGCATAAACACAGCCGTGAAAAGCAGCTAAACCCCATTATAAAAATAAATTACTTTTCAAAACCCATGAAACAAAGACAGTGAAAGAGAGAGAAATTCTTTCACAATTCGTTCAGGGTCTGTGATGCAACCTGGATTGACCATATCTAGACCCACAGCTGGATGAGACATAAGGGTGGACACTCTTGGGGCTGAGAGGTTTGGTGAGGTTGGGTGAGCAAACGCAGACCCTTTAAAGTAATACTGCGTGCTACCCATCGCATGGGTCCCAAATCTCCAGGTTCCAGGGCATCTTCCTACATCGAAAACATGCATGAGAAACCCAGAAGATGGTACACCGTGTGATGGGGAAAGGTTTCTAAAACGCACCTCATTTCTCATCTCCTTGTGCTCGGGTTCGCCATTCCAGCCACTTTACTAGCAATCTCCCTACTTGGAGCATCAGCACCTTTAACCTCCTGTTCCGTACAGGTTGCTATTTGTCCTGAGGATGAACGGGAAGACGGGGAACCAATGAGAGACTAGCTCTTGGTGTTGGGACAGGCACAGGTCACTCTATTTTCCCATCAGGAAGAAGAATTAACCACAGGCTCAGCCTGCCCCCCGGAACCAGAACAGGGCCTGAAGCCATCCTGCGCTTTTGCGGGCAGCTCCCGAAAAAGCGAGTTGTAAAATGGAGCTTCAGGGCACTGCAATTCACAAACCTGCACAGTTATAAATGATAACTCTCGTCCACAAATATATTGAGGGAAGGCAAAGACGAGGAATTGAAATCAAGGCAGAATTGCAGGAAACAGATTTCAGGAGGTAGATTCGAATCGCCTTTAAAGCACATGAAAAGCGGCAAAACGTTGACAATGATGCCCTTGGCCAAAAAGGGCGTATGCGTTTTTTCCTGAATATATTCAGGAAAAAACGCATACGCCCTTTTTGGCCAACCAAGCAACCTGGAAAGGCAAATCAGCGCTACAAAGAAGTCTCGCTTCCCATCGGTCAAAAGGGCCATGCTGAAAAAAGTGTCAAAACCAGAAATGCAGGACAGGCCATGGAGAAATGGGAGCCTTGCTACACTGATGGGCGGGATGTAAATTGCCAACAGCCACTCTGGAGAAGTGTACGGTGTGTCCTGAAACATCTAAAAAACACAGCTTAGAGAGCATAGGGCACTTCCACGCATGGGGGTATAAAGTGGGAAAATTAAAATCAGCAAGACACAAGCACCCCAAAGTTTAGGGCTGCTCTGTTGACAAGGACCTCCACTTCATTCCACCTTAAATATCCCAGGAAAGCGAAAAATGGATAAAAAATTTGATGTCCATATGTACAATGGATTATCACTCAGCCATGAAATCAATGTCATAAGGCTAGTAGCAGCATGATGAGTGGATTTAGGTCCGACGATTCTAAGTGACATAAGTCACACAGAAAAGGACACTTCTC